>NC_086246.1:49056666-49790833 GCF_036321145.2 Pelmatolapia mariae
TAACTGCTTTGCAACCTTATATTTCTGTGCCATGTGCCTCCACTTCACCTGCTCATAAAAAACTCATGTCTAGAATGACAGTTTTAAATGCAGTGCCTGTGATCAGGGCACCAGAAACAAACAAGCCCAGTGCACAAAGAGGAGGCAGCCCGGGTTAAGTGTGCCATTCCCTCTAATTCCTGTAGGTAATCAGACACCTGACTCTATAATTGTAAGATCCTGTTGTGTCGTACACAAATGGCGGTGGAAATCAAATCTGTATTGGAAAAAAAATACTGCTTTCACACAGGCCGCTCTGGGGACGAGCTGATGTCTCGTTAATGAGGACAAGAGAACAACTGCCAACAAACAAACACGGTGCCGTGCCCCAGTAAAGCATTTGATCAGGGTTCCGGTTTTCCGATAGCTTTAATCAACACACGGCTTACACGTTCCCCCTCACCTGAATTGTGGCTGTTTAGTGCTGACTGGGATTAAATACTTGTGTTTTGGTCTCTGCAGACTTCTTTCGACCTACAACAGCCTCACAGACAAACATCTTGCTGGATACTTTAGCAACACTCGAATCAGGAGACACCTGCAGAGAGCAGGACTGGTGCGTTTAGGTTTTTAAAGCAAAATTGTGAAATTCAGTTAAAAATATCGATCGACGGATTGAATTTTGTTGATATTATTGTTGCTATTAGATCACCAGGAGTGGGCGCATTGTCCCGGACAAGGAGTACAGACACAAGCTGATCCAGAGAGCGCACCAGAGACACGTTCGAGAATGTCTGGCACAGGCTATTTTCCACAAGGTGCTAGAGATGGAGGTGGGAAGAACACGGTGTAAATGAGACAAAGTCAAAGGAAAAAGAAAAAACACTGTCATGTAATTTGTGTAATTTTCCTTACGCAATAAATCCTGATAATTTGTCCTTTTTGCCACCCACACAGCGTCTCCACCAAATCGAGATCAAAAGAAAACTGGAGGAGTTTGCGAGGAGGGAAAGAGTGCATAAGATCAAGGTACGTCTTTAACATATAAACACTGCTTTGCTGCCCTATTTTGTAGGATTCCTAAATTATACTGGAAAAACTCTAAACTTCTTATATATCACTACATACTATATAATAATGAATGGTGTTGTTTGGCAGGTGGAACGCTCTAAAAGGTATGAGGAAGGCATTGTCCACATCTTGTCTCCACATCCTCCCGAGGGTGCCAGGGGCATCCGGAAACAGCACTCTGGGCCCGAGGGGGAGCACTCTGAGTCCTCTGAGTCGGTAGGTAAAAGGATGTTTTTATTAAATCTACTGTTTCAGTGTTTATTGTTTAAAGTGTGACTGTTTAATTAATCATACAAAGTAGATTAGTGTCTTTAAACATGATGCAATGATAAAAATTACACTGATGGTTTTATGAAAATTATGTATGAGTTCAAAGCAGCAACCTTTTGTTGAAGAATCAATTTTAAGCTCGTCAGTGTAAGTGGGAGAGATGATTGGAGATTATTTATGTATTTATTTGTTGAAACAGATGAAACAGCATTTCCTGTAGTGTACACTGAAAGCTGGGAACAGAACTGCTCTGATAAATAATACATTAATTTAGTGCAATAAATATATAATAAATCAGTGTTCTTTTGTATATGCAAGTGCTGACTTTATAACAGACATTAGATAGATATAGATACAGACATATAGATAATTTAATATACATACAGTCATGTGAGAAAGAAAGCACACCCTTTCTATTCTATTAAGGTTTTATGCACATAAAACATAATAAAAAGTCACCAGGTTGTAAAAAATCATTTGAAAAACAACCTCAGATGAAAAGCAGCACACTGTCCTCATATATTTAACAAAAATGAAGCCATAAAACAGAATCAGTGTATCAAGTACACCGTTACTCCTTCCATGGGAGGCTAAGTAGCAGACAGGTGCTGCCTATCAAATGCAATTAACTCATCATCGGCAAGTGTGAGCATCTCTAAAAAAGCAGAAGTTTTGGCAGTTTGCAGGTGTGAAGCCTTCAGGTGCATGTTAACACAATGCCAAGGAAGGAAGACATCAGCAATGAGTATAAGTCGAGTTTCAAATAATTTGAAGTCCATCATTCTACAGTGAGAAAGATCATTCACATGTGGAAAACATTCAAGATAGTTCTGGAACAACATCCTTTGGACAGATGACACCAAAGTGAAGATGTTTGGCCATAATGCTCAGCACCAAACAAAGAATATAACCACAGATACCTCGTGTTAACAGTCAAGCACATTTTTGGAGTTGGGTTTGGGCTTGTTCTGCAGCCACAGGACCTAGGCACCTCCAGTCATTGATCCCTTTATACCAGTACAAATTTTGTAGAGTTAGAAATGTGAGTCCGTCTGTCCAACAACAGAAGCTTGAATCAAATTGTGCCATGAAACGGGACACTGAGGCCAAGCACAGCAGCAAACCTACGAGAGCATGACTGAACAAGAAAATCAAGGTGGTGCAACAGTCCAGACTGCAACCCGACTGAAATACTATAGAGGGACCTGAAGAGAGCTGCATTTAAACAAAGGCCTGCAAAACTCAGTGAACTGAAGCAGCACTGTACAGAAGAGCGGGCCGAAATTACTCCCCAGCGATGTGAGAGATTGAAAAAGTCATACAGTAAACTTCAAGTTATTGCTGCCAAAGGTCGTTCTGTTGAATCATGGCGTGTGCTTTTTCACACACTGCTTCTGCATTTAGGTGTATTTTGTAGGAAATAAAGGAGCATACAGTGTAGTATGTCCTGTTGTTCATCTCAGCTCACCTCCTTTTAAGGCTTGGATTATATTTTTATTATGTCCTTAGATTCTAGTCTAACTCTTAAGAAGCAAACATCTTGCATTTGCCAAAATGTATAACTGATTATTTCATTGAGGAACTTGCATTTAGTCAATTAGTTAGTCAAGTGTTTTGTTTTGTTTTTTAATTGGGGGGCAGAAAAAATTTACATTCTTTGTAACACTCGTAATGTTAGCTGAGCAAACATGGAAAATCTGACCTGCAGGTAAGGAGATGATGTCCAAGTGAGAAATTGCTATAATGTATGTTGTAACCTGTGCATCCTGATAGTTGCCATGTTTATATTGACGCTGCCATTTTAGTATGAAGAGTTCCAGCTTCAGCTGTTTGCTTTGTGCACAGACGAGAGTGTTCTGAGTGAAGTGCTGGGATTAGCTGTGTGTTATCTTTGAAACATAAAAAGTCACACACCTTGATGCCAGAATAAATAGAGCCAGTAATCCTGTCTTTGATCGCTATGATCGCTCCTGTCTTTGACCCCCCCTTAACTCAACAAAAGTCACATACTAAAGCACGCTGAGCCTTGCCTGATATACATTGATGGGGATTCGTTACGTAATGATAAGAAGATAGCTAATATGCATTTTGAATACGTTTATTGTCATCATGATTTCTTGTGAATTTATTAAGAAGTTTGCAGTTTTTAAAAGTAGTGGGAGACGTTAAAGATCGCTAACAATAAAAAAAATTAAAAAACTATTTAAAAAACGTGATTATACTACCAAGAATTAAATATAATTAAAAGATTAAGATTAGATTAGAAAATAACTGCTTTTTACATTCAGCAACGAATGACAAGCCCGAGGAAAGAAACATTTGAATAGCAAATACGCTTCATTTCGCAAAACACCAATATAATGAGCAGGTCGTTTTTGTGTTAAAAGAAACACAGTATGGCATCTTTGCATATATTCCACTGTAAAAGTGCACCATAGTGATGGTTCAGGAGCAGTGCAGGGCATCCTTGTATCGTGCGCATAATTAGCAGAATGCATACTGAATGTCTGTAACACGATTTTTAGCCGAGCTCATCTCGACCCAACACGGCCCCAGGGAAGATGCAGAGGCCCGTGCGCTTGAAACCAATCCACAGTAACAGCACCACGGCTTCGGTCAGACACAGCTCCCCTTACAGACTGCTCCAATCCTCTCATGACAACCACCTGCCATTCAACTGCACTGTGAGTGTGAGACTCAAGATACTCACCTGTATATGAGGGTGTCATAGCGTTTTCTCTGTAGACAAATTAGATTTTCAAGCGATATGAAGTTGCAATTTCTTTTTTTTCACACTGTATTTTTGGAAACTACCTATTAGAAGTATAGAGATATAGATGTAGGCCTTAGCATGAAAAATAATTGATAGAATCACACCTATAGTTGACTGCATTGAGAGAAGCCACAATCACAGAGCATCAGTATCAGCAGAACCAGAGTAAAGATTTCATTAACCTTCCTACCAGATGGAAAAAGAGCCTCGGAGACGTTTGACTGCAGTGGAGGCCTCCCATGGCATCTCGCCCTATTGCCTCCCAGTTATCAACAACTTTGTCACTCCGGTGCCTCCAGCTATGAAGAGGAAAGAGAGAGGGTTAAAGGGCACTGCCAGCAGTACTGTCAGAGGCCGCAGACTGCGCCCGACCACCGCCTCCAGTGGAGCTGACGTGAGTTAGGTCTTTATCTGTCCTCGTTATTTCCCTGGCAACAAAAGTATCCACAACAAACATTAAACTGCACTTCCTTTGGATAAATCGGGAACAACAAATAGAATTTCCTGTGGATGGCACGCATTTTCTGAGACACTTCATGACAAAGTTGACAAATGAATAGTATTAATGCGTCCTTGATTATATTTATGATATAGAAACAAATCTCATCCACCTCTGTGTATCGCTAACATCAGATTTTGGATCAGGAAGTTGAAATATAAATGTCAAATATTTTTATTCAGTAAATAACACACCAAAAACGTGTCACTTTTTCCATCCAGGACGCCCCACTGCTGAGGAGCTCTGTTCACCAAAGCAGAGTGTGTGTCAACATGGTGTACTTTGGCAAAACGGTGCGTCTTTCCAGTGACCTGACCGACATGAGGGACGACGTCAAAGTGTTTCAGCAGCACTGTGGAGGAGAGAACCTGTGTGTGTACAAGGGAAAGCTTCATGAAGGGGGTCAGTGTGTGAAATCGGGTTGTGTTTTTTGGATTTGTATATGTAAATATATACTGACAGATACCCCAAACCATTCAGAATGGCTTTTTGTGTCTCATCATTTCTGCTTCAGAAACTTTCCAGTTTATTTCACGTCGACACAGAGGCTTCCCGTTCAGCTTGACCTTCTTCCTGAATGGGCTGCAGGTGGAGCGGCTGAGCTCCTGCTGCGAGTTCAAACACAGGAAAGGCTCACGACTCGGCGGCAAACACGGGCACTTTGGCTTCACGGGCGTGGAGGGGGCCTCTCCATGCTACAAGTGAGATCTCCACAGAAGCTTTAAAGATGAGCCTTAACTGTAAAAGGTTGAATATAAAACAAAATGAACAACAAAAAGGAGAAATGTGAAAGGAAAAGTTTAACATTTTTACTCATGAATAAATAAAAAGCTTCTGTCAGCCACTTTAGTTTAGCATATAAACTGCGTGTAGAGAATGCAGAGAGTCTGGTTTTGTTCAAAAGTAAGTACAACAAACATTACAGTCTTCTGGAAACCAAAGCATGTAGTGTGTCTTTAGTCTAACAGGCCAGTGTTTGAGCTTAAATGGGCTGGCAGCAAAATTAATTGGCATTTTTCAACCATATAAACAGTTTTCCCCATTTTCAAATGTTATTGCACATTAAAGTAATGGTCTGCTAGTTGTAGCTCTATATTTAAGCAGTCCACAGTGGCTAGAGTCCCATGGATGACCTCTTTTTGGAGGCCAACTTAGAAGTTAGCCCCGCCTTGGTTATCCTGGAAAAAAAGCCAGTGGGATTTTGGATAAATCCACAAAATAAGCTCTGTGGAAAGAAACTTTGTGATACACAGTTTGTTCAACAAGATTATCCCTGCAAATTGATGATTTTATAGTGAAATAGAATATAAATGAACTACAATATAGGCAGATTATTGTGTGAGCACCGCTGATCCTCTGTGTTCAGTGTGGTGGTTTGAATGTACCCCACTCGTTCTCTGGGTGGTTTATTGATTTATTTATTTAAACAGGAACAAAATTACTTTTAAAAAGACTTCTTGCTCATTGTTCAGATGCATCATAGCAATGGGACTGGACAAAAAGCCCACTCCTCCACCAAAGAGGATCAAGGAGGATACAAGAAGAGAGGAATCAGTCAACAGCCCAAAAGATGAAGGTGAGATGGAGACGGAGAGGACTGGGGAGGATGCTGGCTCCCACTTGGAGGGTGAAACCAGTGAGCCGCAGAACATGGAGACTCCAGTCAAAGAAGAAAGAGCGCTTGATGAGGAAAAAGGCAGAGATGGTACAAAAACTGGTGCATCTGAGCACAAACTAAAGATTTGTGTGCTGCGCATACCAAAGTCTGTATCTGTAATTCTCTACTTCAGATTATGAAGAAGACTTTGAAGCAGATGATGAGGGAGCTGCAGAGGAGGCAAAAGAAGAGAAATCCCCATCTCCAACCAGTGAAACAGATAGGCAGGTTAAAGAGAGGGATGCCTCTGAAAATGATGACAGGGATGGTGGGTGAAGCACCTTAGTTGTACACATAAAGCAGAAATCCCTGTACAATGTTTAAATATTTAAAATCTTTTTTTTAAAGACACAAAGTATTTTAATTACAGAACAACAAAACCATCTTGTGAAATGTTTAAATGTGCATTTTCCTACTTGTAGAGTACTTATTGGTGTTCATGTGTAACTTTCTCGCAGACATGAGATCTCATTCAGGCTCCAGCTCCTCGGGTAGCGAGCACGAGGAGAGTGATGCTGAAGCCACAAGAGACATCAACGAGGACAATAAGGCAAAGCAACAGAAAGAGGACAGTCAGGAAGAAACCATCGCTCAGCCAGAGGAAAAAGATGAACCAAATCCAGAAGAAGATGTTGCCACAGAAGCTGAGTCTTCTGCGGCCAAAGACTCGCACATGGACAGTGCTGGGGACAGCATGGAGATAGAAATATCTGACACCAGCGTCCCCTCAGGAAGTGAGACTAGACAGAGTGATGACAAAGACGCTGAGAAGACTGTAGAGGAGGGCAAACAGGAGGAGGAACCGGAGAGAGGTGAGTAAAAAACAATGAATATACAAAACACAACACTCAAGACCACCTAATTAGAGTCTGAGTTAGTCAGAAGCACATGTTTTAAATACAATGCTGTAATACAAAACAGAGCAGAATAGCTTAATGTCATATTGCTACAATATTGTCAACGTGTAATGATTAAAATAAAAACTTTAATAGTGGAAAAATACGTGTGTGCCATTGCAATGATTCGTTTCCTATCTGATCCACATTTATTGTCAAAGATCAGTTTTATTTTTTTACTTTTTTCCACATTTTTTTAATATACTTTTGTCTTGGTTTGGGTTTCTAAAAATAATGTGTAAATATATAGTTAAGTAAACAAAGGCAAGCAACACCAGGGGTGAAACTGCAATCAGCGAAGAAGAAGTAAGCAGCCGTGAAGAAAAAATACCAGTATTTGCATACTGTAGAGCATATCAAAAAGCTCAAAATATGCGTCTGTGAAGAGCTGCTGCATATTCATTCATTTGCATTTATCGTAAGAAATCTACTTTTGCATGACAAAGAAAAGCGGATTTGCTTTGTTTTTCCTTTTCTCTTCCTTCTTTTTACCTCAAATGCAGTTTCTAATGAATGTTTTCAGGGCACAGTAAGTTACTTTTCCACATGGTCTACAGCAGAACAAGCAGAAATGGACGAGAATCATTGACTTCGCACTGTTTTTGTGTTTTCACCTGGAAGGATTAAAGAGATATTTATCTGTCACTCAAATACATTAAATTCCTCAGTCATTTAACCTCCAAGGACCTGGTGTCCACATATGTGGACATCACATTTTGGGTTGTCTGGACCAAAATACTAAATTTTGCTCTACAAGGGCCTGATGTCCACTTACGAGGACATTATACTGCTACTGTTCTGTCAAAATTTAAAATGAATGTCCTCATATGTGGATCTCATTTTTGTCAGAAACAAAAATCAGGTAAAAAATAAAAATCAGGTAATTTTTTGTTTCTACATTCATCGGGTCCCAATCAGCCCAAAAAGCAAAGAGAAATTAAAAATGCATGCCGTGGAAGAGTTCAGGTCTTAGGAGGTTAAAATTCTGGACACAATGCAAAACTTACTGATCCCCCTCTTTGAAGCAGGAGTGGGTTTTTTGTCCAGTGCCATTGCTATGATGCACTTGAACAATGAACAGGGACTATGTTTGCTTAAAAAAGGAGATAAATAAATCTGCACTGGTGTTTATTGTCCTGTTCCTTTTTTTTTTTCAAGCCAAATCTGTGCAAGAAAAACTGGCAGAAGCCATATTGAAGGAGTCCCAGTGCAGCTCCGAGCCTGAGCTGAGTGACACCAGCACTGAGGAGGAGGAGGAGTCCACACATAAAGGCCCTCAACAGGACAACAAAGGTATCAGATTTTTATTAGACTTAATTCATAAACTGCACAAAGACTGTTCTTGTATTTTGAAAATCCATTTTGTATTTTGCAGATGCAGCTCCAGTCAAGCTTGTCACACCTACAGAACAACAGCAGACCATTGCAGAAGAGGAAGAATGTGAAGAAAGTGATACTGGTGACGTGGTGGTGGCACAGACACAGGAAGATTTACCCGAAACCAAAGAACAGAGTGGAGATGATGAGCAGGAGCCTCAGGAGAACAGGGACAGTACTGAAGATGAGAAGGTTGAGGAAGATGACAAGGCTGCAGAAGAGGAGGATAAATCAGAGGAAACAGGTGAAGCTTTGCATCCTTCGAAAGAAGAAAATGTGACACAAAATGACAAGACAACTGAGCCTCTTGAAGAAACCCCAGCTGAAACTACTGATACTGAGGCTGCAGAGGAAGAGGAAAGAAAGGAGAAAACTGCTGAGGAGACTGACGTTCAGCGTGACGAGACCGGGCAAGGGGCAAAAAGCAGCGAGGAGGATGAGTCATCAGTATCAGAGCCGGATAAAAAGACTGATGAGACAGCAGCGCCTGATAATGCAGAGGCAGAGGCAGTGACAGCCAGAGAAACAATAGAGATAAAAGCAGAGTCCTCAAAGGAGCAAGAGGCCCTCAGCTATGAAGAGGCACCTGTAAGTGACGCAGAAAAGGGGGAGCAGGCAGACAGCGAGGACAGAGCTGCAGGGTCAGAAACTGAAGTCAATGCAGAGAACTCAAGCAGCTCGCCAAGTGGGAGTGGAGAAACCACAGTTGAAAAAATAGCAGATACAGGTGAGGAAAATGCAATAGAAGAAAGCAGTAAAGATGACATTAAAGAAGAACAAATATTAGAGGATGAGAGTCACGAACAGTGCGAGCTGCGAGAGGAGAGGACTGGAGCATCTGAGGAAACAGGTGAAAAGGAAGACAAAGAGAAAACTGAGGAGGGTGGAAAAGAAGAGGAGGAGAAACAAACTCATGTAACCTCTGATAAAGGAGAAGAAGATGAAAATACTGAGAAAAGAGACAATGATGAAAAGGTTAAAAATGATGAAGAGGGTAATGAGGAAAGTAAGGAAGATGAAGGGACAGACAAGCAGGAAAACACAGCAGAAAGTGCTGATAATGGCTTTAAAACAAAGGAAGACGAAGAAGAAGCTGTGAAAATTTTGAGCGAGGAGGATAAAGTCGTCGATGACGAGAAAGTTGAAGAGCCAGAAAAGACAGAAAATGATGAGAACAGTGAGTGTGTTGAGAACAAACTGGAAGAATCTGAAGTAGGTGATAAAAGTGAGGGTGACAATGAAAATGAGAGTAAACCAGCTGTTCAAGAAAAGGATGATGATGCAGAAAAATCAGAAAATCAGAATGAAAACAAAGCTGAGAAAAGTGAAGATAAAGAGAGCAAAAATGATGAAGAGGATGACAAGGAAAGGGACATAAGTGAAACACCTGTAGAAGAAGGAGAAGAAATATCTGAGACCACAGAAGAAGCTGAGAAAAGTGCAGATGTTGGTGCAAATGGAGCAGCAGATGGGACTAAATCAGCTGATGAGACGCCAGAGGCTGAGAGTGTTGAGCAAGATGCTGGAAAAACCAGTAACACGAGTGAAAAAGAAGAAATTAATGCTGAAAACGGGGAGATCTCTACTGAAGCCGAGAGCAATAATCATGAAGACGACGGAGAGTCTCAATTAAAAGACAAAAATGACTTGAAAGCCAAAGAAGAGGGTGATGAAGAAAGCAAAGCAGACGGGCCTGCTGACGACGAGAGCGCAGACATTAAAGAAGTCGCAGTGGAGTCTGAAGAAGGTGCTAAAAAACATGATGCTGACGAGGTTGATCAGGCTCCCGGGGCTGATGAGGTAGAACGTGATGCTGAGGACGAGGGTGACAGCGTGGAAAAAAATGATGAATCAACTCCAAGCAACTCACAGCCTGAGACAGCAGGTACAGAAATGAAAGAGGAGCCTAAATTAGGTGACAAAACAGACAGTGAGGAAGCAGAACAAGATCAAAATGGCAACAAATCTGACTGTGATAATGAAAACAAAGAGCCAGATTTGATAAAGAAGGAGAGCAGCACTGAGGAAAACATGGATGAGGTCGCAGCTGTTTCTTCAGGGAATCAGGAACAATCACCGGTTGCTGCTGACTTAGATGTTATGGCTTCCAAATTAGATGAAGAAAGCAAAGATACAACGTCTGACATATGCCCACAGACTGATGAAAATGCAGTTGGTGGTGATCTCTCTGCTGCCGACGGAGAAAATGGAGTAGACGCAGAAGATGCGAGTAAGGCATCGGAGGAAGGAGCAAGTGTGCTGCTCAAACCTCAAAACAATGAGGCTGATTATACAGAAGAGACTGTCGCAACTGGTAGAGAAAGTCCAGAGGCCTTGGCAACAGAAGACAGCACAGATCTAGTCAGTAACTGGGTCAACAAGCACCAGTCATCAAAGTTTTTCGAGACATTTGTTGAACCACTGGAGGATATGAAGGAGGAGATATCTGACACTCCAGTGTCCAGCTCAAATAAAGAAGAGACCAAATCTACTGAGCTGCCAAGATCAGACAGTCCACTCAAGATGGTGAGGGTGCCTCAAGATGAGGTGAAAGCCTACAGGGACGTTGAAGATGAACTGCAAGTGGAGGAGAAGGCTGAAGTGAAAGACTTGATACTAAAACCTAAAACTGAACAAAGTGAGGAGGAGTCTGCAGCCTTGCAGAAGATGAGGTCAGAAGAGCACAAAGGAAGCATGGGATCTCTTCAAGAGTGTAACGGTCAAGAAAGTGCAGAGAAAGGAATTCATGAGGAAAACGCTTTTTCCAAAACTGAAGTGGAAAGCACTCCAGGTAGTCATCATTCAGCCACTGAAAAACCTGCGAGTGTTTCTAAGAGCCAACCTGATGAGAAAACTAGCGATAACAACTTCAATGTAAAAGAGCCGCAAACTGAAGAAGGTAATCAGTCCACAAGCCCACTTGGAACCGAAGATGTCAATGAAACATGGGGAAAAGCAGACGAGCAAAGTCGAGAAGTTACAGAAACAACTGATTTTACAACATCGAAGTCTGACGATGGAAGCCCGGAGGACTCGCGCAACGAGGAAATCGAAGGCAAAGCGTCAGACAGGAGCGTCAGCAGAGACAGAAAAGACCTGCAGCTGATCGAAGACATCAAACACACGCTCAGTAAAGACCGGCTGAGCGTCTTTTCAGTAGATGACACGTTGTTTGCTCACAGTTCATATCCTTTACTGACTGCTGCAAGTGCTGAGAGCGGGCATTAGAGCGGCTCCGGTCATAGTGACAATGAGGTAAAGTGAAGCTTTACTTCTTTTTTAATTTTACAAAGACACCTATAATGTCAAGTTATACAAATGAAAAGTTTGCAGATTCTAGATGCACAGACAATCATGTGGCTTCAAACAAAATGTGACATGCTCGTCAGTTTTTCACAAAAGTCCTCCGCTGTCTCGTGCTTTTAAATTACAGCAGCCTCATAAACCGTCATCATCTTTCACCATCAAGAATCCACATAATGAGTTTTGACTGCTGCATGAAATGTTTACAATAGATCATCTCTTCCTTTTGTTGGTAACAAAAAGCTCTTGGTTGATATGAGGTATCATGTACAGATGCTATCAGCTATTACCTGAAAACAGATACTCGCGCACTCACACTCACACATGGTTGAATAATTCATAGATGTTGGACTCCCACGTCTTTAGCTTGCCCCAGGTACTCTTTACATTTCCATTGACTGGATACAAGTGGTGCAGCTTTAGCAGAGATCTGTAATCGAACACTGTTAATGGCATCATCAGTCAGTCAGCACACTTACATAATTACTGGATCGCAGTAGCTAGGAGAATATACAGTAGAACAACAAGAACGCAAAGCTCAATCTTCATCATTAGGCTGATGATAATTAGTTTGGTGGTGACTAGGAAATGTCAAATGTAAGCACAGTTGTTGTTTGTAATGCTGCTAACTCTACCTCTACTTCCACTGATATGTATAACATGTATTTGCATTTCCCTTTTGTCTTTTTTTATGGCTAGCTTGGATTTGTGAGGCTTAATCGTTTCATTTGATATCTGTCAGTAACCGAAAGTTTCTGTGATTTTCCAGCTAAAAATAAAAACAATCAGACAAAAATAAAATACAAAGTTTTCTGTATTTTTTTTTTGACAAAAGAAATGTCTTTGCATTTAGATTTATCATCAAGAACAAGAATAAAGAGAAAACTTTGTTTTACATGTGTGTTTTTAAAAAACAGTGTCACTAAGTTTCAGTTCACAAACAGATCATGCATAGACTGTATGTTATAACCAAATAACAGGTAACCTCAATTATCATCATATGCAGTCTCTAAAGATTTATTTATTACATAAAAAATGTCACAAAATACACAACTATCTGTATTAATAAGATGATAATGACAGAGTTTGGAGCTCGGGGAGGGTTCAGTTACTTTCCTCAAAGCTGCCGCTGCTGCTGAGGGAAGAACAGAATCTCATGGTGCTCATGGGATCAGACACATACCCTGAGGATGAGAACAACAAGTTTTTTTATGTGGTGGTTAAGAAGGACAAATAACAGATCAAGGGCTGATGGGCCAATTCATTAGATACACCTTGCTAGAATTCTTCTTTTTTGCCATCAAAACTGTCTTAATTCTTCAGACCATAGATTCAACAAGCTGAATCAAGGAAACAGTTTAATACTTGTATACCAATAATGTGACTCTCTCTATTGTTATAGGCTCTTTGCTGCAATAAGTGGTTATCTGTGTTCGTCTTGCCTTCCTATCAGTCACGCCATTCTCCTCTGACCCCTGGCACCAACACAGCATTTTACCCATAAAACTGCCACTCACTGGGTATTTTCTTTTTTTCAGGTCATTCTCTATAAACCCTTGAGATGGTTGTGTGAGAAAATCCCAGTAAATCGGCAGCTTTGAAAATAATTAGGCAGTCTGGCACCAACAAACCATGCCACATTCAAAATCACTTCAGATACCTTTCTTCATCATTCTAATGGTCGGTTTGAATTTTAGCAGGTCCGCTTTAAAATGTCTACATGCCTAAATGTATTTGCTTGGTTGATTAGAGGTTTGCATTGCATCAGCAGGTGTACCTAATGCAGTGGCCAGTGACTGTATACCAAACCAGCCGCTTTAAAAACGGGTTAACAATTGGGCCACATTCAAGTTCAGTTTCAATAATACAAAAGTTTTGAAATGCAAGAGATCTACTTAAAAAGTAATTTGTGTAATCATGCAGTGTCACTGACTCTGTGTTATGCACACAAACCATTTCGATCGATGGGAGAGAACTGCATGCTCCTTCTTAGTTCCTCCAGTGAAAGCCCTCCAGATGCTCTGCGCCGCTCACTGAAAATTAAAAAGAACATCCTCAGCATTTGTTCATTAATCTACTGGAAAACAATACTTTGGAATATGTACTGCTGCATTTACAGGGAGAGAGACAGATGAGATGAAGGCAGCTCCAAGCAAAGAAACTCAATATGTAATGTCAGACTCAATAGCTGCCTACTTTTGCTTTCTCTGCAGGTGTGCTGTATACAAAATTTATGACAGGTATAAATGTGCAACCCCAGATCATAATAAGGAGACATAATAATAGGAAAAGGTTATTTAGGTTAGGGAATTTGACTTCATTGCTCCGATTTCTGAAGTTTTGTACAATATATTTACGATCTGTGAAACATGAAACTAAATGTGGCTGAACGTTGCAGCGGAGGTTTTTTTTTGTAGGACAATATTTACAAAGAGGGCCTTGTCTAATTTCAGTACTCCACCATATCAAGCACACTTCTTGTTATTGGGGTCATATTGACTGTTACCAGGCTCTCACTCTTCTCATGCACACACACAAACAGTGCACAAGCTCAAAGACAAGTGTCTAACAGAGGCCTTCCTTCACAGTCAGAATGACAGGACTGTTTTATTACATTTGCTTTCATTTGTTTCCTGTTTGGTATCCGAGCAACTCTACTCCCCACTGAATGGAGTTGCTCAATTTGCCTGCTTGTTATCAGCATGACAATTGTTGAAAGTGTTTACAGGATTTGCTTTTATATCACATGTTCTTGTCGAATAAGCCCAGACATGTTTGAGACTTGCAAGCCAAGTTTTTATTGTGTATACTCACATATACATTGTTGTATATTTTCATCTCAAAACTGGCCTTTTCTAAATATTGGTTTGGCTCGAGATCCACTTTCTTTATGGCCTTGGCAGGGATGTGCTCTCAAAGGAGCAATCAGAAACTTAGAAAGCTAGCAAACTAAAGAAACCCCGTCCATCGTAGCTAGAAAGAAATGTTAGAGAATTAAGATATTAACCACAGTGGGCTTTGGCCAGCAGTAGAGGACCAAATGAGTGCGAGTGTGGTTACTGTGCAGTAAATTATTCCCACCTATTTAAGGAGACGCTCGAGTTGTCTTACCTCTGGGTCCAGAAAGCATAGGCGCGAGTGTTGAGAGCATACTCGAGTTCAAAACGAGAGCGCAGGGCGGCCACGTGGCTCCGGCCGGGTCCTCCTCGCCCGAGCAGACAGTCAGACGAGGAGGAGGGAGAGAGGGAGCCGCTACTGTTACTGGAAGCTGGAGACATCAGCTGTGATACATAATAGAGAAAATGTAATTATTACAACATGCATGTCATGCACAGCAGAAGGCATTTAATTATATGTGGCAGATTATGTACCTCAACATTGCACAGGCATTCCTCCAGGCTGGAAACCACTTCAGAGAATTCAGGCCTGTCCTAAAATTTCAAAAGAAAAAAGAAAGAAACTATATTTATTTTAGCATTTTTATAAACACTCAGAAATGCATCAGGCATATCCCCAAAAAGATGCACAGGTGTATTCTCTCCAAAACTGGCGTGTATATTCTGCTTATTTTAGTCCACCCACACACGAGGCAAAGGTGACCTGTGCTTTTAAAAGCAGCCCTCAGATCTGTCGCCTCGCTGTAAAAGAACAAACACTGCCACCCTGCAAAGCTGTTCAATTATACATCACATCCAGAGGGAGCGTCTGTCTGCATGTCAATGACTGAAACCAAGACCAAAAAAAATGTAGGATAACATTTAGGAAACACTTAAAGATATATAAAAATGGAATGCACGTTTTTAAAAACCTTTTCCCTACATTATGTTTTCAAAAGGTTTTACAGCAATCAATTTATTAGTGACTTTAGGAAATTTTAAAAAATGTACATATGTATGTGGTGATTTTATGCCGCTTTCAAAAGCAACAGTTTGCACTTTCAACAAGTTTAAATTACACAGATGTCACGGCCCTTCATCTGGAAATCTATACAGTACAGCATGTCCCAGTTTGAAAACCACGTGAGAACCAGTGTACTGCACAGGTGAGGCACCAGGAGAGAAGCCTGCATGTAAGATCCTGTGGCAGCCTGCTCTTGTTAAATAAAATGCTTTCATGGCGTTGAAGTGGGACAAGCGGATCACAAAAGTAAACAGATAACTAGTTAGCAAACAGGAAGTCGATGTACCACTGAGAGGAAAATGTGCCCGCATGATCAGCCGTGTGATAACATTAAGGTGAAGAAAAGAAGAAGAATCCCAGCTAGTTATAAACACCACAGCACAGAGGGAGGATCATCAATGTCCCGAGTACTCCTAAATGTGAACAGCGATGCAATAATCTGTCATCTGGGGATCAGCTTCTCTCATTCACTGCTGCTGCTTGTGCACTGAAGGAGCAGCTGACTCAGCATCCTGTGACTCTCAGAGCCTTATTATGTTTATATAGTAATGGCTGATATAATATGGATGACATCATAGTATTTTATATTTTAATACAATAAAGCTCTTAATAGTTGAGTATATCCTGACGAGCTGTAATTTAAGAACAAGTTGCTATCCGAGTAATTACTTTTCAGCACAATCAGGCCGTTTACCTCTGGGCAGGAGTTCCAGCCCCTCATCAGAAGTGCAGAGATGGGTTTGGGAATGGAGTAACCAATAGGAGGCCGGATGTGATGATAGGCCATGTCTGCTGCAGCAGCAGCTAAGGACAAAACAAATATTTTGAATTCAGCTGTAAAAAGTGTTATCTGAACTGCTTTTGTGATCTATTTTACTTTTCTTGTGGTGCAAGTAGAATGTATGCATGCTTTGTTTACTGCTAATTATCAGACATTTCTGCACTGAGGTGATGAGCTAGCTCATGCCTTTGCATTTACTGAATTTTTTCTTGAAAAGTCTGAAAACTCTAGAATACCATGTGGACAGTCTTTTGGCTAATGTATGATTCGGGCACTAATTTTGCAATACAAGATGTCACTGATTTAACTTCTGTTTGAACTCATTTGATGAAAAATGACCAGGCTTCAGGTGAGCAAAGGGAATTTCTCCTGTCAGCAGCTCCCACAGACAGAGGGCGTAGCTGAACATGTCTGCCTTCACTGAGTAGCGAGTACACTGGGTGAACACCTCAGGAGCCATCCAGCGCAGGTTCTGCCAAAACACATGTGGAGATAAAGGTTGTTGAAACTCAAGAGGTGAGGACGGACATGTATTTTTAAAATTTGGTCTACTTTAATGGCAGCACACATGTATGCAAACAAAATGAAGCCCAATTAAAAACATAAACGCTGCGTCCCAGCAAGGGCAAGTAGATCATCATAACAGGCAGCTCCCTGGAGATGAAACACACTTAGCACCAAACTGCAGGCCAAGCACTGTGTAGTATTGAGTCAGCACATTCATACAAATTCTGCATGAAGGCACTTTTCTTTTTTAGCTGGCAGATAATTGATGGCAGGTGCCAGAGAAAGCACTCACTTGAAGTCCAACAAAACAACAGCTTATACTTTTTATCCTTAAATTTTGAAAGTCACTCAGTCTTTCACGGATGCTGCAGATGGTGTCAGAGTTATTTGGCTAAAGAGGGGAGAAAACTCATTCCATGAGAATTTGCACCTGTCATCAAGTAAATGTGAAAGAGCAAACAGCACTGACCCCTGGCTGCTTGGTCATGTTGTCCTCTTCAACAGACTGTAGAAATCTGGATTCTGCAGAGAGAGGCAACGATATTTATAACATCAAGCAATTTACAGGCTGAAAAATGAAAAGTAACAGCAGCACAAGTGCACAAGTGTTCCTGGGTAAGTAAACCTAGAATTACATAAGTATTGAGCTACTCGTCATGACAGACCAAGTCAGGCTAAGTGTGCTGAACAGATCAAGAGCAGATTTTATTGTTATTAAACTTTTCTGATGAACTGGTTAAAAATGTATATGCTTGACTGGAGCTCTGGGCCATCAAACCTCGGTTCAGTGGATGGCTATCTGATCTGTTTGGAAGAACAGCAGAAAGTGTCAGCACTTGAACAGCCTGGAACCAAATCTTTTATTGTTTGTAGGACTTTTTTTTTTTTTTTAATTTTGATTTTGAGTTAAATGAGTGCTAGCCCTTCATTTTTTTTTCAAGGCTAAACTTACTAATTTTAACCACAGCTGCAAAATTAAAGCGAGAAATTAGCCATCAAGCGTCTGCTAGCTTTTTAGATGAGTTTTTTAAAAATCCCTAATGCAGTCTCGCAAGACAACTTTTATCTAATACATTTTTTAAAGAAGGTTTGCTGAGTCTTCCAACACGGTTTCAAGAGTATGGAAGCAACACCAGGAGCCCATTAACCCAGCAGGAGGACCAGTATCTGCTCTGTGTAAAGATTACCAGAGCCCTACAAAACAGCCTCAACCAGGTTCCTCATACGCATGTTTCTAATCTAACTGTTGGACATCGACTCCATTAGCATGAAACAACTTCCTTTAGTAGGATCTGTGCTGAACCCCATCACCGTGTAGCTCCATTGGTATTTTCCAGAAAATAACCCAACTGGCAGGTCCACCAATGGCGCCTATTCGCTTCAGAAATATGCAAGAGCAGCCTAGTGGAGGTCATGTTTGCGGAGCTCTGGCAGTTCCTTCTTGCACAAAGGAGTAGCTACCGGTCCTGCTGATGGGTCAATGCTAATTTTACAACCCCGTCCAGCTCTCCTCGTGTTTTTTGCGACTGAAAACCAGGTCCGGAAGGTTGACCTTTTAAATCAGCTTATGATTGGAAAAGTTCTTATAGCATTTACATTTATCACGTTACTGGAAGTTATTTTATTTGTTGCTAATAACATTTGTAACATTTTAGTTGGACAAATAGAAAAGAATAAAGAAAACATCATAGAGTATCTATGACCTCACCTCCGAAATCAGCCACCACTGCGTGTCCATCCTCATATAGCAGAATATTGTGACTGGAAGGAAGACATGTATTATTTGCAGTGACAACAGTTATTCTCCAATTCCATTCCAGCATATACGTTTTCACTGTGGCACCTACCTGTTGAGGTCCCTGTGGATAATAGGCTGTGTGAGGTTGTGCAGGTACTCCATGCCCTTGGCCACATCAATGGCAATGATGAGCTTGGACTGCAGGTCGATAAGCCTGTCCATTGACACATCATTAAAGCAGCAACCACTTAGTACTAGATCAATGACCCCTGCCAATCACACACAGCTCTTTACACAGATCAATAGGACAGTCTATAAAGACATCACCTGGCCACACATCTGGATCAATGATGATTCAGGCTGAGGGGAAGAGATTGGTGAGGGGACACTTCCAAGGATGATAACGGGACCCGAAATAGTCAACTGCGCCGTGCACACCCCTCAAAGTAACTACCTAAAGTAGTCTGACCTCTTCTTACAACCTGTTTATAAGGACGTATACCCTGATTATTACTTACTTCACTGCACCTGAGTTCTACTAAGTTATTTAGGATTCCTTTTTTTAATTTGGAAGTAGATTACTGGAAATAGATAGTAGAACGTATGTAACATCTATAATGCTGAGTTTGTATGTAATGGCAAAGATGACTCAGTAATGGTGCTGTAAGAAGGGGAGAGCTCTAACTGAATTGTTTGGGTTTGTGTGTGCATACTTTATATATTTATGTTGTTCTGGCACAAATCTATTTACTCAGTCAGAATGTTCGAAGTCTAGAGACAAAAAGTAAAGGCCCATATTGGGATTCTTATCTTATGGTAGATGCTATCCAGGTTAGAGTTAAGTAGTAGTGTATGGTTAAATTGCTAAGACATGATAATTCCCAAAATAACTCACAAAAACTTCCTCACCTCTTCTGCTCATGCAGCAGGGAGAACAATGAGCCTCCAGACACATATTGGGTAACGATGGCAAACTGACTGGGGTCGTCCAGACATGCTCCCACAAACTGGATGATACAGGGATGATTGAGGCAACAGAGGATGGAAACCTCTCTGCAGAACATATCTACATCTGACTTTGAACAGTACGTGTTCGCTCGATAACTACAGAAGACATTAAAGATTCAAGGGTCAATTAGTTCTTTGCACCTTCTAAGAGATGAATGCAAAAGCATATCGTCAGCTGTGTGAATAAATACCGCTTTATGGCGACAATTTTATTTCTACATTTGCCTTTGTAGACTCTTCCGAAGGAGCCTGTGTGGGACACACATAATAATATCAGATGTGTAAGCACATTAGATGGAGGGGGGGGAAACAACAGGAAATAGACTCACCCGATCCAATAATTTCATTAAACTCCAGCTCAGACAGCTGTAGGTGGAAGTGAGATGGAAGACTGGCCCTGAGCACAAGAACTTCTGCTTTCTCTGAAAAGAAAATTCAAATAATCAATAACCCTACAAGGCATGTACAGTCACAATGTTGCTTATGTTAAATGCCTGCACATTTTCCTGTTGAACCTGCAATAAACACACTTAACAGGTTTTTTTATTTTGGTGTGTTATTTTAAAAGCATGGCAAAGGTTTAAATCGAATAACATTCTTATAATGGTCACAGGATAGATGGCACATATAGTATGTATAGCAATTAAAATATATTTAAATCAATTAATTTTGGCTTGAGTAAAACATTTGACACCTTTATATCATTCCCTGAAATGTAGCTTTCCAAATTCAAACATTGATATTTACACAGTTTCAAGCTGTGTTTTATCAAATTCATATCAATTTATTATGCTGGAGACGCATCTGTAGTTTACACCACCCCCAATTTCACAGCAAAAGACACCAAGTGTTATTATCAGCAGCTAAACCCCTTCGTTTGGCAGCAGACATGGCGTGCACTGCCTCGTGAGCTGTCAGCGATGTTGGAAATCAGCTGTGCTTCACTCCACCTCAGTACCTTTAGTCATGCTTTTGATCTTTCCTAGAGGAGACGGAACAGAGACGTAGGAGCCATCTGGAAGAGATGCATATTCAGACACATTAACAGGAGATTATGTGGGGATTTTAATCCAGATAATATATTTCAAGTGGTGACTAACCCCCTCCTGGCTGAGAGTACTCATTGCAAGGAGAGTCATCTGGACGTTTGTAGTGTTTTAATAAGGTGACTATGGCATCGTGACCTGGAAAAAATAGTAAGTGAGCAGTAACATTTATTTCAGCTTTCCAAGCTTGCCGAGCTCATAATAGTCTAAGCAGACCTTTTTCATAAGCCCACATGAGGCATGTCTGTTCGTCTTTCTCTCCACTGGACCTGCTGGGGTCGCAGGCAACAAGGTTCATGTCTGCACCACTGTCCAACAAGAATTGTACCAGGCGGATATGGCCATGGAAGCAGGCACTGTGCAGAGCTAAACAACACCACAGGACACACAGATAATAATGAAACTCAGTGCACTGTAAGAAATTAATAAATCAATTAGTAAACGAGGTCTCACCTGTGTGTCCATCTCTGCCCTGATAGTTGATGCTCGTGGCATTCTGGCTCAACAAGAATTTGACCATCTCTAGATCTTTCCCGTAGGTGCATGCACTGTGACATGAGATATGAATTTAACATCACCTCAGAGCAATACGTTAACTGTGAAATGTGTTTTTGCACA
Source organism: Pelmatolapia mariae (assembly GCF_036321145.2). NCBI lineage: Eukaryota > Metazoa > Chordata > Actinopteri > Cichliformes > Cichlidae > Pelmatolapia > Pelmatolapia mariae. Next base: position 49,078,090 of record NC_086246.1, read on the forward strand.
CTATAAATTAAGCTAAATATACCTGTGAAGTGCTGTTTCACTGAATATATTCTCCTTTGAAAGACTGTCTGTACCAGAGTACTGTATTAACTCCTTCACGGCTGTGAATTTGCCGTTGTAGCAGGCCCTGATGAAACATAGCATTCATTGCAATTCATGTCATGTACCAAAAACTCAGAGAAGACCTCTAACACTGCAGATGATTTACAAGTGTAACGGCGTATCCCCGTAGATGTTCACAGAGTGAGGCTGTACATCAAAGCTGCCCTGCAGAAGAAAGCGGACAACTTCATGGTGACCAAAACGAGCACAGAAGTGGAGGGGGACGTGATCTTCATTGTCTTGGGCATTTACTGGTGGGGAGAATACAAATGTTAGAGGAAATTCAAATTTAGAATTCAAGTAGCTTCTCTGTGGCTTCTGAAGAAGGGAAAAAGCTTAAATGCTTTTGTATCAATATATCAACCATCAAGTTTCTCTTACAGACCATCAACCCATGTCAATTTTGATCAGAGCCCTCTCAAGGTCTCGGGTCCTACCGTTAGTTTTGCTTCCCTCACTCATCAGCAGTTTGACAATACCAAGAAAGCCCTTGGCAGCAGCCAGATGCAGCGGGCGATCACCCACCTCACCACTTGCATTCACATCTGCCCCAAACTTCAGCAGCAGCTTTGTCACCTACAAAACAGGAGAGGACCAGAAGAAGCCCAGAGTACAAATACAGGTGTTTACAAAGATGCTGTCCCCACATAAAGTTTAACATGAGGAGTTTACCTGCTCGTGGCCATTGTAGGAAGCAATGTGCAGTGGGGTAAAAAAGACAGCATCCTGAACGTTAACATAGGCTCCATGCTGTAGAAGTATGTCTGCAGCCTGGAGGTGGAAATAGCCACAGGTCAAGGTACGAAATCACCACAGTCCATAACGGCTGATAATTTTCTCTCACCTCATGATGTCCAGCCAGTGTGGCAACATGAAGGGCTGTGAGAGCACCGTATCCCAACTGCTGCACATCTGACCCACCATGGAGAAGCGCAGTCACCAGCTCAGCATTATCCTGCAGCATGCAAATAAAACAGTAATACTGCATTTCCACAGATCCTGCAGGGTTAAATATAAGCATATGTCATTTTTAATCTGCAGTATTATCACAATTAAGAAATAAAAACATGAAGCTATGTCCATAGTACCTTTGTGTGTACTTGCACTCCACCATGTGGTAAAAATTTAGAAAGCTATCAACCAGATAACATATAGCATAACAAAAGCAAGACATGGACACAGGTTCCACCTTGAAATTTACGTTACTGCCCTTTACTTCTCTGCACCTTGTAAGCAGCCAGGTGGAGAGCAGTGAATCCATTCCTGGTCAGTCTTGAAGGACGCAGGCCTTTGAGTATCAGGGTGCGCATATGGGCCTTGTTCCCTGGACACAAATATGTCACATTATGCACCAGTGAAATGTCTCAATTCAACAAAACATTATATTTACTGCAAATGAAATAACAGGGTGGACTGGAATGAAAAACTAGAGAAACCACAGTTCTAGCCTTTAGTTGCATTTCTGTATTTATCGTTTATATTTAATCTTTATGTACAGTGATGTGATAAAGTATTTGCCCCCATCTTCATTTCTTAGTTCTCTGCATATATATTTCAGATCATTAAACTTAAATTTAATATTAGACACAGTTAACTCAAGTGAATACAAATTCAAATACAATTTCACTTGCCACACCCAGACTGGATTACTGCCAGACCCGTTGAATCAGGAAATCACTTAAATAGTTTGAAAAACCTCTGAAAAAGCAGCACAGTATGCTATGATCTAAAGAAAGGGCTACAAAGGCTTTGGGATTCCAGCAAACCACAGCGAGAGCCATAATCCACAAATGAAGAATATTCAACAATAGGAGACTGGGCAAAAATGCCATCGATGGGAAAGTTCCAAGGAGAAAACCACTGCTGACCAAATGACCACAGAAGCTCGTCTCATATCCCAATATTTTGTGGACTGGCCAGACAAAAGCAAGACTTTTTGGAAGGTTTGAGTCTCCTTACATGTGCTGTAAAACTAACACAGCATTTCATAAAGAGAACATCATACCAACAGTCAAGCATGGTGGTGGTAGTGTTATAGTCTGGCGTTGCTTTCCTGCTTCAGGACCTGGACGACTTGATGTAATTGATGGAACCATGAATGCTGCTCTACCATAAAATCCCAAAGGAGAATATCCAGCCCTGAAGCTCAAGTGCACCTGGGTTATGCAGTAGATTAATAATCTGAAACACACCAGCAAACCCACCTCTGAAAGGTTTAGAAGCGGTGTAGTCAAAGGCTGGACAGATTGAGATGCTTTGGCATAACCTCACACAGGCTGTTCATGCTTAAACTCTCCAGTGTGACTCAATTAAATCAATTCTGGAAAGAAGAGTGGGCTAAAATTCCTCCACACTGTTGTGAAAGACTCGATGGCAGTTATAACAAACACTTGATTGCAGTTCTGTAAAAAACAGTTACTAGACTTAGGGGCAGTTACTTCTTCATGTAGAGCAAGGCAGGTTTTGGTGGCTTCTTTTTCCACTTTATAAATGGAATCTTCATTTTAAGATTGTGCTTTTTATGTACTCAGGTAATCTTTGTCTAATATTTATTTTTGTTTGATGATCACTCCCAACCATTCACGGCAGATATCGACCCCTCCCTGAGCCTGGTTCTGTTGGAGGGTTCTCCATGTTAAAAAGGAGATTCCCCATCTCACTGTAGCCACGTGCTAGCTCATAGTGGGTCTTCTGATTGTTGGAATTTTCTCTCTCTTAGTGCAGGGTCTTTACCTTACAGTATAAAGTGACTTGAGGCGACTCTTTAAATAAAACTGAATTGAATTGAATCTGAAACTTGTGTGACAAGTATGCAAAAAAATAAGAAATCAGGAAGGGGGCAAATACTTTTTCACAGCACTGTACGTTCATTTCAATTCTGTTTAGTTCTGTGCTGCTTACACCACAAACAATAATGTCCGTCAGGCTACAGTAATCCTTCCCTCCACTGTCACATTTTGTTGAGGAGTTATTAATAGGCTCTAGTAGTCATGCATACCTCCACACACGCAGCAGAGATGCAGCAGCGACAGCCCCTTCTCTGTTCGGTAGCTCACATTCACCTTCTGAAAAGCTTCATCGGAGCTGAGCCACAGAAAAATCAACATCACCTGCTTGTGAACGATATAAAACCACTGACAGAGAATTATTCAAAGTAGGCGTAATTCCAACAGAGGAACAGTGCACGTCAGCTTAAATGTAGTTCGTATAGTGACTCGTACGGATTGGATCGCTCACATAAATATAAAGAGTTTGTCACCTGAAAGCGAGCTTAAGATCCACCAGCTCGCTGTCTTTCAGCTGGAAGTCGTCTTCCAGCTTCTCAATGATCACAGAGTATGACTCGCCAACTTTCTTCTTCCATTCATCTTTATAACACCATCATCAAGGTGGAACATTAATAACAATGTAATATTTTATCTTACATTTCTAATTATCTAGGCATATATTCAACAATCTACCAAGTATACACATAATCTTTTGCAGCTTCAGTGTCTGTAAACTGTAACCTATCCTCTTGGGCGTCCCTCCTTCAAATGCAAACCTCATTATCAGTCATGTGTATACATGTGGAAAACAAAAAGTCATTACCTGTACATGTCTGAGATGGTCTTGATTTGTAATTTCCCATTGAGGGGGTCCTTCTGGTTTTATCTGTGCTGTATAGTTTGGTGAACTAGAGTAAGACGGGAACACAATCTCTCCCTCGGCCACAATTGCACAGGTCCAGATCAAAAGGGGATCATAGCCATGAGCTAAAAATAAACACTACTGAGTGGAATGCCTAACAACTATGACAACTGATCTCTCTCCCCTCTGTTTGTATATATGTACAGTATAAAACAAAGCAGGTGATCGGTGTCCTACAGTGTCCCACTGTCCCTTTGAGTGGCACAGCTCCCGGCCCCTCACGAATCTGAACATGATTTAAACGTTTGAAATGATTTTGGGGGGAGTTTTATTTTTATATATTTCTGTAGCTCCTCTTCACCGATGGAGGAAAAACTGAGTAAATAGAAGCGATGCTGCTGGACTCTGCAGTCTGTGAAAAAAAAACTCAAATAAAGAAAAAAGAAAAAAATCCAATATCTCCAGTGATGGTATAAGTATGCAGATTTCTCACTTAAAAAAAAGAAAAAAATACTATTATGGGTCTACAATAAAACAATAAACTTCATAAAAAATATACAAAAGTATTATAACTATTTAATATTAAGGTGGACTATAATTTTGCTTTGTTTTGTCACCTTTCTATATTATTAAAAACATACACTAACCAGCCACTATATTAAATCAACTGCTCATTAATACAAACATCTAAAGCAAAAACATGGCAGCAACTCAGTGCATTTAGCCATAAAGACATGGTGACGACGACCCGCTGAAGTTCAAACTGAGCATCAAAATGGGGAAGAACGGTGATTTAAGTACTGGAAGGTGGCATGGTTGTTGGTGCCAGTCGAGCAGTATTTCAGAAACAGCTGATATGCTGGGATTTTCCCACACAACCATCTCTGTGATTTACAGAGAATGGTCTGAAAATGAGAAACTATCCAGTGAGCTGCAGTTCTCTGGGTGAAAATGCCTCTTTGATGCCAGAGGTCAGAAGAGAATAATCAGACACCTTTGAACTGAGAGAAAAGCAACAGCACTCCTTCAGGTTTGTTTTTGTCCTTTATTTCACATTTGTCTCATTTTAATCAAGTTTTACAGAAGGCTGAAGTTTGCCTTTGGTTTTACTGTCCTGATCGTGTCCTTCTAAGCCTTTTCCTCATAAAGACAACCTTCCCTGTACCTTTAATGAACAGTTTTGACACCTGGTTATATATCAATAAAGATGTGGTTTGACGACCATTAGAAAACATTCTGTCTTTTTCCCAAGGGTAGATGCATGGGTAGAGATGACCTTCACGATCTTCTGATGCAAACACAGTTATTTTGTTCTATAGGTAAGCCTGAAATATGACAGAAATTGTTCAGTTCAGAAAAGAGCTTCAAGGATCGTTCCTGGTAGGCTCGCAAGGGGTAAAGGTTCAAGCGATATTGGTATTGTCCAGAGGGGAAGAAAAAAAAAGTAAAGTTTTACCAAATTAAATTGGATGAACCCCTCCCCATGTTTATAAAAAGCTTGTATTGCAGATTGTTTAAAAAAAACAACAAAAACAAAACAATTAACCATTGAATCGTCATCCAGACTCATACAGACATAATTAAACTTTACATATGAACTAAATATGCATAAACATCGTCATTTTAGCTGCTCAATCTCCCCTTTATGATGTCATTATATAGTCCCTTCCTGAGCTCCAACATCTCCTCCAGGTTCTTAGATTGTAAACACTCCTGCATCGACATTAGCTTTGTGTCTTTGGGTAGGGGGCTTGTAGAACCACTCTGGATGGCCTGCAGCATGTTGAGAGCTGTTAAGAAAGAGCTTTTCTGGTCAGAGCAAACTGGAAACAAACAAGCGTTCCACAAATTACATTTGGATGCATCACCAGAGAACCTCAGGACTTCCTTCTCCATCCCCCAAATGGACAGACACTTTTCCAGGGTGAACCCAAAAAACTTTAGCTCTTCCATATATGCAGGAGTGCCCACAGTGTACTTGAGATTGTCATTAATCCCGAAGAAGACAGTAACAAAGCTGGTTTGGCCGTGGTGGTTCACACAAAGGGAGTGCATGAAGGCTTCATCAGGCACTGACAGGCCTGGACTGACCCAGCAGCTGCTGATGATGGAGCCTTTACCCACAGACACTCCTGCTCCCAGTCTGGAGTACTCCACCACTGATCCAGCACCCACAGAGCAACTGGGATTGAGGACACTGTACATAATGCAGCAGCCAGAGGAGCCCTCAGGGTTTTCATTCATGGGCACACTGAAGGCAGACGACAGGAGACCCAGCTCGTCCCTCAGAGCTGTGCGCTCAGTGAGGTGAAAGAGGTATTCTGAGGTGGTTCCAATGTGATAAAACTTGGAGTTGTTGAGAAGAATGACATTCAGGGGAGTCCCTTTGAGAAGGTGGAAGATCTTCTGGCGGATTTCCACCAGACTGCTCTCCTCTTTGGTGACATTAGCAGTGTTGTTGGTGTATTCTATTGTGGCCTTAGGGCCCAGTGCTTGAAGAAAGTCCCCATATGCATCTATCTCACAGCTCAATGGCCCCAACTCTGTCAGCACATTAAGAAGAGACTTTGCAGTATCAAAGTCCACATAATAGGTACTGTCTGTGTAGACAAATTCAGAATCAGTAAACAATCCACTCTGCTGCTTACACACAGCTCCACTTCCTCGCATCTTATCAATGCTTGGCTTGTGCAGGAAGTGCAGGCAGGAAGCATTCTCCATTTCTGAGTACGAAGATTTATCACGTGGATCCAACACAAAAACACCGTGGGTGGTTCCTACTGAGAGTGGGGAGGGGTGGGCTAGAGCTGTAAAGCCAGGTTTATCAAACTTAACACTCTCCTTCTCTGCTATACTGTAGAGCTCTATGTCATCTGCACAGGTCACTAAAACACCAGGCTTCATTTGTGATGGGAAATCCACATACATGGCTAGTTTGAGCTCCAGCATCTGAAAGATGGGGTCACCCAAAGGCACAGCCATGAAGATCTTTCCCAGAGCGCTGGCACTGGGCAAACGCTGACTGAACCCCCCTGGAAGAAGGAGGCGATTTAAAGGTGAGAATCAATTAAATAAAGTATGTTGCATTTTATAAAATACGTGAGCATTACTGTAATTTACAGTGGAATAATCAGACCAAACACTTTCATTTGAAAGCCCTAACTTCAAACTCATATAATCATAAATATGGGTGGAAATGCATAACAGATATTTTATTAGATGACTTGGTAACATTGCCATTCTGTGTTTTAGATTTTGTGTAGAAGTGAAATATGCTGACAGTTACTGCAGCTCATACTGGAGTAAACAAGTAGAACCCTACTGAAAATGTAAAGTGAGAAGCCAAAAGAAGACAAAGAAGAAGAAGAAGGAGGAGGAGATCATTTTTCACATTTAAGATGGAAAAATAAGAAATACCTGCATGAATCAGGATTACTCTCAGTCTGCCCAGAGACTTTCCATAGATGTCATTTAGTTGCTGCAGTGCGTACAGAGTGGAGCCCCCATTCCCTTGAAAAGAAAAATAGTAATAATAAAAACAATAATAATAATAATAACTAAAGCTGCAAGCAGTAATAAGAGGGCCCTTGTACCCTAGCGCACGTCCAAGCATCCTGCCTTTGAGCCATGCTGCGTTCAAGCTGAGTTAAAGCTCTGGTCTGCCGTGACTGAGCAGTGTCACAAGGTCATGTGGATGCTAATCAGGTGTTGTGTCATTTAGCTTCTGAACACTTATGCCCACTAGGTCATGATATAGATTAGCGGTCTCCAACCCCTGGGCCATGGACCGGTACCGGTCCGTGAGTCATTTGGCACCGGGCCGCGAGAGTTGAGGCTCGGGTGCGAAATTTATGGTTTTCAGGGTTTTTATCGTTATTTTTTTTAATCGTTTTTATCGTTAACTCTGTTTCCCTGGGTGTTTTCCTGTGTGTTATGAATAAATCTTCTTTTTTTGTACCGGTACTGGTTTTATTTTGTTGCATTTATCAGCGACACCTTAAAGGCCGGTCCGTGAAAATATTGTAGGACATAAACTGGCCCGTGGCGCAAAAAAGGTTGGGGACCGCTGATGTAGAATACCCACTAACTATATGTCATGCTAACTAGGGCTGTGCCATATCATACCGTTCACGATAATACCGGTATAATGTTGGGCAATGATAAGAAAATGAAATATTGCGATAGAATATGGGTAAAATGCGCATGCGCAGTGCCTTTGTTTTCATACGCACATGGCGGAAAAAGCATGGCGGTGACGGAGAATGAGAAGGGCGAAAGCGGATCGTTGAATGAAACACATGAATCAGAACTGGTTTGTAAAAATGCTGCAACTTCAGTGGTGTGGAACTGGTTTGGCTTTCGTCCGTCAGATACACAACAAAGCACTATTTTTGGTAGAGCATGCTAGCGGGCCGTCGTTATTACCGTGTTTTTAGGAAAATACGGCACACTTAAAATCAATCCTTTGATTTTTCTGAAAATCGACAGTGCCCCTTATAATCCCGTGTGCTTTATGTATGAATTCTGGTTGTGTTTACTGACCTTGAAACGATTTTATGTGCTACACGGCGCTCGAAAATCTGTCAAATGTGTTAGTACGACTTTGCTAAGCTACGAAGCCGCACCGCTTGATGGATTGTCGGAGCATTACGGCTATCGTAGGCAGGAGCCTCGCGGAGTGATACGTACTGTGCTTCAACATAATATTACCGTATTGTGTGTGTATAACCTCTTTTTAAGTTTTGTAGATATTATACATGATTATGCTGAGGATATGTCGGCCAGTTTCCACTGGAAATGCCTTTTGGTTAAACTGTCAGCAAGGAATTTGCATTTGCACTGTTACATTTTTATACAACTTTAATGCAGATAAAAAACAGCTGCTTGTTTAAGTGAAAATACAACGATGTTTGTTTGGTTTTTTGCACTAATAAAGTTGTGGAGTTGTAAAGTATTGTAACGATGGTTAAATGTTATATTAAAGTGACAGGTTGGTTATCTCTGCACGCTGTTGTTATTGCTTTAAGATACATGTTTGGTTGTGCTGCAGGAAAAAGGGAGTTAATGTATGCAGGAAGGGGAGGGGGGGCCTGTTGTTGTGTGACTGTACGGGGCTTGAAGTGAGGTTGTGTACGAGGGCACTCTCCCCGGAGTTAACGGCCCGTTTGCCTGTGTTACGGAATAAACGGACAAACTGAGATCAAACGTCTGGTTCTTGAGAACGTTACAGTATTTTGTCTAGTGTCAATTATATCGTCAGTTATATCGTTATCGCAAATTTTCAAATGTATATCGTGATAAATATTTTTGGTCATATCGCCCTGCTCTAATGCTAACATCATGCGCTGAGCCACCAATTAAAATTTCTGGTACATGGGATGATGATTATCACCTACTGCTGATTTCCAGGTGCCACTGGGAGGCCCCATAAGTGTGACCCAATATTGGCACATATGTGTCTCCAGACTCCAGATTGGACAATGTACATTTGAAAATGTTGTGTTCTGAAAAGCTTCACAATTTCTTCCAAAGCTTTTGGAATTTTAATTCGCTGATGTCTGAGCAAACATGAAATTTATCCATTAAACTCCATAAGAGGAGTTTGAAAAAGTATAAATCTTAGAAATGGTAAAATCACCACCAAAATGTCATCTTTAATTCAAAATGGCTGTCTTCCTGTTGGGTGGGTCAAGGTGGACCATTGACTTTTTTGTACATCTTGGGAAGTGTGTGCCAAGTTTCATTAATGTATCTCAAACTGTAGAGCTGTTCCTGATAAACCAGAAGTCGGAATTTCCGAGTTCCCAGTCAGAATTTGACTCTGGAACGCCCCCTCAACTCGAACTTCCCACTCGGAAAGTCTGCCTGCCCCAGCAATCCCGAGTTAACAATCCAAGATGGCGGCAGTGAACGTAAACAGTTGTAAAACTGTAAAATGTTTAATCTGTACAGTCACTGATGAGTATATGTGACATCCTATTTACAAGGCTCTATCCATGCAGTAAAAAGGTGATGCATTTCGTTAACTACTACTACTACTAATAATGATGATGATGACGACGACGATAAGGTAGTACTAGCTCACCTATCTTCGGTCCAGGAGGATCTGAGAAGACTTTGTAGTGAACTCCAAGAGGAAGCTCTTTTCTGTCAACTTTCTCGCTGATTTGCAGCTCGTACGCTTTTCTCTGACTCCCGTCCACAGCAGTCACAACCACAACATCCCAAAACTCACCAGGCTGCACCTCTCGACCTTCAGGTAAATAGGAAAAAGAACATTTATAGCTACTTTGACTAAACTTCAAGGCACATTGAGTCAGATCATTGACATTTAAGCTCACCACGCAGAGAGTTAAATTTTCTGAGTTTTTTTCTTGTAGCCGTTTGAAGCCTCCTTGTACAGTCGTGGCTCATACTTTCGTTTCTGATATAAACTAAATATAGAAACTAGAATGAAGTATTTCTAATATATATTCCACCACGGAATGACAGTCTCTTACTTCCGGGTTTGGTCACATGGCTCGTTGCGCTATCCAATGGGAGGAGGAAGTCGGAGCCCTTGAGTAAGTAAAGTAAGTCATTGTTGTCATCATTACGCCTGTCTTTACTAGATGCTGTGAATATGTGGTACTCGAGTGCCGCGTATGTGTATAGGCACTGCTAATGCTAGCGTGAACAGATACGTCTTGTTAGCTTGGAAGTTGTAGTGGGTTGAGCTAACTCTCGTCCCAACTGTTTATATTTGGTTATAAGAGCTGGAGCGGGAGAGTTATTTACTTTCTTTTTACCTTTCACTGTCAGACTCAACGCAGGAACACACCGGTAACATTAAGTTGTTTTCAGTTGTTTCTAATCACTCAAAATCACAACAGTACCAGGATCGACAGGCAGACTGGTTGCCAAAAAAGGTCTTGACATTAGGCTAAAGGAAAACTAAAGGACTGATTATCATGGTCTCTTAAAAGATAAACAAAGATTACTGCTACATATTACTCTACAAAATTGTAGATTAATTAATAGCAAAAGTAATTATAATAAAGAGGAACATATACTATGGATATATCTGTATTTATAATTGTAACAGCAACTCCTCAGTGATCTGAGGAGATGCTTTTGGTTGAATACTGTGCACTCAGGAAACATCACATCCTTCATCCAGAAACGCTGACATGAGATCCAACATGTGTTGTTACGCCAGTCTGTAGGAGAAGAGATTCATCCAGAGGATGGATGCTTGCTCCAAGTGAGGTGTGAGGAGCTGATGGAGACATAAAGGCTCCGGATACAGGTTAGAGCTGTGCTGCATTTCTTCTTTACACGGCAACAATGCTGGTAGCTCCCCAATCTGAAACAAGAACATCAAATGTCAAGTTTCAGCAGAGCAGTTATTTTTGAGCTGTAATAAGATAATAATCCAGGAATCTTTGCATCATTTGTTTTACTGAAATTCACAATCTTGTTTGAGTCAGCTACAGTTCAAATTTCCTGAAATTCGACAGTTCAGACTACACCGTTTTATATGCAGATTGTCTTTTTTTTCCCCTTGTGTTCACCCCTTTATTTAGTGCCTGGAAACTAGCATGAGCATAACAGAATGATTGTGCCTCAAGCAAAATACCTGGAAAACCAGCATAACCGACTCCTGCCAGATCAGATTGTTCACTCAGACGCCTTTTTATTCTACTTTGCTGGCCTCGTGCAGCTGTTACAACACTAGAAGCTTACAGTGGAATACTGTGAGTTATTGTTTCCTCTAATTTTCTTTCTGTTCATTTAAGAATGGTCAAGAATCCAGCGGGAAGTGAGCAACAATAAAATAGTTCAAATAAGCACAATCACATTTTAAGTTTATTGTTTCAGTTCAATCAAAACAGCTCATGATTTAAGATTCTTGACCTTCAAGCGTCCACATATGATACAATCAGTTCAGTTACATTTGTGCAAAACTATACATTGTGGACTAGAAAAAATATACAGAATCATTACACATGAAATGTACATATTAGCTCCATCATTCGAAGGTTTAATCAACAGTTCAGACTTTATTCGAGGTGATACAAAATACACGAAGAAAACTGAACATTTCAATTTTTCTTTTTTTCGTAACAACTGGCAGTGCCAATAAAAACATGGCTGTCTAAAGATAAACAATGAGATTCTGTTAAATATTTAAAACTACGTACCAAAAACTGATCCATTAATCTATAAATTAATATTGCACAGAAGGTTTAGGCTCTAAGAGGATTCAAATCCAACATTGAAAATATAGTGTACCATTACTGCACCATTATTACTGGTGCAAACAAGTAGAAGCTTCTACAAATCCAATGCCTTGTATAATCTCAGCGTTTCAAAGTTAACGTTGGACTTTACTGGCTTTTGTGAGCACCTTTACAAGAAATGGGACGAACAAAGAGGACTGATCCTGTTCTTTCCTCCTGATTCTTCTTGTTGTCTCAGTAGACTGTGGTAATACTTGTGTCACAGCACAGAGGGCGGCAGAGCAGCCAAGCTATCCTTGTTGGCCAGCAGGAATTGGCTGCAGGCTGAAAAGGCGCTGTAAAAGCTTGAGGATAGGCCCGCAATGTCTGTGGAAATGTAGGGGAGGACACCTGGTGTGGCCTGGTTGTAGTAGGTGATCTGAAACACAGGAATCACAGCATGTGACTGATAATTAACCCTTTCCATTTTTTGCTTTAGTTTTGGAGCGGTGACTACGCAGCGCAGCAGCTACAGGTTGTGTTTGTGCCCTTTTCATTTGGCTAACCTTGGTAACAGAACTGGACTCTTCCCAGATTGTGAAGCCAGCACAGAGCACCTCTCCCCTCGTGTACTCTTCCGTAGGCGGGTGAGTGGGCAAAGTGACTGAACGTAGAGCGATCAGATACGGGTCTCTGAGATGAACAAAGGCAGAGAGTGTCATGAAAACTTATAAAAATGCAAACATGAAGCAGGGAGTGTAATACCATAACTGGTTAATAAGTGGAATAGAAACTCAATAAGCACTTAGTGTTTTCCCAAAAAGTTGGTTCTGTTCAATCAGCTTTTTGGGATTCCCTCACCTGGATGATTGAGCATCAAGACATTTTAACCCACACAGAGTTTTGTTGAAATGAAGTGCGAAATTATCATGTGATGCAAGCAAGGTCATATCAACACACCTGGAATCACAGGGCTTCCGTCTAGATGCCAGCAAGATGAAATCCTTCCCCTTTCCCCCTTTAGTGACAGAGGGTGTAGCTACGCGATAGATGGTGTCATCCTCATCTGCCTGGTTGATCACCTCACACTCCCTGCAGTTGAAACCCAGTGATGTGGATGTTTAGAGCTTTTAGATTATTGAGCATTATGTCACATTAAACAATCCGGTTGTGTCACTGAGTTTATTTTGAATATCCAGTGTATATAAGTGGGTTAGTTTTCATTCTACTGCAATAAAGAGCTGCATATGTTTTTGCCCCATTATGGAACAACATTGAGAGATTACATGTAAATGTAACAGTCTGTCAGCCACGTTGTTTACTGTATTTGTTTAAAGGATGCATTAGCAATGCATTAAACAGTCTGTCCAATAAACTAAGATTATCTTCCATACACTGCCTATGTGCTGGAAATATATGGAAATAATACTGTATCTAACATTACCCTCCTGGTCAGGGGGATTTCCAAGATTTTTTTAAATAGCGTGGCAGAGGTGGCAACCGAGTACCTGTCAGCGGAGGATGTGAAATCAGAAAATTCTGTCAGAAATAAATATCAAACCAAACCTGCTGGAAACTAGTTACATTTGATGATTTGTAATAATTTCCACTTTGCACAGACCTCCTGCCTCCAGAAACATGCATTAGAAGATGTGGCTGTCCCATAAACCATATGGTCGCCCCAAAGAAGCGCAAGAATCAGCCTTGAGTGGTACAATCACACAAAATGTGTTTTTCTGTCAAGTGGTAGAAGTAAAGAAAATGTTTCACGCATCCTTTGTTTTCAGTTCATTTTTGTGAAATAAATTACTTGGGGAGTTGTCAGTGGACTATACCATTGTGAGTTATTGGGGGGGGGGTCATTTCTCAGAACATTTATTGTTCTGAGCATAAGCTTTCAGTTCCTCATTGTGATATCTAACACTCTATAGTTATACTGACAGTAACTTTTCTCCTCAGTAAAAGGATCTGAACTCCACCCTCACTCCCTTGCATTTATATGACAACATAATTATTGAAGGGGCAGTGCCACCCCAGGCCCCATTTTTAGCCACTTCCCTGCTCTTGTTTCCATTTGCAGTTGTTCTAATAATAAATACTCCTGGGGAATATAAGCCTCTCTGCTGTTGCAGCCACTGTAAGGTGCACTGATTCAGATGCTGCTGCTAAATACCAAATGTGTCTAAGTACTGACTCATAATGCCGGTCCCACTCCATTCTCCTCCTCAGGTCTGACAGTAGGTGGAACGTCTGCTCTGCCGAGACTCTGACGTTCATCTCCACCTTGAAACACAGCATTTGGTTTTCCTCCAGTGTGTACAATCTGACCTATGAATTAAAGACGTCCACAAAGAGGAGGCAGGTTCAGTGTCTATAAATAGCATTAATTTCTGGTACCTAACTGGTCATTATACATGCTCCTGGAATGACTTATGCTAACTTTGGGCATAGTTTTCTTGACCTATTCTGCAATATTAAAGAATCTACATAAAACACTATGACCCATATTTTGAGCACCTCACTATAACTGCGCAAAATGCTGGAAAATCCAATGAGCTATACCCTGAACAGATATGCAAACATTTGTGACCTTATTTTTCTCCGAAGCCAACACCCAGTTGTTCCTGTTGTCCATTAATTTCAGCGCTGAGACATTGTTGTAGCTCAGGTACATCTGAAAATATAAAGCGTTACTTTGTATACAGTAGCATTATCGAGCTCTAAGTGTCTCTGTTAACAAAACAAAAATAAAATTAGATAAAAATTTAAAAAAAACAAACAAACACCTGGTTACTTGGATCCCAGGGAACAGACAAGGGCACTTCAGTTTGCTTGCAGGAGATAATATATTTCCTGTAAACATGAAGTACAGCAATGATGTACTGTAGCTCAGGGCACTACAGAAAGACCAAAAACACAAGCACTTTTACTCAAGCAATGACCCAACACATTATGTTATCAAACAGAGGAATAAAGATTGCACTGTTTAGAGTTGAACAATGAACTCATTATGCCTGCTCGAGTCTGCAGTAAAGTCTGCTCAGCCGTGATGCATTGGTCTGCCAAGTCATTAGCGCCTGCAAACTATTGTAAACAATGGATTCGATCATATGACCAAAAAGTAAATCCCGTGATGAGACTGTTTTAGATCCACTGCTTTATAATGCATCATGATTAACAACATGTTTGCATACAAACACGATTTAAAAGGTTCAAAATGTAATTTGACTAATTTACTAAGGGAATAGATTTATTGTGACTCTTTTAGAAATATTGGTTACTTATTTATTGCAAAGCATTAAATAGCCTAACCTGTACGCTGTCAACAAAACAATCTGCAATAAACAACAATCATTACTCTGACACATAAACAGAAAACAACCCTAATTGTTTTAAAAGGGAGCTGTTCTACTCTACTGTAGAAGGGTAGCTTTGCATTGTACAAAAATAATTCGTAGTTATTCTGTGCTGGGCCTTTGTGCAGCCCCTCAGTTGAAAAAAAGCCATTTTAGCTCACTTCCAACATTCATCTGATTCGTTGCCCCTCAAAAACTGAAGGTTTCCATCCAATGTGCAGAGCTGTGGACTGGAATGATGATACTGGAGATATCTACTCTCAGAGACATCAAACGGAGCTAAGAGTAAACCTGCCTTCCTTTGGTGACAGAAACTGAAAATATTTGAGTCTTTAAAGTACTCCAAAGCCTGAAATTTTGGCTCATCGAAATTATCAGCATGTACACCGGCCTCATTATTTGAAATTTCGGCCTTTTTCAAAATGTGAGGAACCATAACTTTAACAATGTAAATATGACAATAATTTGATGACACAAAAATAGCTATAGATATTTACCTATCAAGGCGAATCTTCTTTCTGGCAATAGCTTCTTGAAAGCGTCTTTTTCCATCCTGTAAAACAAGAGATGATCTAAGACTGAAATTCTTAATATGTATACTGTGTACAGTATGTTAAAAAAAAGTTTATTTTCAGTTCACCCTTCATCTGACTCTAAGGGCCTCTAAAAATATAGAAATAAGTCACTCGGCTAACTTACCACAGGCTCAGGTCGTATCCGTGGCAGCGTGCATGGTTTCCTGTCACTGTCCAGCACCTCAAAGGTCATAAAGGCACTATTTATGTGGCGCAGAGGTTCTCCACCCTGGTAGGCCTCAGCACAAACTCCCACCTCCATGCTAGTGTGGGCAGGAATGTGGGTTAAAGAAAACATGCATCCAGCAAACAGCACTCCAAGTGTTATAATCACAAATTAGAAGGTTAAATATTTAATGAATTGTTTTATTTTCAGAAATATTTGTCATAATGTGTCGCTTCACCTGTGCTTGAAGGCATTGTTAACAATAGCTTTCAGTACCAGTCGGTCGCCGATGTGAGACGGGCCACGAAAATGGAACATGTCTATGGACCTCAGGGTTGGATGAGCGTTACACAGGCGACTGCATCGAAGTATAAGGAAAAAGAAAAACTGTTTTGATTGGATTTGTTTGGCCTCATTACAAATAAACTTTTGTCAAACAAAGAACAGTTTATCTTTTGGAAACTCAATCTCCTTTTTTCCAGCAATTAGATGAGAATATCAATACGTGTGGCAGTGCCTGCTAGCTTCCACCAAATGCACATGACAATAATACACACTCACTGGCCACTTTGTTAGGTACACCTTCATTGTACCAGGTTGGATTGCCTTTTGCCCTGAGAGCTGCCTTCAAACTTTGTAGATTTTTGTCGATATTGACATGATAGCATCTGCACATTCATGATGCAAATCTACCCTTTCACCACATCCCAAAGGTGCTCTGTTGGATTGAGATCTGGTGACTGTGGATCCCACTTGAGTCCAGTGAACTCATTGTAATGCTCAGTGCCACGTTATCCTGCTGAAAGCAGTAATCAGAAGATGGGCACACAGCATCAATACTCAGGTAGAGTAAGCCGTTTAAAGGACGCTTTCATCAACCGTGGATTTTCATCCAGGGAACTAAAGCTCATGTGATATCTTATTGTTTTTGGACCATTCTTACAGTAGGTGTACTCAATAAAGTGGCCAGTGAGCGTATCTCTTATCCAACTCTTGTTGGATGTTTTTGCTGTTTGAAAACAATTATATGTATACAAATATAAAAGCTTTGTGCATACCTTGCTGCAATTGTAGCCACATTTTCCATCCAGGCCATAATCTGGCCCCCAAAAGTGCTGACTTGGTGGTTGGCATGGGGCGGAAGCACCAGCTCTACACTCTCAACACGTGTCCGCTCAGCTGGCACAGCGTCCTGATACTCCTGGCATTCTCCTGATGAGTGCACAAAAACAAGGACGTTTAATGAATCTGTTTTTTAAGTGCCGCGTGCTATAAAGACTTATGTCTGTACCCAGCTGAGCTGTGCTGCTGCTCAGTAGGTCTGTGATAATCTCAGCGTGGATGAGCCTCATCCTCCTCCGCTCTGCTGCCAGGCTGTACTCCATCTGCTCCATTTGAGT
Source organism: Pelmatolapia mariae (assembly GCF_036321145.2). Classification (NCBI taxonomy): domain Eukaryota; kingdom Metazoa; phylum Chordata; class Actinopteri; order Cichliformes; family Cichlidae; genus Pelmatolapia; species Pelmatolapia mariae. Next base: position 49,095,520 of record NC_086246.1, read on the forward strand.
GCGAGGAATCACCTGCTTCAGCTGTACCTGTGAGGACATAACAAAAAACAAATTAAAAACAAAAAAAGAGCCAGAGATGTTAAATCAGATTTATTAAAATCCCCCTCTGCCCATATTTTGATCCGTGCTCTTTACCTTCCCAGCTTCTGTCCTTCTGGCAACAAAGGTGGCAAAGGCGTGGCAAACCTTCCACTGCCTGTCAGTGTAAAGGTCCTCGCAAGTCACTAAAATGCCCACCTGAGATGAAAAGAATCACTGAAGTCATTATATTCTTTTCCTAAAATAATAAAAAGTTTAAATATCCCAAAAGCACAGAGTGCCACCCGCTAACCTCCATACTGGACGTAAAGGCTCTGTTGACCTTTGCGATGATATTAACAACCTTTCCTACCCTGGAGGAGACAGACACAGATGCCATTCTTTACTATCAACAAGGAGAAGTATTTGTACTGCACATACTCTGAAACCTTTTTGCTATGAGACATAATTTTCAGTCAAAGGCAAGGCATGTTTGGCCATGACACTTGCTATCTGCAATTGGAAAGAAATGTTTACTATATTTTCATGAGTCACCTCTTATTTTTTTTAACGATTAAAAAAAATTGAATCAAGATTTATGGAGAATATCATAACTAATGATTTGTAACCATAAAACTGTCTTTCTTGTTTAGTAGCATTTGTCCTTCAAACTTTACTAAAAGTTGAGTTCAAGTTGACATTTTATCCCAAAATGACCCTTTTTTCTCTCCTCTCCTGGCACTGCATGCAATGTGTTGTCTCTGCAGTCATTACTCAGTTTGAATTAAACCTTGGCAGTCAGTACTAAGATTAATACCTTACCCTATGGTGTGTTCAAAATGAATGTCATCCACCGATGCAGTGATACAGGAACAACCTGCATGTCTCTCAGCTGGAAGATCAGAGATTACACAAAAAAATTAAGCAGTGCAGCAGAAAGCATATGTGCAAAATACTAAATACTAAATTTTTATAGGGAGAGTGGCTTATTGAGTGGCTCCACAGTGTAGTGGTTTACACATTTGCCTAACAAATAAAAGCTCCCTAGTTCAATCCTGGAAAGAGGTGCAGATCCCTTTGGGGTTGCGTCATATGACATCCTGCATAAACACTTTGCCAGATGAAACGATTGGAGATTGTTATTCGGGCCATTATGTCATCATGTGTGGATTTTTGTAATTAATTTGTCAACTTTTTTTAACAAAACTTCCTTGGAACATTTGCAGGTTGTTCAGAAAGCTGCTGCAAAGCGTCAACGTCTTCTAAGTACTAACATGTCACACCATTTCTTGTTTAGTTGCGCCCCCTCCCCTAATTTCAGAGTCCACTTTAACAATCTGGTTTTGACTGTTAAAGCTCTGCATGGACAAGCAGAGCTTTTACACCCATACGTCACCAGCAGATCCCTGAGGTCACGTGATAAGGGCCTGCAGCACTAAGGGTGACAGAGCGTTTTGCAGCAGTGGCCCTCAGACTTCTATGTAGCAAGAGCAGAATTTATGAGTCCCCGAGTTTCAATTTTTCGTGATACACTGAAACCTTTGAGTATTTTTGCAAGTATCCCTGTTGAATAAAGTGCAGGAAATCAGCACTGTGATATGAGCATTCACGTAACATGATTGAAGATTATAGTAGGTGTGACAGCGATTACAAAACAAACAGCATCAAACACGTTTAAAAAATTCAATGATCAGACTCTAACTCATGCCCATTACTTCCACCTACAATACTTCAGTTGAAATGATGGTGGATGGTTAATGGTGCTACCATGGTCTGTATTCAAGGTTGCAGTTGCATTCAAATGTTTGAGTTAATGAGCGACTTGCCAGAAGCAGAGTTACAGAAAGCTCATAAGAATTTTAATGCAATCATTTAGCCTTTATTTGCAGCTTTAATCTGCATTTGGAATGAGGCGCATCAGAGAAGAGAATCTCCGATTAAACTGTACATGTGAGAGTTTTTCTGATCCTTTCCTACCAGATAAACAGGCTGTGGAGTCCATCCACTTCAGCAGCTGTCCAACACTCAGCTCCCCACAGTGATTGGCATGACAGGGCAGCACGATCTGACTCATCTGCACTTCAGTGGGGTTTCTGTACACTTCCCCACTCTCCTGGATGAGCAGGGGGTCCGGCATGGTGTCTGAATCTTTATTTTCTGAAGTCATATCTCACAACTCCACAGAAAGGAAATACAGAAAAAGAAACAGTTACAGCAGAACATTTTGTGTCAGACGTGATGGATATGATTCAAGTCAGAACAAGTGCGATATTCTATAAACATTTGTGAAGTCAACAAGCTTAGAACCAAACCTGAAAACTGCAGGTTGATTTCGTCCAGCACTGCAGCATAAGACTGTAAGCTTTAAATAATCTGCAGCTAGGTTTGTCCTCTGTATTGCTCAACATTTTTTCACCCCTTACTCAGGGATCAGGAGCAGAAATGCATATTTATGAAATTAAAACTCTGGGGCATTTTAGGAAGTGCTCTAAAACTATGCTAATTTACATGTAGCCTAATTGCAGGTTGAGACTCGTCTTTTTTTAAAAGTCGCTATCACGCAAACTATTTCTGGGCATGCCACTAAAGGGGGCATTCATGGAAAGTATTTGGTGGGATAGAAGTGTTTGCCCACAGCTACTGCTCCAGTGGGGTGAACATTTAGTCACCGGTCTCTCTTTTAAGTTATCAATGGCCGGGTGTAGTGAATGTGTAGTAAACACATTTGTAGAGAAATAACGCAACATTTGAAATGAGCGTCTCACTTAATTTAATATTTCAGCATTTAAATATGTTATCCTGTGACAGCTATCACGCTAATGACGTTGTAAACAAACGACTGAAAATTGCTTACTCACTTGAAAACTTCCTGCTGAAGCTGAAGTCGACAAAAAGTCCGTTTAGTGCCAAAGAGTGTCTTGTGCAAAACGCAAAGGCAACAGAAAAAGAGCACAGAGCGACCCCAAAGCGGTGGCTCTTCTCATTTCACCCATTCCCCAATAACACGGCAACTGAATAAACACACACAACTCAGGTTTAGTGAAAGGTTTCGCCACTGGAGGGAGAAAGGGGGAGAGAGACCGTCCCCTGTAGTGGTTTTAGTGTTTAAGGTGGAATTAGAGTGCATGTCTTTAAGTTGGGAGATTCATAGCGTTATTCAAGAAAAACGTAATACATATCATTTTATAAGTAGCTGAAAAAAATAAAGACTAAAACTAACTTTGTATGTGAAAAATACTACTTGAAAAATACTAATGGCGTAAACTAATACAACAAAATCCCGACTACTTGAGAATACTTTTAAAAAATCAATCTTTATTCAATTCTATTTTATGGATGTGTCAAATTTCATTATTATTTTAACTTGACTGAATTAATATAAATATAAAGCTTTAAAGAGTTCTGGTAACCTTTAGTGGGCTGATTAAAAATACGTATAAACATTTTTAAATATACATTTCCTTTCATTACCAGAATGCTTTATTTACACTGTAAGCGTAAGAAAGTCACGAAACGACGCCTCCACTGTGGATTTGTGCGCTAAATCGCGCACTTTTGTTATCGCAGAAACCGACGTTAAAACCAGTAAACAGTAGGCACGAAAAGGCAGACCTTAAGGCGATTGTTATGTTCCTATTGGCCTATGGGAGCGTCAGTCAGACGTGGCTCCGCCTCTTTCTCCCCCTCCTCCGGAGCAGGCTCGGTTGAGTCGTCGGGTTGAGGAGGAGTGCGGTTGGAGTGCGAGAGGGTCGCGGCCGCGATGATCTGACAGATGAAATAGCAAAAAAAAGAAAGAGAAGGCGGGCGTCCTCCAAACAAAACAATGTTTCCCAAAGGCAAAGGGACCCCGGTGCCGTCGGACAGCCAAGCACGAGAAAAGTAAGCCGAGAAGCGTTTATTATTGTGTATTTTTTACCTCGTAAGTTGCTCCCTCTTGCTCTCTGTTGTTTGCTGGACAGGCTAGCAAGAGGCGATTTCCTCTTACCGAGAATGCAATTGAATGAACCGCCTTGTCTGCTCGCCATTCCTCCTTTGAGCTGTGTTCTGCTCCATGTAGATTTTTGCTGATTTTGTACACATTTCCAGCCGATTCCGGTTGTAGTTTACTTGCGTTTTTATCGGCAGTTGTTTGAGATTTTTGCGGTTATTCGGACGACGGTGCGGAGAGGGTAAAACAATAACATCGCCGTGCTACAGTACATTGTTTTCTCTGTTGCGCTCTCTGGATAGGCTCCGTTTTAATTTCCCTCAGCCCCGTCACTGCCACCAAGATACTGTACCTAGCTAATACACAACAGGCTGCTGTTGTTTTCTTTAAATGTTTCGCATCACGACGTTAAATTATGCCGTTGCCTCCACACTTTCTTTTAACCTCCTGATTGTTGAGAGTCTTCACCAGCCTTGGCTTTGCTTACGAGTCCCAATTTAATTTTTTGGCAGCCATTGTTCAGAGGGCCTTACCCGACTCTAATCACTCATTGTTCGCGTACAGGAAGATTCAACCTGATGTTTGGTGATTTTGCTTTGCTACTTGGTTAAGTTTGTTAAATTAAACCTAAATTTGTTTTTTTTTTTTCTCCCCCGCAGGTTGGCTCTTTACGTGTATGAGTATTTGTTACACATAGGGGCACAGAAGTCTGCACAGACCTTTTTATCAGAGGTATGTGGCATTTAGGGTAAAAGTTTAACTGTATTAACACGTCCTTTATATTTTTACACATTTATTTTTATTCTTCGAGGACAGTATTGTTAAAGTGTAACTGACACCCATAGATAATTACTGAAATTGTGCTGTCCTAGATCCGATGGGAGAAAAACATAACACTTGGTGAACCCCCTGGATTCCTACATTCATGGTGGTGGTAAGTGTCATCTCTTTGTAATGTAATAAAATGTCCATTTGTGTGTGAGTTGGGGGTTGTTTTTTTTTGGCTTCATGAGCTCTCTTGTCCACAGTGTTTTCTGGGACTTGTATTGTGCTGCGCCAGAGAGGAGAGAGACATGTGACCACTCCAGTGAAGCAAAAGCTTTCCATGATTATGTGAGTACTGCTTACAAGTTGCAAATATTGCCTTTTGTTCACCAGGAGAAGACAATAGGTTTGTGCTTGAGGCTGAGAAGTGATGTAAAGACTTTGTCTTTATATATAACTTTTTTCATTATGTCATAATGTTTTCCCTGTAGCACCTTGTAGCTGTATTTAACCATCTAATGCAATTTTAAACACTTTGTGTCTGCTGCTGATTTATGATCAGCTATCATGATCTGTTGGTGGGTTGAATGCTGCGCCCAACCATGAGCTTTATGGGCTTCTGGGAAAATGATGCTGATGTCAGCATGTCCTGAGTCAGACCTGTCAAGTGCTCTCCCCTTAGCCCAAGCTCCCTGCTGCCTCAGTTGTGAAGACGAAGAACCTCCGGTGTGTTCTGCACAGCATCTGAGAATTTCATGCACACAGCTCCATTTTTGTTAAAGACCTCCAGCTGCCTGAATGTGTGGTAGCGCCAATACATGTTGAAACATATTACCTGCAGTGACATAATCCTAATGGATTTGAAACTGAAGAACTGCTGGAGCAGCCTTACATCCTGAATTTATGAGGTGTCACTCGGTACATGTGCATGGTTTGGTAGCGCATTGCTTCTCTTACGATAGCAGTTCTATATTTGCATGGTATGGGTGCTTTGCATCTTGATAATTATGCAGTTTTGAGGTGCTGTTGTCATTTCATTTCCTGCTTTGAGTCAGCATTCAAAAAAAGAAAATTAAAAAGGACCTTGCATAGATCAAAAGAAACTGTGAACTGAATGTCTATGGCCTCTGCCGTTCCCTTCCTAATGTCTCTTTCTGCCTTCAAAGATTAACATGGTGCTGCTGATGTAAATAAAATAGAAAGACTTTTCAGGTTGTGCTGTATCAGCATAGGAAAGACATTAGAGGTTAAGGAGTCCTCTTAGGATGATTGATGCACAGTGCAGTTTGTAGGCGGGTTAGTGGTGTACCAGACAGGAAGGGGTTAAAACTGAGATGTTGGTCCTGCTCTTGGCAGATAGGGTTGTCAGGGTAACAGGCCTCCTGATCTGGCAGGTGACCTGGGAGCCAAGAGAGAGGCTACAGCGTGGCTCTGCCCTTTCAGTAACCACATTCCTTATTATTGCAGCTCATACAAAGGAAAGACTGCGTTTTTGTTTGACAGTCAGCCTTAATTCAACTAGCCTACTTAATGGTAATTGATTGCTTCTGGTTGCTTGCTTGTGTAGAATATGCTTGTCCTTTTCTTTGAATGTGTCAAAGATCAGAGAGTCTGTTTTGGGAAAATTGTATTTCCATACATGAATTAGAGAAAATTAATCTCTGGGAAAATGGGAACATCATTTTTAAAGGAAGTAAAAACACAAAATAGGATGTTAAGTTGCATCTTTTGGTTTGACTGAAGCCATTTCCTTTGCATGGAAAACATTAAGCAAATGAGGGAACAGTGAAATGTCAGTCTGGGGAGTGTGCTGCTGTGGCGTGGAGCTTTGAGAGTTTCTGCACGGTTGGTTCTCCCTGACATCTTGTGGTTACCCTTCAGTTTGATGTTGGTTCTCTTTGTGTTTATTGGGGAGGTCAATGAAGTGTGTGTGTGGACAGTACTAGTCCTTGGACCCAAGCCTTTGTCTAGGTGTGGGGGAGGTGAGTGCTGTTCTGTTAGCCGGCAGCCCTCGTAAAGCTCCGGCGTATTCATGCTGGGCCTGACGAACGCTCCCCAGGGGCCCTGTCGCCATGGCGTCAGCGGCTGATTGATGGCTGTCATGGAGCTGAGGGGCATATTGGAAAAAGAAAAAGGGGAGTGGCAGTGTGGCATATGCCCAGCATCCACCACCGCAGAGGAGCTGAGGGAATAAAAGAGGAGGGGGCTGGGGAGGAAGACTGGAGGGAGATGTAAAGTGGAGGGGACCTGCGAGAGAAAGAGAGCATCCAGTCAGGATCCAGAGTGGGTTTTATGATGTTGATTGATGGTTAAACATTTACAAGCTAAACATAGGGCTGGTTTCTTTTGAGAATCTGTTCCAGTGGAAGAAGTGAGGCTGTTAGGAGCACGCTAGCTCATGAGCCGGCAGTTGGGTGGTCTGTGCTGCTGCTCAAACGCCTACATCATTTCTCTCTTATCCACTTTAAAAAGCTTCATTTCTTTTCTTTCTTTTTTTGATTTATTATATTTTAAAAATTACCCCAGTCAAGCTCTTGGTTATCCTCACCCTCCTCTTTACTTGTTTCTCTTCCCTTGTCCCACCCCCCTCCCTCGTCTTTGTTTTTGTAAAGGGAGCACAAGCACATCCGCCGCCACTCTGGCCTTTTGTAACCTCCTTCAGTGATTCAAGCATTCAAAGAGAATTTGCTTGGCTGGGATTACTTGTTTGCCTTAAAGTACACACATTTACACGTGCTGAATCATGATGGGTGGGGGGTGGTCGTCTGTCTGTCTTAAAGGAAAAATCCCCTGGGAAGTTGTAAGAAAGGGCCCAGACAAGAGCCTCGTAGCCCGGGGCAGGACTGAGACATCTGCCCTTTTCCGGTACCAGAGAGTCGTTGGGGAGACGTAGCTTATTTAGACCAAAAGCAGCACTGGACTCCTTGGAACAGTCCAGCAAGCACAGCTGTGGGCTTTAGAGCTACACGATAAAGATCTAACATAACATGCCTGGGAACTCACCATGCACGTAGCTTTTCAGTCTGGCAAACAGTTTCTGTTCTTCTACAGGGATGTAGATTGTTGACGTCTTTTTATGACTTTGCGGTCAATACCTTAAATACAGCTTTGTTTTACTTCATTATTTCTTTGCAGGCCTCATTCCAGGAATGGGCTACTTAAGGGTAGAGGATCAAAACAAACGCCAGTTTCGCTTTGGAGGGGCCAGACAGAGGGATTGTATGAACATAAACCACTTAACAAGCCATAAATGTAGCTTAGCCTTTTTCTGTGATAAACACAGTAACAGCTGCTTTCAGTTTTTTAATGTAACAAAAAAAGCCCAACTTTAAAATACAATCCTCTCTTACACACACACACACACACGTGGTAGGACAAAGAAAATCAAGGAAAAGAAATTAATGGTTACATTTTAATTGTTAGGTTAACTGTGGGGCTGTTTTGGCTAATGTGCTAACTGGCTAGAAATCATAAAACAAAGGTAAATCCTTATATCGTTTTCTTTAACAAATGTAAAATTAAAGCTTGTAATATTAAGAGCTGTTTATGCTATTTGAACTTAGAACCAATGAGCAACTTTACTGGAGCACACATACACATTTTAGATGTAAGTAAATTAATAAAAAACGATGAATCTTTATGACATTACTTTGCATTTCAGGAAGTTACAATGAAAACGAAGTTAAAACTACGAATAACAGTTTTACCTACAGTTCCTTCAGTAGGGTGCAAATAAAACCAAACAAAACTGAAAGTCAGCTCAGACAATTTTTTTTTCTCCTTTGGATAACCTAGTAGTGTCGAGTCCATACATTAGATTTGGATTCAATATATGTGATGGTTGCTGAGGCCCCTCACTTCCTGTTTTGTGCCTTTGCTGGTGACTGTTCTCAGTTGTTACAGTTTTGAAAATCAGTAATGCATCTGATAAATTTTGTGAGGCTTTGTCTGAAGAATAACGTCTGCTACTTTTGGTGAAGGATGGAATTTTTTGTGTCCTGTGGAAGTCCTCTAAGCAGTATTACAGCATCAATGATTTAAAAAAAACTTTCCCATGTGGACATAATTGCACATCAACATATCAGAGCATCATTTAGATATGGCCTCGCTTCTGTTTTGCAGTGTCACCTCCGAGGTTAGCTCGCTAGGACAGGCAATGCTTTAGAAAACTTGCGCTAAATTTTGTGAGACACTTTTTTGACAATTACAAAACAAAAAAATCTGTCACATATTTTATTTGATCTTGTTTTTCTTAAATAAAATCTAATGTGATAGAAAAGCCAGCATGTCATAAAGGATTCTTATGTGTATATGAAAATTGGCCCAAAAATAACTCTAGAGAAGGCGGAAAGGCTTTGGGTATCTGCTCAGCTTCACTGCAATAATTTATCGTTACATTAGATTATTGTTGGGCTGTACACCTGCTCTAACGCTAATTGCTAATCGTGTGGTTGCTCAAGAGAGAAACCAGAAAGACACTCAGGAGTTAACCTTGATCATTGAGCATAAGGGGATAATATAAAATAATGAACAGGTAAACTAGTGATAAGTTATCACATTTGCCTGTTTTTTTTGTTTGTTTGTTTTTTTAATTTCCTTTTTTCATTTTAGAGTATTTTTTAAGCCTGTTTTTGGGGGGAACCAGGGAAAGCTTTTGTCTTAACAAAGCCTTAGCCGGATATCAACTCAAGCCTTAATCAAAAGCCAGATTTGAATCTCTATATGCTAAGCAACAGTCGCTCCTTTTCTTTTCTTGCAACTTCTTTCACTGGCTTCCAAGTCCGTGGCGTTGTCCCTGACTGGTCACAGTGCTGTTAACTTCCTGTCATAAACCTTAAAGCAGCAAGCATATAAAACAGTAAAAATGGTAATAGTGATAACAAAGACTGTGTGGGGATGGGTGGCAAACTAAAGGAAGACTTAATATAAAACATCTATCAGAGTAAGGTGTTGGGCCACCACATGCTGCTAGAACAGCGTCACGGAAATTAAGTCTGGAAACTCAATTGGGGGGAATTACTCTGTCCTGTTTCCCTCATTTGGCTTTTAATGATGATGATGGTGTTGCAGCCCACATTCATCTACAAGAAGGCGTTAAAGTGGTTTAATATCTAATGACTGCGAAGGCCGAATATTATGATTCAGATTATTTTTCATTCATTAAAACATCTATTGACCCCACATAAAAGAAATCCGCCCTCACATCAGGACAGAAACCTTTCATTGTAAGCTTTTATTGATTTCTAGTGACCCTTAATTCTAAGTAGACAAGTAAACTAAAGCTCACAGTCTAACAGAGTCACTGGATCCCTTCACTTTGGGGTCAAGGCTTCAAACCTGTATCATTTTGTTCATCTGTTGGGTGATGCATTTCTCACTTATTTTTTTTGTGTGTGCATTTTTGTAGATCAGTGGTTATCATTTTTACATCACTAAGCTGTCAAATATGCATTGATCTTTGTAATGTGGAGATTATGCACTGCGAGCCTACTATAATAACTCTGTGTATGTAATTGTCAATGAAGAGTTTTTGCTGACACAGCCTGATCACTGCTATTGACGTTCTCAGGCAGAGATTATAATGTTATGCTGTTGTGGGCAGCGCAGACTGAGTAGGGTGCACTGAGCCTCGAGCTCACCAGCTGTTGGTAAGATTTACACCCGTTGGATCCAAGCGGACTATGGCATATTCACAGATGCTGAACTATAACATCCACGTCAGTCACCCGAGGAAGAAACAGCCCTCTGTTTCCTTCCATATTGCACTAATACAAGGGCATCACAGCTATCAAATATGTAGTATCAAACAATAATCTTCACTGTCTTTCTCATTGACCAGAATTTAGATCTTACCTTACTGTACTACAACGACTAACACACTAGACACTTGAGCAGGAGACTGAAGCTCCAGTCACATATGCTTCCATAGTGAGCCCTCTTTCAGAGTCATAGCTCTTGCTATCTTAATGCAAAATCAGAAGCAACTGGCCCGCTCAGCATTTTTGTACATGCCGCAGTGCATGATTGGATCCTGATTTCTTAATTGTACTCGGCAGTACACCTGTGTGGAAGTGGGTCTGCATTTGCTTTGACAGGCTACTCATTATTTATTTTTCTTACAGTTAGTCACCTGATCTGTGTTTTGCAAGTATCCTTTGGTCAGGATAAACCCAATGCTGCTAAATTTTAAAGGTTTTTGGTTTGTTTGTTAATGAGGCTGTGTAAGTTTGACTATTTCCTGGTGACTCTTCCACGTCAGTAAATGTGTCAGGCAGGATCCTGACATCCTCCTCGTTTAATTTGCATGTGGATGACTTGCCTGGGCAGTTTAAATCTTGCAAAACGGGTTGTGTTCATGTATGCGATGATTCAGTTATATTTTCTGCTTGTAACATGTCCTTCCCACTAAAGAAGGTGAAAGTTCTTTTTCTAATTTTGCTTTGATAGAAAGGCATGCCCAGAGAATTTAGCAGATGAAATATATGTAATGTAATATATAATGCAAATGTGTTTGATTAAAGCCAAAGTGCATCTGTTTAGTACTCTAAACTGCTCACCTCTGTGTTTAGAATGAAAAATAGATTAATGTAAAACAGCATCAGCAGAGCAGAGTTGCATTTGTGAGGATTGTGCACAACTCTGTATAGATTAGATTACTCTATATGATCAGAATCATGGATGTTTCCACATGCAAAACAGAGATAAGAACCCTAAAAAACTGATATATGTGCAGATTCATAAGCTAAAGCACGGCATCACTGATCAACCCGCAAGTCTTACCAAAAGCTCTGGTGCAGGAGTCGATCTGTGCATTGTGAAAAAATATGATCTGCCAAATTAAATTAACATGGATTCATTTTACTGTTTTGATCCTGGATAAAGGAAAGTGCCACACCTTCCTGCACAGCACCGTTAAAATGCTATGTGTTTTTAAGGTTTTACTGTGGACACAGGCTCATACAAAGTGTTGCCTTTGTGAGCATAAATGACCAGAGACCATGAAGATTTACTGAAGTGGAAGTCTCTACTGTCGACATGGGGGGTGAAAATTAAAACCAGCCTAACTGCTCCAACTTGTTTGAATGTAGAGTAGTGAGTTTTTATTGGTTTTCGTTTTTAAAGTAGGTTTCTCTGGCTTTTACCACGTAGAGTATATTAGTGCTTATGTTAAACATCCTCAGTATGGATGTTTACCATCTCTCAGCATCGTATCATTTAATATGGTACTTATGTATATTTAATGTTCGTATATTTTTAATAATTGTTACCTAGTGCCCATGAAAGGCTTCAGCAGTTAGGTTAGCTCTAATTCTTAGAAGTTATTTGTACATTTGTAAATTTATATTATTCAGTGATTTCTCACAGTATTACTTTTTAATACTGGCCTTCGGTTTTCTATTCAAACTCTGACAGGAAACCCGTCTAATTGAGTGGGCCGAGTAGTGAGTAACTGCTCAAGACGAGGGAAGAAGCATATCAGTAAACTGAAGAGCAACTGATATCTTCACTAATTTGTGCTTGCCTTTATGTAGCTGTAGACTATCTAAGGGAACCCCAGATTCTATGAACGCTTGACGATTTCTCAGTCTTACACCATGCTGAATTTTCCACGCCGCTCAGTAGAGAAGTGGAATTTATGCTGCCTGCGTCCTGGCGGTGAAGGAGCCTGATGAGATGTGACTTTTCACTGTGGCCTCACTTCTCTCCCTGCTGAGGTATTTCACAGTGGCCCTGCAGTGGCAGCCTGAGCAGATATAATTAGGGAAGGTGCAGTCGATAAAAGGGAGCGTGTTGGATATTGACCAGCGATGTCTGTAAGGCTCTGGGCATTGAGAGCTATATGTGAGTGTGGATGCTGATGCATCCATTCTTGTAATGTCAGTGCATAGTTGCCTACACTTCACTGAATGAGCTACGCATTAAAAAAATATGACTGAATGTTCTTCTCTCACTTGGTGTCTGTTCTTCGGAAGCTAAGCCCCATAGCTCTGAAGACATTAGCCCATCTCAGATTGCTTCAGCTACAGGGAAGAAAAACTCAGTCAATTAGGAGCGTGTGACCGAAGCAAATGGCACATTAGTGAATTAGGGCTGCGGTTTGAGCAGGAAATCGGCCCAGCTACCCCCTGCTGTGCAGCAGCACTTTGGAGCCACTGACTCACTGCATCCCACTGATGCTTATCTGATCCACTGGATTCTGAATCAGCAGGGATCAGACCTCAATAAGGACCCCATTAATATATTATTGAGGTCAGGGGTGTGGGGGTGGGTGACAGTTGGTTGAATTAGGTTTAAAAAGGAAATGCATGGAACTTTATTCACAGAGTTGGATAAGGTTTTTTGTCCATTAACCCATTACAGCTGAGATCAAGCTCAGATTCAGCCACTGTGGCAGTCCAGTTTCTCACATGAGCTTTTCTTGGTAAAAAGTGACGTCTGCCGAGAGTTTCTTCCTGCTCCTTGTATTTGTTGTGGGACAGTGTTGTTAGAAAAAAAGACTGAAAGCATAACCCAGCAGCTTGACTCGTTCTCCTGTTTTCTTCTTTGTCAGAGTGCAGCAGCAGCTCCCAGCCCCGTGATGGGAGGGATGCCCCCTGGTGATGGCATGCCAGGGGGCCCAATGCCACCTGCCTTTTTCCAGGTCAGTCCATAAACTACACTCGTATTGTCTGCTACTGTTGGGAATGTCCCTCGACTTTACCCCCCCTTTTTGATATATCAACTGATATATCATGTCAACTATTGTTTCATATAAAAATCTAAAATATTATTTTCCTGTGAATTGGGGGGGGGGGGGGGGGGGGGGGGGGGGGCGGAGGGATTATTTTGATGCTTGCAGAGTTTTTCATGTGTTGTGAAGCAGTAGGTCTCACACTGGTATCTGTGCCGCTTTCCCCTTTATTGTGCTCCGTGTACTCGGCGAGCTAGTAGCAAACATCACAGCGGTGCTATCTGTCTGGACCCCTCTTGTGCTGTAAACAGGAAGGTGTGGCCAGGCCATTTTCTCCTAATGGAGAAATCGAAAGGTGCAGCACCTTCTGTAAATCAATATCTCATGAAGATAAACTTATCACAGGCAGCTGTGTGGAACTGACTCGTTAGAGGTGACATAAAGTTGTAAACCTCTGTCTCTACTAGACCAAACTATTCACAACACATCCAGAAATTTATTATAAAGCAGAAGCCACAAAGCTGTGAGTGATTATGTGATCGCGTTATTCTCAGAATAGAAATTTTGAGGTTTATCCATCAGTGCACGCATACACTCATACTTTCCCTACCAGGAGCAATTTGAGGAGGCTCAATTAGACCCCTCTCTCTGTCAGTTCAGCAACATTAGTGACACAGTGCCGGTGTTTAGTGTTGTTATAAAGCTAATTGCATAGAGCTTAATTGATGCTGTTAATTCAGGAAAATTAGCAGTGATAACATGCTGCATGTAGCACGCTTCTTAATGTCTTGACTGACAGGCAAAAGAGCGCACATCCTCTCCATCTTTCTCTTTCTGTCACTCAAGGCTGTCATTTGCTTGTTCTTCTCTGCTCAGTCTCACACTCGTACTGTTTGGTACATGAACAAGAGTATTATATTTTGTACATTTTTTTTTTTTTTTTTTTTTGCGCCACACTTTGGTTCTTGCACTCCAACTGTCCTCTGCCCTGCAGTAACCCTGCTTCTCTGTCTGTCCCTCTTTTGTCACTTTGGTTTCTCGCTCCCTTTCTCTCTCGTCTCATCCTCCCCACTGTCCCTCCTGTATCGTCCTCTTTGCCTCTTCATTTTATGTGATGCCACAGGGTCCTCCTGGTCCCCAGGGCTCTCCTCACCCTCAGCCTCCTCCCCCTAACAGTATGATGGGACCTCACAGTCAGGTAACGCTGCCTTTCTCTCTCATTCTCTTTCTTTTTCACCGGTTTTGCTATGTGCAGTCATGTGGCAAGGCTGGTTCTCAGTGCTGATGCTTCATGCTTTGGCATTTGTTTCAGCTTAAAGCTTTATGCTGCTTTCAGTATTCACACAACATGAAACCTAGAAACGGGTGTACATTTTAAGAGACATTTGTCACATCTTTATTTAAATGTATGTTTATGTTGTAGTCTTTCATGTCACCTCGCTTTGCTGGAGGCCCAAGAGGTCCACCCATCCGGATGGCCAGCCAGGTAGGGATCCTGCACACGCACCCACCACAGAATTGTATGAATTTCAAACTGCAGTTTTCATATTTAATTTTTTTCTAATAGCCACCCGGCGGAGGACCAGGTCCTCATCCCATGCTGCCCAACATGGACCCCACACGGCCACAAGGTGTGTGTCATTTCACTTTAATGACATGCATCTGCACATCATGCATTAGTGTGGAATTATTTTCATTTATAATTATTATTATATTATATCTTGAATGCCTTTACTCTTCAGGTCATCCTAACTTGGGGCCAATGCAGAGAATGAGTGGCCCTCGAGGAATGGGGCCTATGGGGCCTGGCCCTCAGGTAGGCTGCTTACTTATACAGAATCAATCATCACTGCCTTGATGAATCAGTGGTTTTTACCCTATTAGTTCTTATGATAGGAAGGTATTCGTTTTGCCAACCAAATCCAAACCAAAAGAATTTTGACAGTGTTAACAGATGTGTCAGTAGTTATTTTTACCCTGTGGTTTCAGATTTGAAGCTGTTTTGTGTTTGTTTTCTCAGAACTTTGGTGGTGGGATGAGGCCTCCACACAACACCATGGGTCCTGGCATGCCAGGAGTGAACATGTGAGCTTGCTGTTTATTTCTAAGTATTGTCTGAAATGTATTTTAAATCAAGTGCAACATTTTACCAAGATTTCCATTTGCGTTCTTATGTAGGGGCCCAGGAACGGGTCGGCCATGGCCCAATCCCAGCAATGCCAACTCTGTGAGTAGAAATGCAGGCACACAAATTCACACATAAGCCCAGAGAAATGCTCATTCTTTGCAACCAGATCTCCTCTCTGAGCTGCAGAGGTCTACAAGGTTCTACTGTGGGGTGGGATGTAATTGTAGTATTATGTGTCATGGTTTCCACAGACAGTTGGACAGACAGCCATAATGGTATTAGGACGATCAAATGATGAATGATGACAGTTTGAGGTACGGAAAGGGTTTGTGCTCCCATTTCTGGTCTGTAATGTTTATGTCTTTGGTTTCAGATGCCTTACTCATCACCCTCTCCTGGTGCATACGGGGTGAGAACACATCCTGATGTCTTAACCCTCACACACTACAGAAATTACAGCATAGAAGGATAACATTTAATGCATTTTTTATTTTGTTTCATTCTCCAAAGGGGGCATCTGGAGGTGGAGGGCCTCCTGGCACTCCCATCATGCCCAGCCCCGCAGGTTAGTGCTTCTTTGACTTAAGCTGCTAAACTTGAGCCTTTTCTTGCGCTATCCACAAATGTACATTTACACTTTTTTTTCCCCGTCAGACTCAAACAACTCTGGTGACAATTTATACACCATGATCAACACTGGACCTGGCAACCGAAATAATGTGAGTTCTGTTTTATTTCTTTAACCGAACTGCTGATTTCATCAGAAGTAATAATATATTTAGCATAACGTTACAGACAAAACACATTACAGTGGTCCCTCGCTGTAACGCGGTTCACCTTTCACGGCCTCGCTGTTTCGCTGATTTTTTTTTTCGTGCAATTTTGCATGCTTTTTTTTTTCTCTCTTTCTTTTTTTTTTTTTTTTTTACAGCGCACTGTGTTCTGCGTCCTGATTGGCTGTAGACCATTGTCAGTCAATCTCGTGCCGCGTCTCCTGTACAGTACAGAATGCGTTCAGCTTGTCAAATTTACATAAATCTTCGATCGCTAGCAGTGTGACTGTGAAGTGCTGTACTGTATGTTTGTACGTTTTCTCCCCAATAAACACAACAATGTCGATGAAACGTTTTGCACTGTCAAAGGCAGCCGCGGGTGCCTCAGGTTTCATCCTATAATACTGGACTTATTTTTCTACCAAGGTTTGAACTTTGAGAGAAAAATTTGAAAATGTTCATGCCTGTCTGAGAAAAGTGTATAAAGTGTGTAGTGAGGAGTTTTACAGCCTTAAAACATCTATATTAATTGTGAAAAAATAAAGTTGGCTACTTCGTACATTTCACCTATCGCGGGTTATTTTTAGAACGTAACTGCCGCGATAAACGAGGGACCGCTGTACTGAAAATTTATCTCTTTTCATTACACAAATAAAATCTTTACGTTATTCTTGTGTCAACTGTATGATAAAGGTACGAAACCTGTTGTAACTGTACACCATCAAACTGCCTTTGTGGCTGTGTCACAAGTGCAGATGGAAAGACCTTTAGACACATAAACCTGAGCTTTGTTATTATAATGATTTATTTTCTGGTTAGTTTTTAATTTTGTAAGTTTTTACAGCAAAGTTACAACAAAGTTCTTACTATTTTTCTTCCTTTAATTGTTTTCACTAGTACATACCCATGCTACAGTAATGGTTGTCCTGTTTGTGGTGCTGGCAAACTGATATACTTAATCTCATTGGGAAAAGTAGAAAATGTGGTGGTAGATATAGTTCTGTGTTAAAAATGCACCATTTTAGTCTGTTGCTAGGTAAAATGGTGATTGCTAAACATGTATAGTTATTTTATCCATGCTTTTTTTTTTTGGGAAATTAGATGTTATTGTTAAATACAAACTGATATGATCCTTTTATAAGGCATTATAGATGCATAAATGCTAAAAATGGGCGCTTTTTAGCACGTTACTAGGTAGTTTCGATATCTGATCTAGATGAGACCCTTCAAGGGGCCTAAGATGTTGGATTGCTCAACCCCTGGTGGTCTGAGAGGAGTTTGAGGACAAAGAAACAAACACACACACACAGCCAGAGGTTTGTGTATTATAGTCAGATAAGGTGGGTATTTTCCATGGGAAATTTTGAGGAAAATCAGATTAGGCAAAACAACAACAGATATGCAACACTATATGAAGGTACTTAAATCATAGCCATGTAGAAACCACCAGAACTCTCAACAAACGCTCAAAAGAGTCATTAGGAAGGTTGTGTTAATACATTTTCCCAATTTGTTACAAAGAAAGCTAAAGAATTTCAATTAACAACAATGTTTCATTAATTTAGTTAAAGTTAACTATAATAACTTTGCTTCATGCTGCTGATGAAGGGAGTAAAACTACCACAGAAGACACCAGAAGTATCTTTTTACAGCCTCAGATTGACTCATTGAATGTGTGTGGGAAATGCCACTTCCTATTGCATGACATCACGCTTAACGTAAAACACTAGTAATTCTGGTCTTTCTAGAGCACGCTGTCACTGTTTACCAAAGAATACACAGCAGAGAAGCAAAGCACTTGTTATACTGTGTGATATGTGATATTGGAGGCTACTGTTTCACCTACACTCGTGGTAATGAAAGAATCAGACAGACTTTAAGCAGAACGTGAGGCTGATCTTATAATGGCATAAATAAATAAATGCACTGTTATAATCTTTAGTAATTGGGTTTCAGGCAGCTTGCACTTTTATTCACTTTACTTTAAATTTTGGTAGTTAACTAATCGTACAGCAAGTGAGTTCATGCCACTACCCCCCCTCCTTCCCCTAGTTCCCTATGGGCCCAGGCTCTGATGGACCCCTGGGAGCCATGGCTGGGATGGAACCACACCACATGAATGGATCACTAGGTAACACTACTCACCACAATGCATTAAACCAACACAGCAGTGAAGTGTTTGGATTGCATCCCCACCTGTTAAAGACAGCACATGTTCTTGTTATTATCTGAGCTCACTGTATAAAATGGGCTTACTCGGGTCATGAACATTGTTTTAATTATTTCACACATGATTTAATTTTCAGGTTCTGGTGATATGGATGGAATGAACAAGGTAAAAAAACAACCCCAATGCAGGCATGCGGTGTTGCTTATCTTTTCAAGCTTTATCCCAGATAAACTAAACTGGTAACTTTGTCTTCTTTGTTACTAGAATTCCCCAAACAATTTAAGTGGCATTAGCAATCCTCCTGGGACCCCAAGGGATGACGGGGAGCTGAGTGGAAACTTCCTCCACTCCTTTCAGAGCGAGAACGTAAGTCGCCGGAGTGTTTGTAGCTGTAGCTCTACCGTGATGAAGCCAGAGCCACAAGTTAGGACATAAAGCAAACTATAAACTATAGTAAACACATGGATGTGTTTTAAAGCTTCCTTTTCTTGCGTGTGTGTTTCCATAGTACTCTCCAACCATGACGATGAGTGTGTGACCCCCCTCCCCTTCTTCACCCTACCCGATTTGCCATCATTCCGAGGATCTGAAGTCACTGTAGGACATGGCCAAACACATCAGCACCAAATCAGGGACAGGCGCCATTTTGGTTCCACACTAACGCCAGAATGCTGATTGGGGGACAAAAAAAGAAATCAAAATGGCTGGCAAACTACTGCTCCTTGCTCAAAATGAAGGACAATTACACCATTTATCACAACCCCAAGTGTGAGAAAACCAGCTACTGAAATGCATAAATGACACGTTTTATGTTCTTTGCAGAACCTCCTGACCCCGCTCAGTCCTCTCAGCCTCTTTAATCCTAGTGCGAAGAGAAAAAAGGTTGGAAGTTTACCTCTTGTACTTTTTAATGATTGCTTTGTGGTGCAAGATGTGCAGGAAATATCTGCTTTTGTCACTTAAAACACTGGAGAGTTTGCATACGCATTGTGAGCTTGGAAAGTCTCTGTCTTGTCATTTTACTTATCGCCATGCATACTGTGTCACAGAAATCGGTTGACACAGGACTGAGGATTTGTCTTTTACTCTGTGGCCACCTTTCTGAATAATGTATTACTCTACCCAATGCCCACCTTTCTATTTAAAGAGACTTAAAAATGGAAAAGATGTGAAAGAATATGGCTTTTATTGTGACAGCCTTTTGCAGCGGTGGTTGTTACAGTGTCACATTGATCCAGATTGATCAGTCTCTCAAGCCCTTTTCAGACATGGGATTTTTAACATTGCCGCCTTCATCAGTCCCTCAAAGCGATGGCATTCTGTTAGGCTTTGGTCACTTTTACATCAGTGTTCCTCGCAGCTTTATTCAGACGTAACCATGACAGTTGCAAAGAGAGCCATGGTATGTGAGATATTCACCATATGTGCAAAAGAATTGTCGCATTCGTGGCAATGAGCATTAGGCATCGAGTGAAGTGTAGCCACACTGTTGAACGTTTAACTCGATGTGACATTTTTACCAAGATCAGGGTCTGTGTGAGTGAGTGTGTGCGTGCGTGCATGTGCGCGAGTGTGTGTGCGTTCTGCCACAGCTGCCCCTGCCCTTTGAACACAGACTCTCTCTTCTGCATCGGGAATATGCACTGCATTAGAGAGCGACGTTTTCACCTTACTGAAAATGAAAAATAGCTTCCGATGAGATAAAATGTCATGTCATATTTTATTGCTGTTTGGGGCAATCTCTACATCAAAGATGGACGAGAGATATGGGCAGTCATAATCCTGTGCATCAGTTAATGCATTCAGACTTGTGCCAAGTTGAAAGTGCTAGGTCGGACCTAGTTCAAGATTTCCGTCGCAATCTTTGCAGAAAAGTGACCGGGGCGCCCGTTCGGGTGCGAAGCCGACGCGTTCGCGGGTGCTGTCAGATTAATGGGAAAGGACTGCATGTCTGAAAGGGGCTTTGTTGTTGACAGTTTGCTACTCTGCCACTCTTAGCTGTTTAAACAGCTGGACTGCTGCCGCGTGCTGTCAAGGGAAGCCAGACTTTGGCATAAAAAGTGAGTGCATGAGTGCTGAGAATCTGTGTACAACATACTACCTAGTGCTGCTCTTCTCTATGTGGACACCTGCTTTAAGATGTGGTGTATATCTCTTTACCTGCCTGTGCTTAACACTCTGTGCGCTTCATCGTCGTAGCCTTCTGTGTTACTTCCAATTTGGTTGATGAATATATGGATGAGTTGCCCATTTTAATCTCTCATACATACTGGTTAATACTTCCTTCCTGTATCACTGGTCGTCCCTTTGGTCCTGCCCGTCTCTTGCCCATCCGCATATTTTTTTATATTTTGATACAAACTTTGACTACATATATTGCCCCAGTTATTCAGTTAGTCAAAGCTTTCTAAACTGATTCTAGTAGGCATCATTATAAACTTAGCTGCAGTCTTGTAAATGTGATGAGAATTTTTGTTTCATTTTTTTTCCCTGTGAACATTATGCATTATACACATCTGTCCTATGTTGCCTTTATTTGCTGATATTTTTTTATTTCAAATTGAGGAAAGATTGCTTGTTAATATAATTTTACAATAACTTATCTCACCGTGTGGGCTGTTTTTGTTTTCACCGTACATTAATATTAGAGTAACTCAGGTTTGAAGATACTGCTGAAGCTGTGGACAAATAAACGCTTACATTAGAAAATGAGTTATCCATAAAAAGTGTTTAACTGTAAGTGCTATATTTACCACTTGTGTACCTTCTATTTATCAAAAATGCCAAGATTACTAGCACAGATTAACGTCCTGTGTCTTTAAAAAGGAGTTGTCATCACATCTTGCTTGCAGTCAGTGCACAGACCTCACCAGACCAGTGGTGGCTTCGCTAATCGGTGCTTTCACTAAAGCTAGAGGGTGCTGTAGTCCACAGCTACCAGATCAACAAGAGGAAATCCAGAGGGAGCCTTTGTCTCAAAGGAAACTGCAGCTCTGGCTCAACGGCTGTGCATGAAAGATGAGGGACAAATCGTTTCAGCTGTTGACATCAATGGGTCTGGGACAGTCACCAGCTCAGCTCTGTTACAGTTTGTTCCATGTAGCAGAAATAACACAGTTTAAAAGGTGCATGTAGGAGGAAATTACTTTGTTTTGAAACGTGTCAGGAAATATTTTACATTTTCTTTGAACTGTGTAACTGTGGTTCGCAGTGGGGATTGACGTCAGTCTACACTGTATGACAACAAATCTTTACTCTGCATAAAACAATCACAGCCAAAGAAACACTTGAAGAGCAGCTGAGATTGTGGAGGCCTCAAAGGAATCATTTTTAGATACACTGAGTTATTTGGACGATGTAACTTTAAAGATTATGGTGTGATTTCTAAAGTTATGTCAGTAGCTTTACGTCGCATCATGAATGTTTATCCTTTGGATTAATTCATGACTGTCAGCAGTGTTGGGGAGTAACGGAATACATGTACCGCCGTTACGTATTTAAAATACAAAATATGAGTAACTGTATTCCGTTACAGTTACCGTTGAAAAAGGTGGTATTCAGAATACAGTTACTTTGTTGAAATAAATGGATTACACGGCGGTACTTTCCTGTTTCATATTGTCGCGGGTCAGGACTCTTTGGGTTTGTTTGACAGCTACGCTCTGTTGTTCCAGGCGGCAGCGTTACGGTTGCCATGGTTACAGAGTGACGCTCTCTCTCTGCGTGTTTCCTGGGTGAGAGAGCGCCTTTTTGTTGTTGTGCTAAGCTAATAGGCAGAATGCTACAGGTACAGCTCTAAAGAATGTAGCATCATGGGCAGTGTAGTCCGTGCTGCAGGGAGAATGGACTGCCATACACGTTATGTGTCTGTGAGCGCGAGGAGGGAGAAAAAGGCCAGTGGAAAAGTCCGAGCTGTCACCGAGCAGAAACGGGAGCTGGAAGCATGTAAACATAATAATAACCACTGCAGCCAAGAAGAGTGCCTGACGAGCCCAGTTGTAAGTAAGCTATTAAGACTCGACTGTACGCTGTGTTCGTGTTTTCCTCCGAAACAATAAGTTCCGTTCTCTCTCTCTGTCTCTCGCAAGCAAAGTTGACCCAGACAACAAAGTAAAGCTATTTTTCGGCTACCAGCCGGACACGGAACCCGACGTATTAGCCAGAGGTCCCTTTACTACGGTTCGGAGCCGCGGACCTTCAGTAACAGTAATAAATCACAGCAATAGTACATTCATGTAGTTGTAAAAAGCATGATAATATATTAAGTAATCCAAAGTATTCAGAATACGTTACTCTCATTGAGTAACGTAACAGAATACGTTACAGAATACATTTTGAGGCATGTATTCTGTAATCTGTAATGGAATACATTTTAAAAGTAACCTTCCCAACACTGACTGTCAGTACAGTAAGAGTAAATTTAAGCTGCAAACAGCCACCTTCACGCCATTTACCACCATATAAGAATTTACCTTCAACAGTTTTCAACCCACAACTTACCCTTTGCTGGGAGATCGTCAAGCTTCGTTTCACGGCGTAATGGTGAGTGGCTCCAAAGGGTCTTTATAGTTTCATTTTAGACGTCTGTGTTTATTTTAGCCGGGATCTATTTATTGCCACCTGCTGGAGGAGGCAGTCTGAGCCACTGGAAGCTCCGGGAGTTGCCAAGTACAGCTTTTCCCTAAACTTGGAGGACAAGCACACTTTGCTTTTGACATCAAACTGCTGTTACAATCACATGGTGACTCATTTTTGTTGCACTTCCATCTTGTAAATGTTTTTACTTGCAGCTTGTTATCCTCTCCTACCTTCAACTTAAGAATTTCAAGACAAGGCCAGAAGAGCAGCACTTGGAATCTACAAACCCTTGATGAAACGTTTTTATTCTATTAAATATCCTTCACTTTCCTTGAATGATGCATCTGTTATCTTAATATAAGATTCACTTGAGCATGATCTTTTTTTTTCCCCTCCATGTCTTTATGTTGCCCTCTAGTGGGCTTCAATACACACAATGCTTTGCAAATGCCTATTGCTTTGACACACATACTGCACATCCATGGTTTGGTTAAACTTTATGATTCAGACCTGAATCCTGACAAAAGTTCATCGTTGGGAGGATCCTACAGTGTTGTGGTTCCTGTCTAACAATGGGAAATGGGGCTAAGCTGCTGCTGGCTAGCCTCCACAGGATGTGGCCTGACTGGGCAGCAGCCAAACCTACCCTCCAACTTCAGTCACACAAGAAATGTTATGAAAGCTGCAGCCTTTGTTCAAAACATATCTGTGTCATACTTCTAAAAACAGGATTTTAAAAAATGAATATCAAAAACTTTCAGTTCAACAAGTTTTGCTTTTAATATTGCCACAAGACTCGTATTAGCACTAGTGTTTATGAGACAACACAAAAAGTATTCTGGCAAGTAAATTAAGCATTGATGTACAACAAAAACATGAAAGAAGTCATTTAAACTACAAATTATTCATGCTTCAATGGAAATTAAAATCAGATTGTTTTCCCCAATACAACATTTTATCAAAATACTTGAAAGCTATCTTGTGCTCTTTCACCAACTACACCTAGATAAGAACCCTCATTAGATTCAATTATGTAACATGGACACTGGGTGCCAAAATCATCTGATGTGCAGATAACACAGTTAGATATTAACTCACATCAATGGCTGAATGCAGTGCGCCACAGCTCACATGTATAGGGTACAGACTGCAAAGTGTGTTCAAAGGAATCTGAACTTGTGCAATCCACACACAGTGCAGAAAGTTTATCATTTCCAGACAAGGCAGCAAACAACAGGCAGATTCTCATGTGGAAGAAATCTGCTCTTTGTTGGTATTAAAACTGAAAGCATTTTTTGTAATAATAGAGAACTCGAGTTTTGCAACAATCATATTCTCTTTTAATGGGTCAAGGGTAAGTCACAGTGACAACACAAACACAAAGTGGCTAGCATACGGTGCTGCTGCATGTCTCTTTTCATGACTTACTTTGACAAATTGAGTACTCTTATGTTGGAGTGCTACCAGATGACTTCACATCCAAGAATATTCAAATCAATAAGTGTCCAATAATAAATTAACCTACATAGTTCAAAGACTTCCAGCTAGAAGAGGTGTTGACTGTCATTGTCATGTAAATAGTAGCCAGCTGTAGAAACTGTGGAGAATTCATAAGTGTGCACTTGATAACTGACACCGGAAATGGGAAAACGTTCAGTGCCTTAAATCTTCAGGGATCTTAACTGAAGAAGCCAGGCAACATAAGCAAAGAACATATGGAAGCAAACTACATCTGCTGTCTAGTCTGTGATACAACGAACATGACATGACTGAGGTTGGCTGTCTCCCTGCGTTTCAATGCATCTGGCTCCAGAGGCCAGAGGTTTAATCTGTAGCCGTCACTAAGAAACACAGAGAGGGGGTTGCAAGCTCAGAGGCTGACATCTCTTTTAAGACTACAGAAAGGTTACACACTATTTCTACACCTTTTGTGATTAATGTGAAAGACTAACAATAGAACTACATGCTGATGTAGTGGAATTACAGTTACAATGCAGACAAACCTGCGCCATAATAAACCCACTACGCAACCAAAAAGGCCAGAGAATATGGACAAAATCACATGCATGCTCACACAAATTACATCTCCTGTACGCGCCGTTTTATCACAACCGCTGAGTGGACTGTCTCCCTGTGTTTGAATGCATCTAGCTCCAGAGGCCAAAGGTTTAATCTGTAGCCGTCATTAATAAACACTGAGAGGAGAGTTCAAGCTCAGAGGCTGATATCTTTTTTAAGACTACATGAGAGCCTGATTGTAAAATCCCCCCACTATTTAAGTAATGTATACTGGTTAGAATGTAGATAAAACCCACCCCTTAATAAGAAGAAACCTTTATTCATATAAGCGCAGAGCTTCTTATTTTATCTTCTCCAAGAAGGATCGCACTTCTGCTGGGTTGTAGCCCGAAGGCCCTTTCCCTCCCTGAGGAACATAGTAACAAATGTTAAAAGCATAATTAATTACACTTTTTTATAAAGATACTAATTTAATTCAAACGAGAGGACCAGAAACAAGTTTTTGTCATCTAAACTACATATCTGGTGCGGCTGCCATGAGCCTGGTTCCATGCCAAAAGTGTCCCCTTGTGTATGCTTCTTTAACTCCTGCACCGCACGCGATAGCGTGTGTTGAGATAGTGCAGATTGCACTCACGCCCACAATGCTGGTATGGCTTCAAATTGCGTGAGAGAAGCAGTGAGTGGGAAGTGAAAGAATCTGCCCTTGTTGCTCTTTGCTCTCTAAAAACAACTCGTTAATTAGTAGCTCGTAAAGAAACTATTCAAGAAATTGCCAGTTTTTGCACCTATCTTACCTTGTAGAGCACTTTCCCAGTCTGCAGAATGTAAAGCCTCTCAGGCAGAGCTCCGTACTTTATGGTGGTGACATCAGTCATTTCATCCACAACCACAGGACACAGGGGTTCACTCTGAACCAGGACCTGTGCCGCAGACAGCCTGTCCTCCAGGCTCTGGTGCTGGTTGATGTCATAGTTGTTCTTAAAGGCCCAACCATCTGCAAGTGAAACCGAGAGTGCGTTTTCACTTGATTGCGTCAGAACAATATAAACAGAAAGCATATAAGTAGTTCATGTGTTCATAGAGATGATGAATGCTAACTGGATTACAAATGTCCAATAGCCAATCACAGATCTGCATCTCCTGGGTTTAGTTTCAAGCTGATGAAACTAAAGATTCATCAGCAGAATTCAGATCTTAAAGAAACAAAAAAACTTTCACTTTCTTGCTTGGTGATATTTTGGCCACATGTCTCCACGCACAAATTTCAGGTTCTGCAAACAACTTTTATTCACCTGTTGAATGAGCCTCTGCGATGTAGATCACAAGAAAGTCGGCTACATCGCTGAAGTCCTTGACGAGTTGCTTGAACTCATCAAGTTTATACATAAACGGGGGTCAGGTGCAACTTCCAAAACTCAGCACTAGCGGTCTGTTGCCTGCAGAGAAACGGCAATGTTTGCGCAAAGAAGCATTGCATAAAAGCAGATGAGTCTGGATTTCTTTAACGCACCTTTTAAATACTTGGAGATGCTGGTTTTCTCACGGTCCATAGTGACCACAGGTGAGTCTGGAGCTGATCCTCCCACAAACGCCTCTTCTCCGAGAGACAGCCACATGTGATAAGAAGCAGTTTTAATAAATGCCAAGGACATAAATGTCAGACCCCAATCCTCATAGTTAAACCTTGGATTCTGGGTCATGGTGAACTTTTCACCCATGCGAAGTATGAACTTCTTCGCAAGGCTTGGTGAGGAAAACTGCAATATCGCCAGCATGAGAAACAGTCCCAACATGTAGCAAAACATACATGCTGTCGACAAATAAAGCACAATTTTTTGCAAAAACATG
The DNA here is from genome assembly GCF_036321145.2 of Pelmatolapia mariae. NCBI lineage: Eukaryota > Metazoa > Chordata > Actinopteri > Cichliformes > Cichlidae > Pelmatolapia > Pelmatolapia mariae. The sequence goes on from NC_086246.1 coordinate 49,122,421, forward strand.
GTAGCAGCTTGCCGGTGGTAAGTCCCGTGTTTCAAGGCGTCTCCAGCGGAACTCTTTGTATCGCTCGTTTAAAATTGTTGGTCAGGCTACCTCCCACTCTGCTGCCTTCACGGTCTTTCGTGTAAGATCGTTCTTTCCATTTTACCAACAGAAGAAAAAAAATTCTATATACGCGACGGTAACAGTTGTTATTCTGCGCTTTAATACGCTTTCTTGTTAATTACATATTAATATCCGCGTTTTTATCTTGCTAAGCATCCCATAGCGTAGTTGGGAGCTAATTTTCTTCAATATTTCTCACTATGAAGAAACATCAAATCAAAGCCAAATCAAAAAAGGCTGGTAGCTCTCGTTTATACAAATAAGTAGAAGATATAAATGAGTACGACCGTCTTAAAATTAGCCGATGTCCTGTTTTAGGTCCCGCTAGTAAGTGGTTGCTTGGCAACATGACCGTAAGGCGCGTAAGAGGAGTTCACGGACAAACTGATATTTGGTTTATTATAGTAAGATTAACTTTAATTATAATTGGAGGTCATCGAGACATAAAATCAACATTTCATTTCATAATACAAAAGTTTGCTCCAAAACGACGCTTTGAAAAGTCTCTGCCCGGAGCAGGAAACACTGATGATTTTTTTTTAGCTCAAAGTTTAATTTATCGCTAATGACGTCTAGTATTCACCTCACATACCTGTATTTTCCAAAGCACCAGTTAGCTTTAGCACTGGGTACCCTACTGATCTGAGGGAGAAGGATAAAGGAGAAAACAACCGCTCCGTGAACACTAACGAGTATGAGGTTGTTTTTCCACATGGCTCAGTGGTAGTTATTGGCGGTTTGCTCGACCACTGTTTAGCTACATGGGTGTTAAAGGGCAACAGGTGTCGCCGTCTTCTTTTCAGGCCACATAAATGTAAGTTTGACTTAGCTTTGCCTGCCTTCAGTTTATGGAAACACTGGTTTGTTAGCAAGCGTGTTAGCCAAGTCGCAGTTGAGCTTTGTAGCTCCCACGTGTAAGTGTATTGTAGTGCTGCAGGTAATTTAACATCACAGGGGAAATTGTTCACAGTGGGATACAAGTGTGTAACCTCTTTTATGGTTACTTCTTTGGTAAAGGCCATAAGGCCATTCAAGTGATGGCATTTCTGTGGTGACTGTCAACAAAGGGAAGAAAAATAGATATAAATAAATATATTTTTCCAGATTAAGTAAACTGGACTTGCCTTTTTCAATACGGTTGATGTCAAATCATAGGCATTTGTTCATGCATACGTGGACTTTAAAAACCTGAAATTACTCATAAGATTTTTTTTCTATAATTAGCTAAGGGGATGTAGTAATATTGTGATTGGAGCAGCATGTAACATATATTTCATTGCAATTATTTTGTTTTTCTTGAAGCACAGACAATCTGAAGAAGTCTTTAGATTATGCATCTGACTTACTTTACGTCAAAAGCATATAGCTCAAAAATAAAACTTATGAAATTTGTCCAGTAAGTTGTTTCCTAAGATTGAAATGATGACCAAAAGTTCATGCAGCTAAAGGGCATTTTCAAACTCGTGGCACTTGTGTCTACTTTTGAATTGTTTAAGAGATAGTTTAAGCTATCTGCTGCACTATTACCTCAATAATAAAATAAGCTCATTGAATTTGGTTTTCATTAATTCCTGAGTGTGTTTGGTTTTTTTTTTTTTAAATAAATGTTTAGTTTTGGTCAGGTCTACTAGTTTCAGCATTAAATTATTTATTCATTTTAATGTTATACCAACACTTTGTGATGACCTGTCACGTAGACATCCTTGTCTTAGTTAGCATACACATACACCAAATCTCTTCCTGTATATTAATTTTATATATTATAAAATAAGATTATATTTGTGAGTACAACATAATCCAACCTTTTCAGTCAGTTGTGTTAGACAGACATAAATACATGTAAAACCTAATGAAAAATTAATTCTCCTGGAAAAACAGCCATAGTTTTTAGATAAAGTCTAAACCTTTTAGCCATCTCTAAAGGGCATGAGTATTATGTAATGGTTTTTTTTTCCCTTTCCTTCAGAATAAAATCTATTCCCTTTTTCTGTGGACCTTTGTACAGCAACATAATCCTAAAACAGAGAGCATTACTTGTTGACATTATAACCCTTAAGATTTGTAAGTAGCTTACAAAAAAGCTTGCTGGTTTGACCTGTATTTTTATATTTGTTCTTTTCTTGCTGCCAAGACGTTTAACGCCAAGGCCACAGATGAAGGAATAAGACTAAGTATATCTAAAACTGTCTAATATGCAATAAAAAATACACCTTCTAAACACGTGAATTTCATGCAAATTCCAATTGAAACTATATTAAGATCTGCTTGTCCTTTAAAGATGTGGTAGCGCTGGTGATAAGCATATATTAACTTTCACAGTGCACTTTTTTCAGCTTTCCTTCATGGCATTTGCTGCAGGAACAGTCTTGTATTATGTTTTTATTCTTGTCATATTTGTTTAAAATTATACGTTGTTCTAAGAAAAGTTTGCATTATGTTGCATTAGTTACCTAGTGTCAATGCCACAGTTTTCTGTAAACAGGCCCACAGCTAAATTGTGAAAACCTGGGTTGACAACCCACAATGTAACTTTGTCATGTTAAGAGAAGAGAAGCTGTTAGGTTCAGACAAGCCAAATAATGGGAAAGATGTCCTGGGACTGTGAACTTGTTTTACTTGTTTTCAAATTCAGGCCACCAGAAAGATGTACAAAAGTCATCTTGTCTCTGGGGTAAAAGAAAGGAAGATTTCAAAGTCAAAAAGGCGCGCTTTAGCCTAAATCTAGTTTTCAGTGGGACGAAGGAAGTGCACTTTTTACCTGGCTATATGAACACACTCACAGGTGGTGGTTGTAGTTTGTTTTAACAGCCAGCTGTCAAAAAGGTTACATGGCAAATTCTTTCTTTGACCAGTTTCTCCATGAATGAACTCTCAGATGACAGACTACCTTCTTTTTACACAAACATGTTGAGCTGTTGTAATTATTCACAATATTAGAATTTCATGTATTTATTTACATGGTATTTATCGCAAAGTGAATTTCACTTTTATTTGGCCAAAAAATAAAAAGTTACATGATGCTTTTATTGTGAAACAGTGTCATGTCCAATGTTCCCTCTAATTTTTCATGTGTCTGAGCGAACACACAAACTCCCTGAGCGGTCCCTTGGACCACTGTGAGCAACATTAGACGTGTGCACTGTGGTCACGCCAGCATCGAATCCATCCAAGTTACATGGTTTATTAAAATAATCAAATTACAGTATTTACATTTATGTTAGACTACTTTTAATTAAGTGCTTTAGCCCACTTACAATGAAAATTTAAAAAAAATCTTGTTCATGACCTGTGTAGTATGTTAACACTATTGGAAGTAAAAATAACTTGAACTCCAATTTTGAAAACACAACTTTCTTTTTTTTTTTCATAAAGCTCTGACTTGTATTATGAGTATGAGTCTGTGGTCTGTGAGAGAGTCCTGTAACTCTGTCTGCAAAATACAGTAAATAATGACCAATGTTGGGCAATTAATTATATAGTTACTTCTTCAGAAAAGTAACTGAGTTATGGAAACAACAAAGTTTTTTGCAGCTGTTTACCTAAAAATGCAGCCAAGGTGTTTTTTTAAATAAACATTTGAAACTATTTACAGAACAATCAGCTGTTCTGCATCAAATTTGATGCCACACAAATTATTTGTGCCACTCCAAAAAATAATTTCTGTCCACTATGAGATAAAGGAGAACAACAGCCTGATACCTGCAGGCCTGACAACAGGAGATGTATCACTCCTGTAACACCTGTAACATTCAGCAGTCGCCTCATTGTTCTGACACACACAACAAAACTATTGACTACACTACACACTAACTACACACTAACTACACAAGATTTGTGCTAAACGTCGCAAATCTCTCACATCTCAAAACACCGCCGTCACTCCTAAAACTTCCCCCTTCCTAAACAACTAAATGCCATGTTGCCATATCATTTTTTGATTGGTCGACATGGTACATTCTTCGACCAATAGGAAAGGGTGGGGGGGTTTTTTTGGTGTTGTTTTTGCTCACAGGTGGAGAGCGCTTTCGAGCGTTTTCCTTATAAAACGCCGTTTTTACCGTTTCTTCCCGCAGTAAATATAAACAACGATAGTATTCAGGAAGAAAACCAAACATTGCAGATATTTTTATCATAACTCTGGTTTTACGTGGCCTATCAACACAATTTAAAAACTGGTATAAAGTCCACACTTTTTCCGTAATTGTTCCGTCTGTGCTGCTCACATCTCCAATGGTTGTACACGTTGTCATTAACGTGGCTTCACTCCACATCAGCCACGCCGCTTTGCTAGCTAAAACACCGGTGTCGGCACATAAGGACGCTGTCATAGCCTGTCAACCACGTTGATTAGCTGCATATATACGAATGTGAATCGCATCATTGGCTGGACTATGGGATAAGGTGGCATCGTTCTAATCCCATACGGGAGCAGCCAGTCACTTACTGACTAACACTGCAAAACAGAATTGTTAAAGTTTTAATTTTAATTTCAATTCAGGTTAGAATTTTTTTGTGCGCAACGCAGATTTTCTGTGCGCAGAGACCGTGCCAGCAGTGCGCAATTGCGCACGCGCGCAGCTTAGAGGGAACATTGGTCATGTCTAAATGCACATCTTCAATATCCTGTTGAATCATGTTCTCATGTTCGACCAGAGGTGGGCAACTCCAAGCCAAGAGGGCTGGTGTCCTGCAGGTTTTAGATCTCACCCTGGGTCAGCACACCTGAATCACATGATTAATTCATTACCAGGCCTCTGGAGAACTACAAGACATGTTGAGGAGGTAGTTTAGCCATTTGAATCAGCTGTGTTGGATCAAGGACACATCTAAAACCTGCAGGACACCGGCCCTTGAGGCCTGGAGTTGCCCACCCCTGGGTTAGACACTTAAACAGGAGCACTGAATGATAAAATAAATGTTCACATCTTTCTATGACCTCTTCCTGTTGGGGAAGTTGCACTTGATCTGTTAATTTTATGCAGAAGAAGAGTCAAACGACTCGTCCAACATCCTGACTGAAGCAGGAAGTCTGGACTAACAAAGAAAATATGTGAGTTAGAAGGAGTCCGAACCGCAAAAGAGGCGCGTATTCTCGGAAAAGTGGTTGCAGGAGGTGAGCTGGCTTCAAACAAATGATGAACGAACAGAGATGTGGTGCAGAATATGCCGTGAAAATCCCACTCTAGCGGACAAAGAGTGCCTTTTATATGTACGCAAACGCGCGTTGCAACTTCTTATCTGGTGCGCATCTTTTATTTTGACAGCGAATGCGCACCTGCGGACCACTTATGTGCACCCCTGTTTATAGTACAGGCCCCAGGTTTTCCAAGCTACCTTTTCTGGCGGTGAAAGTCAATGCAGAAAAGCCAAAAAAAAAAAAAAACCCTGCAGTTTCCAGAACAGCCAAAGGCTAGCGAATCTGCATTTTGCGTAGTACATAGCGAAAAACAAGTTAAAAATGAATACAAGTGACAAAATCTGCATGTTTCGGGCTATTATTTTTAAAAATCCCATTAGCTGATTGTCCATTATAATCAGTCATGGGAATAACGGCGTTGCTTTTTTCAGTAATGAGTAATCTAACTAATTACTATTTCTATCGTTACAACGCCGTTACCGTTACTAACAAGAAAATGCGGTGTGGTCGCGACAAACAGACGGCTGAAGCTGTGTTCAGCTTACCGCATCTTATATCAGTTGCACGGAAGTAGCTGTAAGTAATCTGGGTGCTACAGCTTTAAGCAGCTGCGCGCTCCCGCGGACGGCAATCACTTTCTGCCCGACGTTCACTTTTTGGCAAAATACCTCAAGCTAGGGGGCAAAACAATCGCATGAGCGCTGCTGTTTGACTGAGGAAGAATAAAGTAGTCGTGGTAAGCCAATCACATGACCACTTCAAGATGACAAAGCAACAAGGTGATATATACCAGTTTTTAAATTGTGTTGATGGGCCACGTAAAACCAGAGTCATGATAAACAATACGCGGCGTTTTTTCCTCAATAGTTTCGTCACGTTTGCTGTCTAAGGACAGCGCAGCAAGCACTCTCTGCTTATGAGCAAAAAAATAAAACAAACAAAAACAACCCGTTTGTGTTGGTGGAAAAATTCACCATGTCGACCAATCAAAAATGATATGGTAACCTGACATTTGGTTGTTTAGGAAGAGGGGGAAGATTTAGGAGTGACGGAGAGAGAGAGAGAGAGAGAGAGTTTTGAGATGTGAAGGATTTGTGGCGTTTAGCATGTTTGGAGTGTGTAGTTGTGTTGTCTTGTGTAGTTAGTGTGTAGTGTTGTGGATCGTTTTGTGTTGTGTGTCAGAACAATGAGGCGGCTGCTGTCTGCAGGTAAAAAACAGGAGGAGTGATACACCTGCTGCTGTCAGGCCTGCAGGTATCAGGCTGTGATGTTCTCCTTTATAGTGGACAGAAATATTTGCAGTGGCACAAATAATTTGTGTGGCATCTTATTGAATGCAAACAGCTGATTTTATGTAAATAGTTTGAAATGGTTATTTTTAAAAAAGGGTAAAAGGTAAATGGCTGCAAATAACTTTGTTGTTTGTAAAACTTGTACATAAGATTTTAAAACTGACAATTTATATTTGCATTTAAAGTTATGAAATATGATTTAATAAACATGTTTGTGGTTGTTACAGTAAAAAATATAACTTTTTCTACTCTGATTTTATGTTTTTGTCTGATTTTAGATCAATTGTGTTAATACAGAATGTCAAAATGAAAACATAACTGTAGATTCAGACACGTGAGGTTGTGCTGAAAAGGATGATACCAAACAAGGCAAAGTAAATAGTTTTTAAAGGTGAAATGTAGAGGAAACATCAAAAGTAGTCAAAAATGGCCAATTATACCCTGGACCCCAGAGGGTTAAACATTTTTTTAAGTAACACAATAGTTACTTTTCAAGTAATTAATTACTTTTAGAATATTGTAACTCAGTTACTAACTCGGTTACTTTTTTGAAGAAGTAACTAGTAACTATAATTAATTACTTTTTCAAAGTAACTTGCCCAACACTGATTATAATGCAGCTGGCTTTCTTTTGGAGCTGGCTGGTGTGAATATAACCGAGGGAGGGTGGAGATGCACCAGTGACACACTTGGCTGCCTTCACCACCCGTATCTGATCTTTTTTTGTTTCTTCTGTGCAGCTTGTGAGCCACATTGTGCAGCAGTAGGTCAGAATACTCTCTACTGTTGACCAGTAGAAGTTGGGCACATTGGTAAATAGTTTTTAAACTGTTTTTTTACACAGGTCAATGAGTACCTTGTAATATAAAGTTTTCGGATAAAATATGAAGGCTACCTTCCAGTGTTAAAACTTCTACATTTGCAAACAAAAAAGCTGGGATGCTGTGTAAAATGTTGATTAAAACAGAATGCAACTGTTTCCATATTCTATTCACAATAACCAGAAAACTGAGAATGCTAAAACTGAGGAAATGTAACATTTTAAGGAAAAGTAAGGGGGGTAGTTTTGAATTTGAAAAAATAAAAATGGTCTCAAAAAAGAGTTGTGTTTATGACTGTGTATTGTGTAATTGAAATATGCATGGTCTTTCTTAAAAAAGAAGCCATCTGGATGGGAGCATATTTTGCTCTAAAGCCTATATGTAGCTTTTAGCATTGATGGTGCCTTTCCACATGTGCAAGCTACTAGTTCCATAGGCACTAATGCACCCTCATACCACGAGAGATGTAGGCTTTTGACCTGAGTCTTGATAACAAAATTTGTTAGTGAACTGTGTTGAGAAACAGTAGTTTCTGAAAGTGTTGCTGAACCCGTGAGGTGATTCATTCATGTTAGAAAATCTTTAGATGTTTTCTTTTACCTGCAGCCCTGGAAAGAATCAAAACGTCTTGGGAGAAAGTAAAAAGTATAAAAAAAATACTTTAACCCATTAAGAAGGCTTACTTATCTTAGCCTAATCTTATAGGCTATACGGTCAACAAGTACAGGCTTAATGCCCTCTGCTATGTTGCTGCACAAAGGTCTAAAGAACAATAAAATGGCTTGCAGTGAGGTCAAAAAAGTGAAGAATTAAATTTTCTTGGCCTGTCTCGCATCGATATGAGAAAAACTGGAAGCCTCTTACTATTTGTCCACTTGTTGCAGGATCTTGCATGACCCTCTCAACCTTCTTATCTGTGACACCTTATGGGGAATCCTGTTGAAGGCGATTTGTAGCATGGGCCAGTGCCTCAGGAGGTCAGCCCTAGAAATTCACGTTTTGTGCTTGATCAATAAGTTTGTGTATGTAAGTAAAGTTTATTTTTGTAGCACTTTTCAGGACAGAGAACATTTGCAAAGTGCTTTACAGAGGTAAATGGATTAAATCCAGACCCATGCCAAGGGCAAAGGGTGCAAAGAAATATTGGTAAGCTGTTCCATAGTTTTGGAGCTAAGGCAGAATCCCCTTTAGTTGGAATCATAAAAAGGCCCCTATCTGAGGACACCATAACCTGGCTCGTAGAGTAAGGGCAGAACAGTTCCATAATGTAGGAAGGGGCCCATAAAACTAAGAACCAGGATTTTAAAATGAACTCTAAACATAACAGGAAGCCAGTTTAAAAATGTCAAATGTGGGGTAATTTTCAGAGACTTGTTGCAGCAGCATTTTGCACAGACTGGAGGTGTTTAATAAATGCTTTAGTCAGACAAGAAAACAGTGCATCACAATAGTCCAAGTGAGAGGAGATGAAGGCACAGACAAGCATCTCCACTTTACTTTTTGAAACAATAGTTATGCTGTGTTATGTTGATCTGTAATAAAAATAGTTCTTGTAACATTAGAATTAAAGATTAGTATGCAACATACATGTGCAGTTCAATGAATCCTTGGTCTATAAAATGGGTGAAAAAAATCTTTTTACATTATTTTTTAAACGTAGCATCTTCAAACTGTCCCCTCAAACTCCCTTAGAGATAAGTCTTAGAGATAAGTGCAAGTCTTATGCCAGGCCCTGAAGTCTGGCCGTGCTACATCCTCCAATTCATTTTCTGCCGTTTAGCCAAATAGATAAGACAAAAAGATAAGAGGAAACAGAGAGTAAACGATAACTGTCGTTTTAAGTAACATACAGGAAATTGTAAACAAACTCAAACCTGATAACACATTCACATCAGTTTTATTTATTCACGTGTTGAAGATGTGGACTGTGATTTGCCCTGTTTCTCTTTCCGTTTTCCCAAATTAGTTTAGTTTAGTGAATTGGAATAACCGGATGAAGAAACAAAGGCAGCACAAGTCGCGCATTTTTACAGCCGATATTTTCCTCACATTTTACAGCAGCAAAGTAAGCACTTACTCCCGCCATTTATCTCCTAAGGCATTTATAAACTTTCCTTCACCTCCGTGTATTTACGCAACTGTTTAGATTTGTCTTTACTGAGCATCTTCGTTTCCATGTAAACACCGCAAGATGGCGCTGCAGAATTGCAATTTTCTAAGAAAATACAGTTCTTGTTAAGAGAGAGAGAGAAAACCCAATCACTTACAGGGTTAGGCACCCGGTCAGCATCGCAGAAAAGAACCGTTTGATCATAAGCAGGACCACCTTAAGACAGAGGCAAAGCACTGAAATGAAAGCTGTGGGTTAATTAGGCAACAGTGGTGGCAGAAGTAGAACCTGCAGGGCGAATGAGCTTCTTTTTTTTTTACTTTAAAAAAAAAAAAAAAGCTTTTTAGGGACAAAGTCAGAAAAAATTTAACGAGTTCCTGGTTTTGATTGGTGGTTTTCTATATGAAGGTTTTGTGTTACCGCTGATATTAAACTTGTTTAGATAATTATTAAGTATGGCCACAGAGTGGTGGCACTCGCCTCTCAAATGACTGTCATAAATAACAGACAGCTTTAGAATAATTTGTGCTTTTTACATTATTTTTGAGAAATGGTTTCCAATTTAAGCGCAACAATAGAGCTTATATCCCATTAATATTACTCGTTATTGAAAACTTTTTTTAAACGTAAGAACTCGTGATTTTCATGAACAGTTAAAGTAACTGAAATCATTTTGGCGGCTCAAGCAAACTGACCAATTCAATTGAATGCAAAGGGATTTATTGGTATAAACAGTTCCCCTCACGTTTTTATTTTTCTTTAAATTAAGCCAAGCCTCTGTGGAAAAGCAGCATGGAAACCACAAACACAAATCCATAACCAAACGGACTACTGAGATGGAGAGTCCTGAGCCCACGATCCGATCTGCTCAATAAAAGCCTCGAAATAGCCTTGTGCATATGAAACTATGCTTGTTCTCGTAAATGCTTACATTTCCCTCAGGAGCTGTGGGTCATTAAACGCTGAAATTCAGTGTTGTGACATAGTCTCGATCACATCATGATTAATAACAGCGAGCTTTGAATGATAACGGGCGCATCATAAACACGCATGATGATGCAGGATATTGCACACAACTTTATGGGAGTTTATTCGAATCTTGATTCGTGCGTTACTCAGAACTACTACAGCGTCCCGATCCAGATCTTATCCCCCCACGGAAACACGGACACTGTCCTTATTGGCGCTCCTGCATACCGGTGCAGCTATTGGGTGTCATTCTCACGCAAAAAGAGGGGGGGGAAGAGAGAGAGAGAGAGATGTGTGTGCACGGGATGCTGTGATGTCTGGTCGTCACTGAGAGGATGCTATCGATCAGGCGTGCAAATGCTTCCTTCTCCGCTTTGATAAGCATGGTCGTGTGCGCGTTTAGACTCTTTCTGCTCCTCGTAAACAAATTGGACAAGGTAGGTGTTGCCAAATCCCTGAAGTTTCCCAGTGTGACGATTTTCCCCCTGGTTCATATAGACTGCAGCGATTTGTTGACCTTTTTCTTTTCGCGCGCACAGGTAATGTGAGCGGGGACCGCACTGGGTCATTAATGCAAAACTCCTCAGCGCTGTTCGGGATGGTGAGCCACTGCCAGACCCCTGCTTTCACCGACTTCACTGGCTTGACGCTCTCCGTGTACGGCAGCAAGGGAGACATCTGTGCGCGGCGAGCAGGGAACGGCTTTGGATCGCAGATTTGCCGGAGCCCTCATGACACCCCGACTCACATGAACTGCGCCAGCCCGAAGCGACTCTCCGCGTCCGAGGAAAAAGCTCATCTGTCAGGCAAAACTGCGCGCTTGTGCTTCTCTCGCCCACCGGTGCAAGGTAGGCTCTGTCGGCACTCCTGCTGCTGAGCATGAGTGGATGTTGCAAAGTCGATTAACTGAGTGGATTCGCCAGTTGAAGGAAATTGAAATGTTATTTCATCTCTTTATTTAAAACAAACGTTATGGCACATTCAGCCAGACAGTTTGACCAGTTAGCAGTTCTGGTTATTTGAGAGTGATTTAAAAAGCCATCATCTGAATGAATGTTGCTTCCACATGGCTTCTAAAGAGCGTCCTTTGATATAGCTGCACTTTGGTATAAAGAGCATTGTTTGCAGTTGTGCGTTAGGCCTTTTAATTAAACTCAGACCTCATTTGGGTGCTGGCCAATTCATAAACAGTCTATCAAAGACTCCTGTGAAGGGATATAGAAAGCTGCCAAGCAAATGTGCACTTCCTATGTGTGTTAACAAGGAATAGTTTAGTTCAGTGTCACATTGGCTTATCTAACAATAGGAAAACTCTTTCTTGGACAGCTGCAACTGTCTATTTTATCTCAATTTGAGAAAAATATTAGGGCTTTTAGTTAACTAAGTAGACACGCTTAAATTGCTAAAATATTCTTGTATGAGTCCTTTGGTGCCTGTTGGTAAACCCCCAGCCCTGCTTCTTCATTTTTTTTTTTTTTATCAGTGAAGGGAAAATCTTTAAAGCAAAAATGACATAGATGAAAGTGGAATATAAATAGTATACAGAGTGGAAACTGTGTTTTTAGTCTGTGGAAGGCTCTGCTATCCTGTTTAGACAGTGTTGTTGTGAGTGGGTGGAGGTAATTACAGCCCCGTCCTAAATTCTGATTAGACTGAACAGACTTTTATATTAGCAATCACCCTTGCAGCAAGAAGAGGATCAACGGATTTGATTATTGTTTCTTGGTTCTAAACACAAACCATATGTCTGCTGAATGTGTCTCGGCATTTATGAGTTCTCTTAGAGCACAGTTGTGCCCTCAGCCCTCCATCCCCAGCATCCTGAACCAGAATGAATTGTCTCATTGTCTTTGCAGCGCTTTTGAACTCGCTTCCCGTAAATTGTGGGAATGCAAGATGTGTTATGTGTTTGTAGTTCACGTTATGCAGATTAACACTGAGGCAGACGCATTCTTTTTTTTTGGCCTGAATGTATAAAACAGTTGAGTGAAATTTTAATAAGGTCACCATTTTTATGGCAAACAAAACTTCATCCAGCAACAGTTTCCTTAAGCACGCACTGATTCAGTGACATTATATTTTATTGTATCATTCAGGAATACAAAGTTTAATTAAGTTTAATGTGAACTCTAATGTTTCTGTCTCTAGCCTGCACAAATATGTGCTGCATTACAGGCATTTTTACAGTGTTTTATAGTCAGTCTTGGTGAGCATGGAGTATGAAAATGATCTCAGTACTCATCAGTCTTTTGTATAATGCCTCATTTCAGCCCGGTCATATTACATACTCCCATTTGGGGACAGAGCTGGAATTAAGGCTGCATTCTCAACCATTACTTTAGATTTATTCTGAAAGGGATCTCAGAACAAACAGTGCCTGTAATATTTCTCCTAATGGAAGTGAGACAGCAGAGGAAGAACTTAACTCAGATAGGAGATTCCCGACCTTTACCGTGAACCCTGTGATTGCAAAAAGTGAGGTATTACTCAGTGATAACAACGATTCAAATGTAGGTGGTGGTGTTTCATCTAATCCTTAGAGGAAAGCTGTCACGCACCACAAGATGTTTGCATTTGGAACTGCTTTGCTGGTTTTCTAATTGCTCCCAAACTGCAAAAACCATGCTTTATGCCAGTTTTTTTTTCATTGTATTCGATTGTTTGCATAAGTGTTTACAAGTGTAAAACCACTGACTTGAATGAGAGTCGGTGAATGAGAGAGCATTCGACATAATACATATTTAAAGAGCTATGCTTTTCCATTTAAAAATAGTTTCCAGCATAACTATAGAAAAGGACCATTTTCTCTATTTTTCTTCGCACCAAGTCAAATAACACTTAAATCTGTGCACGACTTTAGACAGTGTGCTTATTTTTGCCGTCCTCTTTGTGAGTTTAACGGTGGCTAATCACTCTAACACTGCAGGTCAACTGTGCTATAAATATTAGCGCCCACCAGCAAAGAAAATATTAAGCCTGCAAGGAAACCAGCTGAATATCAGGTTTGAATGAATTGTCTACTCTAGCATCATTTGATATCTTACTGAAGTTTCTCCTGGCCAGAACGATGCTGCTGAGTCTGAGCTTATTTAAGGAAAATGTTTGAGTCTGAAGAGTGCTGGTGTCCCACACTGCTGCTCTCAGATAATGCACAGGTATGTCTCTAAAGAGATGAGTAATGAACATTTGAGCTTGTATGTTTTTGTGCCACATTATCATGTGACTAGCACCGGTGTACCAGTGTAAGCACATAAGCTCACCAACCTCCATAGCATCGATCTTATATATTGTAAACAGACACTGTGTGAGCCTACACTGCGTGCACACATCCGCTGATATCCTCAGACACTATTTTTATGGGGAAGTGGCATTGGTATCAATGTGAAATTCCCTCAGACTGACTTGGTTTCCTGTGTTTTCCCCCAGCAAGATTTGTAGACATCAGACTGTGGGGCGATAATCTGACTGTTATGAGAAACAACCAACCATTACAGTGCTGCTTTCAGCCTCTGAAGTGTAATACACTTAATGACAGCTTCCCAGTAGCCCGTGAATAATTTCAGTTGTAAGTGCAAAGTCTTTATTGTGAGAAAAGCAGCGGTTCCAAGCAAACTGTGTGAATTGTTATCCCGTGTGGTGTCAAATGTATCTGAAAAACAGAAGAAAAGCTTTTTAGTGTCGCCTTTTCTTAAAAAGTCAGACAAATAAGAGTAATTAAATGTCCCAAAATATCCTTCTCATTCATCAAAACCCAGTGTTCAGCCAAGCCTAAGAGGAAACTGGTGATTACATAAAAATATCAGTATTCCAATACTTTCCGTTGGCTAGATTTTGAGTATAGGCTTTCATCTAAATCATTAGATTTGTGTCACATAAAATGTTTATATATCTATAATTCTGGGAGAATATTTGCTTCAGCTGCTTCAAGGGGTTTTAAATTTCTTAAACTACCTTTGACTTGAGGCTTAAAATGCCTTTAAGCTCGTATTTGATGTATGCCCAGACAATATGATTTATTTTGCTTGGATTTCACTCTTTCTGGGGGGAGAATCAGTTGTGTTATTGCTGAACTGTTTTGGTTTAATGCTGAAAGGTTAAGAAAATCGACACAAATCAGTGACTTTACATTGTGGTTTGTTAACTTGTTACCAAAAGCGGTCGATGGAGTTCGTTTATAGTTTAGTGAAGTAGTTCATTTTTTTTTTTAACACAAAGCTTCAGGAATGAAAAAGTGTCATAATGTCATAGTTGGTAAGGTAATCAATTAAATCTAGTCTAGACTAAAAGTCTAGAATTTAATGAAAAGTTCATATATTTTTATATTTTAGAGGCTGTTAAGCAAGCTAAGAAAATTTGGTTTTACCCTTAATCGGGTCACAAAAAAATCAAGGCAATAGTTAAAGAATCCAAATCATCATCTGGGTAAATATTCAGGTGTTGCAGTGTTTTGTATCATTTACTATACAGAGTGATTTTTTTGTTGTTTGCTTTTTCAACTTTTCGCCAAAACCACATTTTACTTTTTAAATAGTGAATCATTTCCATCTTTTTTTCTTAAAAAATATAATTTTTTTAAGAAAAGAAAGGAAAAGAAAAAAGTTCCTCTGCCGATCACTTTTCTGTTGAAAGGAGAAAAAGCTGACACGAGCACTAAAATATCAGTTTATTCAGTGCGGCTGAAGTTTGAAAGAAGGCTGCGGGTCTCAGTATCGCTGTAACTCCTTTTGCCAAAAAGTAGTGGCAGTGATGAAAAGCTTATAGGCGCTTTTTCTCGAAGATATTTTGAAAGACCGATCAACCCTCAGAAACATTTTGCTGCCGCCGCTGCTCTGTGAGATTTGACCTTTTATTGAACTTCTTCTTCGCTTAATTTCTCTGCTGAGGCTAACCAGATAGTGAAAAACTACACAGTACATTTTTTGGTTATGCTTTTTTTTCAGCCAGCTGTACTTTATGTGGAATGTCCTCATCGAGAACTGTCTTCTCTTTGTCCGGTTGTTCTCCTTAATCGCGTGGAAAAATACACACGGACCTGTTTATATATAAAAAGTAGCACAGTGATAGTAACATTCTTTTCCTGGGTTTTCTCACCACTCGGTGCATTCCCATGAGCTAAAGAGCCTCAGCCCACGTCTTTGCATATTGCATGAGCTCAGCAGTGAGTTATGGGCAAATGTGAGGGTGCTGCCTGGGAAGGGTGTTGCAGGGTGTAATATTTGCAGCATGTTCCATTGATTCATAAAGCGAAGGCCCGGTGATGATTCTGCAACGGTATTCCCGTAAACCTCTGTCTGCCTGAGACGCTGAATGCTGGGTAATGGAATAAAAGCACTTCCTGAGTCACAGCCACTAGAGAGGGAGAACGAGAGAACACCCCTTGTGTGGCATGTGCTGGGCTGAATCACCTCAGCCCAACTTGGCCTGAGATCCACGTGGTGTGTATGGAATCAGGAGGTATGGCAAAAGGAAGAGACGAGAGTTGCATCAGCTCGACTGTGGTCGGATTGTGATTAGAGTTGCTAAATGAGCTTCAATAAACCTAAAATGTGATGTTTGCTGTGCTTTTCCTTTTCTGTTGTGTCAGTAAGGTCAGATGTTCTCATTCTTATGTGACCATTGTGGTATGACTATGGCATCTCACTCTAACCAAAAGCATTCTGACTTGCATTCTGCCAAGGAATCCAAACAGTCACACAGCAAAAATATGATCTGGTTTGAGTAAGTGTCGAAATATCTCTGGAATACCAGAAGAAATTTGCCCGGGGCCTCAGCTTAATCAAGAAAAAGCTGCAAAGTTGGCTCAGATATGTCATCATAAAAGTGTATTTTTAGCACAAACCTTGCCCAAAACTTTTATGCGCTCTTGGCGGTGAGAGGAATAAGCTGCCAGGTGTCTTTGTTTTGGAGCTCAGCATAGAAAAGATAAAAAAAGACTTTTCTCTGTTTGCCTGGACAAGCATGCCGCAGCTGACCACACGTCTATACAGTCTGCATTACTCATGCATTTTCAGACAGCAGCGACTCCTCTCGCAGAGCTCTCCGTGTATGACTTAGCACATGGGTGGGTTTTTGATTTACATCTCGGCTGTGCCACTTGCTGTTCTTGGCTCAACACTGCTGTGTTTCATCAAAGAAAAATCCGCTCCACTCTTGACTGTGGCAGTAAAGACGACCGTCCGCCACCGTGCTGCCTCGGCTAGAGTGAGCCTGAAAGCTTACGGGGCACTCACAGCTGTCAGCTAGAGAGAGAGAGACAGGAAGAGAGTAAGACATGACGGGGGAAAGAAGAGGACGTAAGGACTCACTGAGCTCCCTTAACAAGTGCTCAAGACCCAAATTGTATGAGTATGAAAAGGCACTGTTTGCATCTGAGTTTTAAGAGAGGCTCCTATTTCATCTTTTTCTGCCAGAGAGTATTCAGAGAGTATGTCAGCAGTTTATTTATGACACATAAAAGCTTACTAAGTCTGCATCACAGCTTGGTAAACAGATCACCATTTAAATCTGCAGCTAGCGACAGATTTAAATGCGAGTCAGCCTCAACTTCTTTAAATGGTGTCTGAAATGTCCCTTTTTTACGAGGCTGGGCATGTTGGACGTTAATCAGCTAGCCAATCAAACATGGCTTCAACCGAGTGGTCAAAAACAAATGGGCAAACATGATGTTTTAATGCCTTCATTAGAGTGGAGGAGAAGGCAGCCAAAAGGCTCGAGTTTTATCCTCTCTCTCTGTCTCTGCCAGGAAGCTGCCACGGGGCAGTGCCCAGTCAGCTCACTGCACCATTGGCTGGC
Source organism: Pelmatolapia mariae (assembly GCF_036321145.2). Taxonomy (NCBI): domain Eukaryota; kingdom Metazoa; phylum Chordata; class Actinopteri; order Cichliformes; family Cichlidae; genus Pelmatolapia; species Pelmatolapia mariae. The sequence goes on from NC_086246.1 coordinate 49,139,644, forward strand.
GCTGCCCCAGTGGACTATGAGAGACATTATAAAGTCTAATAGTGCAGTTTATATATTTTATTAGTGCTCGTTAATCGAAGCCTAGCATTCTGGAAGAATTAGTTATTCTCTAGTCATGTGCAAAGCGATCCAGCCTGAGCACTGTATTAACTTGCTTACCAAGATTAATAAGTGCACAAAAGAACGATGGAACGAAGGCTGCTTAGAGGAAAAACTCGTGTACTGTGTCTTGTCTTAAAGTGATGTGGGTTGACATCAATCATAAACCCTGAGCGCGACGACTTGACGTTGTTGGACTCAGATATTAACGTGTGCGTTACGTCTTGGCAGATTTTGTTTAGTTTACGAATCGTCCTTTAAAGACAGCCAACTTGCCTTGTGGTCGGGATCTACTGATTTTCATTTATTTATTTATTTTTGTATAAAATCTATTTTGAAACACAAATCTTTGGATAGAAATTTATGATGGCTTACGTATCTCTTAAATGCGCAACAACTGATCATTAGTGTCAGCAGGGTGGCGCAGATAGAGTAGTGCTTTGTAAAAATCCTTCTTTATTATTGGTGAGTCTGGACAGGCACAGTTGTGCATGCTGGGAGGAAGAGGAGGATTTTGGGAAAGCGATGCTGCTGTCTTGTTCAGGTTAAGGCTTTTAAGTCCAAGTTGCAGGGAACTGGGAGACTTGCCAGACCAACTCTGGATGTTAATAAAGTTTAGCGGCTCCATGCCAGCACTGTGATCTGCAACGCTTAGGGTTATTTTTACAGACTTTTTACAGACAATTATATTTGAAAGAGAAGGCTGTTTTTCAGTGGGCTAATATCAGTGCAAGGAGATAATGTGTGTGATAAGAAGATGCAATTTCCCATGATGTGGTGTTGCAGAGGGCTTTTTTTTTATGCGTGGGAATATCTTTTGCATGAGAACTTCCCCTGCAATACTGAAAAGCCAGCAAAAAGGCAATAACACTTTTTGCTTGTAATATTTTAATAGTGGTTTGTTAAAAACAAACATTTAACCCTAACTGTTCATGCATTTCTCCACTTAGCCTCACACCCTAACACTTATCGAAGTACAACAAGAATCCGGCATTTTGTAGGGAAGAACGGGGATACAGATCCAACTTTTCATTTCGGATACCAGTGCAGATGCCTTGGCTTTTTATTGATCTGACACCAGTGTAAAAATTCTCATTCATAATCAGATTTTTTCTGCAAGGCAACTTCATTTTAAACACTGTTTTGTTACGTTTTATAAGAAAAGGTAGCAAATCAATGAATAAATATATAAATACAGTGGATTAGTGTTAATAAGTAATTTACAAGTGAAAAACAGTAAAAAGTATTTACATTAGTGCGTTTGAGTGTTTACTGTATGTTTACTGTTGTCGTGTCTCTGCTCTCACTTTCACCTTCGGTGCACCTCCTCACACACAGCAGATAAGACACAGGTGAGAGTGAAGATAATGTTCAGTGTGTTATGGATTATATTACCGTAACTGTACTAAAAGCTCCCCAACATAAGCAGACAAATCTGTCTGTGGAGGTTTTCATGGTTTTTTGTGAACTCACATTTAGCTGCAAACAAGTAAAGAAAAAGTCGTTGTGGTAGCAAGTGAAAAATAAATCTCGGTAGATGAAGTTTTCAAGTTTAAGTCTTCTTTATTTGCACGATGACATGGGGAGGACGGGGCGCTTCACAGATATATGACAGCTTGCGCAAAGAGACCGAACAGCGTAGCTATTCTGCTATTCTTCACTGCTGAATAAAAATACCATCCAATCTTCTGATATTTTTTCTGATCGCTTGAGTTTAATAGATTGGCTCCGTACACTAGATCAGCCTTTTGTTACCAATTCCCGATCTGACTTTCTGAGTCATAATTGGACCGATGTCTGATCCACTTATCAGATCAGTGCATCTCTTTGGAAGAGTGAGCACAGCTGATTTATATTCCTCGTGTTTTTCCCCTTTTTTAGTCTTTTTTTTGTTTAGCACAACCAAGCGTTGCTTATTTGCGCTCCTCTTTTTACCTGTCACGTCAAGGTCTATGTTTGCCTGACTAGTTGCCAAGCCAGGAGTTGAAGACATTTAAAGCTACTCTGACATATAGCTGCTGTACTGATGTACTGATGTCATTGTCTTCTAGACATCTCAGCCTGATTTTACCCTCTAGACACAAAAACCACATCTCACAGATGTGCTGGCTGCTCTGTCCACAAGTTTCCACTGGAAACAGTAGAGACATCTGCTATCTTCTGGCTTCTGTGTCTTTTAGGTTGTTAGTGTAAAAATTCCATTTTAAGGAATATGAGCAATTTTCTTTCTTTTTTAATATTATTTAATGAAATTCTGAATAGGAAAAAAAGCTTTCCGCGAGCATCGTCGAAGACATCGAGTTCTGCCTTTTGATTTATTGCTGCCCAGATTAAGTGTAGGGCTCCTTTTCTCCGTTTGTAGAAAGTGTGTTAAATGGGTCCACATTGCACTGAGTAATACCTTCAGTATGCACTCTTCATTAACATGCTTAACATTCCCCCCAAGACCCAGAAGTCAGCTCCTATAATACACTGCTTAACACAAACATCATGTCGTACACTTATGATCTCTTATGGGGCTCGTTGTTGGCCGTTTCAGGAGCGAGCTGATTTGTGCGTGTATGTATGTGTGTTTGTAAGTGTGCTAATGCCGGAGTCCAAGCGAAGCTACAAGATGGACAAGTTGAACTCTGAACATGAAAGTTGAACTTGAAAAGTTAATAAAATATGCACTTTTTGCCAGCTAACTGGAGCAGAGATCCATTTGAAAACTCTAGTCAAGAGGTTAGTACACTGTGGTCCAAAATGTGTTTTTTTTGTTTGGCTTGAGGATGAAGTCTGTTGCAACACTGGTCATGTTGAATGTTTCCAAAACAGGACACACAACTTAGTTTTTAAAAATAAGAAATGTCAATACTTGGCAAAATAAATGCTGAGCCAGTGCTAATTTTTCAGCAAGTGTATCAATCACCAAAAAGATGTTATGATCATGTAATACTTTAGGACAGGAGATGGTTTTGTGCATTTCCAAAGACTGGATGTGATTATAAACTTTCCTTTAGAAATCCACATGTTGATGCATTTAAAGAGACCTATTATGCTAAATTACATCCTTGTATTTTTATTTTTGAGTAACTTTGCATGATTTACAGGTATAGTTGTCTACTGTCTGCAACAAGCTATATAAACGAAAAGCATAATAGATAATAATGATGGTGCTGGTGGGCCAGCTGTGTTTTGAAAAGGAAGGTTAATAGGAACCAGCTCCTAGCCATCCAACTGGCTTGACATGTGCTTCTTTTCCCCTGGTGTTTAGCTTTAAACCTTTACGACAAAGCCAAAGCCCATCAAGAAGAGCTTCATTCACCTTGAAACCGATACGCTGAGATGCTTGGATCCACATAGACAAGACACTTGGAAATTCCCATGGCTACAGTAACCAAAAAAAAGCTTCCCATTGCAGGAAATGTTTCTTATATATCACCAGGGATTTTAGGCAAGAATATTTAGGATGAGTAGCTGGCTTTTTCCCCAGAATGTCCTCACCAAAGCTGAGTCAGAGATTTACTGAACTGATAGAGTGAGTGAAGAAAGGAGAGAAGAGCAAGATTTTTCCAGTCTCTTCTTTCTGTTTATCTAACTTTTGCCCTTAAAAAGTCAGCTCACAGCACATGTTGGCTAATACCGATAAAAAGCCTAATCAGGCACTTTCAGCTCGTATCGGCACTTGATCTAATAGGCTTGTGTTTGAGAGTTGAAATGAATTAGGCAGCGTCAGAGCCATGACAGCCAGGTGCTGAGCACTTGGCCCAGTGTCGTGCAGCCTGAGCCAATTGGAAAATGCTTTGCAGAATTTATCTGCACCCTTCTCCCTTGACAAATTATTTTATTGTTCCTACACAGTTGGTTTTCATTTAGTCTTTTGGCTAATGATCGGCTGAGAGCATGTGCACCATTGTTGTTCCTTTCCCTCAACTTTTCTTCAACATGGATACTCTGACTGGAAGTGTGCACATCTGATAGCACACTTTCGTGACACAGGTAGAATGTACACAGATTGGGCAACTGTTGCATATACTGTATGTCCCGAGTGTCTATAAAACTGGGAATTCTTTCTCAAGGAATAACCTCTTCTGATCTCCCCTCAGCGAGCTCCAAACCTCACTGCAAAACCTTTAATCACATTATTCAGTGTTTCATGTACCACGACTAGCAGATATGCTCTGTGAGGGCGGCAGATGTGAGAGATAGGTTGGAGCTCGCCTCGCGTCCGAGCCCTGCACTTTGCATGACCTGAGCTCAGTACATCAGGACTGGGCCGCTAATCTTTTACAAATGCTCCGAGTCTCCATGACCGGGCCCTCGCAGAGATGGCTTAGTCAAAACATCCCCGCTGCTCCCGAACACAACCTCAGCCTCTAGCTTAATTCAAACGCTGATTAACTAACAAATACCTGCTGCTTGTTCCACGGCATTACACAGCCTGGTGCGCTCCGCTCGGCTCCATGGAGTTTGACAGTGTGTTTGCTGTTCTGCAGAGGAACACAGAGACCTACTGTGCAACAGGCTTTTCAGGATTTGTACGTAAAATGATACAGGACTTGAAAAATCGCTAACTAACAATTTACACTGACAACCATAAACGGAACAGCCAAGATTTTAACTGTTTGGCTTGAATTGTGATTAAGGTCGTTGGCGGTTGCGTCATCAGTGTTTCCTGCCAGTAGATGAAAGAAAAAGAGCATTTTTATCAGATGATACAGGTAGAAGTGATAATCATAAATCGTGGCCTTTTGTCGAGAATCAGATTTCATTGTAGTAACCACCAACAACTCCCCAACCCCTCACACTTCCCAAGTTTCTAAGAAAGTCTTAGTTTTCCTGCCAAGCGCACTTCCCATTGAAATAAATAGAACTACTTGTGCTATAACTCGCCATCATTGAGAAACTGCTCTGTTTTTATGAGTATTTAAAACGACATTGTTACAGAATGTATTGTGAAATGAAACTAAATATGTGTGGTTTTGTCAGTAATTGTATGTGATAAATGATTCAAGTTTATTGCTCATTCATTTCTATGCAGCTGTGGCCAGGCCGAGGCTATTGCTAACATGGGGGTGGCACTAAAACTGATGTCTCATCAATTCTTTACAGTTTTTCTGTGTGGGAATTTTTCCGTAAGCCAAATCGTCAAATTTGCAGACATGGCTGCAAAAAAGTGGAACAGTTTTGTAGTCATTTGTATTGTTGATAAAGCTGTGTTTAAATAGGTGGTTGCACTGAATATGTGGCCGTGTGCGATCAGCAACCTTCTGCTAGGAAAATAGTTCTGTGAGTATTTGAGAAGCACTGGTGTTGTGGGGTGGCCAAACCTTTGTCCCTCCCGTGGTTCTGCCCCTGATCTGATTGCCATGGTACTCCTATGTCCATGCAGCGTAACGGTGCTGCAGAACTTGCATCCAACATAAGTTGCCAGTGTTTGTCTGTTGATTTTTATACTTTTAAAATGATAGGATACACTGGGGATAATAAATCTTTCACAATTGTTCATAAGAATGATTGTTTTATAGATATAGTTGGAATTTTAACACTATCTATAAACTGAATGATTTCATTGTAAATGAAGCTTGTGCAATGATGTGCTTTAGTTTAAGGGCTGCAATTAAAAATGTTTAAGGTATAGCCCACCAAACCGCACTTTAACTAAAGTCAACAGTACTTGTTAGCCATACCCTTGATAGCCCTGGCTGTAAATGTAAATGCATAGGTTACTGCAGCATCCACTTTTACAGGGCCAGATTTGTCATTTGACACGAAAATACGGCCAATCTAGGCCACTGTAAAGATGCCAGTCTCATGCAACCCTCAAGAGCTCCGAGCCTTGAGGAGCCCGGCGAGACGGGCGAAGCATCGGTATATGTACACTGCAGCCTGCCAAAGTACACTCATTTAACAGCACCGAAAGACTTGAGCTGAGAACCCGCATGTTTATGTTAGGAATGATGTAAAATGGCTAGAATTCATATTTCACATCAAATTTCTGTTTCAAGATGGCTTCTCTCAATTTTTACATGTAAGGAAACAAACATTTGCATTTCAAAGTTCTTCAAATAAAAATAAATTAAAAGCAAACCATTTTATGGGTTTGGAGACTCTATTGGAAAACAGGTCAGGGGCGAAATGAATATTTTTTATGGTTCATAAAAGAGCTTCACAATGAATGCCAGGTTATGTGAAAGGCTTGACACATGGTACGGGCCAGAGTCCTTCGAGAGTCCCTCTCTATTCAGACGCTTACTCTCTCGGCCAAGACCGGCCAAACAAACCACACGGCATAAGCCAGGATCCAAATGAAGAATGATTTCTTTATTTCTGCTCTTTATCATCTAATTAAGCTCCTTCTCACCAAAGACCTGTCCAAGGAAGTTGACATCCTTCACTTTTTACTTTTCAGTTCATCTGTTTCAAGTTCATTTACAATTAACTCAACAGTCAGGGCCAGCTTGGTATTTTCTGCTTTTTTAGAAGTTATTTGGGGTCATAGTGTCAAGTGTTTAACTCTCTTTTATATGTTCACTGACTCTATGCATAAATATTTGTACATAATAATTTTATTAGGTATTTTTAGTTTAGATTTCTATCTGTCAGGGAGCTGTGTCGTCCCAGTTATTCTTCAGAGCAAACCTTAAACATATATCCAGATCTTTAGTGCATAAATGTAATATGTACCAGACTATGCTGGTGTTTCAAATATTTCTGGAGTACTTAAGCGTTTCCTTATTTTATAATTTTGTGTAATTCTGTGAATGGATATGCTGTTCATTCAGTATTTATCGTCTTTAAAATAACCCATAATCTATAAACCTGCGTACTATATATAAAAGGACCAAATAAGCCATGTTTCCTTTCTCTGCGCTTTTAACAGAATCAATTTAAAGTCGTAACCTGATAAGATGAAAAAAGGCTGTCTTGTTCTTCTTTGCTGTTCTTCCACAACAAAAAGAAAAAACAAGTTTGTGCTACAAATGGTCCTGCCTGTGGTACGATATCCGAAATCTCAAATCTGGATATATATGTTTCTCTAAGCCACTACAAGCTGTTGTTTTTCTTTGGATTCAGGCCGTCTCAGTTCAGGCTCCTCGTGTAATTCCAGGCTGCCTTCATGATGTTGAGAGCAGGGCTCTGTGGGATTCATACCATCTGTTGCGGGACTCGTTGTTCTTATTGTCGGTGAAGATACAGTACATGTAGTTCTTCATGATTCTGACTGTATGTTTGTGGTCAGTACTTGTGAATGAATCTGGGGCAGATCAAATGTCTCTCTGATGGTTTTAAGGGATGTGAAAGAGTTGGAAAAAGAAAACTATGAAATACATGTCATAGAAAAATCACATCTCTAAGCTAATATATAAAATCAATACAAAGTTGTTTAAAACAGAATGTAGAACATATAGTTAGGAATAATCTCAGTTAGAGAATAAAAAAGTGCATTGTTCTGTGGTTCTTATTATTCTAATGCTCACCATACATAGCTTTGTGTATCTGTAGGAGACACACTCTATCTCGACTTCTTATAAATGCCAAGAAAAAGTCGATTCCTGTTTATTCACTCAGTATTTTAATGACACTGATTTATTTATTTATTATTATTTATGAATTTTTTGGACTGACCCACATTCAGTTGGAGTTATCGGTCGCAACTCCCAAATAATTACGCAAAAGTCACATCTTGCTTTGCTTCTAACCGTCGGCTGACTCACACGGTGAAGGGACGCAGCGAGAGCAGTAATCATAACAAAAGGAATCTTATTACAGCCATTAAACAAGAGAAGGAAAAACACTGTAGGCCTTCGGTGCTTGGACATCTGAAATGCTTACGCAGTGAGAATATATTTGCTCGTAAAGCTCTTTGATGGTGGCCCTGTCTGTTCCAATACGCAGGGCTCCTGTCTGTGTAAATACCTGCGTATTGACCTCACACCGCACAAGATTAAATGTGTTTCCATAGGTGTCACTTGGTGCCATTTTTGGCTTTAACGGGCCCCACTGTGCCTTAGTCCCTGTAACCGCGGGGGCTCAGGAGTCACGCCATCACTTCTCAAGTGGTGGCTAACAGTGGGCTCTTCCTGAGTTTGTAGATGAGGGCTTGATTGAACTGCAGCCCCCTCATCCTCCTCACAGCGGCATTGTGGAAATTTGTTTGATGTTTCGGTGATATATAATGTCTGGTAGACTGTCCATCTCAAGTTACTTAGAGTGCGTGCTCCTGCCTCTGTGTGCTCTCTGTTTTGCGAGTCTGTGTGTGTGGTGTGAGGGGGGTGGTCTTCAATGCCAAAGCCATTGGTGAATGAGGACTCCCCACACAATAAAAGAACGGTATTGCTGACTTCCTTAGGTATGTGTGGTTTGAAATTCAACACAGGTTTGCTCGGTGGAGAACCTGGGCCCCGCTCTTATTTATTCTGTATATTTATGAAAACTCCAGTTCTGTGGTGCCCTCTGGGTCTACGAGGAGGAGGTCCCCAGGCCAGGTTATGGTCATTATTATGGCCCTTTGGTGGGAGACTGCTGTGCAATAGCACATTTCCTTAGTGTTACAGAATATTAGCCATTTTGTATTTGTGTGTGCAAAATAAACACTTTAAGCCAAAGTTAATTCATTAATTAACCACAGCTGGGTGCTCTCATATTATGGAGCACCAAAATGATCTTTTTATTAGTCAGCGTATCAGCTTGCTACAGTAATCAAATCACAAATAAAGCCCTGGCTCTTAGTTTCTGCTGTCAAAGCAAATTACACACTTTTAAAAAAGCTCCTTTTCCTCAGAGAGCTGCATTTTCAGGCTGACTTGAAGCCCAGTCATCTTGACTATAGCTAATATTCATTCTGGACACTGTGGAGGAGCAGTGACCCCAGCTTTAACCAAAGACTTCAAAAGCCAAAGCAATTACTATGCATGCTTTGAACATATCCTTTTCACAAAGCAACATTCCATTATTCTTCCTGCGCTACAACAACAAAAAGTAAGAAAGAAGTAGGAAGTGAAATCGGATTCCTCTTTTGGTTCCCAAAACATCTGGTTTGGCCCTTGTTTTAAACAACTAGCATCCCCTCTGAGAATAACAGAAGGTTATGTGCGCTGTGTGTAGGTAACAGAATAATCATTTTCAAATGTTGCTCCATCCAAATGTGATCTAATTACCAACACTTAAATTCAACCTCTCAGTTGGACCACCGACCATCAAGGGAGTTTTCCTCCAAACCTTTTCCTAACTATTCATTTATTTCTCCCCCACTGCTGGCTCGAAACCATTAAAAGTATACAATAATTGCTGAAAATTGATTACTTGTTTTACAGACGTCACATAAATCTTTTCTTTTGTCAAACTGTAACCAATGGCACGGAGCGGTGCCGGGCGAGAAGAAGAGATATTATCTATCAGAAGGTCCTCGATGCCCCTGCTACATGGAGATACTCTCATGTTGTGTGGTTGAGTTTGGCCACTGTCATTTCCAAGGAATTTCCTGCCATCTGTGTTCAATCGAATTCTCTCACAGATCTGGGCTTGCTTGTAAATATTGGGTGCTGGCTGAAGAGGACTGAAGAAGTACTGTGAGTTTTGTACCAACAGCCTTTCGGCCCATAATGAAGAGGCCACTGGCACAGCAGGGATCACTGAGACTAACAAAGCAGTATATTATCTGGCTGTTCTGGAAAGGGATGATTACTTACTTAGCTTTAATTTACATTGATTTAATCCACACGGTGAACGCTAAAAGTGTTGAACTGATTGCACTGAAATGAACAGATACACGTTTCCAGAAAAGAAATAACTTTGGTGATACTCCCCGACTTTTCCTTCACCAGCAGCCCAAAGTTTTCCCACATTATCCGTATTCCAGGGATAGCCTGAGGTGCCCCTGAGCAAGGTACCGTCTCCACACACTGCTCCCCGGTGCTGCACTGGTGGTGGCTGCCCACTGCTTCACTGGGTGAATGGGCTAAATGCCAAGGAGTAATTTCCCTACGGGGAATAACACACACACACACACACACACACACACACACACACACATTCCCTCATTAATTGTCCTGAATATTGTTTGGCAGACATTTTTTTTATTATTTACACTAACCCTAACCTGTTAATCTTCTGACTTTTACTTTAGTGCCACCATGAGGTTTACTGTAGTTTTCAATAAAATGTCTAGAAAACAGTTAAATGGGCAGCCATGAAATTTGGACCAGATGTTAATGTTTCCTTTATGATTTCCTGTTGCACCGTTATCACTCAATACAATTAATTTGCTTTATAAAAACGACCAATTACCATTTTGCTCTGCTGTACAGTAGCTTGCCAAGCAAAATGTTGAGTACGGTTCATTATCTGTGTTATATATCAGCATGTTGCTGTTGATGTTGTGAGCCTGTTACCATGACGTTTAACTCAAATGTTTGGAAATGCATAACAGTTGGTTACATTTCTTTTAAAAGTAATTTTAAAGTAGTAAGATGAGATTACCGTTAGGTATCACTGCCTGTTGATGGGACCCTTTTTCACTTTAAGAACTGCTTTAATTCTTTGTGGTCAGATCCATATTGCCTTGGCAGCGTCTCACAGTTGTGAAGGTTTGTCAGCAGCACATCTGTGATGTAAATCTCCTGCTCCACCACATCCAAAGGGTTCTCTATTGGATCGAGACTTGATAACTGTGCAGACCATTTGAGTACTAGTTTGGGATGATTTGAGCTTAGTGGCATATTACCCTGCTGGAAGCAGCCATCAGCAGATGGGTACAATGGGGCCATAAAGGTAGAGACAGCAACAATACCCAGGTTGTGGTATTTAAACGATGCTCTGTTTCTATTAAGAGAAACAAAGTTACAATACATTACCACCAAACTGCTGATAGGGGAGGATAGATCTGTACTTTCATGTCTTTTTGTTTTATTTATGTCAAATGCTGACCTGCTATCTAAATGTCACAGGTAAAATCTCTCCTCCATCAACCACTTAACCAGTCACGAGTGTATTAATTTTTCTCAGCAGTGACAGTTACAGTCACCATAGCTGTTACTGTTTTGGTAGTTACAGTAGTTATAAAAAAAAGTAACCAGAGGACTCTAATAGTTTAGTTATATTTTACTTTGTTTCTCATTACTCTCAGCACATTTTTTTCCTCTTTTTGAAGTCAGGAAGTCATCTTTCTAATTACTTAATCATTGTCTGCTTTACAAAACAAGTACATGCCAAGTAACTCACTCTAAAGTAGTCCAACTATTTTACTCTTAACATAGTTTCAGAATTTGATCCTAATATCTAAATATGCCCAATGTGTTGGTGTTAAAAATGAGGAATAATCGTAAATATATACAAACTTATTGTACAAAATCTGCAAGTAATTACAATGTAACTTTTTATAGTCCCCATAATTTGATAACTTTATGTAACTTGATATTGTGTCGTGATATAAAGAGAAGTTTGATCCTGTAAAGCTCTGTCAAATATTATTTTGCTCAGAAAATAGGAAAACGTCTGACATGAATCTGTCTTTTGTTTTCCTGTTGGAATACGTGCAAAACATTTCAACATTCAAATAAAGCCTTCAAATCGAATGATGTGTGTTTGTCTAAAGTTACCTTCTTAAGCCAGACATTCTCAACACCACAGATTTATTGCACTATTACAACAAGTAGAGGTTCATGCTGATGTTTGACGAAATGGATCTGATTTCAGTGTAGTTTCACAGGGACTTCTGCTGTGTTTTGATACGACTTCAGTGGGCACACAGACAAACTGAGGCCTATTGTTTAAGCAGGGAAACGCAACTTCTGCACTAAATCGAAATGTTTATTTTTAATGGCAGATTTATATACGCTGGTTATTCTCATGAGTGGACTCAAACAAACACGCATACAAAAACACAAGCGCTCAAAAGTAGTCTCTACCTACAGAGGTGTGGGCTCTAAAGCTTTTTAAATAGTCATTGATTTAAAACGTTTTAATGTACTTTGTAAGATTATTTTGTTTAGTTGTTGAAAATAATAACCTGATTCTATTGAGAAGTATACCAGACACACATTAAACGCTTTCTCTGAGGGTGCGGTACTTCGAGTGCTCGTCAGTCCCAAACCTCTGGACTGGCTACATCACTCTGCCAGTATTTACTGCTGCCTCCCCAAACAGAGCCACCTCTTGTCTAGCTTTGAAGCACCTCCTGATCCCATGCCGAGGTTTCAGCGCTCTTGGCCAACCTCCGGAGCCACGTTGTTCACCAGCCTTGTAAAGGTGTCTGTCACCAAGCCAAGCGTCCCTGTCACGTCTGCCAGCCAAGTGCATCACGATTTGTCAGTTTGCTGGTCGATCAAGTCGGTCCACAGTGCTCACTGATGCTTTGTGCGCTGTTTGGCCTTTACATTTATGTGGCTTCGCTGTCAAATTATAGGATGTGGTTTGGCTCAGCGCTCCTTGTAAAACTCTGTGATTAATCCTGGCAGTGTGTAGATTTGCGGGCAATATCTTGTTATCATAGTGATTGTCAGGAGAAAGTTGTGGCTACTTGTGGCTTTATTGTGGTTTGTTGACTATGCACATTTTTGCTATATTAACAAACGTTCTAAAAGAGTTTGACTTGAAGACAAAAGATATGCTTATTTTTGTGATAATCAATCATTGCTGTGGTGCTTTGGGCTTTTTTTTTTTAAACTGCCCTTTGCAGAGGTCACTGTGCAAACAATGGGAGTACTATAAGGACTTTCCCCATATTTCTGTCTGGATTTGTGTTTGCCGAGTTATTTTCTTTTTTTGGTTCAGATGCCATTTTGTTTATGCTGCTCGTGCTAATGTGATCATCCTGCTTTTATACATCTTAAAACCTGGATGGGTCATTTTCTGAAGTTCAGATAGAAACGGATCCGTTTAATAACTGAGAAAAGCTGTGACTTGAAAGTTTTTCCATTTATGTAAAGCTTTTAAATGAACATATTTAAAGTAACATCTACATTTTTTTTTTACTAAATTTAAGTGCCTCCAAAACTGATAAAATATGAGCTTAATGGCTATTATTTAAAATCTAAACCCACCCACTTTCATCCAATCCCAGTTTTATTTTTTCAGCCTAAGGGATCGCCTGCTCAAATCTTTGTTCTCAAAAAAAAAAAAAATGATGGTCTGTAAGGGAGCCACCAGTGACAAAATGCTACCACCAGGTGGTGACATGCACAAGTGTAAAGTTTTAATTATGTAAATCAGGGAGGACATCAGTGATCCCAGCCTCTCACTCTCACACATATAAAAACAATAAAGAGATAAATGCTTGTGTGTATCTGGAGTCACATAATCCTGAAGCATTCTCTCCTGTTTGGGATTTGAATGACTCTTTTAGTCAAAGCAGTTGGTCTTTGGGACTTGGCTGGTGCGAAGGCTGGCACTGGAATGGGGTGGGTGGGGTTGGTCGGTGGGGATGAAGATGGTGGGTTTTTGGCTGCCAACTATTTGTTTGTGTTCATGACTGCGGTTAGCAGTGCTCCATTTGAAGAGCCTGGCATTATGAGGACCCCTGCTTCCCACAACATGTTCTCTCTTCTCTAAAAGACAGCAGAGCTAATCATTTACCGACCGCTGCGTTTATCAGCGCGCCTTAAAACTGTGCAGGCACTTAGTGGGAACAACCAGTCGTATCCACGATATGCTGTTTCTCAGTTTTTATTTACACTTTTCTTAACGCGGCTGATGCTGTTAATACATTTTTGTTCTTTTCTCAGACACGATTAAAATTTGCAGCTGGAGACCCAGGAGCGCTTCTTTTCTTCACTCTGAGGTTGAACCTGTCCGTTTGGCTTTCTTGCATATAATCTTGGGTTTTTATGTGACCAAGCTGACCATGAGAAAACGGGGACAAGCAAAGATACCTGGTTTGTGAGGGGCTAAAATCCGCCAGAACCAATTGATTTTTTATCCTCCCGAGGTTCTCATGTCTGCTGGTACTTGTAATCCTGCTACGAAAACACTGACGTTTCTGTGCTGCACCAGTAATTTAATAGAGTTTTTCTTCTTCCCTTTACTCGGCACCTGCTTTAAGAGGAGCTTCCTCCCTAGACGTTGTTATTTTTCATTTACTTGTGCCCTCAGGTTTTCAATCATACATCCATTACTAAGCAAACAAATAAGTTCCGGGCCTATGCCGCAGACACAAATATAGACATGAGTTATGAGATTCAGAGGAGTCGGGAAAGGCTTTGGACGCTAATACACAACATCTGCACCGGACAACACGCACAACCAGAGCATCCCACCGCAAAGACCCACAGTCTGCCGACACTCACTCATATGCGCTGACCTGTCTCCTGTCGAAACAGGAATGATGGGGGGAGAACCGTGGCAGGTGGTGGCGCTGGGGCAGACGGGGATAAAATGATCATTATTAACTGTTTATGTGCTGAATGTTATGATTTATGGTGCCAAAGTGGGGCCAGTTGAGGTGTCACGTTGGATTTCCAGAGGCATCTGTCTTGCGGTTTTGGCAGCTTGTTGTACCTTGGGTTCAGATGTTTGCATCACACTCCTCACATCCCATTTCCTTCTCCGACACCCCCTCAACAGCCTCCCCTTGCTTTAAGTACAGTACACCTCCGATCGCTCCCCTTTCCTCTCCTTAAACTCTCTATCCATCTGCACATCTGCTTTTCATTGAGGCCTGCATGTCTCTAAAGACTTGAACGCATTAAACGCTGGCACAAGTGCAGTCTCACTCTGGCACTTAACACACTGCTTAGGTGACTTAAAAGGGAGAGGCGAGAATTATAGAAAATGAAGTGTCACCAAAATAAAAAATCGCCCCAGATTACCACCAATTACACTTAATAATCCTTCCAGACCATCTGTTGATCAGATGGCCGACTGGTATTGTCTATGGAGAAACATGGAGACTAAGAGAGTCGGAGGGAGAGAGATTCATATAGGGAGACAGCGACACAGACTTGAAACTATGTAATGATGTGGTTTGATCTTTTCAGTACTGTGTAGATTGGAATGCTTTGTATGGTAATGCAGTCATAACGGAGTATCTTGGGATAATAGTCATGTTGTTTCAGTAGGGTTAAGTTCTGTTTGATTGAAGACATATGTCTGCTCTGCTTTATTAGTCATTTATTAGTCACTGAGGTCAGGCGAGAGTTTTTTAGCCAAGGCACAACACTGCTGAATTTGAACATGACTCTGATCATCAGCCCTGCAGGCAGCCTGAATAGGTGTACAGTTACAGCGCACCCTAACTGGCCCTGATCCGCTACGTGAAATTCGTCCAGTTATGTGAAGCGTGTTTAACAATCAGCGTAATCACAGTCACAGTGACCACAACCTTCCACTAAAGAGTGAGTCGTGCCCTAATTATAAGAATTATCGAGTCTGCATTCATTCATTGTTCCTGTCTATTGTCTTCATGTTCAGCCTCCATGGCCACAGTGGCTACATTAATCAGCGGGGAAAGGATTAGAAAGCCCTTTCCACTCACGATCACGATGCATCTGATCTTTATAACTTTGTGTGCTGTGTTCCCAAGGGATTTTTTTCAAATGAGGAAGCATGACAAATGGATGACATCAGAGCAGGCGGAGTGTACGGGTGGCTGGAACCTTATTTCTCTCCACGTAGTCGGCCAAAAAAATAATCAAACACGTCCCAAAACAAGTTCTCCAATGACCCCGTTTATCCAGTTATAATTGCAATCTTATTTGAGGGATTAGTTTATATATTCATGTCCAATGGCGCATACGTGCTGGCTCCTTTAGTCTTATTTCCTCTCTTATACATCTCATTGAGCTCTGCAGTTTACTGCCATCCTTTAGTGATGTGCACTGAAAGGAACGTGGTGCTTTAATTATACAGGAGGCAGATTGAGCAATAAAAACCATGTGATGACATTTATGGAACAGAAGATACCACTTTGAATGTAAGAGTATTATTAGACATTGTTACAAAGTTTCCTGTCATTCCCAGAAGAGACCTTTTTTTTTCTTTTTAGGGGTGGTGTCTTAAGAGACAGATAACAATAGACTCCTTATTTGTGGCTCTGTCTTTAGTTGGCAATGCTAACATCAGTGGCTCTTTGTTGGGATGAGCCAGCACATCTGTACATGCTCTTCGTACTGAAAACAACACTTGCCCCTGGTGGTTCTGGCACTGCCCTGCCTCTTTCTTTCTGCCTTTCTCTCTGCCCCTGCTTCCCTGATCTCACGGCCTTACAGCATCACTCCTAAATGGGCCTGAATGTTTGCAACCGTGTATAACAGAGGACCATCCCACCCTGCTTGTTCTGTAGTGCGTAACGGGATTGGACACAGTACTAGTTCAAGTTCAACTTAAGGTTTGGATTTTCCTCTTGAAGATTTTGTTTTTACGCCTGTGAAGGTTCTCAGTCATCCAGGTCACCGTAGTCTAAGGAGCTTGGAAAGAAAAGTGTCTGGACTTCTTTAGGTTGCTTGAAGATGTTTCACCTCTCATCTGAGAAGCTTCTTCAGTTCAAGGGTCAAATGGTGGAGAGTCCCAGATTTAAGCGCTGTGGGAGTTTCCCCCCCGAGAGGGAGAATGGACCCCCTAATGATCCTCTACCTAATCACACAAGCCAAGGTGTGAAAACTGGTGTAGGTCACAATCAGCCAAGGTTTCGGGTGAGCTCATTGTGAAACCTGGCCCCGACCTATCATGTGATTTCCTGAGGTCAGCTGGCCCAGGATGTGAGTGGGCGTTAAGGTGAATTGTTTTTACATTTAACATTTACTATGAAAAAAACATAATGTGTTGGTTAATGAAGTTGGTTGACACTTAAGAGCTTGGCTAGCATGGTGCACCCATAGATAGCTGCTAAATAGTGCTAACTAAGGCCTTAGCCAGACAGACTTAGGGACTAGTTGGCAAACCCCGCCCTACCTCCGGCTGCTGTGTATTCCCCAACCGGTTGTTGAATGGTAGCTGGCTGTCATAGGGTGAAATCGGTGACAAAAAAAACCTAATCTCTGCTTGTTTTGATTGGTAGTAGAGTTTGCATGAAGTACTTCGACTTGTCTGAGCTGTAGTGAAACTTAAACATTTGGCTTAATTAAAAGTTGAACTTTACGACCGCAAACAAAACCTTTCACAGTGTGTTTAGTTTGAACGCGAGCAATCTCCATATCCAGTTTGCACAGTGCTTTTCGCCGTTTCGTACCACTTTTGCAGACAAGTTGCTGTCTGCTGTGCAACTTGCTGGTGACCGTGTCAACCTGTTAGCCAACCGAAACAAATACAAGAATCTTTTCCATCTTCACCTCTTTGCAGCCAATTTCATGCTAGTGACTTTCAGCAGCCTCCAGCAATAATTCGCAAACCATTCACAGAATATAATTTTTTTCCCAGCAACCAGTGGTTGCTAGATGGTCACTAACCGATTTCTGGCTCAGTATGACTCGGACCTAATACACACATACATTTCTGGAATTTAATGCACTTAAGCTACAGTAAGCACATCTTCTATGGGCTTTTAGTGTACTTAACCTCATAGTAAGCCATATATTTGTCAGACTTCAGTGCAATAGCACAAATTTGCTATTGCACAGCAAACAGCTGCTGCTGCTGCCTGTGTCAGCATCCATCAGTCAGTCTGGTCATACCTTTAGTAATGCACAACTGCCTCAATATAATTTTAATGGGTAAAACAAAAAATATGAAAGGGGAAGTTAGCTGTAGAGAGCAAAGATGTTTTTGTTCCAGGCTGTAAACCTGTTTATGTCTGGTCGTTTGAAATTTAGAGTGTGTGGGGATCAGTTGGCTTTCGTTTTGGAGCCAGCGTCCAGTAGCCATTTTGAGGGACTGCAGGTTTTGATTCTTCATGTTGGTTTAATGTTTCCAGCTTCGGATATTGCCCTTGTTCCTTGCTGGCTCATTTCTTTGTTCCTCCATTTAACTGCTGTGTTGCCTGTGAGCTTGTGATAAAGCTGTATAGGCTGCTCAGCCATGATCCGTTCAACTGTATTAATGGATTACACAGACACACATTTCTCTTTCTCAAGTGTTTTTCAGAACATAACAAGCAAAAAATTCAAACTCAGAGCCAAGGGAATGTAAAGTATGATGCATAGCTGCTTCGCTCAATAGGCGAGCCATAAACTCTACATAATCCAAAGAATGATCACCTCTGTCTCTTTCTCTCTAAGTCGCTCACTCTTTCATTCACACACACACTCTTCACCTGTCATTCCTGTTGGATGTCTTACATTTCACCTCAGTCCCTGATGCTCTATCTGGCTCCCACCTCCTGATCAAACTAGGCTCTAACACACAATGAAATGTTCAACAGTGAATTACCATAGCACATTCAATATAAACTGATTTTACGTTTGGATTCGGTCCAAACCACCATATGGCTGAGGAGGCTGCTGTTTCCCCAACCAGAGCATGACTGATTCTGTTAATGTCACAAAGCTCTAAACCACTGGAGCGCCAACTCTCTGCAGTGAAGGGATCAAGACCTTTAACACTCATGAAACACTTTTACTTCAGTGTCCTGGAGAAAATCAGAAGGTGCCTCTTGTTTAAGACAACCCCTGAGTTGCAACACCTGGACACTGGGCTACTTAAGCAATACGTGGATGTGAATATTGGACGCAGGAGGAGAGACATTTTAAAATGTATGTTCATATTTTACATCTTACAGGAAATATTCCTGCCTGTTTATAAATGAGCACGTAAACTGCTGGAAAATCGCATGTAGAGTCCTACATAAGATCAGAGGAAGTCCATAAAACTTTATGTGTAAGTGTAACTTTTACTGAAAGGATACACAAAAATAAAATTTTAAAAACTGCTGTAGACTACTTTGCATGTGCCCAGTGCTTTTTTTTTTTTTTTTCTTTTTTTTTTTTGCTGCTCTACACAATTTATGCTCAAACATATTTAATCGATCATCATTAATTTCATTTAGTTTGTGGTTTGTAGGTTGGGCAAACAGATGTAGTCGTAGTCAATATTTGTCTGTTTGGATCACGTGGCTTTGTTTATGTCCTGCTGACTACTTCCTCGTCCAAAATGGACAGAGACAGAAGAGTTTTGCTGATAAATGTCTTACATTCATCAGGTGGTGACAAAGGAAAATGTCCAAATGAAGGGCAGTGCTGTGCATATTTTAAATATATAAAGAAGCAAACTTTTGAATTTGATGGAAACAGATGGGACAGGACCACTATGTAACATCTCGTCTTCTTTTAACGAAGTCTGGGACCTGAGGAGACCAGTTGTTGGACTCGTGGGAAACTTGTCTCATTCTTGTCTGATATAGAATCATAGCTGCCCCACAGTACTGGGTTGTCATAGTTTTGTTTCATTATGTGCCAGATGTTTTCATTTGGTGCAGTCTCAAGGTGAGTCGAGCACTCTTCTACCACCAAGCCACGCTGCTGGAATAGCCACAGTTCGGGGTTTAGCATTGTTGCTGTGAAACCTGTATATGCCTTTAAGCATTGATGGTGCCTTTCCAGATGTTCAGGCTGCTAACTCCATATACACCCCTATAGCATCAGAGATGCAGGCTTTTGAACTGAGCACTAATAACAATCCAGATGGTTTCTCATCTCGTATTTTCCAAAAAGAGTCTGACCAAATTACAGTTTTCCACGTTTCCTCAGTCCATTTTAAACAGCTTGACCCAGAGAAGACAGCAGCGTTTCTGGATACACTCACATGGCTTCTTCTTTGCTTGGTAAAGCTTTAACCTGCCTTTGTGGATGGCACAGTGAACTGTGTTTAAGACAGTGTTTTCTGGAAGTGTTCCCAATCTCATGGAGTGATTTCCATCCATGGCAGAATCATGCCTGTTTTTAATGCGGTTCCCTCTGAGGGCCTGAAGATCACGGGCCAGTGTTTAGGAATTGGGTTTGTAGTTGAGAGTTAATATAATAAAAAAATGTAAAAAATTGTCTAAACACCTTGAGCCACACAAGAACTTTAAGCAAGTAAATACAATGTCAGATGAGCAAAAACAAAAACACTTCACGTATTGCACTGTGACAATTTATATTTCACAAAAATCAAGCCAAAATGCAGAAACCGTATGTGAAACATTAAGTACACCCTTTTGAATTGTGAGCTGCTGGGAGGTTATTTATGAGGCTATTATTCTACAGTGAAAAGATTATTCACAACTGGAAAACACTTAAGACAGATGCACATCTTCCCAAGAGTGGATGTCCCAGCAAATTCACATAGGTCAGACTGCGCAATGATGAGAGAAATGTAAAAAAGCCAAGAGCTACATCTCTGACGGTACAAATAGAAAGAGACTGAGCGGGCTGCCAGGAGAAAGCCTCCTCTCTCAGAAAAGTTCGAAAGAGCAAAGCGGAGATGTTTGGCCATAATGCACAGCTCCACGTTTGGAGAAAACCTAACACCTCATACAAATTGTCAAGCAAGGTGGTGGATGGGTGATGATTTGGTCTTGTTTTGCAGCCGCGGGGCCTGAGCACCTTGCAGTCATTGAGCCAACCGTGAAAGTATTTTAAAGTCAAATGCGAGACCGTCTATTGGACAGTGTATTAAACCTCGGGGGGTACTTAGTTCTTCACATAATGCTTCTGCATTTTGCCTTGAATCGACAATGACAAGGTGAAATGTGTCGTATTATGTTGTTCGTCTCAGGTTATATGTCCCTAATTTAAAGACGTTCAAAGGACATAAATATTTTTATTATATCCTGATATATAAAAGCTTAGAACCCACAGAGGGTGCGCTTTCTTTCTTTCTTTCTTTTTAGGCTGTCCTGCAAAACAGCAAATGAATTCTGCACCTGTTATTGTAAATCAATTTTAAGACAACTCATCATCATTTCTAGATATTTATCTTGTTTATCTCTGTGTGTAATTCGTTTCTTTTCCTGCAAACATCATTATTGTGGAAGGGAGTAATGAACACTGTCTCGTATTTCTTTTTAGATTTTTTTGGAGCACCTGGTGTCAATCTGATTTTGTTTTTTTATTATTAATAAAGGCTGGTAACTAGGACATATGTGTGAGAGTGCATGTGCATTCAGTCAAAGCCTGATTGATTTCTAACTTAAGGCGGGGAGATGCTTGGTTCACATCGTCGGGTCTTGAAGATTTCATACAGAAACTCATTTGTATACACGAACCGGTGAGATGCTCAGCCAACAAATGGTAAAAATAAAATAAAATAAATAAAATAAAACAAAATGGAGCAGTCCAGATTTTGATAAACAGAGTGATTTGTGTTGCTTGAAAACAGGCGAGAGCTGAAATTCATCTCGCCTTCTGTTAACAGTTTTGAGTGAAAGCAGCGTTGTTCCTGAAGTCCCTTGGCGATGCTGCACTGTTTGCGTTGCTCGCTTTGCCTTTTCTCTACTTCTTTGTGTTTCTGCTGTGACCCACGAAAAGACAAACGCAGCGGAGACTTTGGGCTCGTCAGCTGTAGGAAGGATATGTGAAAATATGTTTGTTAAACTGAGGATAACATGACCACAAAGTGCCCTTGTTCTCTCTTGTCTTTTGTTCATTCTTATAACCTTTTTCCCATATTCCAAAACATTCCCTCCCTTTCTCTCTCCTATTGTTTACCCTTTCTTTCCATCTGTTACTAATGTTGTAATAGCTTTCTTACGCCTTTGTTTTTCCTTTTTCATAAATCCCTATTTTTGCATATGTTTCACTACATTTAGTAGATTTTCTCCTTTATGTGCTTTTTGTCTTTCTTTTTTTTCCTGGACCTTCTTAATGTTTTCTTTCGCATACAGAATAGTTGGTTGGTTTTATTAATTATAGCTTGTAGTGTGTGATAACATTATCAGTAATATTGTTAGCAGAAAATTAAATTTAAGAAATTGAGTTAAGAAAGTTGGAACAGGGGACGCGCAGTCGCCTGCACACGAGTGTGGGGATATCGACTTACCCTTCAAAAACATTTCCTCATACACCAAGCCCTCCCTCCTCTCACATTCATCCCTCTCTTTGTTTTTTATTATATTTATGGCCACAATCATAAAGTATGCAATCTTCATAGAGTAATCGCATTAGACAGTCAAACGTGTTAAAACACACATTTGAATAAAACAGGTTATGACAGATTTGAATTTGGTAACACATTTTTCTGTTTTTTTCTTTAAACAGAAAAATGAATTTTGTCTTCTTAACTCCTCAGCAGTTATGCTCCTTTTATTTATTTGTATATTTTTAATTGTTATTTTTTATGAGATGATAAACATCTTTGTGTTTAGTGCAGTAGCTCTTGATTTTTATATTAACTCACCGCCTATTTACATTAGACTTGTTACAAGATAAAAATTAGCCAGTGAAACAAATAAATGATAAAATGTGATAATAAATGATAATTGATTACATACAATTAAAATAATTGATTTTTAATTTTTTTAATTAAAGGTCTTGAAAGATAAAACAGTTTCACTTCATTTGGCTGAGTTCGCTCTTTTTCCAAAATGACATTTGGAATAGAATTTCTTAGTTACTCCAGCACTAATATGTGACGTTATTCTTACTGCCACCAGTCGGATATTGCCAAAGAGCTCTCTGTGTATCACTAGTGATATTTAAGGCAGCCAACAACTATTCCTCGAGAGAATATTCATAATGTAATAGAGTTTCAACATGTCCGTGATGGCATGGATCCCATTGTAAACTGATTATTTTCAGCTGGCTCTTTTTCCAGGACGGTCAGCAGATCACAGATTGCTTTAGCCAACTTTTAATTTGAGAGTAACATCGGGTCAGTGTTCTGCTAGCTAAAACCATACCTTGATATCAGCACGCGCAACGCATGTATTAGTCTGCTTTGACAAAAGGTGTGCAATTTGTGAAGTAGACTATTTAGTAATATTATCTCTGTCCGTTTCCAGCGAATGGGACCTACTGCTCAGAGAAGGATGCAAATGCTGAGCTGGGCAATGCCGAGGGCACCCTGATGCGATGTGGGCAGAGCCTGCTGCTTCCAGCGGGGGGTCATTCGGAGGGGCTTTACTCCCAGAGCCTCCATTGCAGCAGACCTACACCTGACCTCCTTCTGCAGGATGGGCCTCATCAAGACGCCAGGTGAAGTGTCACTGTTATTCCCGTTTGATATCATATTTTTCCACTTCCAGTTCTGAATGTTTCCTGTTTGGTGTAGTGTTACTAACAATATGCAGGTACAATATGGTTCTCATTATGTTTGCTATTGTGAATCAGTTGCACACATATGTTGCTAGACAGCATTGCCCAGCGGCCTCATAAAATACACTGAAGTACAACATTTATGCTACACTAATGCAATTCCTCCGTGTGCAAATTGTGACTACTGTTGGTCAAGGCAGAAGTGGATTTGTCCTCCTTCTCCCTCCCCCGACTCCTTTCTCTCTCTCTCGTCTTAGCCATCCGGCTGAAAGCGTCTGGACAGACTTTCATTTCTCCCGTATTGTCTCTCAATATTTTCAGTATAGCCGAAGAGGAAATGAGGCGACTGAATAGAAAAAAAAAAGAAGAAGAGGGGTCAAGTCTTTATTAACAGCAATGATGACAAGGCCTGCCAGTGGCTTTCTCCTGTCCCAGTTAACATTAGTGCTGTTTTTTCCTGGGTGTGCTCTGGGGAAGAGACAAAGACGACAGGCCGGGGAAAAAGAGAGCTCTTCTCACATCACTCAGGGGCTTTGGACAAAATCCATAATGAGCCAACTGACAGGAATGATTATGTAGGAGATCACAGCAACGCATGGAGAAACATGACCTGGGTTCCCCATTCAGCAAGGCAAAGATTCCCACCATAATACACAGTATTGTAAATGGTGACCCTTCATAGGCTGCAATTATACCACCAAAACAGGTGACTCCCTATTTATCCCCACTGTTGGGTTGGGTTTAACCCCTTTGTGTCATCAAAGCCCGTCAGATGGACACACCAGCCAGTGGCCTCTCGGTCTCAGTCGCCATCCAACCCTCCCCCTCGCTCTATTATTAGTCTTAAATGCCCATTCATATCCCCTCACTACAAGAAGATCCTGTTTCATTTATTCATTAAAAAAAGCCACTTTGGATTATCAACAATTTATACTACCTTTCTGTTACTGTTCGCTTGTCATGGTCTAGTTCATCCATGACTCCCTTCTGATACGGGAGGCTCAGCTGAAATATTTTAGGTTAGTGGGACTCTTTCAGCATTACGTGATTTTCATTTTAAACTGAAGAAAAATTAGAGTATGAAACAACAGTATGAAAAGGCAGAACACTGACAGCGATGTTGGTGGGAAGGATGAACCAGCCTGTCTGTCAACAGGCACTGAGCTAATAGTGCTCACATTCCTTTTGTATTTTTCTCCCCGCAGATCCTCCTCTGCCTTCGAGAGGACCCTGCCAGGGGCCTCACCCAGCCTGGGCTGTGGTGCCAGCGGCGCACGCTCCTCTCTCCCTTACCCAGTCAAACAGGAGAGCTCAATGGGCTACAAGATCTCCAACGTGGAGTCTTCATCTCAGGCTGGATTTCAGGCCCACACTGCAGGCCAAGTTTTGGAGGTGGCCAGGGAGGAGATGGTTGGATCACTGCATGTTAGCAACAACGGTAACGGCGTATGTGCAGTGAGCGGTGTAGGTAGCGCTGTGCCAGGAGACGCAGGACAACCGTTTAATAATGAAGATGGCTCCTCCCCGCTGGCTTTGTCTCCAATTGGCTCCCGTCATTCAGCGCGGCTGCTCAGTGCTAGCAGTCTGAAGAGACGCTGCCTGTCCCTGGCCTCGCAATCCACCGCCACTGCTGCCACAGGTTCCCCATCAGCTGTTGGCACCGCTTCTGAGGAGATCAATATCACCGCAATCATCTGCTCCTCCTCCCAGATGTCGATGGTCGCCTGCGTCAACGGGTTCCGTACTAACCTCTCGCCAAGCCACACCAGCAGCGCCGGCTTCTCTTCCTCCTCCTCCTCCTCTACTGCTTCCCCACCCTCTAACTCCTGCTCACGGGAAGCCCCCCAGAGGCCCCCACCACACAGCAGCCCCCAGCAGGCTGCACTACAGGAGAGCTGTCAGCTGTCCTCACCTGCCACCTGCCTGCTGTCTCTTTCCTCTTCCTCATCCTCTTCTTCAGTGTCATTAGGGGAGCCGGAGCAAGGCCAAGGGCAGAGCCTGGGGCTGTGCGAGGAGCAGGGCTCCATGCTGCAGGGGCGTGGGGCTGGAGAAACAGCTGAGGGAGGAGTTGGAGGAGGAGGCTCAGACGGGTTGGGGCTACTGATGAGTGGGGCCCTGATGAGTGGGGCCCTGATGTCTGGGACTCTGCATTCGGGGCCTCAGGGTGGGGGTCTCCCAGATGGGGGCCAAAGATCTGGGGCTGTCCTCAAGCAGGAACCGCTCGATGACTTCTCTCCCAGCGAAGACAAACTCTTTCAGCACCACTATCATCATCACCATCACTTAAGTGGGCGCAGTGGGAATCTTCGTCACGCTCACCACCCACCTCGATCGGCCATGCCTCCGCCTTACCACTTGCACCAATATGTGGGGCCCCCTCCCAACGGTCCGCTACACCATCACAACCAGCAGACAACTCCAGGCTCTTCCCTCGGACTCAAACCAACCTCAGGAGGCCCTGCGGTGGCCCACGCAGCCCCCGAGCCGGAAGAAGTCGGAGGAGGAGCGCTGGTGGATAAACAGGTGTGTCGCTGGATTGACTGCAGTGCTGCTTTTGAGCAGCAGGAGGAGCTTGTGAGACATA
The DNA here is from genome assembly GCF_036321145.2 of Pelmatolapia mariae. NCBI lineage: Eukaryota > Metazoa > Chordata > Actinopteri > Cichliformes > Cichlidae > Pelmatolapia > Pelmatolapia mariae. The sequence goes on from NC_086246.1 coordinate 49,165,411, forward strand.
TTGAAAAGGTCCACATCGACCAACGCAAAGGTGAGGACTTCACCTGTTTCTGGGCTGGCTGTATTCGGCGCTACAAGCCCTTCAATGCACGCTACAAGCTGCTCATTCACATGAGGGTCCATTCTGGAGAGAAACCCAACAAGTGTATGGTGAGTCATCATAAACCACTAAGTTCTTCTCCCACCGCAGACCAAAGCCAAAAGATTCAAAACATATACATAGAATATTGTAAAAAATCCCCTCGTAGTCAGCTTTCTTATTCTTTCTGAAGGTATTCGGTTGTATTTATTAGTTTAATATGAGTGTAGTTTATCTCATAATTGCAACCATCTGGGATTTTTTTTTGTTTAAATTAAACACAAGCACATATTTCACAACATAATACAGTACTTCAAGATGATTTTTTTCTCAGAAAGATACATGTTGTATCCAAAAAAAAAAGGACTGGCCTTGCTTCACTGCTGATTAAATTTCAACAGAAACTCTTATTTTGTTTTGGTTGAGAAACAGTTATGATTGTAATTCCCGTATTTCAAGTGGAACATGCAAAAAACAAAAGAGTTTTTCTTCCACTGAAGATGTGAAATGCTGTAAGAGTAGCAGTACTTCGTCAGCATAAATAGATTTGCAGTTGTATTTGCAGGTAAGGCTTCAGGTTGCACAAATCAACACACTAATCAGTGTCAAGCTGTCACCTCCCAGCGTCCCTTCACGAATGGAAAATGCCCTCCAACCTTTAAAATGATTCAGTCCAAATACACAATTAGTGCACAATTTGTGTAGCAAGAAGCCGTGTTTATTTTCACGGGCACTTCGTTTTTTGAGAAGGGATTCAGATCGTGAAAAGCCAACACATATGGTTAACATAACCAAACAATGCCCGCATTTGATCCTTTTAAATGGGAGCTTTAAAAGTTTAGCTGTCCCACAAGTATTAAGTGAATTGGATTCATATCCAAGGCAAACATGAGGAGAAATGTAGTAGTCTGGAGAAGTGAGACACAGAGGCATCGTCGGTAACGTTCGCTTGTCTTGCTCAATTCCCGGCTTCACCCAAATCTCTCTCTGTCAGGAGCGGTCCTCTTCAGGTTGAAGAATTCATCCAAATCCAAATGCTAATTGCAAAAATGTATTATATTTCTATAGCGCCTTGTTTCGATTTCCAGATCTTGTTTGTTTTCCTAAAAAAAACAGTGGCTTGTGAAATGAACTAAAGGGAGAGTCTGGTTTTGCCGTCCTTGTGCGCTAATTAAGACATTCATGCTGAATCTGACTAATTCTCATGCTTGCTGTTACACATCTGCTGACCGAAGGCAAAGACACAAACTCAACTGTTCCTGCTGTTCTCCCTGCTTTGCGTCACTCTGGGGTATTAGTGTCTCTGCTTCCTTGGCTCAGTAAAAATTTGGAAGTAATTTGCTGTTCGTGCCTAAACTGTTAATTCAGCTTCAGTGTTGCGTTGTATTACAGGCTTTCATTTGTCCCTTTTTTGTTGTTGTTGTTATTGTTGCTCATTAAAGCAATGTGTGTTTGTACAGCAGGCACAGCACGTCTGGGTGACACACAGCAGATTTATGTGTTTCGTATAGGTGTGCATAAATGTTGCGCCGAGGTGTGTTTTTGGAGATGTTTACCACATGTGAGCACGAGAACAATTCGGCTCAGTGCGGACGAGACGCTGGACTTTGTCTGCGGATGTGAGGCACTGTGAAACTCACCTTAACCTCCTGTTTATGCTCATTGCATGAAAAAACAAAGTCACGGCAATGGTAGTTGAATCACTCTCACAATAGGAAGTATTGATTCCATGTGCAGTACAATGAATTGTAACACTCCTGCTTCCCCCCCAGAAAAAACCAACATAAATAAGAAATGGTTTAAAGCTTGCATCAACACATCTAATCATCTGGGATTTAATGTATGTTGATCCGGGACTTCAGCAGATAAACTCTGAGGCCCTGGGAAAATAAACACACTCTGTGTGTGTGTGTGTGTGTGTGTATTTGTAACTCTGTGTTTTTGTAGTCTATACACGTTTAAGTAAATGCTCTGCCCTCATTGGAAACCTTGTGTCTCTGTGTGCGTCTGAAAAACTTCTCAAGTACCTTCTTATTTTTCCTTTCTTTCTTTTTTTTTTGGTGTCTGGGTACGTGTGCTTTTTGCCACTAGCACCGATGCCTCTTGTGTTCCTTGTGCTCATGCAATAGACAAAGGCATTCAAGAATTCGAGCAATTCATATAGAGGAAACAGATGAGACATTCTGTTTTAGGACCAAATGCTCTAGAAACACCAGGGCTAATCCTTTTATTATCTTTCCAGCAGGCGCTCATGAAGCGAGGCCTGCCTGACATCCAAACATAACACATCCCCCCCCCCGCTCCATATATACACTCTTTCTACTTTCTTCATGCAGCTGCACAGAATTCGCTTCATGCTGCATCTTGGCGGCAAAAAGTCATTATCACAACACCACAGTCGTACCTCGTCCCCTGCGTGGGTCTGTCACACTAATATCTTACCAAATGTCCCATTTGAGAAATAAGTCGACGACTGAATTTGAGGCTCTTAAAATGTTGCGCTACCTTTATAGAAAATATTTTTTGTTCCCATTCCCTCCAATTAAAGTCAGCCCTGGGTTGTTGCACAGGGCAAGCAAATGCCGAGGGACACACGGGCGAAAAGGAAACAACATAATCTCTCTGCAATATCCTGTTGTGTTTCATGCCTAATTCACTTGTTGTTTTAGTTTATTGCATTTTTTCCTGTGTCTGCATAAATATTAAAAATATATCCAGCAAGAGCAGCCCTGTCATGGTCCTAGACTTTGATATTGTTCTTCTTTGTCAGAGGCCGACCTTGTGGATTTGAAGTGTCTGAAGGCTGCACTGGGAGCTATGAACTTCAGAAAACATCTTTCTTAAACCGCTGAAGCTCTGTGTGCAAAGGGCGGCGTGTTTACATGGCACAGTGACTTCAGGCAAGAGTACAGTGTTGTGCTCTTTATTTGGTTGGTTTGGCAAAGCAGTTTAGATCAAATGTTGGAGAAAAATGTGCTCATAAAATTTTAAAACATTGGTGCGCTTTAAATGTTTTTAAAAGGGGCTTATGTTGCGGCGGGATGCAGGATTCATTCTGCACTTCAAGCATAAATAAAATGTTGCTTATTCCAAGCTGTTTGTGCTAAATGTCATAGTAATGGTCTCTCAGAAGGATTTTGTAATTTTAGAACAAACACTGTTGATGCGGTGAATTATGCGCCGCACATGGCAAGTGCAATTTTGTTTTCATATGGAAACATTATGAAAGCTTCATATAAATATATATGTTTTATGTATTTCAGCTAAAATGATTATTGAGTAGGATCTTGTGAAATAAGGAGACGTTTTAACTATTTCAAATGAAAAGAAAACTTCTTTATAAAAGGATACATTTAAAGATTTTCGTGTTGCTAAAGGCGAGTCAAAGAGCCGCTCTTCCATTTCACAATGCCAAAAGCCAGCCAGCATTAGCTGCTTAATAGCGCTCTTTCTAAACGTATGCACATGTGTGTATACGGAGACAAACACCAACACACGCTCGCTCTGACTGACACACAGTCAAAGGACTTGTTGAAGGAAAGTTGGATGTTGAGGCCTGCTGGAAAAAAGGCATAGATCATGGAATTTCCTCTCTCTTCACTGGTGTGAAACCAGCTAACATATATATTTAGATTTACTAGACTGTTTTTTGGAAGAGAGTCCTTCTGCAGCAGACGCTCAGATGTAGAGTGCAGCCTGCTGCCAAGATGCCGTGTGTTTCCTGGAGTAAATGGAGTCTTTTGTGAGCAATCAGCTCAGGTGCATGAGATAAAACAGGGAGTGCCATTAGCTAATTAAAACTGAGGTTCAGCACATGACCCGACTTTTCCTCTGAATGCTGCCTGAAACTGGAGCTGTGTGAGCAGTGGGTGCGGGTGGCGAGTGACGCAGATATTAATGTGCCCGTATGAGCCTCGGACACTTTAGAGGCCACAATCTCTGAGCCCAGCTTCTGACTCCATTCGCAGGTATTCGTATTAAACTTTCAAATAAGATCAGTATATGAACAAGCCAAAAGCTCAGGCTTCAGTCTGCTCTAAGCACTCAGCTTCAGAAATTTCTTTTTCTACTCCTGCACCTGTATGATGTCATTAAGTGCATCTATCCCCAGTATGGCTCTAAGCACTGAAACCATGTCCACCTGTTGTTTATGAGGTGCACCGAAGCCCACTATAAGATACATACGGATTATTTTGAACTGTGAATCCTGCAAAGCTACTTTAATAAAATCCCAAAATAAAAATGTGTGTGCGTGATTGCTCTATGGCATACAAGAAAGCCGAATTACCAAAACAACATGTTGTGTTTCGGTAAGTCCAACAAACGCTGCAAGCTGCACACGCATATTCAGTCCCACATGGAGGGAGAAGATACGTCTGTGTATGGCTCATTTAAAGTAATCAGTGTCAACAGATGAGAAAGGCAATGGTTTAGCATCTCAGGAGTAACTGCATGCTCAGGAAAGAAAGCTCCTAGTCTGTTAAGTTGGCGCAAACGCAAAAACCTAATCAGGACCTAATAAGGACCTGGAAGAGATCAACTTTTAGCACTTTATCTGAAGGTCCCTCTGCTACTCATTAAATAATTTTCAGCATTAGCTTTGTCATTCATTCCCCAGGCAAATGAGTTCATCAGGTAGCTACATAATTTCTTTCTACAAACCCATAATTCCATCCTGTAGCCATCCTCTGTCTTCCTGTCATATCAGCAGTGCTGCTTGGCAGTCCAGTCGTCATGCTATTAGTAACCCAACACTGTCCATATGTGATAGTCATATGATGAAATTGCTGGCGAAGGGGCTCTGCCACTGATGTTTTGGCATATAAATGAAAGCCCTGGATAGATGAATGTTGCTTGTTTTCCTTGTTGAGGAGCCCCGGCCAAATGCTTGTCAGGCCGAAAAAGTTTTCCAGTCAATCTTTCTCAGTAATGTAGTCCAGTACTCAAGAGCCTCCCTCCCAGCATCACCCCACCTTTCCCTTATTGTTCAGATCTGAACATAAGACTGCTTTGATGTATTCAGCACACACTCAATCTACACAATGGCAAAATATACCTCTGTTTCCCCTCCTTAATCTGTATGGTTAGTGCTTTATTTAAAGACAACATTTGTAGTTGATTAAATATTAATATAATCACTAGACTTGCTTTTAAATATTAAATGTAATGTTATGCTGCCATTGGGTACATGTACTTCAGTAAAGTTTGCCAGCCCCGAGCCGGATAAAATATAGGAAAAATATACATTAGAGTAGATTTATATTTTAAATGAAACAGTGATGAAAAATGAAAACACTGGGTGCACAAATTCCTACATTAAAGTTATTCTAATAATAAGCAGTGACTTGGGTAAAATCTTTTCTTGTCTACTGCAGATATGAATACGTGATTATTTATCATTTAAGAAATAATAATAAAAAACAATAAAGAATCACTGCCTAATGGTGGATTCGTGGGTTAAAGTTGCCATAAATAATCTGTTTATTTTAATGCCAATTTTCATGCTTTAGAATATTTAATATGCACTGAAACAGAATCTGATTCAAACAGGTTGAAGATTTTCTCATTTTCATTTTATTTCAACATTTAATATCTCAAATCATTTAACTCTGTTTCAGTTGTTATAGCACGCGTTAGCATGTCAAAATGGGATCGCTATGTTTCTCAGCTATTGCACAACAGGTCTGAAACAAGTTTTCACAGTCATTTTTCTTCCTCTTTATCAAATGTCGAATGTAAAAATTGCCAGTGGCACACCAAAAATGCAGCTTGGTTGGTATCCAGCTCCACAACTTGTCTCACTGATTGTTTGTACAGAAGAAAATTGCTTGACTTGGGCCCATTCATCGCAAAAAGTGTCACCAGCTTACGTGTCTAAACTGCAGGGTTGGAGCTGCTTTGTGTAGAGGTTTTGCAACTGGAGAAAAATGTGTTAGGACAGAATGTTATGTGAGCTTTTAGCTTGGAGGAAAAAGTTTGTTATTTAGTTACACACCCACACACATGTGGACAGAGCGATGTAAATCAGTGCGTGCGTGGGCAGGTCTGATCTGTCTATAGCTGAACAACAACCGTCCACAGTGGCAAAACTCCCTGAATGGTTCATGCTTGATTGATTCTTGCTTTTAGAAATAACCAACAACGTATCACAATATCAGCAACAGAGCATTCCTTGAAATCTGTATCCAGGTCACCTACAGCCTTCAACCTCATAACCTGATCAAAGCATGCAGGATTTGCTTCATGTGATCACACTTTAATCGCATTTCTCTGGAATGCCGTATTTTGAGTTTCCCCATTTCCTCAAACTTTTTACCACACTCTGGTATCAGGAGCGACTGGTCATACATTGCACAGACATTGTGTCATAATTGTGTTCCATCCAAAACCATAATTGGTTTAACCTCTCTACTGAGGCAGATCAGTTTACTAATAAATGAGCAATACGAAGCCGGATTGTGTGTCTGAGGTCTCCACAATGTTCGGACGGCTGTTTCGGGGATACGTGGAGCAGACAGAGGATGGATTGATGGTGAAGATCTGTGAAATCTTTTTTAGACTCCCTTCTAGACTCCTAAAAATGACCCTGGTTGTTAGCGCTCAGTAGCAGTGCTTTCGCGCTGTGTACAGTCACGGATCATGTGCATTATGTGTGCATAACCATTTCTCTGCAACAGTCAAACAGATAATTATAGCCACAGTTTGTGGTATTTTATAAAGCTAAGGCATAACAGGTTCTTTCTCTTCTGAGGCTGCCATCCTCTCCAACTTCTCGTATTCACACGCTGGCCTTGTTTTGTGCCAGACACATTTGTGCCACAGCAGCCGCTCTGTAAACATACCCACCAAACTGGCTGGTTTGTAGTATGTGTGCTCTGTGTCTGTTGAACAGAAGTAAATCTCTTAGTGAATCCACGTGTTTGCTTTTTTTAAATTATTTTTTGCTGACTCGTCTGTGCTGCAGAAGTCACTGCAGAGTATTTATTCCAGAGCAACATCTACCCCGAGCCACCTTCACATCCCCAACCAAAAACGCAAATAAGAAGGACATTTATATACATCGGGACTACTTTAGTGTCAGGGCCACAGTACAACCCCAAGGCGGCAGTGTCCATTCGCCCACCCGGGCACGCAGTCCACGGCACCAGACCTGCGAAGACCTGCAGCCAGCGTATATGTGAAACTGAGTTGCTACCGTACAAAATAAACACTAGGAGAAGTATGGGTAAATTATGTAGCGAAAGACATGTTTACGTTTAGGGTGTCAAGTTTAAATTATGCACCGTGGTGTTCTGTGGTTAGTGTGCCGGGTTTAATTTGAATGTTTGTGAGAAAAAGTGAAAGCTGAAAGAAACGGAGCCAGACAGGCAATCCAGCTCCACTGATGTCATCCCCAAAAATGACATTTTTGCCCAGAATTCATCACAAGGCATTATGCATGACAAGTGATTTGGTATGCACTGAATGCAGACGTTAAGAGCATTTTTGAAGCATTAGCAAGGCTGCTGCACACAGAACTTGAGCTTTTGATACAGGTCGGTCAAGCTTTCGAAAGTGAGACCTTGTATATGTGTTTACATTGCCAAGACATTGCCCTCCAAAGATTGAAGAGAGATTCCAATGAAAAGGTCAAGGTAGAGCATTAAACTATGGTGGAAAATGGTGCAAAGCATTGATTGAAAGCAGTGGAGCAACGCAGTACTCAATAGGACATAAAAGGTCAGGATACACAATATGTTTCAGTTTCCTATTACCCTATTTTATGATTGTGTGACCCAGCAGAACTGGCACCACAGAGACTCGGATATTTAAGCAGGGATTTACCTCTCTCCCATAGAGTTTTATGTCCTTAATGATCTTTGTTGCTGTTCGCTTTTAAAAGCATCTGTTTCATGTTCAATCTGTTCAGCTTTGGATTTACTTTAACATCAACGTAAAAAGGTTTATTTCGAACCAGATTGCTTTCGTTATTTGGGCAGAATGACAGTAGTACTGAGAAGCCTTTAAGTTAAAGCATATCCTTTTTGCGCTGGATTCATATGAGAGGCAAAACAAACAAAGCATCAGAGTCACCCGTTCAATTTCTTTTCTTTTTTAACAAAATAAGGCCAAGAAATTTAGATTAGGTCATGCATGAACTGAAGTGCAGTTAGGAAATAAATGTTGTATATTGGGAAGATGTAACGGGCCAGTTCAGTAAGTGCTCATATTACACCTAAGATAAACATATGAGTGATGAGAAGTTTGAAGGAAATATTCTATAAATATGAAAACATCTACCGCAGAATAGCAGTGAGTAGAAGAATATTGGGTTGTTTTTGTTTTTTTTACTATTGATGGATCGCCTGAGTGCACGGTAATTGCACAGGAACGACTGGAGCGGTTTTACAGCGCAATAAATGCATCTTCTGATTGAACGGGAGGCACAGACGTGTAAGTGTCGACTGCATTATTGAAAATACGAATTGAGAACTATATACTGAAGTGTGGTGGAGTGATTTATTGAAATGTGAATGAATGGCGATGTGCTTGCGGAGAATGCCTGAGACATGATTGGACTTGACACATCGAATGTGTAGCGCGGCCTGATATATTGCAACCAGCCTCATCCCCATAACTGGAAACTGGACCTCGAAGCCCACGGAGAGCAGAAAAGAACACACTTGGCACGGCGAGGAGTGAACAAATCTAGGGGCACCATGGCATCGCAGTTGCACCACATTTCTTAGGCGGCAGCTTTTTTACCCAGAAGGCTTTGTGGTCTGGTTCCCCTCCAGAGGGTTGCATAAATGCACTCTCTTCCCCTTCACCCTCCTCGAGTCCTTGGGCTGGTGTCGATCACGGTGCCATGTTGACCTATTGTTTAATTTTGCTGGCATGTTTTTTGTCTGAGTACTATAGCACTTCTGGCATGGAAGTATTTTGATTGGCAACTCTCTGGCCTTCAGCAATGTTTATTTGTTGTCACGTCAGAGTTATAGAGTTGCCAGTGTATGCCACAGTAGGCGTGATTCTTTAGACAGCTGTGTCAACTCTTGGATTGTGTGGAATAGTTTGCCAGAGAGGGAGAAGGGCCTTCACTCTTTTTTTTTTTACCTAACAAGCCTGTGCGGTACAGAAACGCTTGATTCCTCCTGTTCGTTATGTTAGGTCGACACACGTTTAAATCACTGGGCAAGATGGAAAACTAACATTCATCTTATCGGCTGAAACAACAAAAAAAGGGAATGCAGAAGAGAAGAGTGTGCGTGTCTGCATAAAAATGAAAATAAAACTTGGCCGCTTGTAGTATGAACTATTCTCTGACCGCAGCAAGAATCCAAATTTTAAGAAAATAAACACTTAAGCACTTTTATACTGTTAAAAAACAGCTACTGGCAATGTACTTTGGTTTACTGGGTAGATGCTGTGGTTAACTAGTGGGTGTTTTTTTCCTTCTAGGGCATAAATGGTTAATGTCAGGAGCTGTGGTCAGAGCAGGGGCATCTTTCCAGACCTGTGGCAATGTGCAAAGATGCCAATTTCTCCATTACCAGCAGCCTTAAAACACTGAAATGAAATCCAGTCCCAAGACATGCAACATTTTGAGCAAGCAGGGTGGCACATTTTCTTGGAAGGTTTTCAGTCTACGAGATTAAGGGCTATGCATGTAAAGAGGAAGCAGATCAACACAAGGCAGGTTAAAGTATAAAAGAAGTCGAGTCACGCTTAAAAAGGAAAAGTCACAGAAGAAGGAGAAAATAATGGATGGCTGGTTGGAGCCAGTAAAAACTTTGCCTCCAAGCTCAGACTAATCGTCACATTGGACTCGTTTTACAGCATGTGTCAAATAATTAATAAGAGTCATAAATCGGATCAATTAAATGTAATTATTTTTGTCACCACTGGCTCTTGGTGAATTGGCGTCTATCATCCCCCAATACCAACAGTAAAAAATGGAGACACTAAGGTATAAAACACTCCATTGCAGTGCAAGAGGAGCTTATTGGCTGAAGGGGGTAAAAGAGAGACAGCAAGAGAAAGCGAGAGTGCGAATGGAGGCAAGTGTGAGTGAAAGGTGCTGAATAGATTGAAGCCCGAGTGTTAGAGGATGCCGTAGCTCATGGGCCTGTCAAACAGGATCCTGCATTGACTGCCAGTAACATCAGTCCAGGCGCCGGCTCGGAACACAGATCATGTTTAGGATTTTCATTGCGTAACCCCCAGTCTGTCTTTTTCATGGCGGGTTCGGATTTCGTGAATGGGTTTATAATTAATGTCTTGATGGTTACTAATGGCTGTGGCCCTGCAAGCTTTGTGTTGCTCTCTAATTAGCCATTATAAATGCTTAGGATTGCTGCGACTGTAACCGTGCTGTCATGATACAAAGTGGGATGGCTCCTGAAAGAGCTGAACGGAGGCATAATAGGATCATGTCTCATCACCAAAATAAACACCCAGAATCCTTCTCAAACACAGTGGTCATTGCATCGTTAGGGAATAGAATAGAATAGAATAGAATAGAATAGAATAGAATAATCCTTTAATTGTCCCACAAGGGGAAATTTGGGTGTAACAGCAGCAAGAAAGACACATATACAAACAAACAGTACACAAGACACAGAACAGAAACATACACAATTTTTACATATTTACATCAAGGACAATGATTACCAGAAACAGAGTACTGTACCGTTATTAAATTAAATAAAATTAAATACAGATGAGAGGCAAACCCTGGTTATAGTGTGACTCGGTTGAACACTGATGCAAGGAGATCTTACACTGTCCAAATCGATTCTTTAACAATTAAATTAAGCCAGATGTGGGACAGATTTGAAAAGAAATAGTTTTGAGAAAATAGTGTTTCTCACTACATTGCTAAAGAGGACAGTCGTAGGACCAACAGTTCTGCAGCTGAGTGCAGTAAACTGTTGATCTTATTGGCTTTGAAAACAGCGACCAGGTCAGCAACCGATCGCAGTCAGGTGTTTTCTTCAAAGCAGCTTTGGTGCAGTAAGACAGTGATGAAACAGCAATAAGATGGAGTCAGTCTGCAATCAGTTTCCAATTGAATGAGGTCAAATTGACAATTACATGCAATCTGTGCGTGATAATACGGCAAATAGCTGTGATAAATCAGCAAAAATCACAAATCTGTTGCCGTCTTCACACTCAGAAATTCACATTAACTGCTTATATTCAGAGTCCAACCAGAACCACACAGATATTCAGAAATATCTCCTCAAATAGTGACTGCAGGATGGCGATTATCTGCAAAATGACATTGGTGCTTGACAGCCTTGCTGTTATTTAGGAATGTAACCAGAATACAGCTGGCAATCTCCTGTTGCAAAAAGATGCTTTGCAGGCGCTCACCGCACAGGTTGACTCAAACTGATCGCAGTGTCTTGGCAGTCGGTCTGCTTTTAGAAAGGAGACGGCAAACTTTTGCCACAATCTGAGTTGGACTGAGGTTGTTTGAGGGCCCGTTGCCTCCTACCAGGCGACCTGTGAAATTACCTTGCAATCAAAAGTCATGGTCCAGAGGTTGAGCACGCAAAGAAAAAAAAACTCAATGCAACCACCGATTTTTCCTTTTTGCAAAGAGGCTGCCGATCTATTTTTACTCTCGTGTCACCGAGGCACAAGCTGTTGACATGTATGCAATCAATAATACTGCTTTAAAATGAACTGCAGATTTGGCTCGTTTTCATTCAGTCGAGTATAAAATATGTCCATGTGAAAATTATTTCTTAACACCCTGATCCTTTGCCCAGAAGGAAAATTAAATATGCCAGTGCAATTTAGCTGGAATTATGTTTGGTTTTTCCGCTAACGCTCCATGATAGCGCACAGTAAATATCCTTTTCCCTGTCAGCCCACTTCATCTCAATAAGAACGTGACCCTGGATTTTTTTTTTTTTTCCGCCTCAACCTGATGAACCCGTAAAACCCGGGCTGCCAGGTTTAAGGGGAAATCACATCTTAGCTCCCTAATGTGAAGCAGGGCTGCAGAGCTGGTCGACATTTGAATGAAGGTCTCTGGATCACAGCAGGTTAAGTGCTTCCATGAAAGCTCACCGTGTTGTTGTGCACCCAGGCTTGCACCGTGCCAGGCCTCCACCGCGGGAGCAGGGGTTCAGATCCATCACTACACTTCCTCCTCAATCTTCAGCAAACAGCGTGCGAGAGAAACAAAACAGCTGGGCTGGCTCATTATGTGAGCCCCATTTAGTCATCATAGGAATGCTTCCTGTTGTGCCATCCACGTAGTTTTTAATCTGGCCCCAAAACTATTCAGGCATGAGTGCAAAATGGCTGTTAAGAACAATTTCTTCAGTCATTTACATGACTACTTCCTCCCACCAATTTATCGGCTGAGCTCTTGCTCTGTTTTCTTGTTCATTCGCATCTGGACAACACTCCCTCCCTTGCAGTCGTGTGTGTGTGTGTGTGTACTCGTATCTCACCATTCATAAATCAAAATAAAAATTTAGACAGAGCTCAGGAGGCAAAGTAGAAAAGATGCTTCAAAGCAGGCGGGTGTGAATTAATTTTTCATCTTTATAAACAGAAAAAGCCCCTCGCTATCTTTGATTCTTTTTAATGCTCTATTCACAACAGATGAAGCTGGCTGCTAAAAGGATCTCGGTTCGCACTGGAAATGATATGTGTAAACTATGTAATGCGAATGTTTTAGCCAAGCTGTGTTTAATTTTGTATCTTGACGAAGCGCATGAGAAACCTGCCTCTCCTTAGCTGTCTCGTTGAATCATATGGATATAATTTCATCCATTTACGTTTTTCTGCTCTTTGCTGTGGTTGCCACAGGGCATTTGGAAGCCGGCAGATTAAATGCACATGTTTCTCTCATCCGCAGCCGGGGCACTCTGCTCCACAGCCTTCCCTCGGAACAGATCCTGAAGTGTTGGTGGTTTTCCTCGTTGGTCAGGGCAGAGAAAGACACCTTGTGATAAACCAACTCATTCCCTCAAACTCCCTTTTTCATACCTATAATGTTATACAACCTGCTTTTGAGCATTGGCACTTTATACCATGTTTTATTTGGCAGTGTTTTCATTTGCAACCAACACTTCTGACCCTCATCTTGCCTGCTGAGAAGCCTTAATGTATGTATTGGGTTAAAACTAATTATAGAAAAGAAAAAAAAGAAATAGTCTTGACTGTTAGGCTCAGAGAATCTTTTAATGGGGAACCCCCAGAACATGAGAAATGGGGAATTTCATGCTAGTTAGCAATTAAACTCGTTAGTGAAAGTGCTGATGTAGATCTACCAGCAGAGAGATATGTGATGTAGGAGGGATTTGTAGCAACTCCATAAAGGTGAGCAGAAAATCCTGGAGTTATTTTTGGGGGGAGGGGAAATGAATTCTGTCAATGATGACCTTGGATGCAAGGGCCACAGTCAGATATTATTTTTCAGGAGAAAAAAAACCTCTGAATTGCTTCTGATTCTGTTCTGCATCGCTCCTCGTACGCCATTCATCAAGGCTTTTAATCAGATTTCTGTTACACATGTCAGCAGCCATATTTCCCGCAGCACCCGTCCATAACGGCCAGTTTGTTCCCATCATCCGCAGCTCCGGCAGGTTGCTAATGAGCCGCTGCATGTGAGGAGAGCGGTACACTGCTGCCTTTTAGCTCTGAAACTGTTTGGCCTTTTACCTGCCAGTCAGGAGTCATTTCCCATGAAGGCCTCAGGCACGACGCACCGCCACTCTTCTGCATGCTGGGCCCATAATCTGTCTGTTGTGATCGGCGGCCTGTCCACCCTTTCAACCCACTCTTGCCCCCTTCAGCCGTGTCAGGACCCCGCTGTCATGGCCAATGTTTACTGTGCTACTGAGCACCCCCCAAATCAATGGTGAGATGGTGTCAAATGGGGCTCAAATCCCACCACGCTGCCAGGGCCACTCCCCTCGTGCGGTCATCTGCTGGTTTACCTTAGACAGAGGTTTTCAGAGAGGAAAACTAAACATGTTTAAAGCAATTAATGTGATTAGCTCCGCCTAAAGTGTTTGCATAGATAACATCAAAGGTAAAATCCATCCTGTGTTAGAAGCCTCAGCCACCAGAGCTCTGTGTTTATACCACTTCAAACCTGTGTGTTTTAGTCAGCTTCTCATGGATGATGCAGGACCCTACTGATGTACAATATATGCTTCTTAACATGTAAATATTATTGCAATCCCCTTGGACATCATTCAGCACAAGCAGTGTACATGCAGTGTACATGTATTTCATTTAAACACCAAATGAAATGAAGCTGACAGGGACTGAACCCACTAAGAGGAATCATTTGGACCCGTAGATCGGCCACGCTTTAACGTCTTACTTTAGCATAACATTTTCATGCAGGCTTTCTGGTACAAATTCATGCCTAGAGGTGGCAGTGCCTGTTGGTTTCTCAGCAGGCAGGAAAACCTCATACTCTGGCCGTCTCCATGCAAACTGCAAGTGGTGATCCCGCAGTAATAATATGCTTTACACGATTAACACGGTTTCCCCAGCGGACCCCTAACTGTAATTCAGCCTCAAATTTATATTGCAGAAAAAAAGGAGTGAAAGAGTGATTATTCCCTTATACATAAATAAACTTTTGGCACGTCAATAATAGCCATTTTTGTTTTCCAAACTCGAACGCCCGGCGCCGTGTTTCAGCAGTAAGCAGAGACCTTGTCTGTCATGAGTGGTACGGCAGCGTGGATGTTCATTCGCACAGAGATTTTATTAACTTTTCCCACCGTTGCTGCCTCTCTTGTTTTCATCCAAAACATTTGCCTGGTATGACTCGAGAATAATGTTTTCCCGCATTACAGCATTGTATGATGTGAACTCTTTAAGACATTTTTATAGCTAAATGCTGAACCCCAGACAGCATGTGTTTGTGTAGTGTTGAGGAATTGTGAATATTTTTCCTCATCTTTCATTTCAGTCTGGCAAGCAGACGTTTAGCTGTGATCATACTGCAAATTTTCTGCATTTTTTTTATGCTTACTTTGATAGCATCTCAGCTTTAGAAGCTTATCTTTACCCAATCAAAGCTCAGTAGTCAGGGATAAATTATGAAGAACTTGAAGCAAGCTGTTTATCTATATGCTGGAAATAAAAGGTATTGAAGCCTCGATTTTAGCATTATGGCTGTTAGGGGTGGGCAATATAGCCTCAAAGTTGTAGGAAATTTGCAATAATGGTATGTATGAAGATAACAAGAAAAATGCTGAAAAATACTCTACTGGCTTGCAGGCAGCAGCATTTATTAGTGCAAAAAAATGAAGGGCATTTTCTATCCTTCTTTTTTCCAATGAACTGCTGATGATAGACGACCTCATTCGAAGTGTGAATCTGTCATGGTGCCAGCAGCAGCAGCATTACAGTACAATAGTCGTGACACAGGATGAGTCAAAGGTAAACACAAACGTAGCCCAGGTGGTGTTTTTCCCTGGAAATTAAGTAAAAGTGCAGCATGACTGCTTAACACTCTAACAGTCACCACCTTGTTACGCTCCAGAAACCTGTACAATATTGTCACATAATAAAAAATGGAAACTGAAAAATACTTTCTACCTGGGATGTTGTCTGGGGTCGAACATTTTATTCAGCTACCTAAATCCCTCTTTTAGCTCCATGTAATTGCATCAATAACCTTCCACCATTTGCTCTTCCTGTCATATGGAGTGCAACCAGCGAGTACTCCTGCGAGACCTTTCTTCAGTCATTTGTTTACTTTTGGGTTGCACATCAGCAGCTGCTAGCATCTCCTCCTTTCCAGCCGTCACAGCCTGGCTGTACTGGACGGTGTGTTTTTGCTTCAAGAGGTGAAACAAGTTTGTTGTTTCCACCTTTTTCAGTAACAGTTTTCTTCCATATTTTATTGCTGTGCTTTGTTGGAGATCTAGCCTCTTGTAGCCAAACAACTTCCATACTGTTAAAGAAGCTCTCATTTTAAGCATTATATCATCATCATGACATGCTACTGTGCTGACAGAGATGTTTGGGCTTTTGTTGTTGTGTATTATCATTTTACGATTGTTTTACATCATTTTAATTTTTCCGTGCCAAAAGTGGCTGTATCAGCTAACTGGAGCAAATTTGGCTAGTGAGGTGCATCCATGGAGTGTAAAGTTGCCTCACCTTTATGGATCTAGCTGAAGTGCCGATAAGCTCATTCTGTGGCAAGGGGTCCATCCATCCTGAACTCACAAGAGTCAGTACTCCTTCTTTAGAAAGGTCAGAATTTAATTAAACTTGCACACAATGATCACCAAATGGGTCTTCACACAAACTGTGTTCAAGTCAAGCACATATGTGTTGTTTTATGGACGTTAACCTGTGAATTGTGAATGGTACAAGAGCCGGATGAACTGCTATGTCATGGATGTTCTAGTTTTAACTCACCAAATGAATGCCAGTATCCTTCCTTCATGTTTGTCAAAGAATTGAACAAACATATAAACTTGTTTACTTCTGCTGTAAAGTTGAATCTATGAACTTTGAGTCACATTTGAATCCAGCTGAAGGTGGCCTTACAAGGAAGCGCAGACTTTGACGGTTTATCAGCTGCATTTTTAAACCTCAGAGTTTGCAGCTTGACTGAATTAGTTTGTTTATAGGCCCTTTGACACGTGTTGTCTTAACTTGAGGGCCTCAGTTTTATCCATTTACAGCACAATGAGACGAGTACAGATTATGCAGACCTTGGCTGGAAATGCTTCATTTCAAACTTCAATACATTTTAATTGCTGAGTGTTGAAAACGGGTGAGAAACTGTTTCTCGGGTGTCATAGTGCCACCAATATCCAGCTACAGTTTGGTGAGAAAATACAATTTTAAGGCATTAATAGTCCCATCTTTTTTACCAACTTTCAGTATTTTTTAGTCAGTCTCATTTTTAGTTTGCAAATTATGATGGAAATCAAATGGAAAAATGCAACTTATTAAGGTGAAAGGAAGCTTTTGTTCCATAGTCATCCACCCAAAGGTCTTACAAACTTTATGAGGAGCTATGCATTGAGTAGCCATAATTGGGCAGATTAGGACTCCGTTACTGAGCTGCTCAGTCACATGCATAAACCTGCAGATCAGCATGGTCACCCAAAACGGCTCTACCATGTCAGGCTTAGGTTTCGCCTATATTAAATGGAGCCTCAGTGAATAGAAGGTCCTGCCTGCACTGTGCGAGTGAATGAAGAAGACCAGGGATGAGTATTGAGCCTAGATGTAGCTGAAGGACCGTTAGAAAAATGGTGTCACTCTCTCCTTAGCTGTAACCTGACCTGTTGTCAGGAGGCTTCGCTAAAGGTCAGGGTACAATGGATACAGTGGAAAGGCCACAACACCCCTATGACAGCCTTGGAGCTGCAGTTTTATTTTGGTTGAGATCCATTCAGGCCGCTTCCAAAACTGGTTTTGAGTGGAAAAATTGTTTCCTGTATGAGACTTTGTATAAAATTTATGGTTTAAGAATTTTATAGTCATATTTTGACCAGAGTGAATGCTTTCCTGGCTCACTCTGAGTGTTTTAAATTTTATTTTCTTGACATGGTTTGAATGAAGCCCTCACTGGGTGACAGAAAAATGACTGTACAGAAGAAGAGTCCTGACACAGCTTTTGCTTTTATACCGAGTGATAGTTAAGTGCATAAGGGTACGTACAAGCGATACCTTTGAAATAAATAGAAAAAAAGTACCAGTGAACTGTACTTCCTTTTCTACTGTGCACCAATAGACTTTGTGACTCCTTACACAGCATCCACTGTAGGGGGGGCTTTGATGGGGACTGCCCTTTCCACCAGCCTGCTGTGTTTTCTCCTTAAGAGAAGAAGCGGATATGCGAGAAGCTTCATGAATCATTCACATGTTAACAAATCTGTGGTGTTCATTGGCAGAGTGGTCGGGATCAAATGAGCCAAGCTGGGTCGGCTATGAGCTTGTTTACAGTCACTGTCACTTGTCAGTCTAATGAACTATACACAGCAGCACACTTATCTCATGCTATGCATTACAGCCCATTAACTGCTGCTGCACGGCACACTCCAGTTTCCCGGCAATTTAGATGGCAGCCTCGAGACAAGAGCACTGCCTGAATGCGGCTGTTTTTCAAGTGGATGTGCTTTTCAACAAAGGTCTTTGGATCTGCAACGTAATAGCCATGGAAAAAAAATGCTCACACTTATACCACCCACATTATTAAAGTGGACAGTTTCTGCTAATTCCCAGGTCCATCTTTTATTCTCTGCCTTTACTAGAGTGGCTTTGCACGAGTGAGTTCAACATAATCTTTATTTCTCTGGTATTGAGTCTTAGTGCAAAACAAATTGTTTGCAAAGTTGCATTTAAGCCAACTTTCTTCTGATTGGCTGACCCTTGTAACCGAAAGGTTTGAAGAGGTTTGAAGCCTGAGCTTGTGAATCACAAGTCGCTATCCTCATCTGAAACCTTGGCCGTGTTTAATATGAGCATCTCCCACCGTAACAGCGTAAAAGGTTTTCTTTAAGTATTTAATTTCTTTTCCATAGCTAGTTAATATATAGCTTACAGTGAGCTCCATCTGTGTGAGTAATTATGAGACTGAAGGAAAGATTGGAACAACTTATCTCTGAGTCACATGCACACACACATACACAACCCACACGGTTCTAACATTTGCCAGCTTTACACTGATTGATTTAAATTCTTTTGTGTGCATGCATGTGGGCTTTTTGCTTATTTTTCCTGTGTGGTCCTGTGCATACCTGCCAAAGTGTGGTTGCCTTTGTGCTCTAATCTCTGTCTTCCCTCCTCCACAGTTCGAGGGCTGTAACAAAGCCTTTTCCCGTCTGGAGAATCTGAAGATCCACCTGAGGAGCCACACAGGAGAGAAGCCGTACCTGTGCCAGCACCCTGGCTGCCAGAAAGCTTTCAGCAACTCCAGCGATCGGGCCAAGCATCAGCGCACTCACCTGGACACGGTCAGAATCGAAGCCTCTGCTCTCTCACCTCACCCCTCCCAGTGTTTCACCAGAATGTTTAATCTGAACTACTGATGTTTGCATATGTCGCTTCCATTTACTTTCTTTGAAATCCATTTCAGGATTAGTTTGAGGAACTTATCTGGATACCATACTGCAATTGCATCACATCAGCCTCAATGTCAGGGGCGTCTTGGATCAGGATGCTTTAAAAAAAAAAAAGGACAAAAAAATGTAAAAGACTGTTTGGCAGGAGTGTGAAGGTGGGCAGAGGCGACTTCTGTTGCCCTCTACTTAGTACCCACACTGATCTTTGAACTTTCAATAATACATCGCTGTATAGTTTCATTCATTTCATTTCATTTGTAGCCGTCGCGTTGGTAACTTCTGCCCACGTTCAGACATATAAACACTTGACAAAGTAATCCAAACCACCTTTGTTTTAGTTCCTGCTATAGTAGGCGTCTCCATGATCATACACAACCAAACACAGACTACGGCTGGCAACAATAAGTAAAAAACGTGACTTTTTGAATGTCCCCTCGGTGTGTGTGTGAGTGTGCATATCGTGCGTACGGTGTCCCTTCTCTGATTTTACAACATTCAAAATTTTCTAAGCCCCAATGCCCATTTCCACATCATGACAGTGTTAGACTTTAATTTGCTGTCAGTCAGTGAGCCGTGTGGCATTCTCACCCACTTTCCTCTTGCAGTGACATGCCACAGATCATTAAACGATCAGTGTCATTTGGCCAAGTTGCAGCTTGTGCCATAACAGGCTTGGATTGGGACTGCAAGCTCAGACAGAGCTTTGTCTGTTTCCCTGACCCGTGGAACGAGAAGGAAAGGTTGAGTCAGCCGTTGCTGCCACTCGTCATGTCTCAGTAGCCCCACCAATTTACCACCCACTTTATCACCATCCGTATGCCAGCACAGCTAGGGAGTAAAGAAGTTGTTGGGCTCAAATTATATTCTTAAGTACGTTGGGTTTCCTCTGCAAGGGAGAAATTTTTTACTTTTTTCCCCTTTAAGTCAATAAATCGAATCCCAATTAATTTTTTCTGACATCTGTATCTACAGTCTGCGTTTGAAAGATTACTTAAATCTGATTTGAAACAACCAGCTCAATATGTGCCTCCCAATAAAACGCCACTGGACTAGAGCACTTTTAATCTTACAGTGCCCAACACCATTGGGTGAGAGCATGGATAGGACAAGCAGGACTGTAATTAAGTACTCATTTACTTGAATTTTGTGTAATTTTTTATGCATTTCTATGTTCTACTTATACTATATCCTATTTTAGATGCAAATATTCTACTTTGCACCATTACAGATCAATCTACCCTACCATCATTCCCTACCAAGCATACACAATTATGCACCACTGCTTTTCATGCACGTTGATGGTCTTCTGCACCGTTTTCTATACCAGTTTTATTTCTGATTACATTTCTGAGTTCAAGGTGTGTAAGTGTGCGTGTTATTGAGTAGTTATTTGAAGGAGTATTTCAAATTTGTATATAATGGACCTAAGTCCCTTTATACAGGGGGCAGCTGTGGCTTACATGATAGAGCCTACCATGCTAAAGCTCAGTGGGTCAATTTTTGTTCCTCTCGTCTGTATTTTGGAGTAAGAACCAAGAGTTACCTCCAAAGCATTCATCAAAAAGTACTGCATGAATGTGTCTGATTGAGTGAATGAGACTTAGTTAGTGATGAGCTATGAGTGCTTGATTTGACTATCAGTACCAGTCCATTTATTCAAATTTTATTGTTTAGAAATAAACAGGAAAACTAAATTCAGAACAAAGTTTGTGCTCATAGAGTCATGACAAAACCTAACACTAAAATTTTCTCTGAAAGGAGTTGTACAATATGAAATAACAGGCAACGCTCATCTCAGAGAAGGTGAAAAGAGACTAAAGGGGGAGATGGTTGACAGACAGGTGGTCTGCAACTTTTTGAGCCAATACTCAAAAAATTCAGATATAGAACATTGGCAGTGTTGGGCAAGTTACTTTGAAAAAGTAATTAATTATAGTTACTAGTTACTTCTTCAAAAAAGTAACCGAGTTAGTAACTGAGTTACAATATTCTAAAAGTAATTAATTACATGAAAAGTAACTATTGCGTTACTTTAAAAAAAATGTTGAACCCTCTGGGGTCCAGGGTATAATTGGCCATTTTTGACTACTTTTGATTTTACCTCTACATTTCACCTTTAAAAGCTATTTACTTTGTCTTGTTTGGTATCATTCTTTTCAGCACAACCTCACGTGTCTGAATTTACAATCATGTTTTCATTTTGACATTCTGTATTAACACAATTGATCTAAAATCAGACAAAAAAAACATAAAATCCGAGTAGAAAAAGTTATATTTTCACTGTAACAACCAAAAACATGCCTGCTGTCTCTCTCTCTCTCTCGCCGTCACTCCTAAATCTTCCCCCTCTTCCTAAACAACCAAATGCCATGTTGCCATATCATTTTTTTGATTGGTCGACATGGTGCATTTTTCCACCAACACGAACGGGTTGTTTTTGTTTTGTTTTATTTTTTGCTCATAAGCAGAGAGTGCTTGCTGCGCTGTCCTCAGACAGTAAACGTGACGAAACTATTGAGGAAAAAACGGCGTTTATCATGTTTATCATGACTCTGGTTTTACGTGGCCTATCAACACAATTTAAAAACTGGTATTGTTTTGCCCCCTAGCTCCAGGTGTTTTGCCAAAAAGTGATCGTCGGCAGAAAGTGATTGCCGTCCGCGGGAGCGCACAGCTGCTTAAAGCTGTAGCTCCCAGATTACTTACAGCTACTTCCATGCAACTGATATAAGGTGCAGTAAGCTGAAGACAGCTTTAACGTCTGTTTGTTGAAAAATAGTAACGCGACCGCACCGCATGTTCTTGTTAGTAATGGTAACGGCGTTGTAACGATAGAAATAGTAATTAGTTAGATTACTCATTACTGAAAAAAGTAACGCCGTTAGTAATGCCATTACTTGTAACGCCGTTATTCCCATGACTGAACATTGGTAATGATGAGCGGTTAGAATAAGAGTAGCAGTGGTCAGGTAGTGTCACCCTTGATTTTTTTTCCAGAAAAATTCATTTTATCAGTATTTTTGTAACCAGAATATTTCCCCCTGTTTTCACTGAACTGGCCATGCACCAATACTTTTCTATATGTAACAGTAAATTATTAAGTAGTAAGAGTAGAAATGTTAATGCAGACTTTGTGTTATTCTATCAGTTAGGGATTTTCTTCCACTGCACACTCTTTCCACAGTAGTCCAAACGATACAGCTAATCTGGGACCCCGATGCTTATGGCTTCACATTAACACCCCGCGATGGCTTTCACTGTGCCTGCCCAGTCGGCTGCGCTGCCAGAAACACTGAGGAGGAAAATCATTTTAAAGCTTAATTATATTTATCCTACACAGAAGTTTTACTTCACTCTTTTATTTTTTTTTTAAGTCGAGGCTCTGCGCTGTATCGAGTCGGTTTCTTGGCAAAACAAACAGAGATGAGTGGCATTATAAGCACTTTGGAATGACAACAGGTTACTTAGAGAAAACGTTAAAGTGCAGAGCTAATAAAGTCTGTAAAACTTATGTTACTGAATGTAAAAAGTAAAAAAATCTCTATCACCATCCTTCATTTTAATTAGAAAAATGTGAAATGAAAGTGGTGTACTCCATCACGGTGTATCAAGTGTGCATGCCCACTCACATAAATGCTTAATTATTAAGAATACTCCTCAACATGGTTGACTATATTTGAATAAGATCATTTATACACTCACTAGCTACTTTATTAGGTACGCCTTCTAATACAGGGTTGGACTACCTAATTCTTCATGGCACAAAACTCGAGTACTGGAAACATAATTCAGAGATTTTGGTCCATGAATATTGTTATATACATGATAGCAATAATTAGATAGGCTGTGTCATTTATACAATGGTCAGTTGGTTCTAAGGAGTCCAACATGTGCCAAGAAAACATCCCCACACTTTTACAGCAGCACCAACCAGCTTGAACTCTTGATACAAGGCATGAAGGATTCATGCTTTCAGGTTGCTCACACCAATCCTGACCCTACCTTCAAAATATAGCAGTGAGGTCGTACAGTTTCCTGTTCTTGTTCTTGCTGATGGGAGTGGCACCTTGTGTGGTCTTCTACAGCTTCAGCCAATCTGCTTTAGGGTTTTATGTGATCTGCATTCCTTCTTGCATCAAAAAGGCATTTCTGTTGCTTGTTGAATGTTTTCTGTTTTTTAGACCATTCTATGTAAACCCTGGAGATGGTTGTGCAGGAAAATGTCAGTAGATCAGCAGTTTCTTAAATACTCAGTTTGAACTTCAGCAGGTTGTCTTGAACACGTCTATATGTTGCTGCATTGTGATTGGCTGATTAGACATTTACATTAACGAGCGGTACCTAATGAAGTGGCCAGTGAGTGTATTTCTTACGCTGATATATTATAGTGTTTGTCTTTAAGTCTTTATACATTATTAATCATGCAGTATCAGTGCTGTCAGTAGCAAGAGAGATGGGTTTCATTGCTGAGTGAGTGCAACTGCAAGTGAAATACGATGCTTTAAACCCTGAAAAACTAATAACCAAAGAGATGTTGTGGTATTCAAATTTTGTCAACTGATTGTCTTTTCTTTTCATCCTTTGTCTGGTCTTCCTTTTACCTCACATTATGTGTCTTTCTCAGCCGAAAGGTAGGACTTTATCTTTGCCTTTACTTACAAGAAGTTTCATATTTACTGCATGTTAATTTTTCTCCTTTACAATTTCCTTTTTTAGCTGCTTATATTATTCTGTGTCTCTGTTATTAGAAAAGCTAAATTTATGCATTTTGCTCTGATAACTGAACAGAAATATTTCCTCTCTCCTCCCAGAAACCGTATGCATGTCAGATCTCCGGTTGTACCAAGCGCTACACGGATCCCAGCTCCCTACGCAAACACGTCAAGATCCACTCGGCCAAAGAGCAACAGGTGCGTAGGAAGGTAAGACACTCTCTGCTAGAGTGAGAAACAGGAAAAAAAAGAGTAACTATGTGTAGTGCAGTGGTTTAAAAAGAAACATCATATAGGAACCAAAAGTATGTCAGGTGTTACCGGTGACGTTTGTTGTTTTCTTAATTTTTAAGTAGCAAATTAAAGCCAGTGGACATTAAAACTTAAAAACTGCTGCGTCATGGTTCATTTATTCTTAAATAAATTGTTTGTAAAATCGAAACTGTTGAAAGTAGAAGATTTAGTGAAACTACGGACATTATTAATTATGTTTAAGGCTAAAAATAATATATTACCTCTCAAGTTACAAAGATTATTTTCAGTGTGTTTGGGAGGTGAGGACAGCCGAAGGAAATATCATTTTAAGCATCAGCTCGCTAGGACCACGCTTAGGGGTATACGACTGTGGAACTCTCTTCATTATAATCTTAAGAGTTGTACAAATTTACATTGTTACATGTTTAAAACGATAAATCAATATGAAGAATACGAAATAAATTTGAGCTAACTCCTTATTTTATTTATTTATTTATTTTCTCCTTGTTATTATGTGCTGAGGTATGTTGCTGATTGCAACTTTGCTGTTTGGTCTGCGCTATGATAAATGCTCGCGTGTTCATTGGTTAATGGCGCCCACTTGTAATATTAGTTGAAATGTAGATAGGGGGCAGGTTTAATAAGAACATTTTCTTCTTCCTTCTCCTTTTCACTCATGGTTGCGGTGTTATATCAAGGGAAAGCATGGTTTGTGTGTATGAAAGGATAAAACTGTTGAAACTGTTGAACCAAGTGTGAAATAAATAAAAAATGAAATGAAATTGCAGCTCAAAGTCAAAAGTCAAAGTCAACTTTATTTGTCAATTCTGCCATATGTACAGGACATACAGAGAATAGAAATTCCGTTACTCTCAAACCCTAGAAGAAGTAGCAATGAACATTTAAATATAAGCTCAAGCCCTATTACTGATCTTTTTCTGCAGCTAGTTTCCTGCATGATCTTATCCGGGTCATTCGGGTAGAGCTGCAACTTTAACATAATTTGTCCTTTCTTAGGTCACATTATCTGCAGATCCATCAAGTTGCTCTAACTGAGGGGTTTTGAAGCATTTAGCTGTGTAGTGGAGTATCTTTTGAGAATCATTTCCCCAACAATAGATCAGGTTTGACCACATTTCATCATGCTTGTGGTCAAAAGCCCATTCTTTCCCTAACTGAAAGTGGGTAAATAAGAGAGAGAAAGGGCCCATTGTTGTGTAAAGGGCTGGATAGTGGCAGGCTGGATGATGTGTTTCTTTGCTTAGTGTCGTAAAGGGAAACACATGTGTGCTTGTAGCATTGTTAATAAGCTGTAGTGCAGAATACCCCAGTGGCCAGATGTTATGGACAAATGTCAAACAAACGCTCTTACTCCACTCTTGGATTTGGCCCAAAGGAGGAAAAAAAAAACTTTAAGAGTGTCGCTGTGGAGAAAGCAGAGCCCCAATTACTTGCAATGAATGCTTTGCAGGGCTGTCTTAAGAATCCCCACAAGGACACATTTACTGATTTACGGCATCTAAATGTGAAATCAAAACATGGAAAATGCCAACTGTAAAGCTGTTAGGTTTAGCTTGTTTGGGGGGGAGGAGTTAAATCACTTGTGATTTGACTTTTCAGCAAAGCCAGAATCTTAAAAGATACAAGCCACAGATAAAATAATCTGTTCACTTACTGCTCTTAATGAACTCTGAGGGAATAATCAGAGAGTCGAGTAGATGGGATGATACTGCTGCTGAAGAATGTTTCCACCCACAAACTGACCACAATATCAGAACTCAGACAGATGGACAAACAGACCGAGAGGGTTGCAGTGATGTTGGAAAATAAAAAAAAATCTTGGATGACATTGTCCTTGCCTGCAGATTGAGTACCGACACTTGACTTCAGTCGTTCAGAGGGCCCACAGCAACACTGCCAGGTTTTTATGCCTCTTGGCATCATGAAGTTATCACTCATTATTATTATTATTATTATTATACACTCCACTGAAAAATATGTATTAGTCAGCATAGTTATTATCTCAGCACGATTACAAAAACACAAACTTGATTTACATTTAGTTCACAATTCAATGATGAAAGAAACTCGCATATTGGATTCAAATGTTTAAGAGTTGCACCAGCTGCTTTTTGGTTTAAACTAAGCCTGCTTATAATAGATGTTGGCCAAGTATAAACATAAAATACAAATTTTTAATTGAAAAAGTGTTGCTCTGCACAAACTGTAGAGATTAGTTTTACTATTACAAGTTTCACTGTTAAGTAACCGAATCAACTAGCAGTGCCGTTGATTCAGCAGATTTTCAAGCACAACCATGTCTACAGAGAATGCTCTAAAACGAGAGAATATCCACTGAACCGCAGTTCTCTGGGCATTGTTGATGCAAGAGGTCAAATGACAATAACTAGACTGCTTTGAGCTGATAGGAAGGCAAGAGTGACTCAAATAACCACTCATTACAACACAGTAGGCAGAAGAGCATCTCTAACCGAACGACAAGTCGAACCTTGAAGCTGATGGTCGACAGCAGCAGAAGACCACGTGAGGTACCGCTCCTGTCAGATAAAAACTTCAGGTTACAAATTGTGCAGGCTCACCAAAGTTGGCCAACAAGAGATTAGAAAAACGTTGCCTAGTCTGATGAGTGTCCCTTTCTGCATTCAGATAAAACATTCAGAATTTGGCATCGCTCCTTCCTGCCTGGTACCAACCATTCAGGCTGATGGTGTTTTAATGATGTGGGGGGTGTTTTCTTGTCACACTTTAGTACCAAGTGACCAAAATTCAGTCACCACAGCCTGAGTATTGTTTCTGATCATTCCCATCACTTTATGACCAGAGTGTGCCCATCTTCTGGTGGCTGCAGGATAACACGCCATGTCACAAAGCTCAGATCATCTCAAACTGGTTTCTTGAACATGACAAGGAGTTCACTGTGCTCAGTCGGTCCCCAGATCTTTGGTGAAGTGGGAGATTCACATCATGGATGTGGAACTGACAAAATCTGCAGCTGCAAATCTGCAACATCAAAATACATTAAAAAGTCATTTTTAAAAAAGCATCCCTTTTATTCTGCAAAGCCCAAAGCAGGTCTGAGCGGAGCCTGTACCGTTAGCCTGTGTGGTCATTATGTTTAATAAGAATAATTAGAAGGTCAGTGGTTCTAACCTCTGCTCTTCCCCAAACCAAAGATGCTAAACCCCCTCTGTGTGTGTGTGTCGGTGGGGGCTTTTGCCTTTATTGGACAGTGACAGTGGAGATGGACACAAAAGAGAGAGAGGGGGGAAGACACACAGCAAAGGGCTGCGGGTTGGACTCGAACCCCGGCCGCTGCTTTCTGGCCTTACAGCATGTGGTTGCCTGTTCAACCAAAACCCCAAGTTGACCCCGATGAAGTCATTGGTGTGTTTGTGTAATACATAAAATGTTGTATGTGCAGAAAAAGCGTTTTATATCTCCTGTTGTGTAAAGTGTTTTGGGTGGCCCATATAATCCGAAAAGCACTATGTAAATATCAGTTTAGATTATGAAGCTCTCCATTACCTGCAGCAGTGGATTCTTCACCAGGACCTTTGCCATTACTCTCCTTTAACTTGTAAGTAAATGTTGTCTTGAATAGCAGATGAGGTTAACAGTAACTGGTTTTCATTGATCCTTGTCTCTGTAACGGTGTATAAGCAGATGCAAGTAGGATCGTAGGTAGATTCCACTGTTCTCTAGTCAGTGTCTTATTTCTTGGTGGCCAATTTTGTTTTATACACTGGAGTCTGAAGTCTTTTTTTGTGCCTACATCAGATAGTCAGCTATGTTACTATCCCATCCTCTCTTTTTACATCTTGGCATTTATAAAGTTAAACCTCCTGGTGACAGTAAAGAAGTCCTGTGTGTACCTCAGCAGCTATAATGTTTTATTACATAGAAATTCAGTAATGTATACAACAGAGTTCAGCTATTCCACTGATCCATAAGGCAGATGTCTCATTTTGTCAACTGACACAGGTTTCATTTGGTTTGAATTTTATCTTTGTGGCGTGTGATCTCGCTGAAATGTGTCTTCAGTTGCCCCCATTAAAGTTGGCAGTGAAAGAAACAGGAGCAATCTCACATTGGCTCTGAGTTCATACAGTGATCGCTTACCAATTATGTCTAAGGCCAACGCATGACTCAAAAAAGAACATATGATCTTTCCCCCGGTTCCCCTTGACTGACAATTCTATTCTCATTTGCTGATTTACTGTTTCAGATCAACATTACAATCACATTATTGCAAAAAGATGAAGCGAACGCTCTCACACACACACGAGGTCCAAGCCACGAACAGGCCAAACTGAAGTCGTCTTGTTCTTAGATTGAGTAATCTTGCAGACCAGATGGAGTTCTCTCCATTTAAATGACTCATCATCATTTCTTGTAAACATTTGAAGTTTATTCTTATCGTTGCTTATTTTTCTCAGCTTCGGCCCTGCCCTCACCTGGAGCAGGATGTCCTGAGCGACTGTCTGTCCATGCAGCACCTCCAGAGCTCCACCTCTACGCAGCACCTCTACAATGGCAAAGATGGCCATTCTCCTGCATTGGGCCAAGACATCTTCACAGGTACACACCTGTCATCTGTCATTCTCAGAGTCTGATTTCTTCCTCTAATAATTGATCTCTTAATTAATCGGTGTCTTTACCAATAAAACATCTCAACTTTCCACTTATTTTTTTCATAAAACATGCAAAAATTGAAGTTCGGTAAGAAAACAGATGAGTACATGTGGCTTAAATACAAAATATAATGTGTCACCAGTAGTAGCAACATCATTCATGGTTAAACAATTTCAAATATGAGTGAAATCGACTGGCCACATCTCAAAACATCGAAGCCCAGGGAGTATTTGTTCCAAAGCAGAAGAACACGCCAGCAAGTGAGGTCCAGACCGCCAGAAATCCCAACACCTGGCAAAGCAATCACCGAGTCATTGGTGGTAATCAGCAGCCATGTCAACATTCCTGCAGATGTATTGTGGTAATTCTGCACTCTCAGGCAGTGAAAATCATACTTGGTGGTGCCTTTGGTCAAAAGATAAACAATCCACACCACATAATTGAACTTTAATTGCTCGTGCACATTTTATATCAACATTTTAGCTGTTAGACCATACTTGGTCCTTTGAGTTTATAAGGGAAGTGTTACAGCATTGTGCTTTTGTTTGTTTGGTTTGGATTTCATAACCATGTCATGTTAACCTGTCTTCCTGTCATGCAAAGACTGCAAAAACCATTAGCAGCCACTAGAACTGGAAAATTTTATTCATCACATGTGGCCTTTAAGCTTCTTTTAAACTTCCATTTTTCTAACTGATGAGTTTGACCGTCACTAAAAGTCAGCGCCACACTGAATTGGGAACAAGAGAGAGATAAATGGATTATAACCATCCTAAAGACAAGAGAGATTCCCTGCAGCTTCCTCGCTTTATGGACACATCTGTCCTTGTTTTCTGCCTCTACCACAGCCAGGCTCCCCACTGTTGTCTGTTATTGTTGCTGGATCTCGGCGCACCGTTGATGACTATGAAAGCTCAACTTTTCTTTGAATGTGGAACCAGGCCTCTGAGTCTTGGCTCTTTACCTCTGCTCCCCTCTCTTTCTGAGAGATGTTGCTTTCTATCATGGTTAAATCATTTAAAGCCCCAGAGGAGCTAAAGCAGTCAAGGACGCCGCGTTATTCGAGGTCAGAAAAGGTTAGACTTCAGGGTCTCTATTTACACGACTTTCTCTTTGTTCTAGAGCCAATAGGATGCATGTAAGTAGTGGGCCAAAGTGGGCAGCCATCCCATCATTAACACTTGTGGAGCAGAAAATGAGTCATGCTTCCAGTCAGAGCTAAACTTGTTTTCCTGTTCACTGCTTATAAGTCTGTTCCTATTCACATGTCTGCAGCAAGAGTTACGAGAACCCCCCCTCTCTGTTTTATAGAGCATAATTAGAGTGTTCCCTGATTAACCAGAGGAAGGACTCATCATAGTTTAGTACAGAGGTTTATGTGCTCCTGCTGCTATGCTCTCAGTTTCTTCTCACAGAGATTTCTTCCTGAACTCAACAAGAAGCTTTTCCAATCCGCTCGACAGCGTCTTTGGTACATAATCCCACTCTAACTCTTAAAGAGCAACATCAGATCCTTTTTGTCTTCCTCCACAAGGAACTGGTGATGAAATTGAGGCAATCACAGCCATTATTTGTCGACTGTTTTGCCGGTGTGCTAGCAGATGTTGGGGCTAAAGGGGAAAACATTTAAGGTCTGTGATTGATGATTTCGGGGTAATGAATCAAGCTTGTAACCATTTCAGAGCGCTGTCAGATCAGGCCTCGGCATGCTTCCACTTGAGAACAGCTGGCCTGAAAACTGCAAAACCAGGAGCACCCATCTTTCCTCTTCCTTTCATCTCCTCCCGTCTTCTGCTCTCGTTGCCGGTTAACTGCCCCAGACAGTCAATGTGCTTCTCGCCTTTTGGATGCTGGGAAAGAAATCAGCTGCTAAACTTAGCAGAAGATGCAAAGAGGGAAAAAAGGAAAGATCAAGTTGACTCTTGCTTAACAAGACTGTCCACAGTGGGGCAGGCAGTTCTTGTCGCTGTGGATGAATGACTTTTGATTAAATTAAACTGGTTGAAACATGACTTTGAGATACTGTCCATCTGGTGTAGATTTTGGTGGTGGTTTTTTCTTTTTAGGCCTGGCACGTCCTCTGCTTCTTCAGTTTCTTCAGGTTCTGTGAGCACACACTGAACACCATGTCAATAAATGCCAAGTTTTATAGCTGTGTGAGAATCACCTCGTTGGTGCAAAAAATACTATTTTGTGTAAGTCACACTGTGTTATTTTTTTTGCCCTTTTTTAAACTAAAGAAATTAGACTAAAATATATGTTTTTGTGACAGGCTATTTGTAGCAAAGTGCCTAAAGATAAAATTTCATTTTTTAAGTTGTTTGCCGTCTTCCTCTGAAAACGGTTGGGTTCAAGGACTTGACTGAAAATGAGTCAAAAAGCACCAATGTCCAAAGAACAACCTTTACAGACCTTCAGAAATCCTGGAGAACTATTGCTCAAGACCTCTTTAACCCTTTATTGACCAAGATTTATACAGGTCTGAGGGATATATGTATGGTAATGTGAAGCGCACGTGGCTGATTTTTTTCCTGTCTGTGTTCGAACAGTGCCTTGTGATACCATAGTACACCAAACATCCCCGTAAAGTTCGTCTTCTCTTCTTTCTGAAACAAGTTGGATTTTGCCTCCAGCACAAACAGCAATGGAGTTGGGATCATTTAAAAAGTGCTTGTAAAATGGGCCTGCCGGTGGACCCATGTTAAATGAAGCGTTAGAAAATTACAAGAGCGCCTGGCTCCTTGGAACCAAAATATACAGAAATGAGGGAAGGCTCAAGACTTGTGCACAGTCGTGTGGATCTCCAAAGTCTAACAAGCCACACGTTAATAGCAGTAAGAAAGTAACAGTTCCAAGTACTCGTTTTTTTATCCTTTTAAAATGAACACCCCTGGGATTCATTTTTGGACAAAACAGCCCATTTTTTGTTGTCAAATTGGGCTTTGGAAGCATCTTCGCTAAAGATAATAATAGTAAAAACAGTTGTGACAGTTATTATTTGCAGTTCCTAGTTTGCAAAGAAGAAAAGGAGTCCGTATTTAATAACAGTTTGCAGCTTGAAACAGTAGAAAAGGTTGGCAACATGCAACCAGTAAAAAAAGATAATAATGCCCCCACAGACCGGTGCATCAACAACATGTAACTGTAATATAATTTGGAAAAACTGAAATGATCAAAAAGTAAAAGACATATTGGAACAGTCAGCAAATTATCACATGCTCTTCTGCAGATTTCCTTAGCATATATCATATATTTGTAGCTTTATTCCTCTTTTTAAAGGACCTACTGTTCAAAGTCACTGTCGGAACACATGTAACATTTTAGTTTATTATTGTGTAACACGAAAAAGGACAAACAAGGCCAGTCCCTGTGGCAGCACAAACAATGTACCCTAAATTACAAACAGCGCAAACACAGAACTTTTTATTTTACAAAGCACACTGATTGGATGAAAGTTGTCAAAACAAAATCCTGTTGCCATGAAATGGCTTTTAATTTGCTCGAAGGAGAGATGAAGCACGGGGGCCTTGAGTTTATTTGGCACGTTTACCGAATTAGCTTTGTTTGTCTTTCAGGCCTGTACACTGGCTCCAGTACCCCCCATCACAGCGCCCCAGTGGAGCTGCTCTCCCCCACCCCCAACTCTGGCTCCACCGCTGACCTGCCAACCCGACAGCACCGACTGGATCGAGACCTCGGCAGCCCTCACCACCTGTCCCCGCTGGCTGCCATGGACGGCACGAGAGATGGGTGAGTAACAAACCCTTGATTTGTATTTAGATGTTGCGGTATGTCACTCCGAAGGTCTGGGTCGCTGGGAAACTAGAGATGTGTCATAAAGGGTGGGAAATGTAAACATGAATCTGATTAACGAATGAATAATCCTGCAAACAGTCATGGACGGCTTTGTCACAATTCTGTCATATAATTGAAGTCATATCACATCATGTTTTGAAAAGGTCAAAGGACACCGTGTGTTTGTTTTACTGCATACAAACAACGTGTATGACAAAGTTCAGTGAAAGTGCAAACTCTGTTCTTCTCTTAAGACTTTCCCTGATATTATGATTACACTTTACACCCTCTGCCTCCATTATTTTTCACCTATTTATCATCCCGAGTCCCGGCCGAACCCTCTTAGCTCATGTTAGGTTAAGCCTCGTGGTCCTGCTGACAAACCCATCTTGGCTTTCTTACTGGAAACAAAATCAACTTCTCAGCCTCTTTGACGTCCCTCATGGGAAGACGGGCAGTGCTGGTCACCACGCGGTCAATGTGACACATGACCAGCTCTATTTCGAGCGGTCACGGTTCACACTTTGGTGAGAGTATCAAAGCAGTGTGATAGCATCGTCTTCTTGTGTTTATGTTCTGTGAGCTCTTTCACCATCAACCGGTTCTCTTTAAAAACCTCGAGATTACATTTTATAGACGTTGATATACTGCTGTTGTTCAGCTATGCAACAAATGCAAGCAACAAAATGACGTTTAAACCAGTGATGCATCTTTCAGGTAATTGTGAAAATAAGCACATCTGGAGATACTTTTAAGAAGCAATAAAACTGAATACGGTTTAGTAAGAATACCAGTGTTGCTACATCTTTAGTCAAGACAAATGTGCTTCCATTGAACCAATCCATGATCCTGGAAATTCATTCATTAACTGTATCTTTACAGAGCTCCCGCTTAAAGTCGACGCAAACATTTCAAAAGACGACGCACAAAACCCGCAGCTCTTCGAGGTGCGACTGCCTTGCTCAACAGCAGCTCGAGCAGCTCTTCTCATGCATCTCTGAGTGTGTTCGTGTGTGTGATTTGCAGGATGTTTCCTATTAGTGCTGATGATTTCCCCAGAGAGCCTGCAGAGCAGAGTTACAGAACCCGGGTGTCGTCAGGAGGCACAGTGTGTGCTGTGCTAAAGCAATGTGTCTAAAAACCAGGGAGGTAGGGAAGGAAAACAGTCCTGTACAGTTTAATAACATTGAGAAAGAGTGGATGGAATCAAGCATCATAAACTGTGTTACAAAAGTGATTGTGTTACATAAACATGCTTTCTTTTAACTCTGTGGTCTGCTCTTTGGGTGTATATACAACACCCGCATATTACAGAATGATCTTTGATGGCTTCCTTACTTTAAAGAGCTGCACATACATTTGTACTTATGTGTGTGTGTGTCTCCGTGTGTGGGGGCGAGTTTACATATCCAGGAAATACACGTGATTGGTTGTGATTGGGCTGTGAGGTACAGCAGACCGCTCGACATCCAGCACAAACAGAGCAGCCGAGCAGAGCGGTGAAACCGCCTGGATGTAAACGTCCGAGCGGCGCTCAAGAGACGTCGGGATGGCCGGGAAGCATCTGGAAGCTGGTGTGTTGTTTCAAGCCTTGAAAGCAGAAGGAGAAGCCTGTCAAAATTACCTCGCGGTTTCTGTGGCTCTTTTCTCAGCAGCACGCACAATTAGCAGTGCGAGCGCAGGCATGGAAAGTGAAAAGGACTTTGGGAGGGGATACTCGGCTACACAGGCAGGGTGACATATTGGAAGTGAGAGTCGGACTGTGTCTGCTCCTGTCCGTACTTGATGGGGAACATGCTGGTGCAGCTTGGTGATAGTCCCCCTTTTTACCTACATATGTAACCCAAGTGGTTCAATGACTCATCTCCCTTTTCATGTACATCTTTGCGTCCCCAACTTAACTCGAGTAATGTGATGACAGCACTGCATTAAAACGACAGCAATTCCCAAATTTGCACATTTCAGCAACTCGAGATGACCTAAAAGAGCTTTCACGACGGCACATGCTGTAGAGCTCTATCTGTTGCTCACACGGTATAGATGGAGGGCGGGGGCGAGGCGTCAGACCTGCAGCACGCCGCGCATGAAATGTCTGCTTGCATTTGCCTGAAGATGGAGCATTTGATTTACATGTTTAAAGCCTTAAGTATACAGGCTGTTGCCAAAGTCAATATCAGCACTGCATTTGTTTTTCCCCAAACGGTTTAGCAGGACATTAAACATTTTGACAAAATTATCAAACTAACCTTCCTCCGGTGTGGCAGCCTCTGACCTCACGGCTAAATGTGTTTACCCTGGCTCAAATGGGCCATTTAGACTCCTTTTACTTTGTAAATACCAGTGTCATTTTTCTGAAGCTAATATTAAGATATGCCAGTTAAAATACACCTAGCAATCACTGCTGCACAAGTGTGCGCGCAGGGCCCCTCTCACA
This sequence comes from Pelmatolapia mariae, assembly GCF_036321145.2. NCBI lineage: Eukaryota > Metazoa > Chordata > Actinopteri > Cichliformes > Cichlidae > Pelmatolapia > Pelmatolapia mariae. The sequence continues at coordinate 49,200,399 of NC_086246.1, forward strand.
GAAACGGTTGTTCGACCACGGCGGCCTCCGAGCACAGAGAGACGGGTGGTAAATGTTGTCATTCACTGCTTCACCCGAGTGTGGTTATATAATTGCAGAGGGGGTGGGGAGCTGCAGCCTTTACCTGCGTATTGATATTAGAGCCCCTCTGCAAATATTAGTCTGAGGCGGTTTGATACCTCGGCAGTGATTGACGCAGGCTAATTGGATTAGAGTGGCAGCACAGTCGGCACAGAGCTACATTAAGAGTTCCCGCTCTGGAAGGGGGCACGTTCACGGCTTGTAACTCTACACTGTCTTTCTTCCAGCCATTATCGTTCTCCAACGAGCCAGAAAATGAGTGTCAGTCTCAAAACCCAAACAAAAGCATTTTTGAGGTATTCGCTCATGGCAGTATGTGGTCAGTCACTCATTTTGCGGTCCTCAGTTAATAATGTGTTGCCTTCAATTAACCCGACTACACAAACGGTTAACTGGGAGAAAAGATTCAGATGATTTACAGTAAGAATTCCTCAGAGTAGGAGACTATAGTGATTAAAGGTGGATCTGCTCAGTTTGGGGCAGATATCTTTCTGGGACTAACGGAGGCTGGGGCCTTCGGGGCTGGCTTAGCTTTAGCTTAGCTTTAACCAGGATGCTGTTGTCTGTCTCTCAAACACTGTTTTAGTTTGCTAACCAAAAACAGAAGCGTTCCCACCGATCTGTGCCAAAGAAGCCCCTGTCATCCATCAGAGGGGCTTAATGGTCGGCTGCAAAAAAGTGGGGGGAGACGAGAGGGGAGGCGAAGGGTGTTTTGGGGAGTTTGCAGGGCCTGTGGAGAACAGGGTCTTATTCCCGCTCCCTAGTGGGACAGTTAGCTGCAGGTGAAGGAAGATGAACGAGGAGCAGATCAGCACTGTTCATGAATCTTCAGGTTACTTTCCATCCCATCATGCCTCCATGCAGGGAGCCAAGACTTCACGGGTAGCTTATCTTTATTAAGATGAGTTGTAATGTTTCTGGACAATAGCTGCAGGCTAGCGGAGATGACGTCCATGCCCGCATACCTGAGTACAAGCAATTTTATGACTTCAGGGCGGCTTCAAACAGTCCAGGTTTGAATGTCCCTCTGATCTCCTGGTAGCATTTCAAACGGCAGAGTTTAGTCACCTTCCTCATTCCTCTTACTCACAAACCATCCAGTCAAGTTAAAAAAGCCTCTGATCTGAAATGAGCAACGATTTCCCATCTCTATAAGTAAACCTTTTCCAGCACAGGTCAAAGTTTACATTATTCATCAGTAAGTGAGCATTTTTGAAATCTTCAAATTCCTTCTTTGTAAAAGAAATATCAAAGCCTCAGCTCACTATCCCCTCCTATTCTAGCTTCAGAAATCATAAGGTCAGATCACGCTGTCTTTACATTAGGACAGAGGTGGGGTGACTGGGAAAAGCAGAGAAGTGCAGGATGGTCAGCGAAGATGAATTTCAGGGAGAGATTAATGTGGCATATGAAAGATTCCCCTCATACCTTGAGCTTGAGTGGCTAGCAAGCTAGAGCAATGCCTGAGGCAGCTGGCAGTGATTAGCTTATGATTCACTTTAGCTACACATAGAGGCAGCTTGTAAAAATATGAACAGTATAACTGTTTCCTGAGTTTGTGCTGACAGCAGCTCCTGGGGGAATGGTGCTCTCTGCAGGAACACATGGCCACGCAGCGGCCCCGTGCCAGCACAGGGATTAGCCAGGCTCGCAGAGCTAGCTTCTCCAGGGCTGGAGTCACACAAGGTGTCACACAGGTTTGTACTGATGGGCTCCAAAGTCAAGGGCAGTCACACTGGCAAGGAGAAGGCACCTTAAATCCTTAAACAGTAATAATCAGCAATCCTGCCACCTCGATTTGAACTTGTATTTGTTTGATAGTTTTGCAAACCTTATATTTCAAGGTTTCAAGGTGAGTTTTTGAGAAAGTTTTTACAATACTAAAAGTGGCTATATAGTATATAGTCCTTTACATTACAAAAATCTACCTGAGTGACGCAGCAAAAGATACAAAAGCAGTCCAGTTGTTGTGTTATTAGAGTTTAATTAGTGAGCTAAGATGCAAAAAGAATCACTTTCATAAGCTTAATGTTCTTTCTATATAAAACCTATACCTGCATTGGCATTTTCTGACAAATAAAACAAAAGTGCTTTATTCTCCTCGTAAAATAAAGAGGAATCAAGTTAAGTAAAAGTAAGCATGGTTACTTTCATGTTCACTCGCTTCAGGGTCTGTTTTTCAACCAGAATTCGTGGGAACTGTTTTTACATTTATGACACAGGTGAACAGACAGGAGCAATAACACGACCTTTCTTACAGAACCGAAGCCAAACAGTATTTTCTGGATCCAGTTTTATGATGAGCACCGTGATAAATGTAGAAGCAGCGGAGCCTGAAGCGATGTACGGCTAAATAAAATGTAAAATAATTCAGTCCCAGCAAGAAAGCCTTCCAAGTTTTTGCACTTTCGCTTGACATCGTTTACCGTCTCCTCTTGATCGGGAGGTGCTCTCTGCCAAATGCCCCGCACGAAGCCTCTGCCAGCTCCTGAGTGCTGGGTGGAACGCCCCTCGTGCATGGAGCAGTAGGTCATATAGCAGGCTCCAGCCAGGCCAGCAATGAGCAGTCATCTCTGGGCTCAGCTGCCTCCAGCAGCTCTCTGTCATCACAGTCATATAGCGCTTAGCGCAAACCATATGCCCCTGCAGCACAGCGGCACATAGTAACACAGCAGCAGTTTATGTGTTGGCATTCCTGATATGCAGTAATAAGTAGCTGCTGAATATTTGGGGAGGCGACTGGGCAGCTCCATTTTTTATAAGCAGGTCTGTTGCCCATCAGTCTGGATTTGGACCAGCTTTCTGTTTCATTAAGTTAATGTCAAGTGTACAACATTAAGTCGTTAAATCGCTCATTTTGAGTTTTGTGTAAACTTGAACATTTAACATCCAGGCAAGTGTCTGAATAAATACCAGACCTGGTTCTTACTGCTTCTGGATGCATTTATTACCATGATGTGATGAAGGCATACATTAAATCCATTTTTTTCCTCCTGTTTGTTTAAACTTGGCCTGATGTAGCCTTTACAGTAAAGGAATAATCATTCACTTTTTTGCCAGCTTTACTTTGAATATAAAACTAAAGCTGTCTGAAAACGGGGAAACCATTAGTCTCGAGGTCGAGTCTGCCTTCCAGCACCTCTAAACATCAATAATGAACAAGTCACGTATCGTTTGTTTCACCCTTGGCTCTACTTCTTTCATTTGTTTTATATTTTGGTCGGTTTTATTAATTAACAAAGTGTTGCAGTCTTTTAAATTTTGGGATGGTGGTAGATGTGTTTTCCATTTCGAGTCAGCGAAAGAACGAATAAGCGTGTTTTTCTGTCTGCCCCCGCTCCTCAGTTTGTCCTTAACAATAAACAACCAACCCTAACTTTAGTGGAATAAAGGTCAGTGCGGTAACATCACCAAACTCTTGGTTGTGTGTTTTATGTGGAGACTAAATCGCCATTGTGTTGGAGGCATCTGAAAGTCAGCATGCAAAGGACGCAGAGTGTCCATGCCAGTTCATACGATGCTGAAGGTCATTAAGGGTAAACTTGCAGTAATCTCCCAGCATATATTTAGCAAAGTTATAGTTTGTTATTTTTAGACTTTGAAGACTAGGACTACCAAACCAGCAACTTCCTTTTTATCACGTTTCTTTCATTACTTCTCAATATGCAGCATCAACATCAGGACTAAATCTGAGGGAATGGAAACAAATTCAAACTATTAGTAATGAAGTCAGACTGCAGGTGTGATTTAGTTATAACTTACTTTTCTAGACAAACTGTAAGCTTGAACACTCAAATTCCATTGAAATACTAATCATCTTTGAGATCAGGAGACTGACAGACGGATTGGTGTGGCATCAGTAGTAATATGGACTCTGTATATGTTTTACTGGATGAAGAGAGAGCTTAGGGTGGATGCAAAGCTGTGGATTTTTACTGGTCAAGCTACCTCCCTCCCCTCACCTGTGATCATGAGCTCTGACCAAAATAATGAAATTACTGATACAAATGGCAGACATGGGCTCTCCCTTAGAGATAGGGTGAGACCAGTGGTGGCCCACTTGGGAGCACCTTGTTGGCTCCATGGAAGAGCTGGGGGCTCTGGATGTCCCTGCTTAAACTGCTACCATCAGAAGATGGATGTATAGATGGGTCATAGTCATCATGACAGCAGGAAACTTCACGTTAGACAGTAAGATGTGGTGATGAAGCACATTGCAGTTTTCTGATGCCATACTATAGATTTTGCAAAGTAAATCAGCTCAACTGGCACCGAACAGCAAAAACATTTCATAATTTTGCTTTGATTTCAAGATTTGATGTCATATTTGTGGCTTTTCCAGCACAGAGCGCGCCTCTTAAATGCAGAGATTGAAGAAAAACCAACTCCGTTTAAATATTAGCCAGGACTGGCACAGTGTGAAGCTTGGAGATTTGCTGCTGCTGTATCGAATGACAAATGGGTCCAATAGCACAGACGGATCTTTACCTAAAATATCAATATCTGCACAGGCTGGAGTCCACAAAGTCTCAAACACGTTAACTTAATATTTCTTCACTTAAATGTCATGAAGGTAAACAGGGATTGTATTTTTTTCTTCCCCGGCCACAAAGCCAAGGGTTACTGCACTGGTGTGTGTTCGCTTCAATGCACACTCTGCTGTTTGTTGACTTAAGATCATAATATGCGGTAGGAGGAAGATTACGTGTGGGGAGCCCAAGTTTCCACATGCCTGGACTGTTTCTTCTTCTATGTGTGCGCAGGATCACTGACTGCTCCGCTGGGTTTGTTGGATCATGTGGTTAGCGGGCCGGCATGCAGCTCCGGCTTTGATTGGGATGTCACAGTGCATGAAGCATTTTATTGAGAAACTACTGAGGCTGTCAAGAAAGGAATGACTTTAAATTGAGAGCTTTTTATTCCTAGTTTCTCTGTGTCTGCTTCAGGGTGTCGGGTTCCCTCCTGTCTCCTGGGATGAAGACAGCGGGGACATCGCCTCCTCCACTGGAGAAACAGCATGTCCACCCTCACCACAAGCTTTACCCTCACTATCACCAGCATCAGCCTGCCAGCGACGGTAAGGCTAACCCCAATACTCAACGCAGAATGCAGCTTAAGTTCTTTCAGGAAATCTGTTTTGGCTTGAATTTGTTTCAATTTAATATCCTAAAATGGTTCCTGTGGCAGGTGATTCAGTAACTCTATGATTTCCTACGATAGGAACAAATCACCTGAATATAATTACAATCTGAACCCAACTCTGTTCCTCTTCCAAAAGCTGCACCACTCGCTGCCACATAAAAGAGAGGAAGTTGTCTCTTAGCGCGCCGATACAGCCCCGCAGCTCTGTCAGACCATTTTTAGGACGGCGAGAGATTAGAGTCGTAGAGACAGAGTGGGGAAAACCACATGCCGGAAGCCTTTTCCTCGTGCTGAATTAGCCAACAAAATGCTGGCTCATGTATTCAGCCGTCTCTCAGCGTCCTAACATGGCAGGTTCAGCTGTCACTCCCGAGCATTTTTCCTAATGCCTTAAACACTGTTTTCACTGTAAAGATCTACACATGGACGTCTCTCAAACCACGCTGTGGTCAGCCAGTTGCGTAAATGCGCTCCAGGAAGGGCTGCTTTCCCATTATCATGACTCCTGCGGTTGATCTGGATCACAAACTCAGACGATGGGGACAAATGCTACATACCATGTAGCCTGGCAGTGTTAGCACAAACACAAATATAGCATTGTCATAACTTAAGATCCATATTACGTTTCAGCCGGATGGACCGGGCGCTTAGTGACAGTGGAAACAGTCCCTCTGTAATGGCAGCTGATGAAGTCCAGCTTCTATTTTTCTCTCTCCCCTTCCCCTCCCTCTATGATTCTCCAACATTTCTTAGAATACCAAGGCAGCTTCCAGAGCTGCTTCCATTTCGGAGACTCCTACAGGATGGAGCAGACAGTCGGTGGCGTCCACGTCCCGGGGGATTCTCACACCTACACTTCACATCAGCCCAATGGCTTCCACATGTCGACGAGCAACACCGGCTCTGCAGGTGAGGATAATTGTCCTCTTAGCCTGTGTACAGGCTGAGCTGCAAGTATCACCATTTAATCAGCATATTAAACAAACTGTTCTTCCCTGAATCTGTTCCAGGCTTCAGCTTGACCCAGGAGCTGCAGGGAGGCGGCGGTTGCCAGTTCTTATCCAGCCCAGAGGATAGCATTTTCTTCCAGGTGGGCAGCTTTGACCGTAGCTTGAGCCACATGTCCTCCATCTACACAGAGACATAAAGGAACACTGGAGCAGGACACGCTTCACCACACTACTCCGCGGTCCTTCCTCATGCATCCTCACACGCTTAGATCTTTTTTTTTTCTTCAGTTCTGGTTTCATTTTTCCAAAAACAGAACAAAGATCACATTGTAAGTGGGTTATTCTGACTTAAGTGCAAGACAGAAACCAATAAAGTGGAAAAAAATAAGGCTAAATATAATGTAAATGCAACTGTGACACTGAATGGAAATGGCTTCAGTGGCAAAAACAATGGTAGTGTTTCCCAACCTTTTTTTTCCTCATGACTGCTTAAAACATTAAAGTGTCTACTTATGATTGCGCCTACTCAGCTGCATCTGCTTTGATCAGTTCAAGCAAAAAAATACTGACTTCTTTTGTACAACATGAATAATTTCAAAGGCCAATGTACAAGTAATAACACTAAAATAAGCACGAGACTACAAAAAAGTTTGAATAGTCTGATAATGGGGCACCCCATCATGAAAACAGTCAGATATTTCTATTTCTATTATGGAAACTTCCTGCAGTCTTTAAATTAATTCTAATTCATGCTAATGCTAATTGGCATTCAGACTGAAAAACTAAAATCGTGTTGGATTAAAAGTCCAAATTACAAAGCTGCAAACTGCTGGGCACGATTGGCAAATAAATGATGTTGTTGATGGTACAGGTTTTACTCTCTAATGCGCCTCGAGGCAAAAGTTGTTGGCGCTATATAAATGAAACTGAATTGAATTAAATGTTATTAAATGACAAAAATGATATTGACATTAAAACTTGCACAAAGACAGTACAATCAGCTTGAGCTTCTACATACAATATCTCATTTTAACACCACAAACCTCTCCTCCTCTTTGTTTTTTTTTCTCGGTAATCTGCACGTCTGTTCTACGCTGACGTGCAGAGGAGAATATAACGTTTTGCAGTGAATTTTTATCAGTGGGGAAAAAAGTTTGCATTTCTCTTGTTAAGTAGGGGTTTTTTTTGGCTTTTGGATTTATCTCGGGAGGAGGGTTTGGGCTCATTAATTCTGCAATAATGCAGAGAAACCATCCTACTTTATTATAATTATTATTATTATTATATGTATAAAATGTACAGTTTGTTTACAGCAATCATTTGAATGTTTGTCATTCTTCAGTTTAAGAAATAAATAATTGAATCATCACGCAGTGTCTCTTTTTTTAAAAAGAATATAGATGACAGATGCTTCAGATTGCTCACATTTGTTCTGTGTTTATTATATTGTTTGTTTTTATAAAGACAACTACGTAACAAATGCAACACACCAATGCATTTATAGCCTGAAATATTGTGCAATGTCAGTCCCCAGAGCTAGTTGTGCGTTGAGCACCCTGAGAAAAACTTTCACACTGTGGACTTGTTGTGCCCTCCAGTGGTCGCTGCGAAGTACTGCAGATTTTTTTTCCAAAAAATAAACCTTTAATGTACATTATGTATAATGCCCATATATATATATATATATATATATATATGTGTGTGTGTGTATTTTTTTTAAACCGGTGTGTTTCAGCTGTGTGTTGCCTCATCACGGCGTCTCATTTCTGCTTCTTCGTCTTCCTGAGGTAGCTCTGATAATAAAAGTTACTGAAGAGGATGATGAGGGTGATGCAGTAACCAACCACCACAGCGTTCATGGCATCAGGGTAGTTGCAATCTGCAAACAGGTTGTACGCTGTGTGCACAAGGATCAGGAGAAATTGCACCTGGAGAGGCGACACAGTTCAGATCGGTTTAATGATTCAAACATGCTGGCGTGCACATTTTTAAATATCTCACTACAGAGCTGGAGACGCTCACCAGCTGCAGAGATGTCAGGTACCGTTTCCACCACAGGTATTTCTGCATGTGAGGGCCGAGTGCAGCCAGGCCATAGTAAGAGTACATTATAATGTGGACAAAGGTGTTGATCATGCCGATGAAGAACGCTGCAGGAAACAACAGAAAAAAGTTTTCAACACAGAAAAGCTGGTTTAAATATATATTGGAAAAAGGATTATGGAGATGGAGCTGTTAGGCAAGCGGGAAAGAGGAAGACCACAAAGAGGGCTGGTGTGACAGAGAAGGATGCCAGAGATCGGGGAGGTGGAGGTAGATGAGCCACTGTGGCGACCCCTAAAGGGAGAAGCTAGTTAAGGCGGTGGAGCTAATTTTACTCTTAGTGGACTTTATGGTTGTTTGGGGGAATGATTTGAGGTCACAAATCTGAGGACAAAATATTTCAGTATCAGAATACTTACACTGTCCACCTGCCACATACTTTACTCCCAACCACCAGTTGAAGATCATAGTACTGTGATGGTAAACATGAAGGAACGTCAGCTGATTGTTCTTCTTCCGCAGGATGATTAGGAGCTGTACACAGAGAAATGAGCAAAGAGCTACAGCTAGCAGCTAGCAGTGTATATGCAATGCAAGTTTATGCAATCGCCTAACATGTGAATGATCCCTATCTGTAGCTACATCATATGTGAGGAAAAAAAAAGATATGACAAATCAAACATGAGGTGCTAGTTGCTATGGTGAGCTATGCCTTGAATAAAGGACCAGACAAAAGTATATTTTTTCTTCTTTGCAGCTTTAGCAGACACAGACACTATAGCATAAGGAAGAGGAAAAGTGCTTGTACTAAGGGCTAGAAGGAAAGGAACTGAACTTGCAACAGGAAGCATAAATATTGAAACATACTGAGAGGTGACAAGGGTGAAATCAAAAGGAGTAATTTTCAGGGATGAAGAATAAAGAAAATAAGAGCAAATGAGAGAATGTTACATCACAGAGTAAGGGCAGCAGTGAGTATTGAAAGAAAACGCAAAGCCGGTTGGTCCAGGTAGAATGGAAACGTGTAGGAGGAGCAGTGAGGTTTACTTGGAAAGTGAGACATTGTATGATTACTGGAAAAAAGAGAAGGAAATTCCCAAGAGTACGACTGTGCCTTTGGGGTATTAGGTGCATACAAGACTGTCGCAAAAGAAGAGCTGTACTGCATGAGGACACTGAGAGTAGCAGAGACGTAAAATTGCTCCCACTTGCTAGTCTTTAAAAAAATGGTGACAGTGTGGACTTGAATCCCACCCTCTGCTTTAGCCTTACAGCAACGATTGTCTGCTCGACTGCATCCCCACTTGCTGTTCTATTCTTTGAAAATGTCTAAGGGCCAACAAACATTTACAACATTTTTTAAGTACTAACCAATCTCGTTGTTTTTGAACAGCACCTAATGTGGCGGACCCTCCAAAGAGGGTCTCAGTATTGATCCTGAGAGTGACAGATGGGTTTAAGATGAAGGTTCAGTTACACTCTGAGCCTTTCCTGTTTCCAGTGGCAATGGACAGGCTGATAGAGCATATCAAGCAAGCGTGAACTATGTGTGCAAACCGCATCAGTACGGACCAGGTTGACCCGAACAAATGTGAAGTGAGGATGAAGAAAAGGTGAAGAGGTGGAGAAGAGTAGGGTGGAGTTGATGGAAAACAATCAGGAGACACAAGCAACATTTAAAGGGAAGGTTTAGAAGTTGATGATGCTGCTGTGACACACAGGAAAGAGTGCATCAGAGGAATAGCTTAGGTTGGACTGTGTAGATACATACCGTGTCACTGAGCTCTATGACCTTAGAGAAGAAAAACCACCAGCACACTCTGGCCATCTGAGGAAAAAGTGTAACTTCTGTATAAACTGTTTGTCAGGTATGTATGATATGCAGCCTGTGAGGGATCAAACTTCTGAACAGACACACACAAAACAAACAAACCACAAAATATACTCAATGCATAACTTTCTTACCCTCATTGCCAGCGGACTGGTGCTGTAATCTACAGGCTGACACAGAAAGCTGTAGTTAAGGAGCCAGGATGTAACAAGGAACTGAAAATAATCAGGCAGTTATTCATCTTCACATATCTCATGAAACAAGACTTTCTAAAACACAGTGATTAATAAATTAAATACTGTACCATCACCAGAGGTATTTTAACATGTCTGCTTTGGGTCATACAGTCAGGTTTATCAAAGTATTTGGAAAGTTTGCATCTGTACACCACCACAATGGATTTTCAATGATTAGAAAATTGAGGTTATTGACACTACGATTTTCAGCTGTAATTAAAGAGGTTAATGAAGATATTGCAGCAGCACGTCAAGAAGAACAAATAGATTTTTTTAAACATGTTCCTCTGTTTTTTAAGTAGTCCGATAGCCGACGACGTTTGGCTCACATCCTCATTTTTTATGACCAATATAAAAATGACAATACCCGAATAACAAGAACTAATTAATGTTGAGAAATTTATGAATTTGGGAGTTCTACTAGACTCGAAATTATCCTTTAAAAACACGTTTAAAAAGTAGTGAAAACTAAATGTTAATATACAGAACTGTAGACATATCTGCACATCATTAACAGACACAGCAGCGATTACATTCCTGCACTCTATGATACTGGCTCATATCGAATACTGTATTACAAGTTGGTCCTATACGAGCTTTGCTGCTGTTGGGCCAATCGAAGTGTGCTACAAAAGAGCATTGAACATATTATATAAGAAACCTTTTTCATATCACCATTGTCAAATTTTAGATAAATAAAAGTTTCTAAATTTTACTAATTTCAAATTATTTAAATCTGCCCGTCTAATATACAAAGTCATACATGGTCTGGCGCCTCCACCAATGAGTGATTTTATTAAACAAGTCTATCAGTGTTGCCGGGTCAAGACTGACTCGAGCCACTGTTAGAGGTGATTGTGGCATTCAGACGGAGCACCTTTTCACAGATGCTCTGTCATATCAGGGAGTGAGCTTCTGGAATAGTCTTCCACTGTCAGTGAGGGAAAGTCTCCCCATCTTTAAGAGTCACTTAAAAGGGCGGCTGAGGGACACAAACATGTGATCATGTTTAATAATCATGCTTCATATTGGACGTGAAAAAGAGTTAGTGTGTTACAAAAAGGGAAACAACTATTAGTGTAACGGGTCAGTGCAATATCAGGACAGTCAGGGCATGTGCAATACTGGGGTTTGTGCAATATAATTGATGTGTTTCTGTTATTGTTTTCTATATTGTCCTCTGTGTCCACTCTTCTTGTCACTGTTTGTTCTAATATGATGTGATCACTGTTTTTAAGGTAAAACCCAACAATCAAGTGACACCCTCTGAGTGAGCACTTTGCAATGATGAGAACAACAACCAAAAAAACTCCCTTTAACAGTAAGAAGCCTAAAGCAGGCTCAGGGTGGGGCAGCGCATAGGGAGACAGTACAAACACAGATTAAAGAAGAGAGGACAAAAACTGAATGACACGCTGCAGTCGTGTAAAGACACGTGGGGAGTGAAAAGAGGTGAGTGGTGAAGAAGCGCTCAGTGCATCACATGAAGTACTGCAGCAGTCTGAGACAACAGCAGCGTGAGTGAGGGATCGTTCAGGGTCACCTGATCCAACCCTAACTACAAGCTTCATCAAAAAGTAACGTTTTGAGTCTAATCTTAAAATTACAGTGTCTTTCTCGTGAACCCAACAATAGTAAGGACAAACATCTAGACGGACCAGTTCTGGAACAAGATTCGTTGGACAGACAAAACTAAGACAAATGTTTAGAAGAAAGAGGGGAAGAAAAGAAGGATTCAAGATCCAAAACACACCACATCATCAGCCAAACACGTTGGAGGGGATGTTGTGACAAAAACATGTACGACCGCGAGTTAAACTGGTTCACTGGTGTTTATTGATGATGTTACTGCTGATAAAAAGAGCATGTAGTAGTCTGATGCCTATAGCGCTATAATCTCTTCCTGACCTGAACCCAACCTGCAAAGCATAGATTGGAAGAGAGTCGATGCTCAGTAATGGACACGGGTCTCAGTACCCTTTGAACTGAATCTATAAATCTTCTCTTCAATCACAACTGAACTCATTTGAATTCATTAAGTTGGTGCACAGATGCAAGTACAGAGACATTGTGCCACTGTTCAAACACATCACTGCTTTGCTCATAAGCTGGTTGGTTAATTAGTTTTCCTGTTATAACAACAAAGAAGCAGCTTAAACACACCTCATGGCACATATACACAGACAGGCCAACCATGGCAAAGTTGTAAACAATGAGGACCACTTTGAGCTCAAAGGGTTCTCTGTGCTTCATCAGACGAGGGCCGGCCCAGATTACAAACAGATAAAGCAGGAAGATGAGCGTCACCGGGACTGGGGAGTAGACCAACAGCCAGGGGTCCGTTCTCTTGTCTGGATAGCAGGAATTGCAGGTTAGGGAACTTCAGGTATAATTTAAAAATGAACAAATGTGTTAAAGGAAAGATCCAAAGTAAAATGATAGGAGCTGCCGTGATCTCACGAAATTCTAACCAATGATTCCTGAGATGTGGTTTTTGTCTCAAGGCTGCTCAGGAAATGCAAAAAAGTGAACCCTGATGTAACTTAGTTAATATACACTCCCCGGCCACTTGATTAGGTACAGTGTTGCCTCAATTCTTCATAACACAGATTTCAACAAGGTGCTGCAAACATTCTTCAGAGATTTTGGTCCATGTTGATATGACAGCATCACACAGCCGCTTGCATTCTCCCAACCCACCACAAAGGTGCTCTCGTGACATCTGGTGACTGTGGAGGCCCTTTGAGCACAGCGACCTGTTTAAACAATGATCACTTGGTACTAAGGGACCATGAAAATACCCCCACACACCATTACACCACCTTCAACAGTATGAACGGTTGATACAAGGAAGGATGGATCCATGCGTTCATGGTATTCATGCATGTTTCAGATTCATCAGTACAGGCAACATTTTTCCAGTCTTCTGTTGTTCAGCGTGCAAACTGTAACTTCAGTTTCCTGTTCTTAGCTGACAGGTGTGGCACCCATCTGCTCCAGGGGATTTTTATTTTTTGTTTTTGAGTTACAGTTGCCTTCCTATCAGCTTGAAGCAGTCTAGCCATTCTCCTCTGACCTTTGACACCAACCAGGCATTTTTCAGCCAGAGACCTGCTGCTCACTGCATATTTTCCTTTTTTTTTTGGTCCATTCTCTATAAAGTGTAAATACAGTTGTCTGGCAAAAATAACTATGTCATGTGCCATGTGATTGGCTGATTAAATATTTCTCTAACAAATAAGGTTGAACAGGAATAATTGGCCAGTGAGTGTACGTGTACATGTGCTGTTTTCAAGCATTTATGAACAAGCAGCTAAGATCAAGAAACTAGTTTTCTCCATAAACATTCTTGAGAAGTGAGCTTGAATGCCTGCTGCTCCTCTATGCCTGTTACAAAGATAATTGTAACAAGATAATAACAAGATAAAAAGTGTCACGTTCATTCAGGCAGCCATGTGGCAAAAACCACAGAGCAGTCATTGTGAAGCCAAGCTCTGGAGCACATCTGCATCTTCCCACTCATTCAATAGACTAAGACAAGGTTTCCTTTTACACTGAAAATCTCCCCAACAACCACACGAGACACAGAAATGCAAAAAGAAAAAGCAATAAAAGCATAACACACATGTGGGAAAATAATCAATATCATACCTCCATTGTCGACTATCCTCTGGTGTACAGACAGGACAGTTTGCCATGCGGAATCCATCTGAGAGCTTTCAAGGATTTTAAACAAAAAAAAAAGAAGAAGAAGAATAAAACCCCTCAAACGTCCTGCAGTTCAAGACAGCAATGTGCCCGCTGATGCTCACCTTATAGACGCAGTAAACTTCAGTGACAGCGTGGGGGAAACCTTTGGACTGGGCTTAATGTTCAGTAAATGTGAGCCAAGTGCAGCTGCAGCAAGCCCTGCGATAAAATGAAGACAGACTGGAGCAACCAGCCGTGCCAGAAACAGCCGTGCTAACGGAGGATCGGCTGCAGCTCAGGCAAACAAACCAAACACTGCACGCTGACACAAAGTCTTTCACTCGAGTTTTTCAATGTATAGAAACCGTGATTTCGATCACTTCCTGTTTCATTCGGCGCACTAAGGGGCGCTGTTTCCCTACAAAGTTTGGCTGGTAAAGACTTTTTTTCACCTCGTTACTTATGAATAGTCATAGTCAGGCGAGGTTATTTCAATACAAATGAATCCTTCAGAATGTAAAATGGTAATTATTGTAAAAAGATACTTCAATCATTATCTTGATTTTGCCTTACGGATGTTGGACATTCAACTCACACATGTCACCAGCTCGAGTGAAGACTAGAGCTTATCTTTTATTTACACTTCTTCCCCATGTTACAACTTTATTGTGGCAATAAACATGACAATTATGAAACATGCTAAGTGTAAAACACGTAGTCGGCTCACATGAAATTACTTAAAATCCTGCAGTTGGTTTACAATGAGACAGAAATCAGTCGTTAACAAATAATAACATAAAATAAAAATCACACAATACAATTTTAATTAAAAACTGATTGCTATATTAATACCTTAAAGTGGAAACAGCAGTGATGGCGATATTTAGGCACATGCGTGTGGAAAGGCACTTTTCAGGGACACTAACAACATTCCTCTTTCACAGTCTTGAAGAAGGAACTGAGGGAGAGCTGTCTGCCGCTGCTGTTCGCTGCACTGAGTTTGTTCTTTTTAGAGCTCTGCGGCTTCTTGTTATCCATTATTCCCGAGTCCTTTTGCCTTTTTCCAACCTAAGACGAGCAGAGACAAACAGTTATGGTAGGATTACATAATAAATTATCTGAGCAGTTTTACAAACTACGTGTCGAGGCTTACCTTTGTGTTTTTTTCCTTCAGACTGTCCACAGAATCATAAAGCTTCACAATCTGCAGGAGATTTAATATGTTGATGTTTCACAGAGACCACACAAACACAATTAGATGCTTTTTTAAATACCTTACAGAAACGTAAGACAATCTTGACGACATTTTACACATTTATGTGTATTTTCTGTGACATTACTGGGGGGCTATTTGTTTATGGCTTTACATTCAGTTTTATTCGATCAGCCTTTGACCCAAAACATTTGTGTGTAGTAGCAGAACAAAGCAGGAAACATTTTTTATCTGACTCCACCAGTAAAAAAACCTGATTTAAACTTGTTTGACTTCCCCTTTGAACATCTGCACTGAACCACGGAGCTCAAAACTGTGCAGTAAGAACACCGCATGTGTCAAACTGACTTTCATGTTGAGGCTTTTCACGGAGATGAGCAAATAAAAGCTTTTTGTTTGTTTTTTTAATGGCAAATCCATTCACAAGGGTGTGCTTTGTGAATTAATCCCCGAGTGTCAGACTGTCAGAGCAGAGAGGAGGAACCCACCTGAACTGTGGCTCGTGTCATCATGTACCAGCACACAGCAAATTGAAAACACACCAACACAATCTTCTTCTCCCACCATCTGTTCTACTCAGATTTATCTGCTTGGCTCTTCGTTTCTTGTTTTTTGGGGGGGCGTTCTTGCTTATTTGTTTGGGGTTTTTGTAATGGATGGAGTCACGGAAAGTTGTGACTGAACTGCAGTTTTTGTACTTGTACCACCAAGCGGTACCTCGTTGTGTGGGCTGCCAGTATTAAGGGAAGCTACACACTGCGACTTAGGTTCTGTTTAACTACTTTGTTTTTGCCTTTTATGAAAAGCTTTGTGGCCAATGTTAAGGATCAGCAGGTGATGATCTGAATCTGTTTGCATAATGAAAATGAACTTTGACTGACAGCACGAGCCACTGCAGCCCCATTTTCACTATATCCAATATATTTGGAAAGGTAAAGGCAGGTTGTTATAGCATGCTTTCTCTAAGTGACAATCAAGTCCACTCTTATTGCTGCACGTCCTACTGACAACAGGATTCACTCAGACAGTGCATAAGAAAACAAACCACAAACCTTTTTCAGTCCTGTGGACACAGCAGCTCCCTGTAGAGCAGATCTAGTGAGCCACTGTGTGTTTTCAGTCTGTGTGTGTGTGTCCCTCTCCTTTAAACACACACTGTAAACCACATAAGTCTGGTGGATGTGGGAGAAGATGTGGACCACCTGCAAACAGCCAACCAGCGCAGCAGAGTTACACAAACAGCTTATTTCCTATTAAAGGCAGATGACAGAGAGGGTCTAAATATCAAGCTTACCTCTCCCACATACTGGAGGAGGTTTTCAGTTAAATGCGTTCCCAGTATTCTGCTGATTTCCTCGCAGAGCGCCCCCTTCTGTTTCTTCTCAGAGTTTTCAACCTCAAGCAGAAGACTTGGAAACTCCCACAAGCCTGCCAACAAACCTGAAAATACACACGTTTACGTGCAGAATTTATCCATGCAGCCCACCCAGACAGATTTACTTACTTTTACTGTTTTTTTATGTGTGTCTGTATCAAGCTGCACAATGACTGAGACATCTACCAGAATTATGGCCTGCCTCCAGACCAATGCATCACTCCTAACACTAACAGTTTTCTCAGTGATTCAAGCAATCTGATTCAGTCTCGTTATCAGGATAGAATTGTGCGCATTCTGAATCCAACGCTTGACCAGCACAAGCTGATGTGGCAATCAGTGCTAACCTTTGCTTGGCCTCTGTATGAGCAGGAACCTTTCTTCCCGGTCATCTCCAGGCCTCTTCACCACACAGGTAAGAGTTCGCTCCACTCGGGGTGGCTTCTTCGACGGCTTTCTGGGGAAGTTCTGAACACCCAGCTCATCATCCCAGGGCTCCGAGGGACACAGGGGACATGTTACACTGTTCGCTTCACATACAGAAAGACACTTTTAATTTCAGGACTATACAGACATCTGAGAGGTCTGAAGGGGAGGAGACTTACTGCAGTCTTCTATGTCAGGCAGCTCTGAAGTCTTTGTACCCAGCTTCCCCAAAAGCTTCTTAGAGTTTTGCTCTTGTTTGACATGAACCTGTGCAGACACACAACATGCCTCATGCCATTAACTGGAGAGAGTCTTCTTCTGTGTTCGCATAATCAGTCCTTACTGGTACCAGTCGCAATTTGAAATCATCCCTACCTTGTGATAAGAGTGGCAGTGAGACTGTACGGGGCACTGACTGCACAGTGGCCCTTTAGGGGTGCAGACTCGTGCTCCCAGCTCCATCATGGCCTGGTTAAAGTCTCCGGGTCTCTCAGGATCCACCAGCAAATTGGCCAAATTCCTTAAACACAAGAGAAATAAAAACATTCAAAAGCCTTCCGTTTATATATTATTTTGGTTTGGAGGTGAATCTCACCAAAGTGCCTCTGTTACTGCTGGACTTGTGCTGTCAGCTCCAATCGCCCTCAGGCGACACAGCACCCGAATGACATTACCATCCACAGCTCCGGTAACCTAGACAAGAGAGATCACATCACTTATGAGTGATTAATAAGAGGGTACCTAAGACTTTGCTCTGCTGCAGATATTCATGTCTAATGACTCACCAGCCCCTGTGCAATAGAGCCTATAGCTGCAGCAGTGTAGCGTCCCACTCCAGGCAGCTGTTTGAGCAGGCTCTCAACCGTCTGAGGCATCTGTCCCTTTAGCTCTGACACCACCTAAAGGAAATCGAACATATAATGAACACCCAAACACAGAAGGTATGAGACTTCTCTGCAGACATACTGTTTAGAAGTGTTAGATAAAGGGAAGAACACAATCAGACCTTCTGCGCTCCTTCATGCAGCCTTCTTCCACGGGAGTAGTAGCCCAGGCCTGCCCACATCTGATTCACCTCCTACCAATCAACACAATCAGTACATTCAAATTAAAAACATCAGCATTTTAAAATCATTGTATGTGCATTTGCTTCTTTAAGGCATCACCTCTAGAGTGGCAGCTGCAAGATCCTGGACTGTGGGCCACCTCTGCAGCATAATAAATAGAAGCTTTAAGTTGCACACAATGAAATCAGTGTCACAAGAAGTCCAGTGCACAAAAAACCTACACGATGCACACCTTCATCCACTTGTTGTAATAGTCTTTTACTGTGGCAACCTGAGTCTGCTGCAGCATTATTTCTGAAACCCATACTGAAAAAAGCACATGCACTTAAGACGTTTAAGCAGCAGTTAAAGATGTGTACATTTGTCAAGAATCCACCAAACTCTTCTCACCTCCATATGTCCTGATGTTGATGTCTGACTCTGTTATAGCCTGTAGAAAGTAAAGAAAGGCAAAGCTACAAATTTCCTCTGAGAAAAAGACTAAAAATACGACAGAAACCACCAAAACACTGACATGGCTGAACCGTTAACTTTGAACCAAACTTATTTCCATATCACATGTTACATTAATGTATATTAATGATGACAACGAAGTAGTATAATATAGTTTCTTTGTACCAGAGTCCTCCATGGCAGCTCTCTCTTCTCCTTGTTGTACCAGTTAAGGAGTTGAGAGCGAAAGCGGACAATATCAGCAGGATCAGGGAAAGTGTGGTACGGAGATGGTGAGGAAGCATCTGTGGTTTCCTCTGGAACACCAAAAACACAATTCTCACTCAGACTAAAGAAATCCCACTGAAATCATATCTGTCTATTGTGCCGTTATTAAACGTTTCTATTGTATACTATAATAATTATGATTATTAGATTGAAACAAGTCCCATCAGATATTCATGCCATTTCTTGCAGCAGTATCAAACTTTACCTAACACATGAGCCTGCAGGACGCATCTCTACTGCTGTAAATTCTGAAGCTGCTAAAACCGTTTAGCAGTTCATTTTTAGCATCACGGAAAGTGATGTGTTTACTTTCAAGTATGCAATGAAAGCTGAAATGTAGATCTCTCTACGACGCGCAGATATTAAGTAACAGCAACATGGTGGCTACCTTGTTTCACTGCTGTCTTTGACTTCTTCCGCTTCGGTAACGCGCTTTCTACCACCTCCACTCCGGCTCGCTTGCCTTTCTGCATCGCTGAACGTAACCTGCTCATAATCAGAAATAATATAAAGCAACCTGTTCTGTTTCTGTCCGCACAGCAGGACCAGACACGTTTGCTTCATGCATTCATTTCTGGCTCCCGCCACGTTAAGGAGCGACGGTCCCGGCTCATCCAATTAGCTGTGAGGAAACCCGTTACGTATGCTAACGTCAACTCCGGTGGGCGGGTCAAAATAAGACCAGTCATTTCTTTATATTTTGCTAGAAAAAATGATAATAGGTACAACGATTTATTGAAAAATAGGCAAACATACATGGAAATACAGCAAAAACAGAGTCTTTAGACTCTCTTAAACAGCTTGTCATTTATTTAAGTAGCCTTCAGGAATAATTTCCCAGGTTGCTTGAGCGAAATGCAAAGCTCTTCTCTGGATATTGGCTCCCTTTCTGATCTGTGTCAAGATGATCCCACATTGCTTCAATAATATTGAAGTACAGTCTCTTAACCTGCAGCCAGTCCATGGTTTAGAGAACCCTACTGTGTGTCTTTTGCTGCATTGGCTGTGTTTGGAACCATTTTCATGTTGAAAAATGAAGCAGCTGCAAATCCGATTCTTTCCAGATGGCACACTGTGTTGAATCTGTACTGGCATATTGCATACCAGTGTGGGCTGCCAGCTGTGCAGCACTCCAGAAGGTCATCAACACGACACAGAAGATCATCACCTGGATGAGCCGTTACCCTCAGGTAGATGGTACAGGACAATTAAAGCTAAAATGAGCAGACTGAAAAACAGCACATATCCTAGGATGTTGCAATAATAAATAATAAATAACAAACAACAAATGAACAGTGTTATGCCCCTTTTGACTCAAACACACACACACACACACATGCAGCAGGTAATTATCAAAAGAGTTGCCGAGAGCCAAGGACCACTCACGAAGTGCTACAGAAACACCTGGAATAAGCAGGTACAACTGTAGTGCTGTCAACCACCATGGCCTGTATGCACACTCACCACATAAGACTCCATTGCTTAAGCATGTCTAAGGTTTGCTGAAAAACATTTAGATAACCCTGTGAAATACTGGGAGGATATAGTCTGGTCAGATGAGACTAAAACTGAACTCTTTGGATGCTGTAATACACACCATGTTTGGAGGTCAAAAGGCGCTGCATATCTCTCCAAAAACACCTTAACAACAGGTCACATTGTGGTGTGTGGCTTTTTCCAGCATACGTTACTGGCATGCTTCATATTATTGAAGGAAGAATGAATGGAAAAATGTACCGAGACATTCTTGATAAAAATCTGCTGCCATCTACAAGGATGATAAAGATGAAATGAGGGTGGACGTTTCAGCAAGACAATAACCCCAAACACACAGCCAAAGAAACTCCCACTTGGTTTCAGAGAAGGAAAATAAAACTGCTAGAATGGCCCAGCAGTCACCTGACCTGAATCTACTTGAAAATCTACAGAAAGAACTAAAGTTCATAGAAGGGACACAAAGAATCTGTTGAGGATTCCATGTCAATAGCAACTTTGAAAATATGCTTAGAAATTGGTGAAGTGTTTAATTGGTGTGTGTGTGTGTGTGTGTGTGTGTGTGTGTGTGTGTGTGTGTGTGTGTGTGTGTGTGTGTGAGAGAGAGAGAGAGAGAGAGTTTACTTGTGTGAAAATTGGGGACTTTTATCAGCTCACACACCAGTCAATTGAGTACTCCTCTCCCTTTGGGGACCAAAACACCGTCCCCAATTAGATTTACCTCTAATAATGTTCAGCATGAACATTATTTAATCCAAAAACCTCCCCTGTCCCCAAAAGTGACATTCTTCTGATATTTTATGTATGTGTATGATGTCTCCCTCACAAATTTTTCTCAACCTGTGTATAACTCTATGTTGCCCCTAGTGGAAGAGTATGAAATTGCAAAGATTTGTATGAATTGTTTTATATAAATAAACATTTTTTTCTTGACTAGGAGGGAGTGATGTATGCTGGAAGTAGGAGTTTTGGAGTGAAATGTTTCGTGTTTCATGCAATGTTCAGAAATCTTTTCCTTTTTTTTACTTTGTTACAGACACGTCTTCCTGCAACTGTTAGCAGCACTTCAAATGAGCCATATTGCTCAAAGGGGCACAACTGTTGTTTCTCATTTTGTTTTTGCACTCAGGAAAAATGCTGCTGTCTTCAGACAACAAATACAGAGTTTTGCACATCATTACCCAACTGTGATTTAGTGTTCTATCGAAATTTAAAATGAATCAAGGCAGGAGATCAGGCAGAGTATAAGAGAGCCCGCTACGAACTGCAGAAGTCCATCAGAGCAGCAAAGCGGACCCACTCACAACAATTTGAAGGCTACTACCTCAACAACAACACACACAGGGAATTAAAGCTGTCACAAACTACAGGGGAACCACAACAACCACAGACCCCTGAGACACCACCCTTCCAGACAACCTCAACACCTTCTATGCCAGGTTTGACAGGCTGAACACAGACACACCCTCAAAGACCCCTGTGACCCCACAGACACCATCTTCCAGGTGACACACATACACACAGGTCCTGAAAGCTCTGGAAAAGGTGAACCCCCACAAGGTTGTGGGACCCGATGGAGAGTCTGGGTACAGGGCTCTGGTAGACAACATTCTTGTCTATGGCGAGGAAAACGACCTCATCCTCAACACGGACAAGACCAAGTAATTAATACTGGACTTCAGGAAGAACCCCCCTCCCTTGCAGCCTCTCATCATCAAAGGGCCGGAGGTGGAGAGGGCCAACGGCCACAGATTCCTCGGACTGCAGGTTACATCAGACCTGAGCTTGACTCTCAACACCACAGCAACAGTGAAAAAAGCCCAGCAAAGATTTTATTTCATTCGGCTGCTCAGGAAAGCCGGCATGAACCACCGCCCTTTCACACAGGCCTACAGAGGACTGATAGAAAATAGCATGTCCCGGCCACATGTAAGTAAACAGAAAAAATAAATTTGGAAATTAATATCAGCTTGATAACTGATGCTAGCTAACTTGCAAACTATGTAAACTTGAAAGATGATGTACCTCATGTAGTCCGTTTTATTGGTTGTTTATTTTTGTCTGACAGGGATTATTTTGTTGTATTTTTCTAACTACTTGTCTGTGTTCTTTGCTGCTTTTAATAGGACATACTGAGACAGCAAATGATGCATAGACTCCTTGTTAAACTGGAATCTGCTTTAAACCAACAACCACTAAATCTAGATTATTTGGAGTTCTTGACTCATCATGAGCTTGTTCTTTTTGAATCTTTCTCTGAGAATATAGACGGTGTATCAGAGATTACAGCGGCTCTACAAAACCTTCATCATTTGGTCCAGTGTGAAAATAACACCAACTCTGTGGCCATTGTGGAACTGGAAGCAGAAGTTGGTCCAGTATCAGGCCACCCCAAAACTGTGTTAAAGAGAGAAAAACTGAAGAACTCGTTGGACACTCAGCTGCCAGTCAGCTGCATTGCTAAATGTCTTGGTGTCTTAAGAACGACAATCAACAGGAGGATGCAAGAATTTGACTTGTCTGTGAGAGGGACATACAGCACAATGAATGACCAAGAGCTGGACAACATCATATCTGCTATCAAAAGTCAGATGCCAAATGCTGACTATCGAATGGTTCTAGGACATTTAGTTTCTATGGGTCTTCATGTTCAGTGGTGGAGAATGATGGCCTCCATACATCAAGTTGATGCTATAGGGTTCTTCTCACGGATCAGAGCTAGGACTAGGTTGTGCTGTGCAAAGAAGCTACTCGGTGAGAGGCCCTCTTTCCCTGGTCCACGTAAACACAAATCACAAGCTAACAAGGTAAAATACCCAGTTATATAGCTCTAACACAAGTTGGGCAGAAAGATGTACATTATACATTAGAACACTGTCACGGCCGGAGGCCAATTCAAGGAAATAGGCTCTAGCGCAGACAGCACCCGGAAACACTCGGTCTGAGAGCAAAAAACTTTATTTACACACACACACACGTACACACACATATGCGTATATATGTGTATATATATATATATAGATAGATATAGATATATATGGTCAATGGTAACTTTATTGTCCCTAACGGGAAATTGATTTGCAGTATGTTCATACAGAAATATAAAAAACAAACAAACAGACAAACAAACACCTCACATACACACACAAAAATAATATAATATAAGCCTGAGAAAACAACCTAGATTTTATCATCAAAAAAGTGCAATGTGCAATGGCAACAACACTTATGGTTTAGTGTTATTAACTATGATAATAGCAGTAGGTACAAAAGACAATCTATGTCTCTTTGTCTTCACTGCAGGCACTTTATTATGACGACCTGATGGAAGCAGTTGAAAATCATTAAAGAGAGGATGATCTGAACACAACAAGACAGAGTTTGCCTTCCTCAGCACCTGCCTGTTATAAAAGTCCACAAGCTGGACCTGAGACCTCCCCGAAATCTGACCAGCCACTTTAACCAGGTTGCTAAGTCTGGTCTTATTATTCAAGGACATATTACCATACCAGGCAATGATACAGAAGGTTAAAACAGATTCAATAAAACCTTTATAAAAAAGAGTCATCATTTCAGATGAAACATTAAAACCTCTCAACCTCCTTAAAAAGTACAGTCTCTGTTGAACCTTTTTCACTGTAGCAGCAAAATGTGACTCAAAGGACAGAGCCTTATCAAGAACAACCCCCAAATACTTATAATTGTCCACCAGTTCAATGGCTGCACCATTTACCACTGTTAGCGCAGGATGTGGGGATGTCTTCCTGAAGTCAATAACCATGTCCTTGTTTTCAAGGTGTTGATCATTAAGAAGGACTGATCACCATGAAACAAACTCATCCACAACAGGCCCACGGGAATCCTCTTCAGCATGAAGGAGGCTTACAATGACTGTGTCATCTGCATATTTAATGAAATGCCTGTTGGCCTGTGTACTGCGACAGTCATTAGTGTACAAAATATACAGTAGATGAGAGAGACAACAACCTTGTGGTGAGCCAGTAGAAGAGCTCAGCTGTTTGGAAAAACAGCCGTTTACTCTCACACACTGAGATCTGTCACTTAAAAAGTCTAAAATCCAACCAACGAGATTAAAATCAAGTTTAAACTGGTTAAGAAGTTTATCAACTAAAAGATGTGGCTGGATAGTATTAAATATATAAACATATACATATATATATATATATATATATATATATATATATATATATATATATATATATATATATATATATATATTAGGGGTGCAACGATACTCGTATCGATATTGAACCGTTCAATACAGTGCTTTCGGTTCGGTACGCATGTGTATCGATCAATACAAAATTTTTAATTTATTTTATCAACTTTTCTTCTGACGATGCTGTCTGTGTTGAGCGCTCAGTGGATCTGCGTTCGACTACTCCACCTAGGCTGCACTGTCGAGCGCAGATCCACTGAGCGCAGCGCAAGCTAGCAAGACAGAAGCTAAGCTTGTTGCAACATAGCAAATTGAACCTCCCCCACCCTCATTCAGATCTGGCCTTTGGAACTATTTTGGTCTTCATGTGAAGTATGACCCTGAAGGTAAGCGCGCCATGGACAAAAGTAAAACAGTATGTCGGATGTGCCACGCAATGCTCAATTACATGGGTGGGAACTAGTGCGTTAGCGCAGTTTACTCGTTAATGTGTTGACGCCGTCCAGCCCCACGCACGGGGCGATCCGCGGTAGCTCGTTAACGGAGATTTGCCGTGTTGTGGCGTTAACGTCATTTCAGATTAACGCTGACAGCACTAGTGGGAACACAATGAATATGACTGCACATTTACTCCGACATCATCCTAGTGCAAAGACAAGTGGAAGCAGACAAAAACAAGAAGCACGCATGCTACAAACTTTACCAGAGTCATTTAGACAGCCGTTAGCACATGATTCTCCTTATGGGGACCTGATATGTTTAATATGCTGCTGAGAGTATACCCCAGAAGAAGCGTATAGTATAGCTTTTATTTTGGAAAGAGCCATTTCTCTGTAATAAACTCTCTTTTCCAAAGATGAGGGATTTCTTGATCAGATAGATTTATTTTTTATTACTTTGTTGTTTCAGCAACATTAAATTTAAAAACTGTACTTTTGAGTTAAAATATATAATTTTAATAAATGACAAATTAAAAAAGCATGAACATTTTTTTGTATTGAAAAAATATCGAACCGTGACACCAAAGTATCGAACCGAACCGAACCGTGAATTTTGTGTATCGTTGCACCCCTAATATATATATATATATATATATATTAGATAGATAGATACACACACACACACAAATATATATTTGTATCTGTGTGTGTGTGTGCGCACGTGCGTGCTTGCATATGTCTTTCATTATGTCTGGAAGGGTTTTTTGAACTTTGACCTGCAAAACCACATAAGTGACAGATTAATGTGTATTGAAAGTAAGGTGGTAAAGGGGTTTCAGTATTAACGAGTCAAAGTAAAAAACACAATATCACCACACCCCAACATATTCCACGCACAGTGCAATTAGTGAAGCATGACTCATGACAGACATGGCCACTGTCACCAGTATCAAGCGCCTGTCATCTGTCCCACAGTTTTGAGGTTGTTGTTGTTTTTTGCAAATCAGCTTTTAAATTTTGTTTCCTTGTTTTTTTTTTTAATATTTAATATTTAGTTTACTGCTAATAGACCTCTATTTTTATTTACTTGTGTTTACAAGTCGTTTATATTGTATAAAGATTTGTATTGGTTTATTTATTATTCGAGTCTCCTCTGACTTTCTGAATGCAATTATTTAGTTCCTTTTTTTCGTTCAGTGTCCCCTCGTGTCAGGTTAGTCTTGTTTCCTTGTTCAGTGGTGTCTTACTTCCTGTTTTACTTTGGTAGCTGTTGTTCTCTGTGGCTGTATCCCAATTCAGGGTCTGCAGCCTTAAAGTACGCAGCCTTAAAAGGAAGAAACCTCCCGCATAACCAGGCTCAAGCAGGGGTAGTCATCTGCTACGAGTGGTTGGGGGTAGGGATGGGTATCGAAACCCGGTTCTTGTTGAGAACCGGTTCCCACTGTTTCAATTCCTTGGAATTGTTTGCCATTTTTGCAAACGATTCCCTTATCGATTCCAGTCGCCCCGAATGACGTCACCATGTTGCGGAGCGTCATTTACCTGGCAGGAAACATGGCGGCTCAAACGCTAAAAAGTTTGGTTATACTTTACGAGAACGGATGACAACAGGGCAACTTGCAATACTTGCAAAGTAGATATTTCATTTAAGGGAGGAAACACTACGAATATGCAAAAGCATTTGCTCACAAAACACGCGATGACCTTAAATGAATGTCGTGTTTTTAATTCTCCGGACTCGTGAATCTCAACCCAGCAGCAGCTGTAACGTTTGCACGTCCTCTCCCGTTAATGCGGCAGGTAAATAATCAACTAACAGTGGATATTATGTTAGCGCGATCTGCCTTATTACAAAACCTGCCATTACTGTGCATTTAGGTGACCATGATGAGAGAGACAGACAGAGTCTGGCTGGCGCTCGCTGGCAGTTCTCGCTGCAGTCTACCGGTAGCGTCTCCTTTCAGGCCAGGATAGATGAATGTCACCAAGCAATGAATAAGTTTGTGGTAAAAAGGCTTGCACCCATTTGCCACAGCAGATGCCCCCGATTTTCGGTAAGTGAATGTGTTTAATTGTAGGCAGGGACATTACTGGATATTCTTGTGTAATTGCTACAGAATAATTTATGTTATACTTTGTTATTGCTACAGAAGAATATTTATTTTATTGTTTTACATTTAAAAAATTTTTTCCTGGGGACCCTGTGACACCCCATTGAAGAGCCATAGGCTGTGGATCTCTTAAGATCTCACTGTTGGGTTTGTAAGGCCATGTTACTCCTAAATTTCTATCTTGTTCAAAGAGAAGATATAAAACAAAGTTCTAAGCTAATCGACCTTAGTGTTCTCCTTTTTAAAAAAAGGAATCGATAAGAGAATCGATAAAGAATCGAATCGTTAAACAGAATCGAAAATGGAATCGGAATCGTGAAAATCTTATCAATACCCATCCCTAGTCGGGGGTGAGGGGTGGAAGACATTGTGCTGCCTTGAAACTACGCTTGGATCTCGTGATGGCATGTACGGATGTGTCATCCTAGAGATGTTTGACTATCTGTGCAATGCCGATGGGCGGAAGGTAACGTCTCACTCCAGCCAGAGCGACGAGGACACTAACCAAAAGCAGAACTAGTAAAAAGAAAAAAAACTATCAGGAGGGATAAGTACATTAAAAAAGCAACCTAAATACACTCTGTGATTCTGATTCAGTAGCTTGTAGAACCACCTTTAGCAGCTTTACCTTGAAATGATGAGTTTCTGTTTAAATTTATCAGTCTGTCACATTGTTGGGCAATACATTTTGCCACTCTTCTGTATAACTGTACTTCTACATGAGCCAACACATGCAGCACAAACAAAAGTGACAGCAAAGACTTGTGGTCTGTCACGTTGTGTGTTTACTGATATAGCAATATTTAAATAGGCTGTCATTTTATTACATTCTATTTGAGCAGTAGGGTCCCCACATTCAGGTGTTTTTGCATTGTTTTCACTTTTTATACCAAAAGATATTACACAAATGCCTGTATTCTTGATGTTGGTATGTAAAATAATTTGTGTGTCCTGTAAAAAAATAAATACATAAACTCAAAGGTTGAGGAGTTTGTATTCTGTCTTAACACAGCAAATAAAAACCGCTCAATAGAAATATGTTCTTTTTATTGGGTAAATGTAGAGTAAGAGGAACTAATGTACCACAACAGACTGCTGGGATTGTATAAAAATGTAAGAGGTTAGAGTCAGGAAGCGCAGGAGGAAGAAGCACACCACAGAGTTACTCAGCAGAGTTTATAGAAACTTGTGTTAGAGCGTGGATATACTTTCGTATTTACTCACCTGCTTTCACAACCATATGAACTTGAGTGGCATCCTATTCTTTTTCCATAGGGTTAAATATGATATCGACTCACCCTTTGCAGCCATAACAGCTTCAGCTCTTCTGAGAAGGCTTTAATAAAGGTTTAGGAGTGTGTTTTTTCACCAGTCTTCCAGAAGCACATTTCAGACACTGATGTTGAATGAGAGGGCGCGGCTCGCAGTCTTTACTCTAATTGATCCCAAAGGCTTAAGGTCAGGACTCTTTGCAGGCCAGTCAAGGTCCTTTTTCCATGTCTTATGGACCTTGATTTGAGTACTGGTGCATAGTCAGGTTAGAACGCCTCTTGCCTCGCCTCTGTCAGTGCGCCCCAGGGCAGCTGTGGCTACAATGTAGCTTGCCATCACCAGTGTGTGAATGTGTGTGTGAATGTGTGTGTGAATGACTGAATGTAGTGTAAAGCGCTTTGGGGTCCTTAGGGACTAAGTAAAGTGCTATACAAATGCAGGCCATTTACCTTTTCCATGACTATGCACTTCAGACTCTTGGTGGCGCTGTCACTTGGTGTTCGCTCGCTTTGTGGTAGAGTATCACTTCCTGTTCCTGCTCAAACACAGTGGTGTTTCTGAGTAAAAGAAACACCACCTGTGGGACTTTATTAGTCCCACAGGTGGGAAATTTGTTTTGTTACAGCAAAAGTGCAAAGTTATGTAGTAGAAATTAGAAACACTGGAATGCAATAAAATAAAATAAAATAAAATGCTATATACAATAGAATAAAAATAGAATAATATATACAATAGAATAAAATAGAATACAAATACTATATACAACTGAGTAAGAAAATACAAAAGTACAACTTGTCAGAAAAAGAATTGCACATATAACAGTCTTATTGCACGTGTGAGGGTTTGATCAGCTGCAAAAGTCTTTGTTGTGGAGTCTGATAGCAGTGGGGAGGAAAGACCTGCGAAATCTCTCCGTCCCACATCGTGGGTGCCGCAGTCTCCCACTGAAGGAGCTGCTCAGTGCTGTCAGAGTCTCTTGCATGGGGTGGGAGATGTTGTAGCTTTTCTGCTTAGCAATTTAATTAAAAACTTTTAGATACATTCCTTTTTCATAGTATAATCTTCACGTGCTTCATCTGAATCACCCTTTCTGTGTGCTCACTACCTAATTTATAGCCAAAGTATTCACTCATGTCAAGAGGAGAAATATTTTACTGCTATTATTTGTTGTTATTTTTATAATCATCATTACCATTTCATTATTAATAGTGATGTTGCATTTAGATGCATTCAGATGTTCAAATATATTGGTATTATATAAGTCTTTATTCTAGGTCCAAGAAGAACCACTTTAAATTGTTGAGTTGAATCTATAATTTAAAGGTTTTTGAATGTTTTTATATTCTTACACATAGTCTTCAGTGGGTGACAGGCGGAGTTGCAGGCTGACAGGAAACACGTCTGCAGGGCATGCTTCTGCAGAAGCGAAACTGAAACCAGAGTCTAAGTGCAAGTTAAGAGCAGGTTATTTTTTATGCATTTATCGCTGATTAAGCTTTAAGTAGTTGTATTAGATTGGAACATTTGTTTTATACATTTTACATATAAGTCAAGATTGGCACACACATAGTTTCAGTTGTGCTGGCCTTCTGTCTAGTGGAAAGGTTAAGGTCTAGCTGGGGAGCTGAGAGGTGAAACAAAGTGCAAGCAGAGGCTGACACATACACACACACACATCGTAGATAGACTCAGTAATATAGGTAAAAGTTAATCTTATGTTTTGCTTGCAACTGCAAAAATTGTGCGTGCATATGTGACTGTTTGATGAAGAAGCAGGTGCAGGATGTTCTAGAGACAAGCGACAGCGAAGGCGAGCGTCCGGGGACAACAGGAAGGCACCTGGATGGAGACGCGACGATGTTCTTTTCAAACTATGTTAAAAGTCATTGTGGTTTTGGTTTCTGCCTGGCAACAGAAAGGGGGGCTGTACTGTTTCACCCCTATAAATATTGGGTTCTGACAATTGTAAGGGAGTTCAACACTGAATCTGTACAGTGTTGGCTCCACGCTGCGTGTATTCATTAAAATGCCGTCTAATTGCACCCGGCCGGATCAGTGGTCATTATTTTGGTCTACCTCCTCAATTCCTGAACCCAACATTTGGGGGCTCGTCCGGTGGAAAAAGGGGGATTTTGGAGGTGTAGACGGAGAGATCCGGGGTCCGTGGTGATTAGACGGGCAGACACTAATCAGTGGTGAAAGTGAGGAGGCATTCCCCGGGGCATTTAAAGGTAAGACACGGCCTGTTGAAATATATTTCCAAAAGGTGTCACATTGGGCATGTCAAATTAAAAGCCTGGTCACTGTAATTACTGGTGAAGGTCTGTTTTGATTTTGGTGATAATGAAAGTAATAAAGTACAGTACTGAGAAAGTTAAAAGCGGTTGGAGCCACTGAGAGAATTAAGAACGGTTGGAGCCGTTGAGAGAGTTAAAGCAGTTGGACTGCTAATTTAGTGTGGTAGGGAATTTGGTCATTTTGTGGGTGAGAATCCCCATTGGTCAGACACGTTGGACGTGCTTCAGTTATACCCTTTTCTGGGGGGTTAACGGGTGTTTCAAAGTATTATAAATTTTCTAGAACGGCAGCTGGGCTGCTAAGAAGCGCATAGCCCGGACGTTGCGATCCCTCCTCGATGTGGACGCGCATTGTTGACCTATCGGCGAATAGGATTAGCTCGGTTTGGCTTGACCGTGGGGTACAGGGCATCCTGAGATAAGCTAGTGGTTGGACCACTTAACCGTTTGGAACGGTATCTGCGCTTTTTTGGCCAGCAGAAGTTGGACTTCGGGCATGTAACTTTAACTTAAAACTTCGGGGAAGCCTGGGATGTGAAATGCCCAAAAATAGAGCTTCAGGCAGAGTTTGGGTTGGTTCACGCTTTTAAATTGAGTTAGGGATCTTAGAAATTGGGCCAGAAACTGTTGGACAGATACTGGTTAATTGATTACAAAAAAGTTGGACTTTATCGGTTGGACCGTTAACTTAAATTTGTCAAAATTATATAGGTTTTTAAAAGGCCTAAAATCTGTGCAGTTGTATTTATAAGATCTGTGTAAAATTATGTATAAACAGAGTGGTGTGTGATGAGTCTGACTGAGTGACAGGATGCTACAGTCCTGTGAGTTATTTTTAGAGAGCCTGTGAGAATGCAAATGAGGAGCGGTGACGCGCATGGAGAGTGTTGCTTTCAGTTTAGAGTGTGATTGAGCTTTATAAATATTGTCTGTAAATTTTCCTAAATGCCTGTGACTGAGATGCTGGTTTTGCTCACTAGAATTGTATAAATAGAGTGTGGATTGATTACTGTAGATGTATAGGAGTTGACTGACTTTTGATTGATATATATATAGATTGAGTGCATTGTACAGTACCTAAGACCAATATATTATTTTAAAGTAGTAACCTATCTTGAGCCACAAATGCTGGTGTGTTTTATTTTTTCAGTTATGTGTGTGCTGTGAGAATGATTAGAGGTTTAAATTGTTTTTGTTTGACTTGCTTTTATGATTATGAAAAGGATGTCTAAAATACTCCTAGGAGAGTGTATTTTGAGTGATTTTAACTGTGTGAATGATGTAAGTATTTGAGTGACTGTGCGTGATTTGTATAAAATAAGTAAATAGGTAATAATAACACTCAGGAGGCTGATAGTAGAGTGAGTGAAAAAGTGGAAGTTTAAGAGAAAAGGCAATGTGTGAGACGATTACTGAATGACAAAAGAGCTCTATTTAAAAGTGTGAGTGAACTAAAGCTGTATTGTTTTTAGATGAAGATTTAGTAGAATTAAAGAGGGTCTGTAGACTATAAATACGATGAAAAACAAAAGAGTTAGATTAGTCTGAAGAAACAGGAAATATGGCTCTGTGTGCCTGTGTGTGTGTAACCGGGGCTGCATGCCCATAAAAGGAACGGAGTGTGTGAAGAGAGAACCCAGAGAGAGAGACGAGTTAAACTCTGGGTGGAGAAAGCACAGAAGAGAAAAGAAATGAAAAGGATATTAATTGTATGCTTTAGTGTGTTAATACAGGTGGAGGTCTTTAAACCTGGAACCCTGAGTTCAGCAGCAAAAGCATAGATTAACACAATTGGGAAAACAGGCCAGTTTTTTGGCTAAAAGTTGATAGCTTCACCTGTCACTTTGTCCGGACTCTGAGAAGAAGCTTAAAGGACAGTTAATCTCCTGAGGAAGACCGACAGAACATCATGGAAGAATTGACTGCAGCCAAAAGGCAGTGCAAGTGAAAGCATTAACACTGACGACGACTGATGAGTCCAGCAGTATGAATGAAAGCACGTGATGCAATATGCCCAGTTGCTGGTGAAGAACAGTGGGATATGTCTGCTTGAAGGCACTGACTCTCAGATTTGCCATGCGTGAGGTAATCTTGAGAGAGAAGACTGAAAAGATGGATGGAGAAGTAAAAAAAAAAGTGCAAATAAAATATGACTGTATGACGACTCCAGAAGCAGAATGAAGGAAACCACGTGACAAAACATGCACGGGGAAACTGGAGGCTGGTAATGAAAAGTGTCACATGACTGGGGGGCACTGAGTCGAAGGCCCTGAACGTGATATTTTGCCAGACTGGAACTCAACTTAAGAGAAGAATACTGAAACATCAAAACAGAGAAGAAACAGACTGTGTTTGTTGGAGCTTTGAAGGCCGGACAGGACACTGTGAAGAGAGGGACCGGTGTCAGGTGAAGCAGGACAAGTTTGACTGCGAGTATATAGGATATGATTGGGTTGAAATTTGAAGGCTGGACTTTTGGTGGTTTAGGGAGGTCCACCACGTCACAACAAACAGGTAAATAATAGAGAAGGTAAAAATAATGAAGGTAAATAACTGACAACTACATTAATGAATAGAAAACACACATGCACAAATTGTTACATGTGAAATTATTTTTGGAGAGAAGCAGAAGTGAGATAGTTTGAATCCAGAACTCAGAGGAAAGACGCATTAAGTAAAGCTGATTACAATTTAAGATGCAATGAAGAAACAGCTTACACTGCATTTACATGACCCCATAATGCAAGGAAGAACACGCTTACATACATGACATAAGTTGGTATTTCTGACCAGAGAAAGAGAAATGGGTCGTTTAGGTACCCGTGATAATAATGAAAATGTCTCAGTTTTGTTATTTTCAGGAGCAAAGCAGACCTGGACCAATTCTCCACAGCTGCGGTCAGAAGAAATTATAGGTTAACATCAATGGATATGTTAAGGCAAGTTTCTGGTTGAATTGTTCACAGCATGATGTGTCCAGGAACCTGAAAGCAAGCCCTAACTCCTGGCTGAAGACTAGGAGGGCTGTTATTTAAGGTGGGAAATCGAAAAGTTTGGGCTAGTAATTCGGGAAGGAGAAAACTGACTGTTTAACTGGAGAATTGTGAAGGAGTCTGAAATACTGCAAAGCAACATATGCAAAACCATACATACAAACAGAAAATGCACTAACCTTAAGAAGATAGAGACAAGCTTGTGAAGAGTAATGCAAAGATAGTGATTAAACTTGGCTAAAGGACACAAACACATGCAATTAAATCAGCTTGCTAATTGTATGAGTGATAGAATGGTGTGAATGTTTAATAAGATAGATTAAAGCTTGAAGTTGACTCAAAAGAAGCTGTATGACAAGGGAGTGAGTTATGGAAAAAACAAACAGAACAGTGATTAAAGTAGTTTTTATAAGAGTGAGTCAGGAGTGCTCTTGCACTGAATGATCAAAGCAAGGGATTAGTATAGAAAGAAAATGAAAATAATTCAATAATGTGATAAGGTTTAAACATGCATTTTTCTTGTGAAGTTGGCTGTTGAGCTGTGAGTCACTATGCAAATTAGCTGGAGTGAGTGAGTGACAAAGACACTTCCTGTGTCTGTGTCTCGGAGGCTTTCAGTTCGAGAGAGAGCAGTGGCGGTTGAGGATTATTGGGCGAAATATATAATGGTAAAGTAACAGGATAATTGATTACGGTGGTCAGGTCTGTTCAGAGATGCAGATTTGGACAGGATATTTATAATGTAGTGATGATACGTTGTTGTAATGGGTGTATATCTTATGCTGAATGTAAGTATGGTGAAGTGTCTAGGGAGACGTGTGGAAAACGGTGCAGCTTTTGACGGGGTTTTCGGTGTGTTGAACGGGTGACATTTGGGATTGGTTAAGATTTGTGAGGTTGCTGTTTTTATTTTAATAGAAGGAGTTTTAATAAACATGGACATGTCGAAAAGGGCCCATAGTTTTTGTAGTAGTGCACTTAGGAAAAACCTGTCAGGTGATTTTGTTTTGTACTTTGATGAGCTAATAAGCAGCTCTCTTTTTCTCATTTTTTGTTCTGAAGCAGGCCTGGAAGAGGGTGAGCAGCGCTGACAAAATTCTCGGGAGAACAAAATGTAAGGTGGGCTTTTCAGATTGTAATTGGCTGAAGAGGAGTCCATCGTGGGGACCTGATTGGCTGTGAGTCTCTGTCTAAAAGGATTGTAGCGATTCAATCCAGACAAAAGCCTAAAGGACTATTTTCCTAAAAAGGACAACGAAATAAAACAAATGATTGAGCTCATTTTGCTGATGTGGAGTATCTGATTATTTGAAGGCTCGATATCAGCAAACATCATGTGTGAATGCGTGTGAGTGAATGTGAGTGACTGGACCAAAGAGGGGATGAATGAATGTGGACAAACAGTTTACCATGCCAGGAAGAGAAATGGGATGCTTTGTTTTGCTTTTGTCATAAGCAGGACAAGGGGGAGACTTAATTCGGGGGATGCTGACTTTTGAGTTGCTTTGAGGGAATTTCTGCTTTACTGACTGGGGTTAGATTCGTATTATGCTGATATTTCTGCTGCTATTTTTTATAATGTATTTGTTTGATGATTGTGCTGTTTTGGGGTTTCTTTCTTATAACACAGATTGGATCATAAAGGGGGAGAGTTGGTTATGAAATGTAAAGTACAGGTTTTTGTTTCCAGGAAGTTCCAAGGATCCAGACTTTGCATGAAGCAAGGAGTTTGAGAAGATTTGACATAATGATTAGATTGATTTTATTCCTTAAACACAGGTTTTTAGGGCAAAATACCTGGGAGGAGGATGGCTGTAGTGTTTGAGTGTTTAGAGAGATGATATGACTAACCTTTTTTCCCTTTAATTTCTTAAGCCTGGGTGATGCATTTTGAGTTTTATTTGGACACACATGTGAAGTCCAAATAAAAAGGGGGATTTAATTTGAAATGGGTTTTAGGATGAGTTTATAATTATGGGGTTTTTTGTGATAATTTAGATATGGTAAAACTGAGGCAGGAATTGTTATTTTTATGTCTAAGCTAAAGGAGTAAAATGAACTGAATTCTGTTCAGAAGATAAATGGTGTCCATAAGAAGTTGCACACCAAACTTAAAGGGAAACTGTGGGAATAACAATAATAACGGGGAAGATTAGTGAAATTTTGATGAGCAGAAATGTGTGATTTCTTTTGATTTGTAGAATAAGCTGTTATAATGTAGGCTTTAGAAACAGATATTAAATAGATTTATTTCTAGGGTAGAGGAGAGCTTTTTATGAGGATATTAAAAGTGTCACTGACCCAAAGGAATAGCATTGAAGATTACATACATAGAAATGATTTCATACACATTGCATTCAGGATGTTGATGATCAGATAAGGGAGAAGAGAGCGAGCAACAGGAAGTGGATGTGAAAGCAGCACTTTGAGAGTTTTATACATGATGAGTGATGTTGAATAATATATAGAAATGAACGTTAAGTTGAATCAGGTTTAAATGAAGAGAGCAATTGAGGGACATAAGGTAGGGAAGTCGTAGTAGGGAGAAAGTGTTTTCTATCCCTTAGAGGAGAAGATGTCCACTAGAGAGGGACCTAGAAAAGGAGCAGAGACCACTTAAGCATGAAGTGTTTTCAAGTAGGAGCTGGCATTTTATTATTAAGACCACCTAGATGACATGGGGTTGTCTGGTCCGCTAAGTCACAGAATGCCAAGAGAGGGTCAGAGTGGGAAAAGTGATCCTAATGTACATGACGTCATGGGTGGATAGGGAAGCAGATGAATGGGCCAAGGAGTGACCCAACATAATGTATGGCGACCTCTGGTGGTCCAGAGGTCGAGAGAGGGAGTGTCAAGAGGAGAAATATTTTACTGCTATTATTTGTTGTTATTTTTATAATCATCATTACCATTTCATTATTAATAGTGATGTTGCATTTAGATGCATTCAGATGTTCAAATATATTGGTATTATATAAGTCTTTATTCTAGGTCCAAGAAGAACCACTTTAAATTGTTGAGTTGAATCTATAATTTAAAGGTTTTTGAATGTTTTTATATTCTTACACATAGTCTTCAGTGGGTGACAGGCGGAGTTGCAGGCTGACAGGAAACACGTCTGCAGGGCATGCTTCTGCAGAAGCGAAACTGAAACCAGAGTCTAAGTGCAAGTTAAGAGCAGGTTATTTTTTATGCATTTATCGCTGATTAAGCTTTAAGTAGTTGTATTAGATTGGAACATTTGTTTTATACATTTTACATATAAGTCAAGATTGGCACACACATAGTTTCAGTTGTGCTGGCCTTCTGTCTAGTGGAAAGGTTAAGGTCTAGCTGGGGAGCTGAGAGGTGAAACAAAGTGCAAGCAGAGGCTGACACATACACACACACACATCGTAGATAGACTCAGTAATATAGGTAAAAGTTAATCTTATGTTTTGCTTGCAACTGCAAAAATTGTGCGTGCATATGTGACTGTTTGATGAAGAA
This sequence comes from Pelmatolapia mariae, assembly GCF_036321145.2. Lineage (NCBI taxonomy): Eukaryota > Metazoa > Chordata > Actinopteri > Cichliformes > Cichlidae > Pelmatolapia > Pelmatolapia mariae. Next base: position 49,237,449 of record NC_086246.1, read on the forward strand.
GCAGGTGCAGGATGTTCTAGAGACAAGCGACAGCGAAGGCGAGCGTCCGGGGACAACAGGAAGGCACCTGGATGGAGACGCGACGATGTTCTTTTCAAACTATGTTAAAAGTCATTGTGGTTTTGGTTTCTGCCTGGCAACAGAAAGGGGGGCTGTACTGTTTCACCCCTATAAATATTGGGTTCTGACAATTGTAAGGGAGTTCAACACTGAATCTGTACAGTGTTGGCTCCACGCTGCGTGTATTCATTAAAATGCCGTCTAATTGCACCCGGCCGGATCAGTGGTCATTATTTTGGTCTACCTCCTCAATTCCTGAACCCAACACTCACTGTCTCTGTACTGTTTCGCTAGCTTAGCTTAGCTCGTATTCGACTCGTTAGCACCATGGCTACTTCACCTGTCCCTCCTGCACTTTCTTGCTCATTGTGTCAGATGTTTAGCTACTCCTCGGCCTCCTTTAGCAGTAATGATACCTGTAACAAATGTAGCATATTTGCAGCTCTGGAGGCCAGGATTACTGAATTGGAGACTCGGCTTTGCACCCTTCATTCACCCGTAGCTAGCCAGGCCCCTGTAGCTGGTGCAGCCGAAGATAGCGTAGGCCCCGCTAGCTGTTCCCCGGCAGACCCCAAGCAGCTGGGGAAAGAGGGCGGCTGGGTGACGGTGAGGAGGAAGCATAGTCTTAAACAGAAGCCCCAGGTACACCACCAACCTGTTCATGTGTCTAACCGTTTTTCCCCACTCGGCGACACACCCGCTGGGGGTCAAACTCTGGTAATTGGTGATTCTGTTCTCAGACATGTGAAGCTAGAGACACCGGCAACCATAGTCAATTGTCTTCCAGGGGCCAGAGCAGGCGACATTGAAGGAAATTTAAAACTGCTGGCTAAGGGTAAACGTAAATTCGGTAAGATCATAATTCACGTCAGCAGTAATGACACCCGGTTACGCCAATCGGAGGTCACTAAAATCAATATTGAATCGGTGTGTAACTTTGCCAAAACAATGTTGACTCTGTAGTTTTCTCTGGTCCCCTCCCCAATCAGACCAGGAGTGACATGTTTAGCCGCATGTTCTCCTTAAATTGCTGTCTGTCTGAGTGGTGTCCCAGAAACGATGTGGGCTTCATAGATAATTGGCAAACCTTCTGGAGGAAACCTGGTCTTGTTAGGAGAGACGGCATCCATCCCACTTTGGATGGAGCAGCTCTCATTTCTAGAAATATGGACAAATTTATTAAACCCCCCAAAATATGACTATCCAGAGTTGGGACCAGGAAGCAGAGTTGCAGTCTTACACGCCTCTCTGCAGCTTCTCTCCTCCTGCTACCCCCCTAAAAACCCATCTCCATTGAGACTGTGTCAGCTCCCAAACAGACAAAAAACAAACCAAAAACCAGCAATAAACAACTTAAACATAAAAAATCACAAAGAAAGAACAATACAGAATCCACATCTGAACCAAAGAGTAAAACAGTGAAATGTGGATTATTAAATATTAGGTCTCTCTCCTCCAAGTCTCTGTTAGTACATGACTTAATAATTGATCAACAAATCGATATCCTCTGCCTTACAGAAACCTGGTTGCAGCCGGATGATTATGTTAGTTTAAATGAATCAACACCCCCAAGTCATTCTAACTACCAGAAACCTCGAAGCACAGGACGAGGGGGCGGTGTGGCAGCAATTTTTCACACCAGCCTATTAATTAACGAAAGACCCAGACAGACTTTTAATTCATTTGAAAGCCTGATGCTTAACCTTGTCCAACCCAGCTGTAAAACTCAGAAACCAGTCTTACTTGTTATCATCTATCGTCCACCTGGGCCTTACACAGAGTTTCTCTCTGATTTCTCAGACTTTTTATCTGATTTAGTGCTCAGCTCAGATAAAATAATTATTGTGGGTGATTTTAACATCCATGTAGATGCTAAAAATGACAGCCTCAACATCGCATTTAATCTGTTATTAGACTCAATTGGCTTCTCTCAAATGTAAAAGAACCCACCCACCACTTTAATCACACTCTAGATCTTGTTTAACATATGGCATAGAAACTGAACATTTAACAGTGTTTCCTGAAAACCCTCTGCTGTCTGATCATTTCCTGATAACATTTACATTTACAATGATTGATTACACAGCAGTGGAGAGTAGACTTTATCAAAGTAGATGTCTTTCTGAAAGTGCTGTAACTAAGTTTAAGAATATAATCCACCCACTGTTATCATCTTCAATGCCCTGTACCAACATAGAGCAGAGCAGCTATCTGAACGCTACTCCAACAGAGGTCGATTATCTTGTTAATAATTTTACCTCCTCACTACGTACGACTCTGGATACTGTAGCTCCTGTGAAAACTAAGGCCTCAAATCCGAAGTCCCTGACTCCGTGGTATAATTCTCAAACACGTAGCCTAAAGCAGATAACTCGTAAGTTGGAGAGGAAATGGCGTGTCACAAATTTAGAGGATCATCATTTAGCCTGGAGAAATAGTTTGCTGATTTATAAGAAAGCCCTCCGCAAAGCCAGAACATCTTACTATTCGTCACTGATTGAAGAAAATAAGAACAACCCCAGGTTTCTCTTCAGCACTGTAGCCAGGCTGACAAACAGTCAGAGCTCTGTTGAGCCAACAATCCCTTTAACGTTAACTAGTAATGACTTCATGAACTTCTTCACAAATAAAATTTTAATCATTAGAGAAAAAATTACCAATAATCATCCCACAGATGTAATATTATCTACAGCTACTTTTAGTACCATTGATGTTAAGTTAGACTCTTTTTCTCCAATCGATCTTTCTGAGTTAACTTCAATAATTAATTCCTCCAAACCATCAACGTGTCTTTTAGACCCCATTCCTACAAAACTGCTCAAAGAAGTCCTGCCATTAATTAATTCTTCAATCTTAAATATAATCAACCTATCTCTAATAATTGGCTATGTACCACAGGCCTTCAAGCTGGCTGTAGTTAAACCTTTACTTAAAAAGCATCTCTAGACCCAGCAGTCTTAGCTAATTATAGGCCAATCTCCAACCTTCCTTTCATATCAAACATCCTTGAAAGAGTAGTTGTCAAACAGCTAACAGATCATCTGCAGAGGAATGGCTTATTTGAAGAGTTTCAGTCAGGTTTCAGAGCTCATCACAGCACAGAAACAGCTTTAGTGAAGGTTACAAATGATCTTCTTATGGCCTCTGACAGTGGACTCATCTCTGTGCTTGTCCTGCTAGACCTCAGTGCTGCGTTTGATACTGTTGACCATAATATCCTATTAGAGCGATTAGAACATGCTGTAGGTTTTACAGGTACTGCACTGCAGTGGTTTGTATCATATCTATCTAATAGACTCCAATTTGTTCATGTAAATGAAGAGTCCTCTTCACACACTAAGGTCAATTATGGTGTTCCACAGGGTTCGGTGCTAGGACCAGTTCTGTTTACATTATACATGCTTCCCTTAGGCAGCATCATTAGAAGACATAGCATAAATTTTCACTGCTATGCAGATGATACGCAGCTCTATCTATCCATGAAGCCAGGTAACACACACCAATTAGTTAAACTGCAGGAATGTCTTAAAGACATAAAGACCTGGATGGCCGCTAACTTTCTGCTTCTTAATTCAGATCAAACTGAGGTTATTTTACTCGGCTCTGAAAATCTTAGAAATATGGTATCTAACCAGATTCTTACTCTGGATGGCATTACCTTGGCCTCCAGTAATGCTGTGAGGAACCTTGGAGTCATATTTGACCAGGATATATCCTTCAACGCACATATTAAACAAATATGTAAGACTGCTTTCTTACATCTCTAAAATTAGAAATATCCTGTCTCAGAGTGACGCTGAAAAACTAGTTCATGCATTTATTACTTCCAGGCTGGACTACTGTAATTCTTTATTATCAGGATGTCCTAAAAACTCGCTGAAAAGTCTTCAGCTAATCCAAAATGCTGCAGCAAGAGTCCTGACAGGGACTAGAAAGAGAGAGCATATTTCTCCTGTTTTGGCTTCCCTTCATTGGCTTCCTGTTAAATCCAGAATTCAAAATCCTGCTCCTCACATACAAGGTCTTAAATAATCAGGCCCCATCTTATCTTAATGACCTTGTAGTGCCATATCACCCTATTAGAGCACTTCACTCTCGCACTGCAGGCTTACTTGTTGTTCCTAGAGTATTTAAAAGTAGAATGGGAGGGAGAGCCTTCGGTTTTCAGGCCCCTCTTCTGTGGAACCAGCTTCCAGTTTGGATTCGGGAGACAGACACTATCTCTACTTTCAAGATTAGGCTTAAAACTTTCCTTTTTGCTAAAGCATATAGTTAGGGCTGGACCAGGTGACCCTGAATCCTCCCTTAGTTATGCTGCAATAGACGTAGGCTGCTGGGGATTCCCATGATGCATCGAGTTTTTCCTTTCCAGTCACCTTTCTCACTCACTATGTGTTAATAGACCTCTCTGCATCGAATCATATCTGTTATTAATCTCTGTCTCTCTTCCACAGCATGTCTTATGTCATCTTATCCTGTTTTCCTTCTCTCACCCCAATCAATCACAGCAGCTGGCCCCGCCCCTCCCTGAGCCTGGTTCTGCCGGAGGTTTCTTCCTGTTAAACGGGAGTTTTTCCTTCCCACTGTCGCCAAAGTGCTTGCTCATAGGGGGTCATATGATTGTTGGGTTTTTCTCTGTATTTATTATTGTGCGATCTACTGTACAATATAAAGCGCCTTGAGGCGACTTTTGTTGTCATTTGGCGCTATATAAATAAAATTGAATTGAAATTGAATTGAATAGAACAGGAGCAAGCCATCCCAAAGTGTCCCCACAAAGAGGTGAGCATAAAAACTGTCTAAAATGTCTCGGTATGCTGAAGCATTAAGACTTCCACATGAAGTTTGGAGGTCTGTAGTGATTGAAAGAAAGTTGGTGACCTCTACACACTCTGCTCCTCAGCATCCACTAAACCCGCTCTGTGATTTCACGTGGCATACCACTTTGTGGTTGAGTTGCTGTCGTCCCCAAATGCTTCCACTTTGTTTTAATAACACCAACAGCTGACTGTTTAATATTTAGTAGCAAGAAAATTTCACGACTATGCTTGTTGCACAGGTGGCATCATATAACAGTGCCACACTGGAGTTCACTGAGCTCCTGAGAGCGACCCAGTCTTTCACAAATGTTTTTAGAAGCAGTCTTTGTGCCTAAGTACTTGATTTTATACACCTGTGGACATGGAAATGATTGAAACCCTTGAATTCAGTGATTTGGATGGGTGACTGAATACTAAAGTGCAATCTTGGTCTTTATATCCAATGATATAGTGAACGTCTGCACAAAGTACAACATAAAAAACAAACACTCCCCCCTTTTTAAATCATTTATATCTTCAAATAGATTTTTATTTGGAAAAAAACCTTTAAAATAGTTTAAAAGGTTTAAACTATTTTAAACTCAACACAAGACATAGGTTGTGTCCAAATTCATGGGCTGCATCCTCCTGAGGACCCGGCCTTCGCGGTCTACGTGGGCCGGGTCCTCAGAAGGTCGGGTAGGCCGGAAGTAAATGGCTGGGGAAATTGGACGGTCTAGCCTTCTGATTAGCGTCACCGCTGTCTCGGTGGAGTTTAATAAACTCGGCCGTCTGCTCCTTGCTATCTAAAATATAACAGGACACTGGCTTAAATTCTCGACCGTCTCATACTTCTTTTTAATCAGTTTTCTGTTTGACGTTTAGTCAGCTGTGTGAAAACCAAGGCGGAACCCACCCGGGGGATTAATAAAGTTTTATTTTATCTAATCTAATCTAATAACTTTAATTTCAGCCAAACCGATTTACTCACGAACAAACAAAACACTGAAAAAAAGTCCAACAATGACATTTTAGGTTGTCTAAGTGACATATATTACATTTAACCTAAATAGCGAAAGTCCACGGTGATCTGAAAATGATGTGCTGGGAGTTGTGCCGTTCTCAGCGGCTTCAGTGATCCTCGAGCTCCCAGCTAGCTATCGAGCTGGTGGGTAGCAGACGTCTCCCAAAACGTCGAAGCACTTTTGCAAATATGCGATATCTTGATAAACCGAGCAGATATTTGATGTTTACACAGCTACTTTCTTGCCTGAAAATATGTTAAAAGTTTATTTTGTGACTCAGAAAGATTAGTAAGAGTAATTTTAAAACTTAGTAGCGGCCGCCATTGTTGGAAACTGGGGTTTGGCTGGGCCGCGCTATGAATTCTGGGATATGTTGGGCCACGAAGGACACACCCGACCCATCCTTCAAATTCGGGGAAAAGGAGGACGCATTCGGAGGAGTCTACGAATTTGGACAGCCTTCGGCGCGTCGCTGTGACGTAATCGGTCTACAAATGCGTCCTCAGGAGGAGGCAGCCCATGAATTTGGACACGACCATTGGCTGTATCCCAATTCAGGGTCTGCAGCCTTAAAGGCCGCATTTTAAGGCCGATTACGTCACAGCGACAGGACGCAGGCTGTCCCAATTTAAAGGCTGCTCGAAATGCGGCCCTCAAATGTGTCCTTCATTTCCCCGGATCTGAAGGATGGGTCGGTGTACACTTCATGGCCCAACATATCCCAGATAGCATGGCGGTGGGTGTGGGTAATTTTGCTGAAAAAAACGGCAGACGGCTGAAGCGGAGCGGCCGAAGAGTAAACTCTTAAAAGTAAGTACTGAATATTATGTCACTTAATTATGTGCAAATGTTTAATAATGAAAAACATTAAAACATTACTGTTGGCCACATGTCGGCAAAGTTATGTGACATTAGTGATGTTTGTACTTTCAGCATTAACATGGTTTTAAAGCCTTTACTTTCAAATATACGCCGTCCAATAGTCGACCTTAATCTTACAGAGAATGTGATGATTTTATGGATAATTAAAGTCAGTCATATATCCACAAACACAACAAGCTGAAAGTCAGTGATGCTGCTCGGTTTGCAGTCCTGAATATCACGGCACAAGCAGGATTCACTGCACTGTTAATGTTAGCTATGTTATATTGCTGCCTCTGTTCGGTGGTGTCGAGCCAAACGGACTTTAACGTGTGTTTGAACGAGCTGACGGTTCACTCGTTAAGCTGAAAAAAAGATGCTTTAATCACAGGAGTCACACATGTGTCCACTGTACCATCTGGGACTCTTCTTGTTTAGCACTCGTAATAACACAAACACTAAATCCTCCTTCTCTTGTGCTGTTTTGTAGCAGTGTATACACCTGAGACTGTCACCTGTCTGTCTGTCCTGCACTCTCTCTCTGTTTCTTTCTCTCTGATTGTGGAATAAAAGTATGAACATGTATTTATAAGTTACACTTGTGTTTGAATCCTGCAGCTTATCACACATTTGATTTCCATGTGTGACAACTGCAAGTGTCCAGAGTGAGGACAGACTGAGGGACCCACTGCTGCACATCATCTGTGAGGCTTTGCACCCCTGATGATCCACCAGGACAAACTCAGCAGTGTGTGAGGAAGAGGAGGAGGAAGAGCCAGCAGCAGCTGACAGATGGAGAGAATAGACAGACTGTTCCCTGTTTGTGAAGGACTGCTAGGAAAGTTTAACATAACTAATTGTCTGTCCTGAATCAGTCTTATTAGGTAATGTTCAAATAATGTTATCATTCCAGTGTTTTCAGTGTGGGAGAAAGTACTCAGGGCCTTCAGGTTACACACTATGAAAGGCAGCAACAAGTTTAATATTCAGAAACCTAAAGTATGTATCAGCAGCAGAATGGAGCTAAAAATAAATGTTTGTTTCAGTTCTATGAAGCTTTGAGTATTTTGCATTAGTAGCACTGCTGTGTTTGTTGCATCATATTGCTGTAATTGTTTATATGCTTTATATATTCTGAGGTAAGTTGATCTATAGTGTTACATCATATTCTATAAGGATGTTATGTGTTTGTATACTTTCTGCCCAGTTTGACCCATTTAGCAGAAGTCAGCCTGTTTAAGGCTCTGATATCTATTCTGTATGACTTAAAGCAGTTATGACATGGTCTGATTTTCTCACCCAATAAAGGAATATTTCATATATCAGTCTACTCTTCATTCTATCAGAAACAGTTATCACAGCTCGTACATTTCCTTTTTACACATATATGTAAGCATTGAGCCAAATTTAGTAATGCCAACATATTAAAAGAACAATATTTGTCTCTCATATATAATACATCTATATATACACTGTCAAAGATACTTGTCTTTGAGTGAAGATTTAAGGTGATAGGAAACATAAATAACTGCAACTTGAATCTTTACTGAAGCTCAGTATTTGACACAGAGTTCAAGTTCACTGCTGTAATAACTAATAATGATTAATATAATAACTATAATATTGGCCATATTATATTTACATTACCAAAGTGATATGACTTTAGTCTCATGAACAACATAAGCTAATTGTTGTTGGCGGACAACTAAGATGGCCGCCAGGGTGAAGCCACAGTGTCAGGCAGGTCCTGTGTGTTTGCCAAAAAAATATATCAAAAAACCTTGGATTTTGCCATGTTTGTTTGGTCTCTTTTTGTCTTTTTACCTCCTCTTGAGCTTAATGTATCCACGGAAAATGGTTAATTTAACTCTCCATCCAGCCAAGAGGAGCCAACATCTTTTGTATTCAAGAATCCTGGATTGTGGACATGCTAGGCCGCCCCCAGGTAAATGTGTTAAAACGGTATCTAGATCATTCCTGGGGGTTGTGAATCTCTTGATGATAATACTTCTGGCTGGCGATGTTGAGCGTAACCCCGGACCTGTTTCAAGTAATGTGCTACAGTTGCAGCAGCTCCCTGGGCTAACACCATCACTGCTACCTGGGCTACAGCAGCTCCCTGGGCTAACACCATCACTGCTACCTGGGCTACAGCAGCTCCCTGGGCTAACACCATCACTGCTACCTTGGCTACATCAGCTCCCTGGGCTAACACCATCACTGCTACCTCGGCTAGAGCAGCTCCCTGGTCTAACACCATCACTGCTACCTGGGCTACAGAAGCTCCCTAGGCTACATCAGCTTCCTAGGCTAACACCATCACTGCTACCTGGGCTACAGCAGCACTGTGGGCTAACACCGTCACTGCTACCTGGGCTACAGCAGCTTCCTGGGCCAACACCATCACTGCTACCAGGGCTACAACAGTATCCTGGTCTTACACCATCACTGCCACCTGGGCTACAGCAGCCTCCAGGACTAACATCGTCAATGCCACCTGGGCTACAGCAGCCTCCTGGACTAACATCACCACTGCTACTAGGATTACAGCAGCCTCCTGGACTAACACCATCACTACCAATAGGGCTACAGCAGCTTCCGGGGCTACCATCACTGCTACCGGGGCTACAGCAGCCTCCTGGACCAACACCATCACTGCCACCTGGGCTACAGCAGCCTTCTGGACTAATACCATCATTGCCACCTGGGTTACAGCAGCCTCCTGGACTAACACCATCACTGCCACCTGGGCTACAGCAGCCTTCTGGACTAACACCATCACTGCCACCTGGGTTACAGCAGCCTCCTGGACTAACACCATCACTGCCACCTGGGCTACAGCAGCCTTCTGGACTAACACCATCACTGCTACCAGGTTTACAGCAGCCTCCTGGACTAACACCATCACTGCTACCTGGGCTACAGCTGCTTCCTGGGCTAACACCATCATTGCAGGTCCCGATTACAACTAAACTTAGTAAGTCAACACAACCTATCATACCCATGGGTATACAGAGGAACCCTGTGTTTAAAAAGCATCGATTGTTTAAGTTATTTCGGACTCTTAATCAAGCTAGGACTATATGGGATCCACAATGTAAAGACAAAGGGCTCCTAGGTGGCCATCTGAACATACGCAGCATGGCCCCTAAGAGGGAACAACTGGAACATCTTCTCATTAATTCAAATGTTGATTTCATGGGACTTTCGGAAACTTGGCTCAAACCCTCTTCTCCACAAGCACTGGTAACTCTACAAGGCTACCATGTCTTTAGAAAAGATAGGCATCAAGGAAAGGGGGGAGGGGTGTTATTGTATATGAAGGACTCTCTAAAATGTACACAAATAATCTGGCCCAATGAAATCTCTGTTGAATGTGTTGGAGTTAAAGTGTCACTCTCAGCAGAAATGTCATTTACTGTTTTATGTCTTTATCGCCCACCTTTAGCAAAAGTAGATTTTTATGACCAATTCAAGGCACTTCTGAATTCTTGCGACTTCAATAATGAACTTATCCTAATGGGAGACTTAAATGTAAATTGGGATAACAAAAGCGACAGAAAGAAACTAAAAGAAATCACAGATAATTTTGGTTTAAAACAAATGATCAATGATTCCACTAGAATAACAAATCGCTCTAGAACTCTAATAGACCTGGTGTTTTCTAACAAACCGGACAGAATGATAAAAACATATAACTTTTTGACTGGCTTGTCTGACCACAATGCAATATTCTTCTCTAGAAAGCTGACTAAAAAGCGACTGAGATGTGTCAGTAAAAGCATGAATATAAAAAAAACATTTATTCCAAATAATCAAGAGCAACATTTAATGGCAGCTCTAAATAATTTTGATTGGACTAGCATACTATCCTATGATGACACTAATAAATGTTGTGATTTATTATACTCTGCTATTAAAGGGGTCTTGTCACAGTTTCAGAAAGAGAGCCATTTAAAGAAACGAGTTTATTCCTTGCCTTGGATTAATACTGAGTGTAAACAGCTTATGAGACTCAGAGACCAGTTATTTAAAAAGTCGTTACAATCTGGATTAAATACTGATCGATTACATTTTATATCTGCAAGGAATAAAGTCACACAAACTTTGAGAATGGCAAAAGCAAATTTTTTCATGACTGCAATTAATAGTGCCAAAGGAAACTGTAAGCTAATTTGGGAAAATATTAACAAACTCCTTGGTAACAGTAAGCATAATGCTGATACAGACCTTGAACTTAAATTTGCCAATGAACTGGTATCAGAGCCTCTTAGCCTAGCTACTAAATTAAATGATTTTTTCCAAAGTACCATTAATGAAATTGCACAATTATTTTCTAATTCTTATGACCCTCAACAAAATATTGGGAATACCGACACCAAAGAGGATGTTTCTTCTCCAGATTCAAAGTTCAATATTCAGAAAATTACAGAAAATGAAGTAGAAAATATAATCTCTAAATTAAGAAGTTCTAAAGCAAGGGATGAGTTTGGATTTGATACCAATTTCTTGAAGCATTATAAATCTTGTCTTTTGGTGCCTGTGACCTATCTTATTAATTTATCAATCACGCAGGCAGTCGTTCCTCTGAGTTGGAAGGTGGCAAAAGTTACACCAATTTATAAATCGGGTGATAAAACAGACCCTGCTAATTATCGACCTATTAGCATACTCCCTATCTTTTCAAAGATAGCAGAAAAGTGGGTTGCTAATTCTATCATCAAACATCTTAATGACTCCAATCCGGGTTTGCACCCTATGCAATTCGGATTTCGCACTCTTCATTCAACTGAAACGGCTGTCTGTGTTTTTGTTGAGAGAGTGAAATCTTACTTAGACAAGAGCAGTTGTGTTGCGGCTGTTTTTCTTGATTTCAAGCGTGCGTTTGACACTGAATCATCTTAAGCTCTTGTCTAGACTGTCGACATTTAACTTTAGTAATCACACTGTTAAATGGATACAGTTTTATCTATCAGATAGAAAACAATGTGTGCAAATAAAGAATAGCAAGTCACCCTATCTTTACTGTACGCAAGGTGTCCCCCAGGGTTCAATTCTAGGCCCCCTGTTATTTTCACTTTATGTAAATGACTTGCCTAATGTGTGCAAAAATGTGGACACGATTATGTATGCTGATGATACGGTAATTTTTACGCAAGCCAAAACTGCTGATGATGCAGCCCATCAGCTTTCACTGGCATTACATGATTTACAAAAATGGCTGAATGACTCATGCCTGTGCCTTAATTTTAAAAAGACCGTATCAATGTTTTTTAGTAAACCTAAAACAACCGTGGCTGCAGTAAAAGTTTGCTTGGGTGCATAAGAATTAATTAATGTTGAGGAATTTAAGTATTTGGGAGTGCTACTAGACTAAATTATCCTTTAAAAAACACATTAGAAAAGTAGTGAAAACTGTAAATGTTAATATACAGAACTTTAGACATATCCGCACATCATTAACAGACACAGCAGCGATTACATTCCTGCATTCTATGATACTGGCTCATATTGAATATTGTATCACAATTTGGTCCTATACGAGCTCTGCTGCTATTGGGCCAATCGAAGTATGCTACAAAAGAGCATTGAAAATATTAGATAAAAAACCTTTTTCATATCACCACTGTCAAATTTTAGATAAATACAAGTTTTTAAATTTTACTAATTTCAAATTATTTAAATCTGCCTGTCTAATATACAAAGTTATACATGGTCTGGCGCCTCCACCAATGAGTGATTTTATTAAACAAAAGTCTAGCAGTGTTGCCGGGTCTCGACTGACTCGAGCCACTGTTAGAGGTGATTGTGAACTGACATTCAGGCGGACCACCTTTTCACAGAATGCTCTGTCATACCAGGGAGTGAGCTTCTGGAATAGTCTTCCACTGTCAGTGAGGGAAAGTACAAGTCTACCCATCTTTAAGAGTCACTTAAAAGGGCGGCTGAGGGACACACAAACATGTGATCATGTTTAATAATCATGCTTTATATTGGACGGGAAAAAAGAGTTAGTGTGTTACAAAAAGGGAAACAACTGTTAGTGCAATGGGTGAACGCAATATCACGACAGTCAGGGCATATGCAATACTGGGGTTTGTGCAATATAATTGATGTGTTTCCGTTATTGTTATCTATACTGTCCTCTGTGTCCACTCTTCTTGTCATTTGTTTGTTCTAGTATAATGTGATGACTGTTTTTGTCCTTTTCACATGACCTGTAAATAGTGTCTCTGTATGTTTTTACTAACTTGTGTTTAACACCAACCTGCCAGAGGGTCTGCAGATGGAAATTAGCCCAAGGCTATAATCTGGCATATTTACATTTATTAAAATGTTCATTAATATGTATTGCCCCTCTTTCTAAAAATAAATAAATAAATAAATAAAATTGTTATTTACTAGCTAATCTTTAAATGACTGTTCAGTACAGAAATGAAGCCCAACAATTTTTACAGTCCTGTGGTCTCAGCCTCAGATACTTATTAAATCACACACAGCTCATGTAAAAACAAATGAACAAAAGATTTTCTCCTTCATTTCTGTCATTTTACACATTTCTGCAGTACGGTATGAAACGTTTCCAGCGGTTAGTATCATGGTTGCTAGGCAACCTGGGCAGCGAGACGGAGGCTAGACCGTCCCATTTCAGAAGCCTACAAGCCTCGCACTTCCGGCCTTAGCGGTCTTTGAGTGCGCGGCTCTTGTGGACCGTTACCGGTAATTATTATAAATATTATATTACCTGAAGGCTAAAAGAAGTCATGTCAGACGTCCCTTCTTTGGAGAAAAAACATTAAAGGTAACTGAAGCTTTAAATCTAAAACCTTAGCATTTTTTTTCTTTCCATGTAAGAGACCCAATAAGGGAATGTGCATGACACTGTAATTTTTATAATAATTTATAATATTTAGCTTGCCAACAGCAAAATGTACACATCAGGCAGCGAGTTTGACAGTTTGAAGAGACCGTAATGCTAATTTCACAAGTACAATGCTTTGTACAATAAGTTTATGCTTACTGTGAAATTTGTTCAAACACACTCACCGGCCACTTCATTAGGTACATCTGCTCAACCTCTCCCTCAGTCAAAAATCTAATAGCATCTCACAGCAACTCCGTGCATTTATCCATGTACACATGGCCAGGTTGGGCCACGATGACCTGCTGACGTCTGAGCATCAGAATGAGGACGAAAGGTGATTAAAGTCGCTTTGAACGCGTCGTGATTGTTGGTGCCAGACGGGCTGGTCTGAGTATTTCAAAAGCTGCTGATCCGCTGGGATTCCCCTCAGAAACACCCATCTCTGGAATTTACAGAGACTAGTCCGAAAAAAAGAAAATATCCACTGTGCGTGAAAAGTCCGCAATAACTGTCCCACCAAATGAGGTGACCGGAGCGTAGATGCACATCTTGTTACACGAGAGGGCGGCAAAGAAAAAGAAACTAAAAGCACGAAGGCCGTGACGTTACAAAAAAGAAATAGAGCTCTTGCTCCGCATCTGTAATGTCATAATAAAAGGCGCGCATCGTCTGCGCGAGCGCGTTGACGTTTCAAAACATTCACAGGGACAATGAATGAAGGCACCACCATTATTACCGTGTTATGAAGTTCCGTTAACCGTCCCGCCTATGAGCCAATGAGGAACCGTCTCATCCTCTTTGGAAAGAACCTCTGTCGTTGATGTTCACGAGCTCTGGATTCATCCGAGAGGCTTTTTTAAACGGAGAGGAGGCTCGCCTCACGATGACTGCGCGATATTTCTAACGAAAGTCATCCCCGTGTCTCGCTCCCTCTTTCATCCTGTAACCGGTTAAAAAACGGAAATACAAACTCGTATTACTTTTGAAAACGAGCGGGAACTGCCAGTAAATGCATCACATGCTTGAAATCATGCGTGGAGGCGACATTTTATTTTTTCTTTCTTTTCTTTTCTTTTTTTGGCTGTTTTTCGGAGGGATTTTCAGCTCGAGTCGTTTGGAAAATGTGATGCCACGCACTGAACAGCAGGAGGAAGGCGTGCTATGGTTTTAATCTCATTTAACGTAAGTTTTTATATTTATCTATTTAATTATTTTGTGTTTTTTGCTTACTTTTTGTTATTCAGACATCATTGTCACAGTTCTGGCTTTGGTTGCGTTTTTTCAGGCTGCAGGTGGCTTACTGTATACCTGACATATAGATATTGTGAAAAGGCTCCATGGAGCTTTTTCCATAAACAGGCCCAAACATGACATCAATAAAATATCTGCACACGGGAAAATCAGCAGGGGAGCAGGAAAAAATAGGCAAAATCTGTAATATTATTTCCTTTCAAAATTCTGATTATGACCTACATGGAGTATCAAGGGCGTCGATTTGGCATGGACGGAAAGGACATGTCCCCACCAATATCCAGCGATTACTGAATTGTCCCCACCAATAATTTGATCTCTTCGAGTAAAGAAAAACAAACCCGATAGAAAGAAAAAAACGATCTGTCAACGTCTCATTCACCCAGCGGTGCAGAAAGAGTTAAATTACGTTCTCTACTGGAGTCCTACAGCATGTGACAAATATGGCCAATGTGATTGGCTGTGCCTTTCAGGGAGCTCTGTTTAGTTTTAGCAGCGGCAAGCCTGCTCTGCGAGGAGGAGAGGAGGATGGCAGCAAAAGGAAGAACCTGGATATAAGAAAGTATTTTTCAAAGAAACCTGTAACTCACTTAAAGTCAAGTTAACTCATAAAATGTGTCCGTCACAATAACGTTACAGGCTATGCTAGGCTTTGGCCCACATCAGTCTAAAATTGTATGTGACCATGAATAACGTGTTTTGGAAACTAACTGCACAACAGGCAGCACTATTAGTTCTCTCAGTCTCAGAGCAGCATTTCTAATTTTGATTGAAACTGTCAGAGAAAACGGCAGCCTCGAGCAAGCCAGGATATTAGTTTACAGAGGCTGTTAAAATTATATGTCTAACGTTAAAATGTTGGTGACACAATAATTTCATCCTAATGGCACTGACATATTTATAGGGTTAATTTTTGAGACAAAATATCATGAGGTAGTCATGATTTTGCAAATATTCCACCTTGTAGTGCAGTTTGCACAAATTGTTTTAAAAATGCACTCACCCTACAAACATTACTATTGAGTCAAGATCTGCACAAATTGACAGAAACACTGAAGCAGCTACACATTTTATTCTTATTGTCATGTATGTCCTATTTGTCAGGTGACAGAAGAACCAACACAAAGCTCAGAGAGGAATGGTGATACAAGATCACAGGTGGAATTGATAATTTTGTGGTAATCTTAGATGAGTAGTTTCATGGACAAAAACCACCAGGTCATTCAGTGTTCCCTTAGTGCCAAAGTATAACAGATGTTGGTGTACTATAACTGAAGTAATGTTGTTAAGTCCTTAAAGTCATATTCTTTTATTGTCATGACTGTATTTGAAGCTATTTTTATTTTTGTATGATACCTGATTTATATGGAATATAGCTGAAGTAAACTAAAGTCTAAAATACTTAGTCATTTGTTTAATAGTAATTTAACATTATATAATTCACATATAAAATTATGAATTGTAATTTTAAATGGTTTAAAAGCATGTAGAATAGCATATGTAGGCAAGTATATTTCTCCTTTTTTTTAATCAAGAAGCAAAAACAAAAAGGAAAAAAAAAAGAAACAGGGCAGGTTCGGTGGTTGAATCAACCGTCCCCACCGAGGCCAAAACCAAATCTACACCCTTGCTACAGCCTGGAAGCCCAAATTATTTACCAATAAACAACTACTTGAAATTGATTAAGTTGTGGGTCCTGAATCTATAATCTATGAAAGTTTAACGTTTTGAATGGAATTATGGAAATAAATAAACTTTTCCATGATATTCAAATTTTTTGGAAAGGGTCTGTAATTCAGCATCGTGTGTGTGTGTGTGTGTGTGTGTGTGTGTGTGTGTTTTCCACTGATCATCTGAATTCATTAAGATTCAGTAAGTATAAAAGTCTAATCTATATCCACTAACCTAATTTTTTAAAATTTGCTTTACAAGGACACCGAAGAATTTAAGGCCAACCTTGAAAGGCTGGTGATGAAAATTGCCATCATCAGTGACCGGTACACCCCTGGATCTGACCATAAGATTGCAACCATTGTGGTGGAGGGAACAAAAATCCTGGAGGGCCAGAATTTCCCAAGGTGCTGTGTGTTACTCATGGGCATAATATATGCTCTCAATCTGAGCTAATGCAAGGATCTGAAATATACTTTTGAAGTTTTTAAGAAGCTGTTCCTTGACCTTGCTGGAACCAGCATTGTGTTAAAGATGCTGACTCTGTTTCAAAAACTGTTAACTGTTTTGAATCCCGCATGTGTAACATTGATCTTAAAGGTGTTTGCTGCATTGTATAAAAGAAAGATGCAAGATCTTGTAAAGTTTGGTAGGCATTGAAAGTTAACATTTACTGAACACTTGCTTGGAAGTAGTACTGCAACAAAATGTTTTCTAAGTGGATTTTTTGACCAATTGAACACATTTGTTTTTCTGGTCTTAAATACATAAAGGCACATAGTATAACTTGGCTGCGATGGTATAAATCTAAATTTCTTGGTTATTTTCACTTTTTAAATATAAAGTGTTAAAATGCCTACAGTTAGGAATTCATTCAACATTTTATTTTCTTTCTTAAAAGCTATTACAATAAAAAAAAATAAGAGAAAGCTAAAATGATGATAATAATGAAGAAAATCAGCAACTTAATATTTTAAATCATTAACTTAGAAAATTGTTTTTGTAACTGCTATAATTAATTACATAACACTTAAAATCATTTTAAATAATGTGGAAAAAGTAATTGGAGGAACATAATTTTTATGAGTAAAAAACTTAACCACTGAGAGCTAAAAGTCGGCGGAGGTTTGCCGGTGACTGGATATCAGCCGCTGATAAAGTGCTCTGCAGCTTTCTGCCGCCCACGTTAAACTGTGACTATCACCAAGTAGTAGGCATTTCCTAAATAAGCAGTAGGTGTTAGACAGCTCACTGGTGAGAAGGATGTGTGCTAGAGCGCTGACGATATCCTGGATATGCTGACCTCGCTCCGTGGTGTACGGGGCTCCGAGGCAGTGGGCTTCCAGTTTACCCTCATGATCAATCTTCACAATAAAAATATTAGTCGAAGAGTGTAAAATATGAAATAAATAATTAAATGTGTCAACAATTAATTAATTAAATGTCATAAATATGTATTTAATTAAGTAATTCCAATTTTAATTAATTATTGACACATTTAATTAATTATTTAATGGTGTATTTAATTAATTCATTTTGGCAGTCCTGATGCCCTATCAAACACCACAATCTCAGTTTTCTTTTCATTCAAAATAAGAGAATTCACCGACAGCCAATCTTTGACCTCTTTCATGCAATGTAACAAGCAGTCCAGTGGTGATGACAAATCATCAGTCAATGGGAAATAAAATTGAATGTCGTTGGCATAACCGTGGTAAGAGATTTTATATTTATCAAAAATAGAGCCCAGACGTAGCATGTACAAAGAAAACAACGAAGGAGACACAGACCCCGGGGGCACACCACAACAAAGAGGGGCCATAGTGGACGAGTAACATCCCATAGTCACAGAAAATGACCTATACAAAAAATAGGATTTAAACCAGTTAAGGGCAGAACCCTTAATGCCTACAGCATGTTCTAGATTCTTTAAAAGAATATTATGGTCCACCATATCGAAAGCTGAAGACAAATCCAATAAAATGAAAACTGAGTCAGCGATTAAAAGAAGATCGTTAAAGACCCTCAGCAGAGCCGTTTCAGTACTGTGGTGTGGTTTAAAGCCAGACTGAAATTTGTCACTAATATTATTTGTGTTTAAGTAGGCCTTTAGTTGCAAAAAGACATTTTTCTCTAATACTTTAGTTAAGAACGGGAGTTTGGAGATCGGTCTATAGTTTGCAGGATCATTCTTGTCAAGGCTGCTCTTTTTTAGAACAGGTTGCACTATCGCGTGTTTAAAGGCAGTCGGGACACAGCCCACTAGTAATGATAGGTTCATCAAAGATAGAATATAAGGCCCAATTACCTCAAAACCATCCTTAATAATGCGGGAAGGGAGAATGTCATGTACAGAATTCAGATTTCTCAGCTGTTCAATTAATCTCTTGAGGGTGGAGAGAGAAACTGGCTCAAACTGATAAAAAGTCAACAGACATCCTAAAGTAGGAAGAGGATTCACCACAGAAGGGTGTAAAAGTGAGGCCCTTAACAATACATTTTTTCTTGTAAAGTGATTTAAAAATTGCTCACAGAGAGCTGGGGAGGCCAAAACCGACATTCCAGGACAAGGATTGATCACAGAGTTAAAGATTTTGAACAGGATTCGGGGGTTGTGGCTGTTGGTCACAATAATATCCGACAGGAGAGCCGCTTTAGCTGCCTTAACAGAGTCTTGGTATATAGAGCAACTACTACGTAGAGTGTCAAGGGATACCTGAAGCTTGTCTTTCTTCCACTTCCTCTCAGATTGACAACACACGCGTCATAAGGCTCGTATAGAGTCATTTAACCAAGGCTGAGAAGAAGATCTGGGATGTTTCATCTTTACAGGGGCCACTGTGTCCAGAATAGAGGAGCATGTGGATAACAAAGAATTAACAACATCATGAACCAAGGGGGTGTATAGCATTTAGTGTCCGTGCTATCAGGATCAAAAAAGGCAGAGTTCAAAAAGGCCGCAGAGAAATTAGCCACAGTCTCAGAATTAATTATACGTAGAGGACGACAAGGGCCTGCAGAAGTCAGTTCTATTACATTTAACTCAGCATCGAACATAACCAAAAAATGGTCAGAGATTCCAACATTGTCAATGCTCTTAATACAGATATCCAGACCATATGAAAAGACCAAGTCCAACGAGTGGCCCTTTAAATGTGTCCGTTCACTCACCCACTGTGTAAGGTAAAAGAATCAGTTAGGGCCAGAATATCCTTGGCAATATTTGTAATATGTTTAATGTCCTTGTTGATTACTCAATGTCACTGTATCTCTCGCTTTTTTTTACTTTTCTGTTTTTGTTTTCTCCCTTTTAATCTTTATGTCTATCTTATTTATTTAATTTTACGTACTATTCCGCTGTATTATAATTTTGCAGTACAATTGTACGTTGTCTCCTCCATGTATTATATTTGTTGTTATTGTTCCTCTTGAAATAAAGTTGGAGGGGAAAAAAGAGAGCATCTGTGTTGAATGGAGAAGTTCACTCTGACACCTCTGTCTTTCTAAATGGAGGGACAGTAACTGCGTGTGTAAATGTAAGCATGTAAAAACTGCAGATAGTAACAATAACAGCAACAGTATTTTGTCCATCTCCGCCATTGTAGAAATTCATCTCGGCGCACAGCGTGACGTCAAAAAGGCACACACCTTTGACATAGCGTTACCCAGCAAATTCCTGTTTCCAACAATGGTGGCATCTACTTAGTTTTGATATTACTCTTTCTGGGACACAAAATAAACTTTTAAGATATTTTCATGCGAGAATGTAGATGTGTACAGTTCAAATATCTGCTCCATTTATCAAGACATCACATATTTGCAAAAGTGCTCCGACGTTTTCGGAGACAATGCAAGCACTTTTCTATCCGCACAGCGTAGTGACATCACTGATGACGTTCACAAGTAGGCATAATGAAACAGGCCCCTGTGTGTTAAAGTTTTTGTTTTGTTTTTTATTTTAGCCAACAAAAGGGAGATAGCATTTATTGTTCCTTAATTTAATATCAATATAGGGAAATGGATCAATGGCGATTTATCAGTATACACAGGAGAAAGGGTTTCAATATTGTTAGCAGTCCAGTGGATTGAAGACACAAGACCACTAAGATCTGTGATGTGCTCGGACTCAAGCTCATCACTGGCCAGTTTGCAAGACAGTTACTCAGAATGCAGACCTGACAATCTGATAGAGATCCAGCAAAACATTATTCAGAGTTATTATGATGGGGCTTATGGTCACATTCTTATTGGTACCAGCGCATCATGGAATTAAAGGAAATGAAACGGCAGATAGGACAGCAAAATAAGGAACAAGGAAACCGATGGTAGATATGGATATTAGTGTGAATAGGACGGAGATCAAGAGTAGAATACGATACAAAATGAAGGAAAGGTGGCAAAAGCAATGGGAGGAAGAGAGGAAAGGGCGAGGGTGGTTTTACAAAATCCAAAGGAAAGTGGGAGACATGAGAAGTGCAGGAAGAAACAGGAGATGGTTATATCTCGACTTAGATTCTGACACACTGGTTTGAATAGCACATTACTTTTAATAGGAAAACACTGTACAGGGGAGTGTGACTGCAGTAAGGAACAGGAAACAATAGAACACGTTTTATTGCATTGTCAGAAGTACGATGCTGAAAGAAGACAACTGATCAAAAAGCTGGACGATATCAGAATGAAACTGGACTTGATTGATTGATTTTGCAAGAACTCTATGAGTGAAAGTTATCAGGCTGTATTTTGTTTTTTAAGGCAGACCCATCTGTTTGGGAGGATTTGATTTTTTTAAATTTTTTTTTTTTGTCATTTCGGTGCACACTCCACACCAGTTGGTGGCGGTAATGCACCAACCGTGAATAATTCCTAAAAGAAGAAGAAGAAAGGTTCCTTCTCGATTTTAAAATGAGAAGGCGCCTCGCCTCAGGTGACTGCGCTTTTTCTAACCCCAGCATGTCGTCATGTCTCGCTCGCTCCTTCATCCTACGCTCTTTCATTTTGCAAGTGGTTAAAAATAGACAAAACAGAAATAACAACTCGAAATACTTTTGAAAACGAGCGGGAAATGTGTCACATGCTTGAAATCATGCGTGGAGGCCACGTTTTTTCCCTCTTTTCTTTTTTTGGCTGTTTTTCGGAGGGATTTTCAGCTCGAGTCGTTTGGAAAATGTGATGCCACGCACTGAACAGCAGGAGGAAGGCGTGCTATGGTTTAATTGCATTTAACGTACGTTTTTACATTTATTTATTTTATTATTTTGTGTGTTTTTTGCTTACTTTTTGTTATTCAGACATCATTGTCACAGTTCTGGCTTTGGTTGCGTTTTTTCAGGCTGCAGGTGGCTTACTGTATACCTGACATATAGATATTGTGAAAAGGCTCCATGGAGCTTTGTCCATAAACAGGCCCAAACATGACATCAATAAAATATCTGCACACAGGAAAATCAGCAGGGGAGCAGGAAAAAATAGGCAAACTCTGTAATATTATTTTCTTTGAATATTCTAATTATGACCTACATGGTCATACATCAGTATCTCGGGAAGGGTGGGAGAGGCATCATATATGTTGCTGCTGGACAAGCATAACATGCTCAAATAGAAGCTTTAAACATGTAACCAGTGTTGATTCTACTCTAAGTACTCGAAGCGCTCTATACCAGCGGTCCCCAACCCCCAAATGACTCACGGACCGGTAGCGGTCCGTGAGTCATTTGGTACTGGGCCGCGAGAGTGAGACTCGGGTGTGAAATGTATGGGTTTCAGGGTTTTTTTTTTTTATCGGTTTTTAGCGTTATTTTGTTTTGTTTTTTTCGTTAACTCGGTTTTCCTGGGTCTTTTCACGTGTGGTATGAATAAAGCTTCTTTTTTTCGGTACCGGTACTAGTTTTATTTTGTTGTATTTATCCGCGACACCTTAAAAGCCGGTCCGTGAAAATATTGTCGGCCACAAACCGGTCCGTGGCGCAAAAAAGGTTGGGGACCGCTGCTCTATACAACACGCCACATTCACCCATTCACACAAGCACTATCTTCTATGCTTTTTAAGTGCTTTCTAACTACCATGCACACACATGGTGTTTTGTATTCTGATCGATACAACTCGGAGTTGATATCTTGCACAAGGATATTTGGCATACGGCTTCCCGTGGGTTCAGTGTTTATTTTGACACACGGTAGAGCTGGAGATTTATTGCACATCTTGTTTTTGACAAGTTACCCCTAAACTAATTATTCTGAAATTTAAAAATATATCATTAGGTGCAGTCCTTATGTATAAAACACGATGCTTATGATCTAAAACTATCTTATACCCCCTTACATTGTTTTATTTTTGTCTGTCTGTTTATTTGCTTTTTTTTTTTTTTTTTTAGAACTGGGAAAGCAAAATTAAGAAAATATGACTGAAGATAGGACTCATTCATTAGTTTCGTTATGATGAAACTGGATGAAACAAGCGACATCACTGAGCTGAATACAGCTCAAAACAAAAATGAGATATTATTCACTTCTAATATTTTAATTTGAAGTTACTCGTTTTGTCTAATTCTTGTTTTTCAGTAACAGCTCGAGCTGCACAGTCAGGGATGATGTAAGGGTGGGAGGGACATGTTTCAGATTTCTCTGTATTTGGCCAGTCCACCATCCTGGATTCTTTCAGTCTTCAACACAGCCTGCTGAAAATTTTAGGTGATAAGTTTGCTTGCTTTGTATTGCGTTTTAAAGGGACACCTGAAATGAGTCTCTCTGACCAGCTCTGCAATGCCTCTGCAACTGGAAATCTATCAGAAATCATAACTCTACTGCAAAATGGAGCTGATGTAAATATAAAAAATGTGTTTAATAGGACTGCAATACAGGTAAGTAATAAAAACCTTTTGAAGTGGCTTTTTTTCCGAAGTGATCTTAAACATATTTGGATGATTTCAGTCTGTTTTGCTTGCTAGCAGCTTGATTTACTTCCTTGTTTTAGTGCTTTGTGTTAGAGGCCGAGGCCTCCTCACATGTACTCTTCAAATATCCACCAGCTTCAATAATGTCATCATTATACTAAATCAAATCGTCTCAGATCGATGTAAATATTTTTTGAAGTGCAGAAATCTGTATGTGGCAGTTATAAGTTTGGACTCTCCAAAATAGATTTAAGTGTAGTGAAAAAGAAACAGTTTACCAAAAGTCTAAAAAGCTGAAATTCATGATTTACTATCAGATTTGAATAAATTTATAGATTAATATAAATACATATGTGTGCATGAGTGTGTTTTATGGAGTAATAAGATGTTCTTTTATTACTTGCTTAGTTTCACAATTTATTTTTCAAATGCAGATTTTGTACTTGACTCAGAGAGAGTTGTAGCTTTTTTGTATCCCATGAAGTAAAGAATAAACTCGTGTTTATGTTACTGTAATTAAGAGAAATCAGCAAATACGAGGCAAGATTAAAGTCTGAAATTGTCAGTGGAGCTGAGGAGCAACGAAATGGTGGTGTTAAGGAAATGGTGGCTGAGGGTATTAGCTGCGGTAAATAAAAAAATAAGTCACTATGAAGGAGGGCCGGTACATCGGCCGAAAAATGCGTCGGCCCACTGGGAAAATGCCCGATATTCCAGATTATCAGCCCGTGCCCTGCTTGGATCTGATTTTAAGCGTGTTTTGTTTTTTGGGGTTTTTTTTGCTCATGCACTGTCTGCGTGGCACACGAGGTTTAATATGAACGATTATATTGAGTGGAGGTCTGTACCTTAACTGTCCACTCGGAGAGAAAGCTCCTCCTCGTCCTATTTTACTTTCACTGCCACCAATAGAAACAGGTCCGCTGATGCTGCTCCAATGGCAGGCGCAGATTTTCCCTGACGACAAGAAACGTCAGGAGGAGAGGCGGGGCCAATGCGGCCGGGCTGAATTAATAGCAATACACTTACTGAGCATTAAATGCATTAAATTGGGATTTGGTGTCATGGGATGAATTTAATATTTAAATATAAAAATGACAATCGCCAGGCACACCCTGGGCAGCTCCTTAAAGCTTCTTCTTCTCCTAAATTATCTCCCGCATCCATTCTCTCTCTCCCTCCATGCTGTGTGTGTGCAGGTAGTGAAGTTGGGGGACTCCCGGGTCATTGAGACTCTGCTGCAAGCGGGGGCAAATCCAAATGTGCCAGATCCCTCCTGCGGTCTCACCGTGACCCACGATGCCGCTCGTGAAGGATTCGTGGATTCTGTGCGCGCGCTGCTAAAATATGGGGCCGATGTTAACATCGCAGATGAAAGAGGTACGGAATTAAATTATATGATTTACTTCTGTTTTGTTTTCTTCTCGCACCTGGTTTTTTATTGACCTATAACTCCATATGAAGGTAACCTTCCGCTGCACCTGGCCGCCAGTAACGGTCACCTGGAGGTTGTCAGGCTGCTCATTGGAAACACCGAGAATCGCGGCGTACGCAACAATGACGGACTCACCGCCGAGCAGCTCGCGCGCGGCAATGGCCACACGGACACAGCCACGTTCATCCAAAACCATCAGTGAGTGGACCAAACTGCACCTTACACGAGAAGAGTTTCTGCTCCCAAAATAATGTGGGTCTCTAGGAGGGATTTTTCCTGAGTCCAGTTTAGTCAAAAACACAAAATAAAGGAACAAAACAAAAGTTTTAGTATAGTGTGTGTGTGTGATGTTTAGCAATAAAGAGCCATGTAAAAGATGTAGGCTAATTATTTTACATGTCAGTACAGTGCTTTGTGCTCTGAAAATTTTATAGCTTTGTGAGTGTTAAGGCTTCAGGCGTGACAGTTTGTTTTTTCTTGTTTTATCCTATCCATTGTGTGCCAGAAAACAGGGTTTCTGAATGCAAAGGAAACATAATGCTGCTTTCACCTTTTCTATAAAATTAAGATATTATTTTCGAGTTCACAGATTGAACTGGTTTGTTTCTTTGTTTTCTTGTGTTTCCTCGGCGAGGCTTTGAACTCTAATAAGGGTTGATACTCAGCTCGAAACATTTAACCGAAAATGAAACTTAAAATCTTTCATGCGCATTAACATAATGAATGGCCTGTATAGCGCTTTACTAGTCCCTAAGAACCCCAAAGCGCTTTACACATCCAGTCATCCACACACTGGTGATGGCAAGCTACATTGGACAAGGACACAACGACCGAGACTGTCCAAGCTGGGGCTCGAACGGGCAATCTTCCGATTACAAGGCGAACTCCCAACTCTTGAGCCACGATCGCCCGTGGCTCCGGTAAAGGCGTGTGCTCCTGTTTTCATTTACTTTGAAATTAAACGACCGTCTTCTTGTTCAATTTTTAGCGTGGGTGTGAAGTCACAAATTCAAAAGGCCTAAATTTTCACTAAGACAGTTTGATGTGGCTATTAAATACATGTGTGTGTCTGTATAGCACCCTCTGGTGTTGACTCTAAGAAAAGAAAATCAAAAGAAAATTTGTCTGTGAAGGTTCTCAGTCATCCAGGTCATCGTAGTCTAAGGAGCTTGGAAAGTAAAGCGTCTGGACTTCTTTAAGTTGCTTGAAGACGTTTCACCTCTCATCCAAGAAGCTTCTTCAGTTCTAAGGTCACATTGTGGAGAGTCCCAGATTTAAGTTGGTTTCAACTGTATATTTGATGATGTTGGTGTTTGGCTTGATTGTCAGCACAAAGAGGGAGAGAGATGGAACAAGAGCAGGTGAGACAGACATGTTAGTCAAATGGTTGTTTGCCAAAACTCATCAGAACATGTATCTAGTACCTAGTGTATCTTTGTAGGTTTGTTATTTTTCAAATTCTATATTTATTAAGTTATGCAGGCTTGTTTGCACAACAAGGCTAAATAGCTATATAAACTTTTCTGAATCTAAATAGTGTACTTTGGTAGAATTAAAAAAAAATAATATGTTACAAACTAGTAACTCATCATATTGTCTATTGAAAAGGAATACTTGAATAATATTGATCCTGAAAATGTCATTGATAGGTTTGCAAAAACAAAATAGAATAGAATGCCTTTATTGTCACTACAGTGGCTTGCAAAAGTATTCGTCCCCCTTGAACTTTTCCACATTTTGTCACATTACTGCCACAAACATGAATCAATTTTATTGGAATTCCACGTGAAAGACCAATACAAAGTGGTGTACACGTGAGAAGTGGAACGAAAATCATACATGATTCCAAACATTTTTTACAAATAAATAACTAAAAAGTGGGGTGTGCGTAATTATTCAGCCCCCTGAGTCAATACTTTGTAGAACCACCTTTTGCTGCAACTCCAGCTGCCAGTCTTTTAGGGTATGTCTCTACCAGCTTTGCACATCTACAGACTGAAATCCTTGCCCATTCTTCTTTGCAAAACAGCTCCAGCTCAGTCAGATTAGATGGACAGCGTTTGTGAACAGCAGTTTTCAGATCTTGCCACAGATTCTCGATTGGATTTAGACACCAGACAGGTCAGGGATAAAGTTATTGAGAAATTTAAAGCAGGCTTTGGCTACAAAAAGATTTCCCAAGCCTTGAACATCCCACGGAGCACTGTTCAAGCCATCATTCAGAAATGGAAGGAGTATGGCACAACTGTAAACCTACCAAGACAAGGCCGTCCACCTGAACTCACAGGCCGAACAAGGAGAGCGCTGATCAGAAATGCAGCCAAGAGGCCCATGGTGACTCTGGACGAGCTGCAGAGATCTACAGCTCAGGTGGGGGAATCTGTCCATAGGACAACTATTAGTCGTGCACTGCACAAAGTTGGCCTTTATGGAAGAGTGGCAAGAAGAAAGCCATTGTTAACAGAAAACCATAAGAAGTCCTGTTTGCAGTTTGCCACAAGCCATGTGGGGGACACAGCAAACATGTGGAAGAAGGTGCTCTGGTCAGATGAGACCAAAATGCAAAACGCTATGTGTGGCGGAAAACTAACACTGCACATCACTCTGAACACACCATCCCCACTGTCAAATATGGTGGTGGCAGCATCATGCTCTGGGGGTGCTTCTCTTCAGCAGGGACAGGGAAGCTGGTCAGAGTTGATGGGAAGATGGATGGAGCCAAATACAGGGCAATCTTGGAAGAAAACCTCTCAGAGTCTGCAAAAGACTTGAGACTGGGGCGGAGGTTCACCTTCCAGCAGGACAACGAGCCTAAACATAAAGCCAGGGCAACAATGGAATGGTTTAAAACAAAACATATCCATGTGTTAGAATGGCCCAGTCAAAGTCCAGATCTAAATCCAATCCAGAATCTGTGGCAAGATCTGAGTTCTGCAGCACTATATACATATGGACAGTATAAACAGAGGGAAAAAAATATATATATAAAATGTACTAATATACAAGCCAGTTTTAAAAAGTAATATGTAATAAATAGTGTTATGTATATACAGTTGGGTTATTGCACATAGAATTTGGTATTGCACAGTGGTGGTTCATAGAGGAAATGGGAAGGAAAAATTGGGGGGGGGGGGCTGTGTTAACGGTGCATGTGTGAGTTCAGGGTGGTTATGGCTTTAGGGAAGAAACTGTTTTTGAGTCTGTAGGTTTTTGTGCTGATGCACCTGTAGCGCTTCCCTGAGGGAAGCAGGCTGAACATGTTGAAACCAGGGTGGGAGCTGTCCTTGATGATGCTTGCTGCTCTGCTGAGGCAGCAGGAGGAATAAATGTCCATCAGGGAGGGGAGAGGGCAGCCGATGATCTTTTGTGCTGTCTTGACTACACTCTGAAGCCTCACTCTATCCGCCTTAGTGCAGCTGCCGTACCATACCGTGATGCAGTAGGTTAACAGGCTCTCAATGGACGAGCGGTAGAAGGTCAGCAGCAGGTTGGAGTTCAGCTTGTACTTCCTGAGGACCCTCAGGAAGTGCAGTCGCTGTTGGGCCTTCTTGATGACCACTGAGATGTTGTCTGTCCAGGAGATGTCAGCAGAGATGAGGACACCAAGGAACCGGAAGGTGTGGACCCTCTCCACACACTCCCCATTGATGTAAAGGGGGGCTAAGTCAGTGCTGTGCCTCCTGAAGTCGACAATGACCTCTTTGGTTTAGTGTTCAGTGCCAGCTACAGGACTTCCTCTCTGTAGGCTGCCTCGTCTCTCTTTGAGAGGAGTCCGACTACCGTGGTGTCATCAGCAAGCTTGATGATGAGATTGTTGTTGTGGGTCGAACTGCAGTCGTGGGTGTAGAGAGAATACAGGAGGGGGCTCAGCACACAGCCTTGTGGGGAGCCGGTGCTCAGTGTGCGAGTGGAGGAGAGATGAGGGCCGAGTCTTACAGTCTGGGGCTGGTTTGTGAGAAAGTCCTTTATCCAGGCACATGTGAGAGGAGGGAGGCCAAGAGAGACCAGTTTGGTGATGAGGATGTCCGGGATGATTGTATTAAAGGTTGAGCTGTAGTCCACGAAGAGCATTCGGATGTAGCTCTGCTGCTGCTCTAGGTGACTCAGCACAGTGTAGAGGGCTGTGGCGATGGCGTCTTCTGTGGATTCTGTTTGCGCGGTATGCAAACTGGTAGGGGTCAAATTCTGGGGGGAGGTAATCCTTGATGTGCTGAAGGACTAGTCTCTCAAAGCATTTCATGATCACCGGTGTGAGGGCCACAGGGCGATAATCATTCAGTCTGGTGATGGGAGACTTCTTCGGCACTGGGATGATTGTGGCTGATTTTAGACAGGATGGGATGGCTGCCTGATCCAGTGAGAGGTTGAAGAGTCTGGTGAAGATGAGGGTGAGCTGGTGGGCACATGCTCTTAGTACCTTGCCAGGTACTCCGTCTGGACCGGCCGCCTTCCTGGGGTTCACTGCTAGAAGCACACGTCTGACATCGTGTTCCGTTACAGTGAATGGAGCGGTGCAGGAACCAGGTGAGGATGAGGATGGGAGCAGGGCTGAAGCAGATGAGTGCTGCTGTTGTGGTGTTTCAAAGCGGGCGAAGAAGCTGTTTATTTTCTCTGCCAGCTGCACACTCAGGTTTTCTGTTTTCACAGTGCTGCCTCTGTGGTTTACAGTCTCATGTTACCACAATAAAGAGGTGTTGTCAGTGTAGTGCAGATCTATGATGATTTTCAGTGCTACTATCATCTAGTTTTGATTCTGGTTCTGCTTTGGTTAAGTCCTAAAGTAGTCCTGATTTTCAACTGTTGTAGTCCTGTTTTAACTCCCGATTAGTTCTGGGTCTGGTTGAATTGGGGTTTAGTCCTCGTGTCTTGATACAGCCCTGATTTTGTTCTGCCTTGCTGCTTAATTAAAAAACTAGTTGGTGTCCTGCATATGTGATATATATATTTTTTCTTATATGAAGTTATTCTTTTTCGAACAAAACCCAAAACACAGCAACACAGCCTAATAACGTCTTCAACATCACAGCATGTTTTTCTGTCATTTCGCACTGAACAGCCTGCGCTGGGTAAGCGCGCTGTCAAGACCGATGCCTTTCGCCACCACATACTTATGTGAAAGTGGATTTTCTGCTTTAACAAACACGAAAACAAAATACAGAGCAGGACTTTCTGTGGAAAACGATTTAAGACTCAGTCTTTCCCAAATTGAGCCAAACATTTAAGAGCAGTGTGCCTCTGCCCAAGCACATCCATCACATAAATAAAGTTCTGTTTAATGAAAGTTTGCATCTGATCTTTACGCTCTTGACAAAATGGTTAATTCTGATAAATCTTTTGATACACTGCTAGTATTAAGTCACGATTAAAATTGGGTCATTACTAAAATATGTTAATAAATTCATTTGGTAGTGAGAAATAATCGACTGTGCAATATTTATTTTTATGCATGCGGTATTGCAATCTATTATAGACACTAATTAAGAGTTGTTGGTAGCAGGGGGTATGCGGCTGAGGCTGACATGTCTCAAGGGGTACGTGGTTTTACACTGGGGAAAAAAGGGGATTGACCATCTGTAACAGAGTTGGAAAACAGCTTAATGAATTTCCTCAAAATTGATGTGCTTTGTGAATAGTTGGAGCCACCTGGTGGACAAATACCACAACTGTTAAGGTTCCAAATTGCTGCACAGCACATGCCTCAGCAAAGGAAAATACTCCCAAGCTGGTGGTAGGTGCTTGTGAGCCATGCTGTTGTCAATTTTGTATGTGTATTAATGAAAACATTTTCATAGTGGTAATTGTCAACATGTATTGTGATTGTAAGCAGTACTAGCACGTATCGTGAAACTTACAGGCATTTTGATGCATCGGTAGTAACTTTATTCCCGAGTAGAATTTTTAGTTAGCATGCTAAGCTAATACTCGTTATCGAGTCGGGTGCTTTCTTTTTTTTTTTTTTTTTTTTTTTTTTTCTCTTTTTTTATTTTATTTTCAGTAGTTACAGATGAGACAGACATGATTGGGGGATAGGAAAGGGAGAAAGAAAGAGAGGAAGGAAAAGAAAAACAGAAGGGAAAAGGGACAGTGAGAAAGGGCACTTACAAAGACAAAGAGAAAAAAAAATATCTCCTGGATCACCTGTTGAGAGAAAAAGAATAGAAAACAAGCAAAAAAAAAAAACAAAGTAACATACTAAACACAACACCATCATGTTAATCTAGCTAAGTGTAAACAGCAATAAATACTAAATGTTGAATGTTGTTGTGCAGCACAGACAGCGCACAATGTGCTTTGAAGTAGCAGCTAAGAAAGGTGTAGTTTATGTCT
This sequence comes from Pelmatolapia mariae, assembly GCF_036321145.2. NCBI lineage: Eukaryota > Metazoa > Chordata > Actinopteri > Cichliformes > Cichlidae > Pelmatolapia > Pelmatolapia mariae. Next base: position 49,268,636 of record NC_086246.1, read on the forward strand.
ACGAACAGTGAACACCCATGTGCACACCCGTGTGGATCAGCGCGCTTGTATACAGAAGGTTTCCCCATGTAACGGTCTGCTAGAGGGTGTGGAGGGCCATAGCCCCGTCCCCCAGGGCATGAAGCAGGCATGGAGGAGATCCAGGCTCCAGACATCCAGGGACCCCAGAGTGCGAGAGCCCAAGGAGTACCACCGGAGGGGCATCCGTGCCACCCTCCTGGGAAGGGCTGAGGAGATCCCCAGACGAGGGGTCACCCAGTAGCCACAGAGCAGAAGCCAGAGGGGGCTGCACCGGCGTGCCCGCCGGCTCTGCCGGCAGCCAGCTGTGCCAGAGTGAACCGAGCTGCAGGCCCCGAGGCCGGAGGTTCGAGGGCCCCCTTTGCCCCGGAAGAGGCCTGACCGAGCGACAGGCACCAGGCCCCGCCAAGTAGCCACCGGGAGTGAGCTGGTGTATACCTGAGCGCCCAGCCCCGGACACCAAGAACCACCAATGCACCGACCCCTGAGTGCATCAGTTACCGGCAGGGAGTGTGGTGAGGGGAGATAGGCCTCCACATTTTGGAGGGCCTGGGTGTTCCCAGGGAGGTGGAGTCTAAGACCCGACCTGACATATAGACACAGACAAACAGGCACACACAGACACAAACATGCATTCCCACCCTCATGCACACATATACAAACACTCAGCACTCATCCAACGTAGGAATAGACATATATGCACATGTACACACAATCGCACTCCCCAAACATACTCTATACCCCGGGTCCAGGTACCCTCGCCCCCAGAGGGGGAAACGGCACCCAGACCCAAGAGATGTGACCCTTTCCCCCCGGGGTGGAGGCAAGCAGACCGCCCCAGGCCTCGCGGAAGCAGGGAGGCCAATCTGTCAGCCAACACCTCCTCCCAGCCCCCCGCCCCGATGGCTGGCAGAGAACGGGGGTGTGTGAAGACCCCATACCTCCCTCCTCCCGCTCATGTGTAGTGTTGCTGCGTGTTGTTCTAAAGTGCATTTAAAACAAGGGAGGGCATGGTGCTGCTGCCGGAGAGCAGCAGGTGTTAGCACGGCCCCTCCCGAGAACCCTCAATGTCTACATGGATTTAAAATTGAGAGGTGGGCACCGGCGCCAGAGGTATGGTTGAATACTCAGACCATTCACTGGACGCCGTTGGCGTGGTCACCCTCAAGGCCCTATATATATGTGTGTGTTATGACAGTGTGAATAATGTGGATGTCTAAGTTGTGGAATAAAATTGAGGCACAGGTGGCCAGAAGGGGACAGAGGGGGGGATGTCTCCCCTGCACCCTGGTGACACACCCACACCCCAAGGCCCTACCTGTGTGGGTGGGTGTGGTGGAGCGGGAAGAGGGAGGCAGCCGGGGATGGGGAGGAAAAGAAAGGAGGGGCAAGATGCTCCTCCCTAGGGCCAGCTCCCCCGCTGACCCCAGTAGGCACCCCCGTCCTCTGGCACCCACCAAGGCAAGGGAGTCCAGGCCCATCCAGACCGGGGCCTACGGCAGCAGCACCGCCAAGCCCCACAGGACCCAGGGAAGCCCACCCTACCCCACCGCAGAGGAAACTGTACCCACCCTAACATTCAATCATCTCCCAGACTACACAAGACAACAGACACCCAGGTTAGGTTTGTTCTCCACCTCTCCTATGTCTCTCCCCCACCTGCAGAGTGGACTTCTGCAAGGATGGAACAACCTCCCCGCCAGTTAAAGAGCCCCCCAGTTAGGCCGATGCACCAGAGGCCCCCTGCGCCAGGGCTGAGCCCCCGTGCACCCACCCGTCCACAACCTCGGCGACACACCGACTAGGACCGAAGCCCCAAGGCCCAGCCAGAGCCCCATCACGGAGACGAAGCACCCCCGAACCCCAAGCCCCCCCGCCTGCCCCGGATCCACTCAGGGGCAGCCAGGCCACCAGGCCAGTAACCTACGTCCGCCAGCACAGACCATCCCCCAACCCCCGCTGCACGCAGCCACGAGGAGAACACCCTCTAAGAGCGACCAGAGCCACTGACCAGGTTATGACCACAGCCCCCCGGGTTGAGCCCTCCCGGGATAACGTCTCTAGGGGTCCTCCAGGCGCCCTAAGCCCGTCCCAACCTCCACATCAACCACAATAGCTAAGACGGGACCAAACCACGACCCCCCACCCCCTCTAGGTGACGGAGCCGATCAAAGGAGCCCAGAGGGATTGATCTAATGTGGTGGCAGAGGCTGTATCAAGACTAATGTGATCTATTAGATGGTTTCTATATTGGCTAGAATTAAGATTATTTTTATTTTTCCAGTTCATGAGGATCGTTTTCTTGGCGATGCATAGGGCAGTAAAAACCATGTGGACTGTATTAGTTTCTGTAGTGACATCATCCAATTTTCCCAACAAGCACACTAAAGGGGAGGCTGGAATTTTACATTTCAGACACTTTGATAAGTCTTCACATATCCTGCGCCAAAACTTCTGAACTGGTGAACAGAACCAAAGAGCGTGGATGTAATTGTCTGGTGTATTGCCTTGACAGTGTGAGCAGTTGTTGGAAGATGTAAAGCCCATCTTGAACATCCGATGACCAGTATAGTGCACTCTATGTAGTATTTTGTATTGTATTAATTGCAGACTGGGATTTTTAATCAATTTAAAGGTTTTTAAGCATACCTGAGACCAGAAGTTTTGGTCTAAGCTTACTGATAAATCTGCTTCCCACTTTGCAATAGGAAGGGATACTGATACATCTATTTTAGAAAGTGTTCTGTATATTTTAGATAATAATTTGGGGGATTTAAGAGTAAGAAAATGTACCACACTTGGTGGTGTTTGTAATTCAGCTTGACTGGGGTAAAATTTCTTTTTTACTATGGATTTAATTTGTTGATATTCTAAAAACCTTTTCTTGTTGATCCCATATTGTGCAACTAGTCTGTCAAATGAAATAAATTCTGTTCCCTCTAATATATGTTCTAAGTATTTAATTCCTTTACAACTCCATTCTGGAAAATTAATCATATTATTGTTTTGTAATATGTCAGGGTTATTCCAGATAGGTGTACGTTTGCATGGGATTAATGAAGACTCCGTTATTTTTAGAAACTCCCACCATGCTGTCAGAGAAGAGCTGATGTTAACACTTTTGAAGCATTCATATCTTTTGATGTTTGAGCTGATAAATGGTAGGTCTGAAATCTCTAGATCATTGCATAGTGCCTGTTCAACATCTAGCCAGGGCTCATCTAAGAGGGTATGTTTTAACCATTCTGAAATGAACTGAAGCCTGTTGGCTAAAAAGTATTGTTGAAAATTAGGCAGATCTAATCCTCCTTTATCCTTAGTTCTTTGTAGCGTTTTTAAGCTGATACGCGGGGGTTTATCTTTCCAAAGGAATTTAGAAATATATGAATCCAGAGATCTGAACCAATCTTGTGATGGTTTGTTAGGGATCATTAAAAATAAGTAATTTATTTTTGGCAAGATCATCATTTTTATAGTGGCGACCCTTCCCATGAGTGATATGGGTAAAGATTTCCATCTAGTCAGATCACCTTCTACTTTCTTAAGAAGTGGGATGTGGTTTAATTTAGTTAAGTCTGAAAGCTTAGGAGAAACATTAATACCCAAATATTTAATGTTTCCAGATTGTAGTGGGGCAGAAGAAGAGTTATGGAAGGAGCAGTTAATGGGAAGAACTGTAGATTTTGACCAGTTAATTGAATAATCTGAAACTCTTGAAAACCGGTTTATTAGAGTAATTACCTCAGAAAGGTTGGTTTGTGAGTTTTGCAGAAAAAGCAACACATCATCTGCATAGAGACTGATTTTATGTTCTACGTTCTTACATTTTATGCCCTTAATTGTTGTGGCCTGTCTAAATGCTGCCGCTAGTGGTTCGATAAAAATTGCAAAAAGTGAAGGGGAGAGTTGCACTCAGCTCTGTTTCTCTATGAGACTGTAATTGTTCTAATCCTTGTTAACAGAACTGAATGTTGCAGTTGCTTTTCACACTGTTGATGACGACTGTGTGCTGTATTCTTTGTACCAGATAAGCGCTGTTAAGTAAGTTAAGTTTTAGTTGATGCTGTTGTATACAAAATGATGAATGTTGTGTTTACAAGGTTCTATAATAAAGGAGGCAAATTATTACATGCTGTTACCCTGTCAGACCAGGGGTGCCGCTAATGAGGCTGGGTAAGAGAGAGGGGAGAAGAAGAAAGTAGTGAGAGGTAACAAAGATGGAGTGCCGCTGTGAAGCCTGAAATAAAGTGTTGAACCCAGACGTCGCCTCCGCTACCTAATTACAAACTCAACAAATTGGCGACGAGGATGAGCGCTTCAGTACCGAGCCACCGCCCTTTTTGCAACATGCGGGTGAGCCGCCGATACCGTTTATGACGTGGCGCAAATTCTTTGAGAACTACATGCTAGTGATAAATGCTACAGGAGATGCATGGCCGGAGGCGAGACGACGAGCCGTCTTATTACATTGGTTGGGACCAGAGGGACAACTACTGTTCTACACGCTGCCGAATCAAGGTACAACGTTTGCTGAAGCCATGACTGCGCTTGAAAACCACTTTGTCCCTAAAGTGAATGTAGTGGCATGCAGGCACACATTCAGACAGCGAGTTCAGCGGGTTGATGAAACTGTGACCCAGTATGTTGCCGCCCTCAGAGCGTTAGCTGCGCCATGTGGTTTTGGAGTAATGAAGGGTGAAATGATTCGGGATCAACTTGTTGCTAATGCTAATCTCAGTGTTGTTAAAGATAAATTGCTGCTGGAGGAGGACCTTACATTGGACAAGGCAGTTACTATTGCGTGTCAAGTGGAGGCTGCGGTCAAGAATGCTACACTCCTCTCTGCTGCGCCCACGGCCCAGACTGCTGCAGTACAAGCTGTGGAGGTGAAGGACGCACGTCTTCGGGGAAAAAGAGGAGCGCGACCAGCTCAAGCTCGGGGGCCTACATCTAAAGAATGGCACAAAAAGGCAAGTGATAAAGAGCAACAGCGTCATTGTTTCAGATGTGGATCTGAGAAACACCTGGCTAATGATAAAAACTGTCCAGCAGCCAAAGTGAAATGTGATAAATGCAGCAAAAAAGGGCACTTCGCCAGAGTTTGTAAATCAGCTGTAGCAGTGGTCAGGGAAGTAGTCGTTCCTGAGTTTACAGTTTTATGTGTTGATGATCACAAACTGATAACTGCAGCAGGTGATAAGATTAGATGCAAAATGAACATTGAAACACCACAGGGAAACTCTCAGGTTCTGGAGTTAATTGTGGATACAGGAGCTTCAGTATCTATCCTTCCAGAAGCCATCTACAAAGAACATTTTGCACCCTGTGCTTTGATTGAACCAAAAGTTAAGCTCGTCACTTATGCAATAAGTGACTTGCCTGCCATTGGCTGCCTACAGGCTTCAGTGAGGGTTGCAAACAATGACAGAAAAGTGCCAGGATCATTCTTCATAGTTAAAGATGGATCACCTTTGCTGGGGTTGGACTTAATTAAAGCACTTAACATTGATATCATTGCTGGAAAAGTCATCAACAAAGGAGAGGATCCTGCAAGGGGATCACCAGCCAGTCAACAAACATGCATGGTGAATAACATTGATTCTTCTTCTTCTCATCATCTCGGAGCTGTTAAAGGGTTCATCCACAAAGTTCAAGTGAACAAGACAGCCGGTTCGTCAAAAACTGCAGCGTCTACCACTCAGCATACGTGAGGAGGTGTCAGCTGAATTGAAACATCTACTCCAAGCAGGCATCATCGAACCAGTGGATGCAGCTGAATGGGTGAGTCCTCTAGTGGTTGGAAGAAAAAGTAAGGGAGACTTAAGATTTTGTGTGGATCTGCGTGAACCTAACAGGAGTGTGATCATGGACTGTTACTCTCTTCCTCACATGGAGGGTGTTCTCACAGCTGGCTGGGGCTACACATTTTAGCCAGATTGGTTTAATTTCAGCTTACCACCAACTGCCTCTTCACCCTGATAGCCGAAGCCTCACAGCTTTCATCATAACCCATGAAGGACTCTTCCAGTTTACCCAAGTCCCATTTGGACTTGCTTCAGCCCCTTCTGCCTTCCAAAAGATGATGCAAACAGTCCTGCGAGACCAGACAGGAGTACAGAACTACTTGGATGACATAATAGTGTATGGACGTTCCAAAGAAGAGCATGATGAACGGTTACAGGCCGTCCTCCAACGCCTGAAGGATGTCGGTCTGCAGATCAACTTCAACAAAAGTTCATTTGGACAGACATCTATTCCGTTCCTGGGACACGTCATTTCCAAGGATGGCCTGAGCCCCAGCCCAGACCACCTGACTGCCATCGCCAAAGCTCCTGCACCAAAGGACATGGCTGCTCTTCGTTCCTTCTTAGGCTTGACTTCCTGGTTCAACAAATTCCTACCAAACTATGTAACTGTGAACTGTGGTTGAACCACTCCATGAGCTACTTCGGACAAGTCAGACGGCTGAACTTCAATGGACTGATACAGCAAATGAAAGCTTCAACAAACTGAAGGAAATGCTACTAAAAAGCCCAGCACTGGCAATCTTCAACCCAAATCTGCCAACGTTCATCACCACTGATGCGTCAGATTATGGTCTTGGAGCTGTTCTGACCCAGATGAACTCAAACAATGAGGAATGGGTTGTTGCGTTTGGTTCCCGTACCCTGTCCCCAGCCGAGAGGAAATAGAAAAAGAAGTCCTCGCCTGCGTATGGGCGGTCGAAAGATGGAGGACGTACATATGGGGACGCAGATTTACTCTGAGAACTGATCACCAGGCCCTCACCACCCTGTTAAGTACTAAGGGGATAAACAGAGCGGGTATGAGGATAGCACGTTGGTCAGCCACACTGATGTGTTTCCAGTATGACTTGGAGTACCGTCCAGGAAGCCAAAACGTTATAGCTGACTGTATGTCCCGTGTTCCCCTGCATACCACAAACACAAGTGAAGACTCTGAACAGGACTTAATCACAGAGATAGCTGAGGAGAAATTTCAGCAAACAGCGCTTCCACTGGCTGACTTCAAAGCAGAATGTGAAGACTGTCCTGAATTAACAAAACTAAGACAGATCGTTCTTTCGGGCTGGCCGAAAGTAAGCAAATCCTTACCAGAGGACGTGAAACCCTACTTCCTGGTCCGACATGAACTGGCAGCAGAGTCACCGCTGATATTTAGAGGAACACAGCTGATCGTTCCCAAATCTCTGCGAGGAAAAGTAGTGCACCTAGCCCATGAAGGACATCAAGGCATGGTCCGAACCAAACAACGCCTTAAAGATCTATATTGGTGGCCAAACATGGATGAGCTGGTCCACGAAATATTGTCCACATGCACAACCTGCTAATCATGTGACAAGACAGCAGCTGTTTCACCTGCACCGTTACAACCCATCACATTCCCAGGGGGTCTGTTTCAACATGTTGCCGTCAACATTGTTGGTCCGTTTGAACACGGAGCCTATGACTGCAGATTTGCCATCACACTAGTTGACTATTTCAGTAAGTGGCCTGAAGTCGCATTCACACCAAACGCCTCAACTGCAACAGTGATTGCATTCCTGACTTCTATTTTCGCCCGTGAAGGAAACCCTTCTGAAATTACAACTGATAATGGTCCGCAGTTCACATCAGCTGCCTTTGCTGAGTTTCTCGCTGAAAGGGGCATAACACACATCAGGACAAGGGTCTATCATCCTCAAGCAAATGGATGTGTGGAGCGCTTTAATAGAGTACTGAAGGACTCTATACAGACAGCACAAGCTACTCAGCGACCATGGAAAACTGTGGTTACAGAACTGCTTCAAAATTATCGAGCTACAACCGGTGAGTCCCCTTTCCAGCTCCTCAGAGGAAGAGCTGGAAAGGGGACTAAACTCAACATCCTGCCAACACCGAAGGATGCTGGACAATATGACCACATCAGATCCAAAGTGACATTGACACAGAAAAGAAGTGCACTTTATACAGACAGAAAGAGAGGTGCTAAACCTACTAAAGTGACTGTGGGTGCTTCAGTGAGAGTACGGAAGCCATTCCATGTGGGAAAAGGCGAGCCACAATACGCCAAGCCGCTGGAGGTACAGCAGCAGACGGGTGAGAGTTCTTTCGTCCTCAGCGATGGGGGAAGATGGAATGCAGCACGTCTCTCACTCGTCCCAGAGAACTCAAAACACACACAAAGAGCTGATACAGAGGGGGAAAACATCAGCTCAGCACAGACAGTGCAGAGGGACAGACAACCACCAAGATGGACAAATGACTTTGTTATGAAATAGTTCAGAGGCAAAAAGAAAGGAGAAATGACTGTGAATGAAAAGTGCATTTGAGTTTCATTACCTATCTTTAATTCCAGCTGTGACTTCTGATAAGCTGAGAAGAAGGCAGATGTTTTGTTCCTTGATTCAGGGTTGATCCAGGCACGGTTTACTTTGCCATTACAGTTCTTTTATCAGAATATATATAAAACTGTTCTGAAGTTACTAATCGCCTCAAAAGTAAAAGGCTGTTGAATGTTTCATGTTGTGCTGCAAGGGAGTGAGTATTATTTGAGTAAAGGCGGGGATGTTGTGTTTACAAGGTTCTATAATAAAGGAGGCAAATTATTACATGCTGTTACCCTGTCAGACCAGGGGTGCCGCTAATGAGGCTGGGTAAGAGAGAGGGGAGAAGAAGAAAGTAGAGCGAGGTAACAAAGATGGAGTGCCGCTGTGAAGCCTGAAATAAAGTGTTGAACCCAGACGTCGCCTCCGCTACCTAATTACAAACTCAACAATGAAGAATGATATTTGTTTTATTATAGAAAAGCTGTTTTTAATATGTTATTGCTGGTTAGGGAAAAAGGAGATATGTCTCTCATCTCTCAGTTGCCATAAGGAGAAAAATAAATAAATAATACTGCCACTATATGATCACACATTTGGTTTCAGCTAGAACTTTTAAAGAAAGACTTTGACAATGTTGTGTTGTAGAAATATATATTAGTCTTTTGTTAAGTGTTATTTTTGGAAAAAAAAGGAAAATACTCCCAAGCTGGTGAACTGAATGTTGTAGTTGCTTTTCACACTGTTGATGACGACTGTGGGCTGTTTTCTTTGTACCAGTTGCCAGAATAAAGAGGGAGCCCAGAGTAAGGGCAAGTCCAGCGTTGCAGTGCCGTCCTTTCTACATGGGCATATCACACCACATGCACCATAGACTCTCAGAACAGCAACAACTACACATCTCTTGGTTTTATGTAAGCATCTCGCATGTATTTAACACAATTGCCTAATGCTTTAAAGTTAAGTATAACTATATAGTGTAGAAACTACATGATATGCAGAGAGGGTAGATTAAGTTGTTCATACCATGTTCGAGTGAAGTAAGTCAATAATATAGCAATGTTAAATCTCGCGACACTACACGTGAATTCGTCTCGCGCGCTTTGGATCATGGTTTGAGGAAGGTGTCCATCTCAGTCAAGTCAAGCAGCCGCCTCTACTTTTTTCTGTATACCGAAAAAAGGAAATTGGGTGGTTGTTACATTTACAAAAGTCTAATTTTTAATTTGAACAAAATAATTTCATGTTTCTTTGGTGAACATAATTAAATCATGTAGGATCTGTATGAAATTCAACAACTTAGTTTGTATCATATCATCTCAACAACAACAATCTACTAAGAGTGGTTAGTTGCTGAATTTATGAAATTCACAAGATCATATGAGATTTCAAACTGCAGGAAAATCACTGGAGTTATAACCAATGTTCCCTCTAATTTTTCATGTGTCTGAGCGAACACACAAACTCCCCGAGCGGTCACTCTGACCACTGTGAGCAACAGCAGACGTGTGCACTGTGGTCACGCCAGCATCGAATCCATCCAAGTTACATGGTTTATTAAAATAATCAAATTACAGTATTTACATTTATGTTAGACTACTTTTAATTAAGTGCTTTAGCCCACTTACAATGAAAATTTAAAAAAAATCTTGTTCATAACCTGTGTAGTATGTTAACACTATTGGAAGTAAAAATAACTTGAACTCCAATTTTGAAAACACAACTATTGACTACACTACACACTAACTTCACAAGATTTGCGCTAAACGTCGCAAATCTCTCACATCTCAAAACCGCCGTCACTCCTAAAACTTCCTCCCATTTCTTAACCACTAAATGCCATGTTTTGATTGGTCAACATGGTGGGCGGTGTTTTGGTTTCATCTTTGCTCACAGGCGGAGAGTGCTTTTGAGCGTTTTCCTTATAAAACGCAGTTTTTACCGTTTCTTCCCGCAGTAAATATAAACAACGATAGTATTCAGGAAGAAAACCAAACATTGCAGATATTTTTATCATAACTCTGGTTTTACGTGGCCTATCAACACAATTTAAAAACTGGTATAAAGTCCACACTTTTTCCGTCAATTGTTCCGTCTGTCCTGCTCACATCTCCAATGGTTGTACACGTTGTCATTAACGTGTCTTCACTCCACATCAGCCACGCCGCTTTGCTAGCTAAAACACCGGTGTCGGCACATAAGGACGCTGTCGTAGCCTGTCAACGACGTTGATTAGCTGCTCATATACGTGCATGTGAATTGCGTGATTGGCTGGACTATGGGATAAGGTGGCATTGTTCTAATCCAATACTGGAGCAGCCAGTCACTTACTGACTAACACTGCAAAACAGAATTGTTAACGTATTTAATTTAATTTCAATTCTGGTTAGATTTTTTTTTTTTTTTTTTTTTGTGTGCGCAATGCAGATTTTTTTCTGCGCAGAGACCGTGCCATCAGTGCGCAATTGCGCACACGCGCAGCTTAGACAGAACATTGGTTATAAGAGGCAAACAACTACACACACACCACGTGTATGCTATCGCTATTTATTGTGGTTGATCCTGTCAAGGACAAAAACATACAGAAAATCCTGCATCAAGCCTTGAAATCATAGATTTCCTACTTTTTTTAAGCCTGCATTGACAACTTGGTGGCGTGATGGTTAGTGCTCTTGCCTCACAGCAAGAAGGTCCTGGGTTCAAATCCACAATCTGGTTAGCTTGCAGTAGGTTCTCTCTGGGTATTCTGGTTAAAAGTCATGCACTTATTACAGTTTAGGTTAATTGGTGATTCTAAAGGGTAAATGTAAAGGGTAGGCAGTATAAACGTTATACAGTAGAAACGATATAAAGTTGGCCAACGGTAGAGATTTTGACTATACCGCTCTACCGCGATAGCGCATGTTAATGGTGTCATCAAGCTGCGCCTGTTTTGGTCGAAAGCATTGCAGCGGCTGCAAACAATATCATCTGCAAATTATGCTTGGTGAAAGTAATAGCAAAGAAACGAAGCACTTTTGGAATATGGGGAAAGCCAAAAACTGCGCTTCCTCCACTTCTGTACCATTGATTCATTAGTGCTGAATTCTCTGGCAGCTGCTCTATTCCCATGTTGTTGCAGTATATTAATGACTAACCTCGTATTGTAGATGGATTATCTCAGTTGTTCTCCTGACTGAAGTTTGGTCCGTTTACAGCATCCTGCCATGTGACTGCATTTGTCCCTAACCATCGGGAACCCTCACGTTAACTTTTATTGAGTGGAAAAAAGTTAGCGTTCATCCTCCAGCTTCACTGTGCTAATGTTATGCTAACATAGCTGTGTTGCTAGCGTTCACGTAGCACATCATTATATACCAGCTAGTCCAACTTCAGTAACCCTACAAACGTTACTGCTGTTTAGTTTTCTGTCTTCATTTATGTCGGAAGTGATAGCAGAGCTGTACGTTTTAATTGTTTCAGAAATCTCTCAGTCAGAACATGCTATATCATGTTTAGGTGGAAGCTAGCGAGCTAACTTCCTGCTAAATTCTAACTCCGTTGAATTTAATAAATTCTGTTTTCATGGATGCCTGGATGTTAAACTTAATTGTTACACCTGGTAAAGCAGCCACGCTGATCATTTTATTAAAGATGAACAGTTTTTAGCTCAGTGATGCCGCAGTGTTTGTTTGACTTTTGGACCTGTAGCTGACGGAGTTTAGGACCCAGATTACTCCGCGAGGCTCCTGACTACGGTAGCCGTAATGCTCCAACAATCCATCAAGTGGTGCGCCTTCACAGCTTACCAAAGCCGTACTAAAACATTTTTTGACAGATTTCTGCGCGCCGTGTACTACATAAAATCGGTTCAAGGTCAGTAAGCACAACCAGAATTCATACAAAAGGCACACTGTCGATTTTTTTGAGAAAATTAAAGGATTTTAAGTGCGCCTTATAGTGTGTAAAATACGTTATACAGAAGAAAAGAATATATCGCGATATATATCGTTACCGCACATGCTTCAAATTATACCGTGATATGGATTTTAGGCCATATCGCCCAGCCCTAATATGAATGCAAATGGTTGCTTGTCTCTATGTGACAGACTGGTGAGCTGTCCAGGGTGTACCCTGCCTCGTAACCTAACACTTTGGGGTTTATGCCCCTGAAACTTGGATAAAGATAGGAGGATGATAGTTGTCGTAAATCCATTCAATTTTTATGTTAACTAGACCATTGTGTAATATGAAGACAACTTGTAGTATTTAAGTGACCAAGTAGTTTTGGGGTAAAAGTTATTGAATAGTGTTGAAATAAAATGACAAAACTGTGAAGGATTCAAATATTCCAAGAGCTCAACTTCATCTAAACATGTTTCAATCATGTTTTATCAACACAAAATTCACAGGTTTATTGAATATAAATAAGTTGTGTTGATTTAACTCCGTTGTTTAAGTTTCTCCCAAAGCAGAACAAATTGTGTGCAACCAATGTCCACTATTGAATTAAGTAAATCCAACATGCTCTTTTTTCAGTGTAGGTTTCAGAGGGACGTGAGGGGTGCTTCCCAAAGTCTGAGCTGCACAGTCATGTTGGTCATCGCGATCGCTGCAGAAGAACTAAACCGCTGTGAAGCAAATAATTACACTGAGCTGGGAATCACCTACCGGTGATACGGTTGTTTAAGTTCTTCATTACCGGAATTTGAATTAATGTAACTTGTATTTGAAGTGTATCAGCTGAGGGGGCACGGCCTGAGCTCACGGGCTTTTTATGTCAGTTCATTTTTAGAGGAAACCGGAGGTCGCTGTGTTAAAGCTGTTCTTTCTGAAATCAGCTCAAATCAGCAGTCAGATGTCAGTGCGTTCATTTTTTTTCCTCAAACAGGACTGGCAGCTGAACCTGCGCAGCAGAGCGAACGCGATTTTGATTTTACCTCAGTTTTTGTTTTGTTTGTTTGTTTATGGAGCAAAAGCAATAATTAAGAGATTCTCATGTGACCGCACTTATGCATGATTACAGAGGTTAAATATGTGACATGAACTTTCACATTTGTCTCCCACAGGTAAGGATGTGATTAAGAGAGCCTGGAATCCGTTTGGAAAGCTTCTTCTTCTGATCTTTTGTTTCCTGGACACTTTTCCCGGGACACTGAACACATCGATAAGTTCAAAAAAAGTAATTAGCGCTACAAAAACTAAAGTACAAAAATCTGGTTATTATATTCGCAGTCTAGTTGAAAGAATACTTAGCAACACTTGCTTACTAAATCAGAGAATGTAACTGTTCCATATGGTTATTGGAAAAACAGTGAAATTGAGTGCATAAGTGTTTTTGTGTTGTTATTTTTATGCATTTACTAATACCATGCATTTTGTTTGGTGGTGTTATGTTCTGGTCATCAATGAAAGCTCTCAGAAAACACCTGGCACCTTTGTTTCTGGGCTAACATTTATCTAATGCTTCAAAGTTAGTACAAAATTATGTTGTACCAAACAGCAACCATCAAAGTGTATCATCTAATTGTCACCTAAGAACAGTCTTCCTTTTTTTGTGCACACTGCAAATAAATCACACGTGCAATTTTCTTCTTCTGTATTGTCTGTTTTGTTATTTTCCTTGAGCACATCATATTGTCAGGGTGGATGAGAGGAAGAGAGGAAAGGACCCAAACGCAGGACTCACGGTGAGGGTTGATGCAGTTTATTGTAATGAACGGGATGAGCTAAACATAAGACGGCTGGCTAGAAGACTGAAACAACTGGCAGATTGACTGACATGTGCGGAGTAGACAATGACAAGCAGACGACCAGAGAGAAACTGAGGGTTTAAATACATGGTAAATGGCCTGTATTTGTATAGTGCTTTACTAGTCCTTAAGGACCCCAAAGCGCTTTACACGTCCAGTCATCCACCCATTCACACACTGGTGATGGTAAGCTACACTGTAGCCACAGCCACCCTGGGGCGCACTGACAGAGGCGAGGCTGCCGGACACTGGCGCCACCGGGCCCTCTGACCAAATACATTGGCTAATGATGGTGATTAGGGACCAGTGAGAACACAGCTGAACATAATCTAACTAATAACACAGAGGATGACCAAGAGCTAACATAATGAAACCGGAAATGTGAACATATGGAAACTAAAGAGAGAACATGAATAAACTGAAAACACTGGGTCAACGACCCAGGACCCCTGACACACAGTCATATTTATGCTTAGCAATGAGGAAAGATTTTGCAAGTAACCATTAATACACATAATCTATTAGATAAGAAAACCTTCTTTAAATCTTTAGTAGGTTTTTAAAAAAATCCAAAGAATTCATGAAAAGTTCCTGTGAGTTTGGTTATTTTAATTAGAAGCTCTGAATGTTTTATAGCTTTGTGAGTTTTAAGGCTTCAGGCGTGACAGTTGGGGTTTTTTTTCTTGTTTTGTTCTGTCCATTGTGTGCCAGAAAACAGGGTTTCTGAATGTAAAGGAAACATAATGCTGCTATGAAATTAAAATATTATTTTCGAGTTCACTGATTGAACTGGTTTGTTTTGTTTTTTTCATGTTTCCTCAGCGAGGCCTTGAACTCTAATAAAGACCTGAGTGAAGTTGAGTATTTTAATTAGAAGCCCTCAGTCTGTGTTTGTGACTAAGCAAAATTTTGTGCAGCTGTGCTGAAGGTACGTGATTTGCTTTCTAGCGTTGGGTGTGTTTGGGGATTTGAACACATCCCTTTATACGTGAAATGCTGAAGCAATGCCACATAGTATCACACTAACAGATGTACACATACAGTGTAGTAAATTTGTTATTTTTTGTATTTATTTTTATTTTTGAAACATTCCTTTGAGCTTGAGGGTAGCAACTGATAACTGTAGAGTCTCCTTCAGGATTTTCTGGTAGCGAGCAGAATTCATGGTTACATCAATTACTGTCACGGTTCACTGAGGATTCACATTTAGGACTCTCCAACTTGAGTTGAACATAGTGGAATTTATTACAAGTTTCACCAGGTGTATGTACAGACAGTGCAGGGAATAGTGCTATATACAAAGGTGATAGGGGTATGGGCTCCAGGGAATCCAAGGTGGGGAGGACAGGGTCACTCACTGCTCGCTGCTAGACACTCTCCAATCACTCACAACAAGGAATCCTCTCAGGGAACACAGGGACGGGTCCAGGGAATCTATATAGAGAACATATACGTTAGCACGAAGGCGCAGAAGTAACAAGAGCTATACACTATGTAATGTACTGCTGGTCTGTACCATAAATTATCATTGCAGGAGTTGTTTGGAGCTCTGTGCACAGTAGCATTAATGTCAGATGCACTCAGAGTCATGCCCTGTAACCTGTATAGAGCAGTCTGTCGTGCACTGGAATAAGCTGCATAAAGTCCGTGGGAGTTGCAATAATACTTTGATAAATTTCAGTGTTAAGTTGTTTCTGCGTTTGTATTGGGAGATATCTGAAAACTTGATGCGAGGTGCTGCTACACACTATACTTTGCTACACTGATGCGGGTCACACAACAATCCAGCGATGAGTAGCTGCCATCTCTTAGCTTAAATGCTGACAGCAATAATGAGACTCAGGTGTTTCCTCTTCACAGGTGCTTGGGCCGAGGGCGTGAACCCACAGAGTTCCACCCCGGCGAAAGAGAGAGAGAGAGAAACAGTAATGCTACTGATGACAATTACAGTGAGGTGTCCAGGTTCAGGCAGCAAAGTGGCACCAGAGCATCACACTACCACACTGAGTGGTGGCGTGATGTTCTTTTCATGAAAGGCTGTTAGTTTTATGCTAGGTCTAATAGGACACAAACATCCAAATAGTTCAACTTGGGTCTCCTTAGTCCATAAAATATCTTCCTGAAAGTCTCGGGAATCATCATGATGGCTTTTGGCAAATGTTAGCCGAGCCTTTGTGTTCTTTTTTTCCTTGGAGTTTGGCCATGGATGCCATTTTTGCTGAGCCTTTTGTCCATTGTTGAATCATAACTCTAACTGAAGGAAGTATAAGGTAAATGGACTGATTCTTATGTGGCGCTATTCTCCCGGAGTACTCAAAGGACTATGCAACATGCCACATTCACCCAATCACACCTATTCACACAAGCATTGTCTTCCAAGCTTCTTAGTGCTTTCTAGCTACCATTTATACACATTCATACTCCAATGGATGCATTGGAGAGCAATTTGGGGTTAGTATCTTGCCCAAGGATACTTCCCTCATCCGCGGGACGGGAGATGTTTCTTTTCTGATATTCTTTGCATGTGTTGCTGTGTCGTTTCTCAATGGTGCGACTAAAAAAGATTTTAGAACTGGTGCGACCAGCCTTTTCAGTAAAGAAAAAAAAAGTCTCCGTGTGGTCAACAACAGACACACATTATGGCCATATCATGGTCTAAACCAATCAGAGATAGTCAAGGGCGGGACCTCTCTGATTGGCTGTGCTCCAGATATTCCTGTAGGCTTACGTGTGTGTTCGTTTGAAAGTGCAGGTGGATAGAGAGAGGTGAGTAGCCTATGCCCGATAGGAGTAGGTTTAGTTGTGGGTAATGAGAAAAGATGAAAAGAAATTTTGATAACTTTTTCGTTAAGGCACTTTTGCGATTGCATGGGCACCAGTCGGGTTTCTGCCGCCCATTTGCAGGGAGTAAAGACGCCCTCCGTTTGCGAGCAAAAGGGGCGGGGTGGCAGGGGATTCTCTAGGTGGCTAGAGCGGCATCTAATAACCAGCTCGCAAAAGAAAAACAAACCAACAAACACAAAAGCACTAGACATCATGATATAGACTTATAATTTGCAGCAATGTGTTTCCTAAATTCTATTACACACATATACTCGAAAAGTGAGCGCGAGGGCCCTCGGTGCAGTTGCTGCTGCTGCTGCTGTGCTGTAGTCTCACACACAGCCTGTCGAAAGGGGAGGGGGGCAGGGTGCTTCCAAATAAAGCACATTTCATTCATAATATTGTCAATCCAAACCCATTATGTATGTATTATTTTTTCCTGGGTTGTACGAAATCCCAGGAAAAAAAACCTATACAAACTGAATCTGTGCACTGAGGTGTGGGTCTGTTAGGTTATGTTGTGGTGATTCTCGGGTTGGGTGTTGATACTCTATTGCAAAATTACTGGTGGAAGATGGAGATGAAAAGATCAAAGCCATCAGGGGCTCAGTTTAGAAAAAAAGAGAAAAGAAGAGGAGAAACGAGCAAAAGATTCATGAAAGCAGATGTGTCATTGGATGATGGCAGGTATTATGTACGACGTGTATCCTGAAACAAGATAACATTTATTAGTAGGGATTGGGAAAACTTCTGTTTACCTCTGTTAGCCACTTGGCTATGATAGCAAAGAGTAGACACTGATATGGCTTATTGTATCTTTTGGACTGTGTTTAGGACAATATTGATTAGCCATTAATTGGGGGAGCTGTATTGTTGATTTGTCTCCCATTCTCAATGTATGACGAATTATAATGGCTGTTTGTTAGCGGAGGGTTCTACTGTGGCCCTGAGAGGCCAAAAGGACTGCAACTTAAGAAAACACCAGCAATAAGAAAAACGCTGCTTCTCTCGTCTGTTGGTTGCTGCAAAAAGCTTGCTGGTCCCTGAATCGCCCACCCCAGCATTGTGCACACAGCAACTGGGCCACCGACTGGACCGGTACACACAGGCTGGGTAGGTATTATCAGGTGAGGGTTATCAGAACCGATAAGTAGCAGGGGCTGGACTTTGTCAAAGGACTGCAGGGATAAGCCTCTCAAGTGTTTGTATCGTTGCGTCAGGAGGTCAGCGGCACGTGATCACTCTGCCAGAGTTACTTCGGCTGCTGTAAAAGCCTGGTGAATGTCGTATTTCACTCTCCGGTTTGTCATACCTGACACCTGAAAGGATACAGTGGCTCCCTTCAGCTGTACGATTTCTTGTCGAATCGTCCTGAGGGACAGAATCTCTTCTGTTCCCACAAGGCCAAGGTGATGGATGGCAGCAGGTAGTATGATTGTTCTTTCAGAGCCATCATCCAGGACAGCACATGTGTCCAGTGTTTTCTCCCCATTTTGCAACCGCACTGGGACAACCTTTAGCATTACTCGCCCTGAATGGCTGACTTGGTCCAAGAAAACCATGTTGGAGGACGTATTTACGGTCAGGATGCTCTCTGCAGTAGCATCATCATGTAGCATGATCAGATGTTGTTCTCCACATGTTGCACAGGGCTTCTTCAGAGTGCAGTTTACTGGGGAATGTCCTCTCCCACATTTCCAACATCGTTTTTTCTCTTTTATCCAGGTAGCTCTGGCAGTACAGGTGAGCGTGGCAAAGTTAGCACAGGCATTGAGGTAGTGCTCCTGGTTATTACAATAAGGACAGAAGGGCTTGAAACAATCTCTCTTCTTCAGGTGTGGCACAGTGGCAGGGCTCGGAGAAGGATTAGCGGGCTTCGATCCCTGCTGACTCCCAAGCAGAATAGTAGCAGGTTTGACCCTCTGTTGTCCCACTGCTTTCTGGTCCTTGTACTCAGTATGTGCTGGTATAGCTGGGAAGGGGCTAGTGATTTGGCGAGACACTTGCAATGTCTGGGCCTTCCTTTCCAGCCACTCAGCTAGATCCGGGAGAGTGTATGTACGATCACTGCCACTTTGGATAATTCCTCGGTTAAAGCAATGTTCAGCAAATGCATCTCGATAGTTAGTGGGGAGTTTGGTGAGTAGGGTGTCCACATGAGACCCACACTTCAACTCTGACGATGAGGGGCCCTCCACTGTACTGAGCATTCCCACCAGAGTTCCAACTGCGGTAGCAAAGTCCTCAAACGCTTGATAATCTCCGGCCCTAACTGGTGGGGCATTCAGAATGGCCTTCAGTTCCCCCTGCACTAGCTGCCTTGGCTGTCCGTACCTCTGTGTGAGCGCTTGCATGGTACTTGTGTATGGGGTCTGACTGTTGACATACCTCTTTGCCACTTGAAGTGCAGATGGGAATGTGAGCTGGTCAAGCAGGACCCGATACTTATAGTCTTCACTTAAATGCTTGTGCGGACCAAGTAAGCTGTCCAGACCCTTTTTGAGCATAAGAAAATCACTCTCTTTCCCTGAGCTGAATACAGTCAGTTTGGGTTTAGGAATGCCAAATGATGACGCAATCGCCATCTCCATCATACTGGGCCGATGTGAGCTGTCTACTGGGTGAGGTGTTGGATAATAGTGCTGACCACGGGGTGGTCTAGGATAATGCACAGGTGGATATGGCAGTGGAGCAGACCGCCAGGCCCTGGGAAGTGCATCATACTGCTGCTCTGGCAGGACAGGCTCAGGCTGTAACGATGTGGTAGAGGGCACTGGCTGAGGCACATGTGGTTCTGGCTGCAGTGTGATAGGGGACACTGGCTGAGGCATCATTAGAGAAGCGAGAGGTGGTGAGAAGGGCAATGCAGGCTGTGTTAGAGCAGGGGGTACAGGCTGCGTTGGCAACGGCGGCGAGCAGGCTGGAGGAGCTGTGGATGCGGGGGCCGGTACAGACATGGCTTCTGAAGCAGGTTGTGGGTTTGATGCAGCAGTGTCAACCTGCACTTGAGGAGCAGGGACTTGTGTTGGAGCGTGCAGAACCTGGTGCTGAATGTTAGATGCAGCTCTTGGGGGGCTCAACCCGGGGTAGCGGTCATGGCCAATTAGGGGCTCTGTTGGCTCTTAGGTGACAGTTTCCTCGTGGCTGCGTGCAGCGGGGCTAGGGGAGGGTCTGTGCTGACGGACGTGGGTTACTGACCTGGTAGCCTGGCTGCCCCTGGGTGGGTCCGGGACGGGCGTGAGGTTCTGGGGGCGCTCCGTCTCTGGGCTGGGGCCCTGGCCGGGCCTCAGGGGCTTGGGTCCTGGTTGGTGTGTTGCCGAGGTTGTGGGCGGGTGGGTGTATGGGGGCCCGGCCCTGGCGCAGGGTGCCGCCGGTGCATCGAGCCACCTGGGGGGCTCTTCAACTGGTGGGGGAGGTTGTCACATCTTGCAGGAGCTTTCCTCTCTTCAGGAACTCCCTCTGCAGGAGGGGGAGATACAAGAGAGGTGGAGGAAGATCTCAGCCTGGGCGTCTATTGTCTTGTGTAGTCTGGAAGATGAGTGGATGATGGGGTGGGTGCAGTTTTCTCTGTGGTGGGGTCGGGTGGACTGTCCCGGGCTCTGTGGGGCCAGGTGGCGCTGCTGCACTGGGCCCCGGTCCGGATGGGCCTGGGCCCCCTTTCCCTGGCAGGTTGCAGAGTATGGGGGTGCCTACTGGGGTCAGCGGGGGAGCTGGCCCCAGGGAGGGGTCACTTGCCCCTCCCTTCCTTCCCTCCCCATCTCCAGCTGCCTCCCTCTTCCCGCTCCACCACAATCACCCACACATGCAGGGCCTTGGGGTAGGGGTGTGTCACCAGGGTGCAGAGGAGGCATCCCCCCCCCCGTCCCCTTCTGGCTGCCTCTGCCTCAATTTTATCCCACAACTTAGACATTCACATTACTCACACTCTCATTACACATACATATAGGATCTTGGGGGTGGGCACGCTACACGGATTCCAAATTACCATCAGGGTGTACACCTCACCCCTGGCGTCGTTGCCCACCTCTCAATTTTAAATACACGTAGACATTGAGGGCTATCAGGAGGGGCTATACGCTTACCTGCTGCTCTGGCAGGTAGCTCCATGCCCTCCTGGGTTTTAAATGCACCTTAGAACACACATACATCAACACTACATATGAGCGGGTGGAGGGAGGTTTGGAGTCTTCCTACACCCCGGTTCTCTGCGGCCTGCTGGAGCGGGGGGGCTAGGAGGAAGAGTTGGCCGTCCGACTGGGGTCTGGAATGTGGGGCCTCCCTGCTGCTGCGGAGTCGGGGCGGTCTGCTTCTCCCCACCGCAGGGAAAAGGGTAACACCACCTGGGTCTGGGTGCAGTTTCCCCCTCCAGGGGCAAGGGTACCTAGACCCGGTTCTTAGAGTACGCTTGGGGAGTGTGATTGTGTGTACAGCGTCTCTTTATGTCTGTCTCCACGTTGGTTGAGTGTGGAGTAATTGCTTATGAGAGCATGAGGGTGGGAATGGATGTTTGTATTTGAGTGTGCCTGTATGTCTGTGTCTATATGTCAGGTTGGGTATCAGACGCCACCTCTCTGGGGACATCTCAGGCCCTCCAAGGTTTGGAGGCCTATCTCCCCCCACCACTCCCCCTGCCGGTGGCGGACGCCCTCAGACATCGGTGCGTTGGTGGTTCTTTGTGTCCGGGGGTGGGTGCCCAGGTACACACCGGCTCACTCCTTGGCGGCTGCTTATCGGGGCCTGGAGCCTGGGGCTCGCTCGGGCCACTTCGGGGATGGGGTGCCCTCGGCCTCTCGGCCTGGGGCTCGGTCACTCAGGCGCAGCTGGCTGCCGGCGGAGCTCACGGGCACGTCACTGCAACCCCCCCTGGCTTCTGCTCCGCGGCTGCTGAGTGACCCCTCATCTGGGACTCTCCTCAGCTCTTTCTGGGATAGTGGCGCGGCTGCCCCTCTGTTGGTCTTCCTTGGTCTCTTGTGTTCTGGGGGCCTCTGGATGTCTGGAGTTTCGATCTCCTCCATACCTGCTTCATGCCCTGGAGGACGGGGCAGTGGCCCCCCCACACCCTCTAGCAGATCATTACATGAAGGAACCTTTTAAAAAAACAAGCGCGTCCATGCTCACAGGTGTACACACGGGTGATCACACACACAAACTACACCCTTTTTGGCTCCTACCTCAAAGCACACTGTGCGCTGTCGATCTCACAATAATGTTTAATATTTAGTATTTACTGTCATATTCCCATATATCATTGTAATGTTGTTTATTACTCTCGTTTTCTTCTGCTTGCTTTCTTTTTTCTTTCTCAACAGGTGATCCAGGTGATCAATATATGTATTTTTTGTCTGCTTATTTTGTTGGTTTTTGTTTTTTGCCCTTTTTCCCCGTCCCTCTTCTCAGTTTTTTTTCTTTCCCCCCTTTCTTTCCACCAGTCAAGTCTGTCCCGTATTCAGCAAGTGAAAATAAAATAAACAATAAAAGGTGAATCAAATGGACCATTACGGCAAGGCTGGGATGGTCAATTTGGTAAAGTAAATCCGTTGGGCATCTTTCTTCGCCTTTAGACAATAATTCTGATGGCAAAAGAACCAAACGGGACAGGTTAAAAAAAAAAAAAAGGTGCAGCTCTTGGACTGGGAGGCCGAACAGGGTAACCCAGTTCTAAATGGGGGAGGCTACTGTAATGTGGCTGAAATGCTGCATAGTGGTATGAAGGGTAAGGCAGATGTGCACTCTGTGGATACGAAGGCAATCTGACCCTGTCCATTTCCACTTCAAGTTCTTTCATCTGCTGGCTTATCGTTTGCCAACGTGCTTCCAGGCGCTGCCATCTTTCCTCTGGACTTGCCGTACCATAATGACCAGCTGCAGGGTAGTTAGGGGAACTCCCAGGGCTGAGTGGTGCTGCGTAAGTTGGTCTCAGTGGTGATGCTGGTCTTACTGTGGTACTATAAAGACGGTGAGCTGGGTAGGTGAGTTCGAAGTCCTCCAGATGTCCGGGACTGCGTCACACCCTGCTGGGACGGGGACTCAGTGCAGGCTGGTCGTCGTTGAACTCTCTGGGTGTAGCCATAGCGCAGCTAGTATACCATCCGGCTCGAAGGACCACTTGTAGAATATATATATACTGGAAGTGCTGGGTATACAAGTCTGGCCTAAGTCTTCGGTCAGAAAGACTGCAGCAGTCCAGGAGTTTAGTTCACTGTCTTTAATGAAGCTTCACAGAAGAACTGGTTACAGCAGGGCTTGCCATGATAAATCCAACTGTGATACAGCCAGATATGCACTTATAATTGTGGCAGATGCAGTATAGGTGACTATAAGTATGGTTGTCTAGAAACAGAAACAGGTAATACTATAATTAGCAGGGTCAAAGATAACTAAGCAACAATCAGAACACATCATCTACTCAGACACAGCAATATTTTACAATGTCCACAAGGGGTCGCCGTAAGACCAGAAGTTGGCTAAATAGCACATATATTCCCAGTTTCTAGTACTAAGTCAAGAATGTGGCAAGCTAACAACAGTTAAACTAAACAATAAACAACAGAAAAAATCCTTTAACCGCGGGATGTAATCATTGGAGGAGATTTTGGCCACTGGTATTGACTTAGTGCAAATTAATTACATAATTAAATAAACCTACTAACGTGATATCAGTGTACCGGGGCATAACTTTAGCTTTAACATACACAAACAACTATAACTATTATCATACCAGTTAACCCGTCAAAGATAATAACACTTACAGTTTCATTAACGCACACGGAATCACACAAAACTGCGTTACAACTGCCATGCTCTGCTGCTGCGCCTTTCGTCTTTCACTCTCCCTCTGCGTGATGCGCATATGACCACTGATGCTCCCATTTGGGTGCGCTTGATTCTTGCCTCTACACATCCTGAGGCTGAGTCAGCAGGGAATTTGCACATATGTCTCTTTGTCTTCATTGCAGGCACTTTATTATGACGACCTGATGGAAGCAGTTGAAAATCATTAAAGAGAGGATTATCTGAACACAACAAGACAGAGTTTGCCTTCCTCAACACCTGCCTGTTATAAAAGTCCACAAGCTGGACCTGAGACCTCCCCGAAATCTGACCAGCCACTTTAACCAGGTTGCTAAGTCTGGTCTTATTATTCAAGGACATATTACCATACCAGGCAATGATACAGAAGGTTAAAACAGATTCAATAAAACCTTTATAAAAAAGAGTCATCATTTCAGATGAAACATTAAAACCTCTCAACCTCCTTAAAAAGTACAGTCTCTGTTGAACCTTTTTCACTGTAGCAGCAAGATGTGACTCAAAGGACAGAGCCTTATCAAGAACAACCCCCAAATACTTATAATTGTCCACCAGTTCAATGGCTGCACCATTTACCACTGTTAGCGCAGGATAACAAAATATACAGTAGAGGAGAGAGACAACAACCTTGTGGTGAGCCAGTAAAGAGTTCAGCTGTTTGGAAAAACAGCCGTTTACTCTCACACACTGAGATCTGTCACTTAAAAAGTCTAAAATCCAACCAACGAGATTAAAATCAAGTTTAAACTGGTTAAAAAGTTTATCAACTAAAAGATGTGGCTGGATAGTATTAAATATATATACATATATATGTATATTTGTATATATATACATATATATATTTGTGTGTGTGTGTGTGTGTGTGTGTGTGTGTGTGTGTGTGTGTGTGTGTGTGTGTGCGCGCGCACGTGCGTGCTTGCATATGTCTTTCATTATGTCTGGAAGGGTTTTTTGAACTTTGACCTGCAAAACCACATAAGTGACAGATTAATGTGTATTGAAAGTAAGGTGGTAAAGGGGTTTCAGTATTAACGAGTCAAAGTAAAAAACACAATATCACCACACCCCAACATATTCCACGCACAGTGCAATTAGTGAATCATGACTCATGACAGACATCGCCACTGTCACCAGTATCAAGCGCCTGTCATCTGTCCCACAGTTTTGAGGTTGCTGTTGTTTTTTGCAAATCAGCTTTTAAGTTTTGTTTCTTTTTTAATATTTAATATTTAGTTTACTGCTAATAGACCTCTATTTTTATTTACTTGTGTTTACAAGTCTTGGTTAGTTTATATTGTGTAAAGATTTGTATTGGTTTATTTATTATTCGAGTCTCCTCTGACTTTCTGAATGCAATTATTTAGTTCCTTTTTTTCGTTCAGTGTTCCCTCGTGTCAGGTTAATCTTGTTTCCTTGTTCAGTGGTGTCTTACTTCCTGTTTTACTTTGGTAGCTGTTGTTCTCTGTGGCTGTATCCCAATTCAGGGTCTGCAGCCTTAAAGTACGCAGCCTTAACGGTCCACAAGGGCCGCGTACTCAAAGACCGCTAAGGCCGGAAGTGCGAGGCTTGTAGGCTTGTGAAATGGGACGGTCTAGCCTCCGTCTCGCTGCCCAGGTTGCCTAGCAACCATGATACTAACCGCTGGAAACGTTTCATACAGCATCGTTTGACAGAAATGAAGGAGAAAATCTTTTGTTCATTTGTTTTTACATGAGCTTTGTGTGATTTGATAAGTATCTGAGGCTGAGACCACAGGACTGTAAAAATTGTTGGGCTTCATTTCTGTACTGAACAGTCATTTAAAGATTAGCTAGTAAATAACAATTAGCTAATGTTGTTCATGAGACTAAAGTCATCTCACTTTGGTAATGTAAATATAATATGGCCAATATTAAAGTTATATTTATATTAACCATTATTAGTTATTACAGCAGTGAACTTGAACTCTGTGTCAAATACTGAGCTTCAGTAAAGATTCAAGTTGCAGTTATTTATGTTTCCTATCACCTTAAATCTTCACTCAAAGACAAGTATCAGTGTATATATAGATGCATTATATATGAGAGACAAATATTGTTCTTTTAATATGTTGGCATTACTAAATTTGGCTCAATGCTTACATATATGTGTAAAAAGAAAATGTACGAGCTGTGATAACTGTTTCTGATAGAATGAAGAGTAGACTGATATATGAAATATTCCTTTATTGGGTGAGAAAATCAGACCATGTCATAACTGCTTTAAGTCATACAGAATAGATATCAGAGCCTTAAACAGGCTGACTTCTGCTAAATGGGTCAAACTGGGCAGAAAGTGTACAAACACATAACATCCTTATAGAATATGATGTAACACTATAGATCAACTTACCTCAGAATATATAAAGCATATAAACAATTACAACAATATGATGCAACAAACACAGCAGTGCTACTAATCCAAAATACTCAAAGCTTCATAGAACTGAAACAAACATTTATTTTTAGCTCCATTCTGCTGCTGATACATACTTTAGGTTTCTGAATATTAAACTTGTTGCTGCCTTTCATAGTGTGTAACTTGAAGGCCCTGAGTACTTTCTCCCACACTGAAAACACTGGAATGATAACATTATTTGAACATTACCTAATAAGACTGATTCAGGACAGACAATTAGTGATGTTAAACTTTCCTAGCAGTCCTTCACAAACAGGGAACAGTCTGTCTATTCTCTCCATCTGTCAGCTGCTGCTGGCTCTTCCTCCTTCTCTTCCTCACACACTGCTGAGTTTGTCCTGGTGGATCATCAGGGGTGCAAAGCCTCACAGATGATGTGCAGCAGTGGGTCCCTCAGTCTGTCCTCACTCTGGACACTTGCAGTTGTCACACATGGAAATCAAATGTGTGATAAGCTGCAGGATTCAAACACAAGTGTAACTTATAAATACATGTTCATACTTTTATTCCACAATCAGAGAGAAAGAAACAGAGAGAGAGTGCAGGACAGACAGACAGGTGACAGTCTCAGGTGTATACACTGCTACAAAACAGCACAAGAGAAGGAGGATTTAGTCTTTGTGTTATTACGAGTGCTAAACAAGAAGAGTTCCCAGATGGTACAGTGGACACATGTGTGACTCCTGTGATTAAAGCATCTTTTTTTCAGCTTAACGAGTGAACCGTCAGCTCGTTCAAACACACGTTAAAGTCCGTTTGGCTCGACACCACCGAACAGAGGCAGCAATATAACATAGCTAACATTAACAGTGCAGTGAATCCTGCTTGTGCCGTCATATTCAGGACTGCAAACCGAGCAGCATCACTGACTTTCAGCTTGTTGTGTTTGTGGATATATGACTGACTTTAATTATCCATAAAATCATCACATTCTCTGTAAGATTAAGGTCGACTATTGGACGGCGTATATTTGAAAGTAAAGGCTTTAAAACCAAGTTAACGCTGAAAGTACAAACATCACTAATGTCACATAACTTTGCCGACATGTGGCCAACAGTAATGTTTTAATCTTCTTCATTATTAAACATTTGCACATAAATAAGTGACATAATATTCAGTACTTACTTTTAAGAGTTTACTCTTCGGCCGCTCCGCTTCAGCCGTCTGCCGTTTTTTTCAGCGAAATTATCCACACCCACCGCCATGCTATCTGGGATATGTTGGGCCATGAAGTGTACACCGACCCATCCTTCAGATCCGGGGAAATGAAGGACGCATTTGAAGGCCGCATTTCGAGCAGCCTTTGAATTGGGACAGCCTGCGTCCTGTCGCTGTGACGTAATCGGCCTTAAAATGCGGCGTTTGAGGGTGCAGACCCTGAATTGGGATACAGCCAATGGTCGTGTCCAAATTCATGGGCTGCCTCCTCCTGAGGACGCATTTGTAGACCGATTACGTCACAGCGGCGCGCCGAAGGCTGTCCAAATTTGTAGACTCCTCCGAATGCAGCCGATAAATGCGTCCTCCTTTTCCCCGAATTTGAAGGATGGGTCGGGTGTGTCCTTCGTGGCCCACCATATCCCAGAATTCATAGCGTGGCCCACCATATCCCAGAATTCATAGCGTGGCCCAGCCAAACCCCAGTTTCCAACAATGGCGGCCGCTACTAAGTTTTAAATTGACTCTTACTAATCTTTCTGAGTCACAAAATAAACTTTTAACATATTTTCAGGCGAGAAAGTAGTTGCGTAAACATCAAATATCTGCTCGGTTTATCAAGATATCGCATATTTGCAAAAGTGCTTCGACGTTTTCGGAGACGTCTGCTACCCACCAGCTCGATAGCTAGCTGGGAGCTCGAGGGTCACTGAAGCCGCCGAGAACGGCACAACTCCTGGCACATCATTTTCAGATCACCGCGGACTTTCGCTACTCAGGTTAAACGTAATATATAAGTCACTTAGACAACCTAAAAACGTTATTGTTGGGCTTTTTTCAGTGTTTTGTTTGTTCGTGAGTAAATTGGTTTGGCTGAAATTAAAGTTATTAGATTAGATTAGATAAAATAAAACTTTATTAAACCCCCGGGTGGGTTCCTCCTTGGTTTTCACACAGCTGAATAAACGTCAAACAGAAAACTGATTAAAAAGAAGTATGAGACGGTCGAGAATTTACGCCAGTGTCCTGTTATATTTTAGATAGCAAGGAGCAGACGGCCGAGTTTATTAAACTCCACCGAGACAGCGGTGACGCTAATCAGAAGGCTAGACCGTCCAATTTCCCATCCGTTTACTTCCGGCCTACCCGACCTTCTGAGGACCCGGCCCACGTAGACCGCGAAGGCCGGGTCCTCAGGAGGATGCAGCCCATGAGTTTGGACACGACCTATGTCTTGTGTTGAGTTTAAAATAGTTTAAACCTTTTAAACTATTTTAAAGTTTTTTTCCAAATAAAAATCTATTTGAAGATATAAATGATTTAAAAAGGGGGGAGTGTTTGTTTTTTATGTTGTACTTTGTGCAGACATTCACTATATCATTGGATATAAAGACCAAGATTGCACTTTAGTATTCAGTCACCCATCCAAATCACTGAATTCAAGGGTTTCAATCATTTCCATGTCCACAGGTCACAGGTGTATAAAATCAAGTACTTAGGCACAAAGACTGCTTCTAAAAACATTTGTGAAAGACTGGGTCGCTCTCAGGAGCTCAGTGAACTCCAGTGTGGCACTGTTGTATGATGCCACCTGTGCAACAAGCATAGTCGTGAAATTTTCTTGCTACTAAATATTAAACAGTCAGCTGTTGGTGTTATTAAAACAAAGTGGAAGCATTTGGGGACGACAGCAACTCAACCACAAAGTGGTATGCCACGTGAAATCACAGAGCGGGTTTAGTGGATGCTGAGGAGCAGAGTGTGTAGAGGTCACCAACTTTCTTTCAGTCACTACAGACCTCCAAACTTCATGTGGAAGTCTTAATGCTTCAGCATACCGAGACATTTTAGACAGTTTTTATGCTCACCTCTTTGTGGTGACACTTTGGGATGGCTTGCTCCTGTTCTAACCTGACTATGCACCAGTGCTCAAATCAAGGTCCATAAGACATGGAAAAAGGACCTTGACTGGCCTGCAAAGAGTCCTGACCTTAAGCCTTTGGGATCAATTAGAGTAAAGACTGCGAGCCGCGCCCTCTCATTCAACATCAGTGTCTGAAATGTGCTTCTGGAAGACTGGCGAAAAAACACACTCCTAAACCTTTATTAAAGCCTTCTCAGAAGAGCTGAAGCTGTTATGGCTGCAAAGGGTGAGTCGATATCATATTTAACCCTATGGAAAAAGAATAGGATGCCACTCAAGTTCATATGGTTGTGAAAGCAGGTGAGTAAATACGAAAGTATATCCACGCTCTAACACAAGTTTCTATAAACTCTGCTGAGTAACTCTGTGGTGTGCTTCTTCCTCCTGCGCTTCCTGACTCTAACCTCTTACATTTTTATACAATCCCAGCAGTCTGTTGTGGTACATTAGTTCCTCTTACTCTACATTTACCCAATAAAAAGAACATATTTCTATTGAGCGGTTTTTATTTGCTGTGTTAAGACAGAATACAAACTCCTCAACCTTTGAGTTTATGTATTTATTTTTTTACAGGACACACAAATTATTTTACATACCAACATCAAGAATACAGGCATTTGTGTAATATCTTTTGGTATAAAAAGTGAAAACAATGCAAAAACACCTGAATGTGGGGACCCTACTGCTCAAATAGAATGTAATAAAATGACAGCCTATTTAAATATTGCTATATCAGTAAACACACAACGTGACAGACCACAAGTCTTTGCTGTCACTTTTGTTTGTGCTGCATGTGTTGGCTCATGTAGAAGTACAGTTATACAGAAGAGTGGCAAAATGTATTGCCCAACAATGTGACAGACTGATAAATTTAAACAAACTCATCCTTTCAAGGTAAAGCTGCTAAAGGTGGTTCTACGAGCTACTGAATCAGAATCACAGGGTGTATTTAGGTTGCTTTTTTTTAATGTACTTATCCCTCCTGATAGTTTTTTTTCTTTTTACTAGTTCTGCTTTTGGTTAGTGTGCTCATCGCTCTGGCTGGAGTGAGACGTCACTTTCTGCCCATCAGCATTGCACAGGTAGTCAAACATCTCTAGGATGACACATCCGTACATGCCATCACGAGATCCAAGCGTAGTTTGAAGGCAGCACAATATCTTCCACCCCTCACCCCCAACCACTCGTAGCAGATGACTACCCCTGCTTGAGCCTGGTTATGCGGGAGGTTTCTTCGTTTTAAAAGATAGTTTTTCCTTCCCGTTGTCACCAAGTACTTGCTCATAGAAGGTCATCTGATTGTTAGGGTTTTCAATAAGAGGCATCCTGTGAAGCAACAGTTGAAGTTGATGTGAGATATGGATGATGCAGAAAGATATTAATTTGCAGGATTTTAGCAAGATTTTTTTTCCAATGACTAAAGGAGACCAAACCCCCCCTAAATCTGGCAACATCTGCTGTTGCTGTTTTGTTTACAATATTCAGATTGCACTGTCCAAGGCAGTCAGAACCAGGAGAGTCTGTTTATGGAGCAACACCGGCCTGCCCATACCAATGCCCGCCACTTAGTGTGTTGGCCGCTGTCACACTGCCAGCCAGAATATGTGCATCAACATTCACTCATGCACATGCATGCGTGTGTGCATGTTCACATATACACGCATGCTTGTGAACATGCACACATTTACCCTTGTGTGAGGGTTTAGATTAGCTGATTGCATCACTGAGTAACAACTAACCGTTGAAGGAAAGGGAATGGCACAAACCCTCTTAAAAGAAACTTCTTGTATTCAGAAACTGTGTTCAACTCGATTCTTGGCTGAAGGCTTCCTTGCACTTGACTCTTTTATATCATTCCTCCATTAAAAAGCAGACTAGAAAACCATAGCAGAAGCAATACCCTGTAGCTCAGTAGTTTCTATGTTAATGTTATTTCCTGGATGACTATTAAGCAACCTAACATCCAAATGTTATTTTAGGCACTACAGAAAATGTGATTGGATTAGTTCTTCACAGTTTGTATTCATTATAACTGTGATAAAGTTCATAGTGCATGGTCATCGTTGAGATGAGGAGTTTAATTTCCAGAGATAGAAGAACATGCTGCTTCACAGATGCAGCATGTACTTCTATACAGGTTTTGACAGTGGCTGAGAGAACTGCAGTTCATTTCAGACATTTCTGATTGTTCAGTGCTAAACAGTCGTTCATGTAGCTGCCCACTTGGAATTACCCCTCTCCAAGCTTCGACTGATGCAACTTTATTCTCTCCTCTTTTAAACCACCAACAATATGGCACCATGAAAACTATAAGGATGCACAAACAAACGCCATTATAACATTTTAGTAGAAATGAAGAAATTCACATTTTACATGATAGAAAATTATTTGCTGAACTCAAATCATGACATTAACATAAATCAACACCTTTAAACAATTTATGTCACAGCATTTAACAAATTAAAATAAAGACAACCTGTCTCTTAAATAAAATAAACAATCGTTTGCAATCATTACACAAACCTCTTTCTGCTTCCAAGGGTGCTAATCATGCTGAACCTGCTAGCAGCCTCCTCCATATACATCTCTTTGTCAGTCTTTCCACACCACAAACAAATGACATGCATGTACAAAACAAAAAGCAATTCAACCACATTGTATAAACGTTCCCAAGTTATAGCATGTGACAGGTAAATAAAGTGCATGGTTTTACATGAATATTTCCAAAAATAAAGGTTGTTCACTCACTCTGAAGCAACGTGTTTGTGTCGTTTCACTGAGAACAGGAAGTGTGACACAATAAAAGAGGAAGTGCTAAGGTACTCTTCAAAATAAAAGCGCAAGGTAAAGTAGCCTTGCCGGTGTTGTGCCAAAAACTGATTTCCGGTATTTGCTAAAAACTGATTGCTTGTTTTTAAACTGCTATAAATAACTTGCTGGTCTATAATATGTGAAACATATGTCAAATGTATCCCTCATGAATGATATCACGTCATCTTGAGCAACAAACAACATTCCTGTAACAAGGTAGAAGCCGCAATCAGTTTTTGGCAGTGACTTTTATGTATCCTTTATTTATGCAGTTAAAAAAAATTATTGTTGACTTTAAATCTGGCCAAGAGGACAGCTGAAATTACAACAAATGCAAAAATAGTTCTGTAAACATATTTTAAGTGGACAATAGGGAGCTGATTGATTATAATGTAAGTACAATAACACAGTTACAAAGATACTTGAGAAACAGGTAATTTTTTAAATTTTATAAATAACCCCTTTGTAATACCTGTTCACCAAAGTCTATTTACCAGCATACGTTACGATATTGCACATAAAAAACACAAAGAAACATTGGAAATCAGTTTTTGGCACAACACCGACATATACAATTCATATTCTTCACTCTGGAAACCAACATTGACTAAACTCCATAAAAAGAAGCCACACAGACTCTTCAGCGACATATTTTTCTTAAAAACACTTTACACAAACTATTCAATTTACAATTTAAACACACCATATTGTAAAAGCTTCCTACTGGTTGATATCTAAAAGTGGAAATTGGAAACACCCACAAAAAAGAAGAAGAGTGACAGAATCAAAGAGAACAGAAAAGAAAAATATAACCACCATCTGCTTTGCAGTTTTGTTGACTGCAAAATAAAGTCATCTAGCATGTTGTTTTTGTGTGCGGCTCTAATGTCAGATATTAAATACATGTTCATTCTTTGACTCTAAATCTATACCAGATGTTTCTTTTCAAACTTCGAGAAACAATTAAAAAGCATGAAGAGCACAATCATCATCACTGAACACATTATAGCTGGCATTCAGTGAACCGTGTAGGCTCTGTCTTTGAATCTGACTGTGTAGGTTTTCAAATGTCTCACATTCCTTGTTTGCAAACAGCTGGAAACTGTTTTGGCAATCACTGGGACTAAACATAGCCTGAGCAGTTATGAACAAGACTCTTTGTCTTAACTGTAACTTCCAGTTGCTGTGGGTGTGCCTGGCTACAGTTTCCCGTCAGATTTGCATAGTCAGAACTTCCGGACAAATGAACTACACTAAAGCCGGGCATTCCTTTTAGCCCTAAAACACTTAAAACAACTGACACAGCACATCTCGCCACAATCTTCAGTTTGCATGACAAACCAAATCTGGGAGTGGCTGACGCATTTGTCTACATGCTGCAGAGAGGTTATACTTCCACCTAGACAGTAACAGCTGTTAGGATTTTTTGATTTCTTAAGTGCGATTCGGCCATTTGGTGATGTCTCCATTCCCGTTTGCCTTGGATGCCTCAGACTTGGAACTACACAAATACACCAGAGATGAGTGGGGGCAGGAGTACAGCACAGTGTTGGATTTTGTGGAGAGGTATGGGAGAAATCCCAGATGTGAATAGGCCAGAGAGATGGTGATGTTGATGTGATGTGGGGTAGTACCAGTTAGAGCAGGGCGATATGACCAAAAATATTTATCACGATATACATTTGAAAATTTGCGATAACGATATAACTGACGATATAATTGAGACTAGACAAAATACTTTACAACTCCACAACTTTATTAGTGCAAAAAAACATCAATGTATTTTCACTTAAACAAGCAGCTGTTTTTTATCTGCATTAAAGTTATATAAAAATGTAACAGTGCAAATGCAAATTTCCAGTGGAAACTGGCCGACATATCCTCAGCATAATCATGTATAATATCCACAAAACTTAAAAAGAGGTTATACACACACAATACGGTAATATTATGTTGAAGCACAGTACGTATCACTCCGCGAGGCTCCTGCCTACGATAGCCGTAATGCTCCGACAATCCATCAAGCGGTGCGGCTTCGTAGCTTAGCAAAGTCGTACTAAAACATTTGACAGATTTTCGAGTGCCGTGTAGCACATAAAATCGTTTCGAGGTCATAAACACAACCAGAGTTCATACATAAGGCACACGGGATTATAAGGGGCACTGTCGATTTTCAGAAAAATCAAAGGATTGATTTTAAGTGTGCCGTATTTTCCTAAAAACACTAATAACGACGGCCCGCTAGCATTCGCTACCAAAAATAGTGCTTTGTTGTGTATCTGACGGACGAAAGCTAAACCAGTTCCACACCACTGAAGTTGCTTTTTCCGCCATGTGCGTATGAAAACAAAGGCACTGCGCATGCGCGTTTTACCCATATTCTATCACAATGTTTCATTTTCTTATCGTTGCCCAACATTATACCGGTATTACCGTGAACAGTATGATATGGCCCATCCCTAGTACCAGTACCCGGGCATCAACTTGGACAACAGGATGAACTGGAAGACCACTGCGAGTGGGTGTATACACAAAGGAGATGAGGAGGAAGCTGAGATCCTTTAATATGTAAAGCAAAACTTTCAGTAGGCTGAGGCGAGCGTAGTGTACGTTGCTGTGGTCTTCTGGGGGAGCAGCATCGCAGTGTGCATGTCCCAGAGTAAAGCCTGCAAATAATGAACTAAATCCCAGTTCATGAGCTCTAACAGAGTGATTGCCTCTGGAGGATTGTCGATTCCAGCGCAAGCCTGTGAGAAGAAAGCAAAACAAAAGATGAACTGCAAGTTTTATTACTTTTATTTATTGCAACGACACCTTGGAAACAGAAATGTGCAAAATAGGCTAAAAAATTT
Organism: Pelmatolapia mariae; assembly: GCF_036321145.2. NCBI lineage: Eukaryota > Metazoa > Chordata > Actinopteri > Cichliformes > Cichlidae > Pelmatolapia > Pelmatolapia mariae. Next base: position 49,303,526 of record NC_086246.1, read on the forward strand.
GTGTCACTTACAGTATCAAAAGATTATCATGCCAAAAAGTGACCCAGAATAAACTAGGTGCATCTGTAGCTTAATTATATTTTAGTTTTATCTACCTGAAGGCTAAAAGAAGTCATGTCAGACGTCCCTTCTTTGGAGAAAAAAACATTAAAGGTAACTGAAGCTTTAAATCTAAAACCTTAGCATTTTTTTTTCTTTCCATGTTAGAGACCCAATAAGGGAATGTGCATCGTGGCTAGAGGGAAGGTTGTAAATGCTCTGCTTAACTATGTGGCAGGGAGCAAGGATCTTAACCTGCTTCAGACCAGTTTATTAACTAATTAACAAATTTACAATTGTATCCCCTGCTCATAAGAATGACCCCAAAGAACATTTTCAAGTACTTGGAAATGAATTCAATGTAAAGAAGGAGACACTGTAATATTTATAATAATTTATCATATTTAGCTTGCAAACAGCAAAATGTACACAACAGGCAGCTGGTTTGCCAGTTTGAAGAGACCGTAATGCTAATTTCACAAGTACAATGCTTTGTACAATAAGTTTATGCTTACTGTGAAATTTGTTCAAACACACTCACCGGCCACTTCATTAGGTACATCTGCTCAACCTCTCCCTCAGTCAAAAATCTAATAGCATCTCACAGCAACTCCGTGCATTTATCCATGTACACATGGCCAGGTTGGGCCACGATGACCTGCTGACGTCTGAGCATCAGAATGAGGACGAAAGGTGATTAAAGTCGCTTTGAACGCGTCGTGATTGTTGGTGCCAGACGGGCTGGTCTGAGTATTTCAAAAGCTGCTGATCCGCTGGGATTCCCCTCAGAAACACCCATCTCTGGAATTTACAGAGACTAGTCCGAAAAAAAGAAAATATCCACTGTGCGTGAAAAGTCCGCAATAACTGTCCCACCAAATGAGGTGACCGGAGCGTAGATGCACATCTTGTTACACGAGAGGGCGGCAAAGAAAAAGAAACTAAAAGCACGAAGGCCGTGACGTTACAAAAAAGAAATAGAGCTCTTGCTCCGCATCTGTAATGTCATAATAAAAGGCGCGCATCGTCTGCGCGAGCGCGTTGACGTTTCAAAACATTCACAGGGACAATGAATGAAGGCACCACCATTATTACCGTGTTATGAAGTTCCGTTAACCGTCCCGCCTATGAGCCAATGAGGAACCGTCTCATCCTCTTTGGAAAGAACCTCTGTCGTTGATGTTCACGAGCTCTGGATTCATCCGAGAGGCTTTTTTAAACGGAGAGGAGGCTCGCCTCACGATGACTGCGCGATATTTCTAACGAAAGTCATCCCCGTGTCTCGCTCCCTCTTTCATCCTGTAACCGGTTAAAAAACGGAAATACAAACTCGTATTACTTTTGAAAACGAGCGGGAACTGCCAGTAAATGCATCACATGCTTGAAATCATGCGTGGAGGCGACATTTTATTTTTTCTTTCTTTTCTTTTCTTTTTTTGGCTGTTTTTCGGAGGGATTTTCAGCTCGAGTCGTTTGGAAAATGTGATGCCACGCACTGAACAGCAGGAGGAAGGCGTGCTATGGTTTTAATCTCATTTAACGTAAGTTTTTATATTTATCTATTTAATTATTTTGTGTTTTTTGCTTACTTTTTGTTATTCAGACATCATTGTCACAGTTCTGGCTTTGGTTGCGTTTTTTCAGGCTGCAGGTGGCTTACTGTATACCTGACATATAGATATTGTGAAAAGGCTCCATGGAGCTTTTTCCATAAACAGGCCCAAACATGACATCAATAAAATATCTGCACACAGGAAAATCAGCAGGGGAGCAGGAAAAAATAGGCAAAATCTGTAATATTATTTTCTTTGAATACTCTGATTATGACCTACATGTAGGGTTGCCAACCGTCCCTTAAAAAACGGAATCGTCCCGTATTTAGAAACAAAAGTACACGTCCCGTATTGAGCTAATAAGGGACGCACTTTGTCCCGTAATACAGTGAGAATCAAAAGTAGTCTATAAATGTTAATGGAATTAACGCTTTGTTTGAAAACATAATTCCCAGCCCCTCTCCTGCTTTGTGACCAATGAGCTGACAGCACACTTATGACAATTCGAGTATTACAATTCAGATTACCGCTTATCTCATTGGTCGAGGAAAGGTCGCTTGCGGAGAAAATACCGGAAGACAACAGATGACCACAACAAGAAGCATGGCCAACAGGGAAACAAACGCCGACACTGCGGTGCAAGTCTCGGACGACAGTACACCTAAAGCTGGGCAGACACTGTGCGATTTTTTCAGTCACGTTATTCAGCTCCTGCTCAAACTGCACGATTGACTCGCAGAGGTTATAAGTTCGTAGGTCACGATGCAGGGTCTCACACTATACCGCCCGATGCTCTGATGCGACCTGAGTGCTCACACTGTGCGTCCATAAAATGAAGGTTAAAACAGAAAATCTGTCTCTCGCTCTGCCTCTCTGTCTTTCACTCACACAGACACGCACACCACCACCACCAACTTTGCTATATTGCTAATGAGCAGCAATGTAAATCCAACTATTTTCACGGTTGTTGTGGTCGTGATAATTTTGTGAGGCCACATCGAAAAGGCTCGGGTGAGCTTTCCAAAGTTCTACAAGTTGTGCCTCCATCACTTGTGTCCAGATCACACGGTGCACAGCCGTGCTGCTCCGTCTTTTTCGCTGACATTTGTGTTTGCGCGTGAGCAGTGTGAAAAACTGCGGTGACACCCTCACGAGCGATTGATGATCGGGAGCTGGTCGTGAGGTGTTAATCGCTTCTCGTTACCCCACGTATACTACACGATGCACGATGAAGGCCAAAATCGGGCCGATCACCAAATCGGTCGCACGACTCAAAAATCGGCTCAAAATGGGCCAAAAATCGCACAGTGTAAGCCCAGCATTAGACCAGCAATGTTTGTTCCCCTCAGAGAAAGAAAAAAAAAAGGCTCCAAAAGCACAGGGAGGAATGGGAAAAGGAAAACACCTGGCTGGAAAAGTGCACGATAACACCTATAAAGCGCACTGCACTGTGTGCACTTTTTCCATAGGCATGCTTCTAATGGTGGGCACATGAAGAACATGAGGGGCGTGAAAGCTCGGGGAACCCTTAACCAATTTTTTGTCCACCAGGCCACGGCAAAAGCAGATATGGTATGTAAACACTGGTTTGTTTTTTTTAATATGGGCATGTGCAGTGAATATCAGCGCTATGTGGCCGGAAGTGTGATAATATAATTAATTTTGTGCAATAAACAACTGCAAGGATAGATGATTACAACAAGTAGATGACTAATACATAAAAGTAATACATAGATGAATAATGATGATGAGTTATGATGCGTAATCATGGGAACAAGCGGGTTTACAAACGGCAGCAGCTGATTAGCATTAGAAAAGCTGAAATAATACCTCAACTGAGGCCAGTTGTACCAAATGCACAATATTTGCACTATTACAAGAATGTTTTTCATTCTATTATTTTCTATTAATTTATATAATTTTAAGTTAAGCAGGACAGAGTTCTTTTAAAGAAAGATTTACTTATATTCTCAAAAGTTAAGCATGACAGGCTTCTGTTTAAGAAAGAGACCTGTTTTATTTTGTTAATGTTGTCATTTTGAGCTAAAAATAAATGGCTAAATGATCATTTGTTTCCCATGTGTTTATATCACAAAGAATATGCATCTACTTAAATCAAATTCAAATCAAATGTTAAAAAAATAATTTCACACACACAAAAAAAGAGCTACAAAATTCACCACACTGGGAAGGGTGAAGACAACTGGGTTGCCCAGCCCTGGCCACGAGGTGTCCCTTATTTATTTTTCAGGGAGTTGGCAACCCTATCTACATGGAGTATCAAGGGCGTAGATTTGGCATGGACGGAAGGGACATGTCCCCACCAATATCCAGCGATTATTGAATTGTCCCCACCAATAATTTGATCTCTTCGAGTAAAGAAAAACAAACCCGATAGAAACATTATATAATTCACATATAAAATTATGAATTGTAATTTTAAATGGGTTAAAAGCATGTAGAATAGCATATGTAGGTAAGTATATTTCTCCTTTTTTTAATCAAGAAGCAAAAACAAAAAGGAAAAAAAAAAGAAACAGGGCAGGTTCGGTGGTTGAATCAACCGTCCCCACCGAGGCCAAAACCAAATCTACACCCTTGCTACAGCCTGGAAGCCCAAATTATGTACAAATAAACAACTACTTGAAATTGTTTAAGTTGTGGGTCCTGAATCTATAATCTATGAAAGTTTAACGTTTTGAATGGAATTATGGAAATAAATAAACTTTTCCATGATATTCAAATTTTTTGGAAAGGGTCTGTAATTCAGCATCGTGTGTGTGTGTGTGTGTGTGTGTGTGTGTGTGTGTGTGTGTGTGTGTGTGTGTGTGTGTGTGTGTGTGTGTTCCACTGATCATCTGAATTCATTAAGATTCAGTAAGTATAAAAGTCTAATCTATATCCACTAACCTATTTTTTAAAATTTGCTTTACAAGGACACCGAAGAATTTAAGGCCAACCTTGAAAGGCTGGTGATGAAAATTGCCATCATCAGTGACCGGTACACCCCTGGATCTGACCATAAGATTGCAACCATTGTGGTGGAGGGAACAAAAATCCTGGAGGGCCAGAATTTCCCAAGGTGCTGTGTGTTACTCATGGGCATAATATATGCTCTCAATCTGAGCTAATGCAAGGATCTGAAATATACTTTTGAAGTTTTTAAGAAGCTGTTCCTTGACCTTGCTGGAACCAGCATTGTGTTAAAGATGCTGACTCTGTTTCAAAAACTGTTAACTGTTTTGAATCCCGCATGTGTAACATTGATCTTAAAGGTGTTTGCTGCATTGTATAAAAGAAAGATGCAAGATCTTGTAAAGTTTGGTAGGCATTGAAAGTTAACATTTACTGAACACTTGCTTGGAAGTAGTACTGCAACAAAATGTTTTCTAAGTGGATTTTTTGACCAATTGAACACATTTGTTTTTCTGGTCTTAAATACATAAAGGCACATAGTATAACTTGGCTGCGATGGTATAAATCTAAATTTCTTGGTTATTTTCACTTTTTAAATATAAAGTGTTAAAATGCCTACAGTTAGGAATTCATTCAACATTTTATTTTCTTTCTTAAAAGCTATTACAATAAAAAAAAATAAGAGAAAGCTAAAATGATGATAATAATGAAGAAAATCAGCAACTTAATATTTTAAATCATTAACTTAGAAAATTGTTTTTGTAACTGCTATAATTAATTACATAACACTTAAAATCATTTTAAATAATGTGGAAAAAGTAATTGGAGGAACATAATTTTTATGAGTAAAAAACTTAACCACTGAGAGCTAAAAGTCGGCGGAGGTTTGCCGGTGACTGGATATCAGCCGCTGATAAAGTGCTCTGCAGCTTTCTGCCGCCCACGTTAAACTGTGACTATCACCAAGTAGTAGGCATTTCCTAAATAAGCAGTAGGTGTTAGACAGCTCACTGGTGAGAAGGATGTGTGCTAGAGCGCTGACGATATCCTGGATATGCTGACCTCGCTCCGTGGTGTACGGGGCTCCGAGGCAGTGGGCTTCCAGTTTACCCTCATGATCAATCTTCACAATAAAAATATTAGTCGAAGAGTGTAAAATATGAAATAAATAATTAAATGTGTCAACAATTAATTAATTAAATGTCATAAATATGTATTTAATTAAGTAATTCCAATTTTAATTAATTATTGACACATTTAATTAATTATTTAATGGTGTATTTAATTAATTCATTTTGGCAGTCCTGATGCCCTATCAAACACCACAATCTCAGTTTTCTTTTCATTCAAAATAAGAGAATTCACCGACAGCCAATCTTTGACCTCTTTCATGCAATGTAACAAGCAGTCCAGTGGTGATGACAAATCATCAGTCAATGGGAAATAAAATTGAATGTCGTTGGCATAACCGTGGTAAGAGATTTTATATTTATCAAAAATAGAGCCCAGACGTAGCATGTACAAAGAAAACAACGAAGGAGACACAGACCCCGGGGGCACACCACAACAAAGAGGGGCCATAGTGGACGAGTAACATCCCATAGTCACAGAAAATGACCTATACAAAAAATAGGATTTAAACCAGTTAAGGGCAGAACCCTTAATGCCTACAGCATGTTCTAGATTCTTTAAAAGAATATTATGGTCCACCATATCGAAAGCTGAAGACAAATCCAATAAAATGAAAACTGAGTCAGCGATTAAAAGAAGATCGTTAAAGACCCTCAGCAGAGCCGTTTCAGTACTGTGGTGTGGTTTAAAGCCAGACTGAAATTTGTCACTAATATTATTTGTGTTTAAGTAGGCCTTTAGTTGCAAAAAGACATTTTTCTCTAATACTTTAGTTAAGAACGGGAGTTTGGAGATCGGTCTATAGTTTGCAGGATCATTCTTGTCAAGGCTGCTCTTTTTTAGAACAGGTTGCACTATCGCGTGTTTAAAGGCAGTCGGGACACAGCCCACTAGTAATGATAGGTTCATCAAAGATAGAATATAAGGCCCAATTACCTCAAAACCATCCTTAATAATGCGGGAAGGGAGAATGTCATGTACAGAATTCAGATTTCTCAGCTGTTCAATTAATCTCTTGAGGGTGGAGAGAGAAACTGGCTCAAACTGATAAAAAGTCGACAGACATCCTAAAGTAGGAAGAGGATTCACCACAGAAGGGTGTAAAAGTGAGGCCCTTAACAATACATTTTTTCTTGTAAAGTGATTTAAAAATTGCTCACAGAGAGCTGGGGAGGCCAAAACCGACATTCCAGGACAAGGATTGATCACAGAGTTAAAGATTTTGAACAGGATTCGGGGGTTGTGGCTGTTGGTCACAATAATATCCGACAGGAGAGCCGCTTTAGCTGCCTTAACAGAGTCTTGGTATATAGAGCAACTACTACGTAGAGTGTCAAGGGATACCTGAAGCTTGTCTTTCTTCCACTTCCTCTCAGATTGACAACACACGCGTCATAAGGCTCGTATAGAGTCATTTAACCAAGGCTGAGAAGAAGATCTGGGATGTTTCATCTTTACAGGGGCCACTGTGTCCAGAATAGAGGAGCATGTGGATAACAAAGAATTAACAACATCATGAACCAAGGGGGTGTATAGCATTTAGTGTCCGTGCTATCAGGATCAAAAAAGGCAGAGTTCAAAAAGGCCGCAGAGAAATTAGCCACAGTCTCAGAATTAATTATACGTAGAGGACGACAAGGGCCTGCAGAAGTCAGTTCTATTACATTTAACTCAGCATCGAACATAACCAAAAAATGGTCAGAGATTCCAACATTGTCAATGCTCTTAATACAGATATCCAGACCATATGAAAAGACCAAGTCCAACGAGTGGCCCTTTAAATGTGTCCGTTCACTCACCCACTGTGTAAGGTAAAAGAATCAGTTAGGGCCAGAATATCCTTGGCAATATTTGTAATATGTTTAATGTCCTTGTTGATTACTCAATGTCACTGTATCTCTCGCTTTTTTTTACTTTTCTGTTTTTGTTTTCTCCCTTTTAATCTTTATGTCTATCTTATTTATTTAATTTTACGTACTATTCCGCTGTATTATAATTTTGCAGTACAATTGTACGTTGTCTCCTCCATGTATTATATTTGTTGTTATTGTTCCTCTTGAAATAAAGTTGGAGGGGAAAAAAGAGAGCATCTGTGTTGAATGGAGAAGTTCACTCTGACACCTCTGTCTTTCTAAATGGAGGGACAGTAACTGCGTGTGTAAATGTAAGCATGTAAAAACTGCAGATAGTAACAATAACAGCAACAGTATTTTGTCCATCTCCGCCATTGTAGAAATTCATCTCGGCGCACAGCGTGACGTCAAAAAGGCACACACCTTTGACATAGCGTTACCCAGCAAATTCCTGTTTCCAACAATGGTGGCATCTACTTAGTTTTGATATTACTCTTTCTGGGACACAAAATAAACTTTTAAGATATTTTCATGCGAGAATGTAGATGTGTACAGTTCAAATATCTGCTCCATTTATCAAGACATCACATATTTGCAAAAGTGCTCCGACGTTTTCGGAGACAATGCAAGCACTTTTCTATCCGCACAGCGTAGTGACATCACTGATGACGTTCACAAGTAGGCATAATGAAACAGGCCCCTGTGTGTTAAAGTTTTTGTTTTGTTTTTTATTTTAGCCAACAAAAGGGAGATAGCATTTATTGTTCCTTAATTTAATATCAATATAGGGAAATGGATCAATGGCGATTTATCAGTATACACAGGAGAAAGGGTTTCAATATTGTTAGCAGTCCAGTGGATTGAAGACACAAGACCACTAAGATCTGTGATGTGCTCGGACTCAAGCTCATCACTGGCCAGTTTGCAAGACAGTTACTCAGAATGCAGACCTGACAATCTGATAGAGATCCAGCAAAACATTATTCAGAGTTATTATGATGGGGCTTATGGTCACATTCTTATTGGTACCAGCGCATCATGGAGTTAAAGGAAATGAAACGGCAGATAGGACAGCAAAATAAGGAACAAGGAAACCGATGGTAGATATGGATATTAGTGTGAATAGGACGGAGATCAAGAGTAGAATACGATACAAAATGAAGGAAAGGTGGCAAAAGCAATGGGAGGAAGAGAGGAAAGGGCGAGGGTGGTTTTACAAAATCCAAAGGAAAGTGGGAGACATGAGAAGTGCAGGAAGAAACAGGAGATGGTTATATCTCGACTTAGATTCTGACACACTGGTTTGAATAGCACATTACTTTTAATAGGAAAACACTGTACAGGGGAGTGTGACTGCAGTAAGGAACAGGAAACAATAGAACACGTTTTATTGCATTGTCAGAAGTACGATGCTGAAAGAAGACAACTGATCAAAAAGCTGGACGATATCAGAATGAAACTGGACTTGATTGATTGATTTTGCAAGAACTCTATGAGTGAAAGTTATCAGGCTGTATTTTGTTTTTTAAGGCAGACCCATCTGTTTGGGAGGATTTGATTTTTTTTTATTATTTTTTTTGTCATTTCGGTGCACACTCCACACCAGTTGGTGGCGGTAATGCACCAACCGTGAATAATTCCTAAAAGAAGAAGAAGAAAGGTTCCTTCTCGATTTTAAAATGAGAAGGCGCCTCGCCTCAGGTGACTGCGCTTTTTCTAACCCCAGCATGTCGTCATGTCTCGCTCGCTCCTTCATCCTACGCTCTTTCATTTTGCAAGTGGTTAAAAATAGACAAAACAGAAATAACAACTCGAAATACTTTTGAAAACGAGCGGGAAATGTGTCACATGCTTGAAATCATGCGTGGAGGCCACGTTTTTTCCCTCTTTTCTTCTTTTTGGCTGTTTTTCGGAGGGATTTTCAGCTCGAGTCGTTTGGAAAATGTGATGCCACGCACTGAACAGCAGGAGGAAGGCGTGCTATGGTTTAATTGCATTTAACGTACGTTTTTACATTTATTTATTTTATTATTTTGTGTGTTTTTTGCTTACTTTTTGTTATTCAGACATCATTGTCACAGTTCTGGCTTTGGTTGCGTTTTTTCAGGCTGCAGGTGGCTTACTGTATACCTGACATATAGATATTGTGAAAAGGCTCCATGGAGCTTTGTCCATAAACAGGCCCAAACATGACATCAATAAAATATCTGCACACAGGAAAATCAGCAGGGGAGCAGGAAAAAATAGGCAAACTCTGTAATATTATTTTCTTTGAATATTCTAATTATGACCTACATGGTCATACATCAGTATCTCGGGAAGGGTGGGAGAGGCATCATATATGTTGCTGCTGGACAAGCATAACATGCTCAAATAGAAGCTTTAAACATGTAACCAGTGTTGATTCTACTCTAAGTACTCGAAGCGCTCTATACCAGCGGTCCCCAACCCCCAAATGACTCACGGACCGGTAGCGGTCCGTGAGTCATTTGGTACTGGGCCGCGAGAGTGAGACTCGGGTGTGAAATGTATGGGTTTCAGGGTTTTTTTATCGGTTTTTAGCGTTATTTTGTTTTGTTTTTTTCGTTAACTCGGTTTTCCTGGGTCTTTTCACGTGTGGTATGAATAAAGCTTCTTTTTTTCGGTACCGGTACTAGTTTTATTTTGTTGTATTTATCCGCGACACCTTAAAAGCCGGTCCGTGAAAATATTGTCGGCCACAAACCGGTCCGTGGCGCAAAAAAGGTTGGGGACCGCTGCTCTATACAACACGCCACATTCACCCATTCACACAAGCACTATCTTCTATGCTTTTTAAGTGCTTTCTAACTACCATGCACACACATGGTGTTTTGTATTCTGATCGATACAACTCGGAGTTGATATCTTGCACAAGGATATTTGGCATACGGCTTCCCGTGGGTTCAGTGTTTATTTTGACACACGGTAGAGCTGGAGATTTATTGCACATCTTGTTTTTGACAAGTTACCCCTAAACTAATTATTCTGAAATTTAAAAATATATCATTAGGTGCAGTCCTTATGCATAAAACACGATGCTTATGATCTAAAACTATCTTATACCCCCTTACATTGTTTTATTTTTGTCTGTCTGTTTATTTGCTTTTTTTTTTTTTTTTTAGAACTGGGAAAGCAAAATTAAGAAAATATGACTGAAGATAGGACTCATTCATTAGTTTCGTTATGATGAAACTGGATGAAACAAGCGACATCACTGAGCTGAATACAGCTCAAAACAAAAATGAGATATTATTCACTTCTAATATTTTAATTTGAAGTTACTCGTTTTGTCTAATTCTTGTTTTTCAGTAACAGCTCGAGCTGCACAGTCAGGGATGATGTAAGGGTGGGAGGGACATGTTTCAGATTTCTCTGTATTTGGCCAGTCCACCATCCTGGATTCTTTCAGTCTTCAACACAGCCTGCTGAAAATTTTAGGTGATAAGTTTGCTTGCTTTGTATTGCGTTTTAAAGGGACACCTGAAATGAGTCTCTCTGACCAGCTCTGCAATGCCTCTGCAAATGGAAATCTATCAGAAATCATAACTCTACTGCAAAATGGAGCTGATGTAAATATAAAAAATGTGTTTAATAGGACTGCAATACAGGTAAGTAATAAAAACCTTTTGAAGTGGCTTTTTTTCCGAAGTGATCTTAAACATATTTGGATGATTTCAGTCTGTTTTGCTTGCTAGCAGCTTGATTTACTTCCTTGTTTTAGTGCTTTGTGTTAGAGGCCGAGGCCTCCTCACATGTACTCTTCAAATATCCACCAGCTTCAATAATGTCATCATTATACTAAATCAAATCGTCTCAGATCGATGTAAATATTTTTTGAAGTGCAGAAATCTGTATGTGGCAGTTATAAGTTTGGACTCTCCAAAATAGATTTAAGTGTAGTGAAAAAGAAACAGTTTACCAAAAGAATAAAAAGCTGAAATTCATGATTTACTATCAGATTTGAATCAATTTATAGATTAATATAAATACATATGTGTGCATGAGTGTGTTTTATGGAGTAATAAGATGTTCTTTTATTACTTGCTTAGTTTCACAATTTATTTTTCAAATGCAGATTTTGTACTTGACTCAGAGAGAGTTGTAGCTTTTTTGTATCCCATGAAGTAAAGAATAAACTCGTGTTTATGTTACTGTAATTAAGAGAAATCAGCAAATACGAGGCAAGATTAAAGTCTGAAATTGTCAGTGGAGCTGAGGAGCAACGAAATGGTGGTGTTAAGGAAATGGTGGCTGAGGGTATTAGCTGCGGTAAATAAAAAAATAAGTCACTATGAAGGAGGGCCGGTACATCGGCCGAAAAATGCGTCGGCCCACTGGGAAAATGCCCGATATTCCAGATTATCAGCCCGTGCCCTGCTTGGATCTGATTTTAAGCGTGTTTTGTTTTTTGGGGTTTTTTTTTGCTCATGCACTGTCTGCGTGGCACACGAGGTTTAATATGAACGATTATATTGAGTGGAGGTCTGTACCTTAACTGTCCACTCGGAGAGAAAGCTCCTCCTCGTCCTATTTTACTTTCACTGCCACCAATAGAAACAGGTCCGCTGATGCTGCTCCAATGGCAGGCGCAGATTTTCCCTGACGACAAGAAACGTCAGGAGGAGAGGCGGGGCCAATGCGGCCGGGCTGAATTAATAGCAATACACTTACTGAGCATTAAATGCATTAAATTGGGATTTGGTGTCATGGGATGAATTTAATATTTAAATATAAAAATGACAATCGCCAGGCACACCCTGGGCAGCTCCTTAAAGCTTCTTCTTCTCCTAAATTATCTCCCGCATCCATTCTCTCTCTCCCTCCATGCTGTGTGTGTGCAGGTAGTGAAGTTGGGGGACTCCCGGGTCATTGAGACTCTGCTGCAAGCGGGGGCAAATCCAAATGTGCCAGATCCCTCCTGCGGTCTCACCGTGACCCACGATGCCGCTCGTGAAGGATTCGTGGATTCTGTGCGCGCGCTGCTAAAATATGGGGCCGATGTTAACATCGCAGATGAAAGAGGTACGGAATTAAATTATATGATTTACTTCTGTTTTGTTTTCTTCTCGCACCTGGTTTTTTATTGACCTATAACTCCATATGAAGGTAACCTTCCGCTGCACCTGGCCGCCAGTAACGGTCACCTGGAGGTTGTCAGGCTGCTCATTGGAAACACCGAGAATCGCGGCGTACGCAACAATGACGGACTCACCGCCGAGCAGCTCGCGCGCGGCAATGGCCACACGGACACAGCCACGTTCATCCAAAACCATCAGTGAGTGGACCAAACTGCACCTTACACGAGAAGAGTTTCTGCTCCCAAAATAATGTGGGTCTCTAGGAGGGATTTTTCCTGAGCCCAGTTTAGTCAAAAACACAAAATAAAGGAACAAAACAAAAGTTTTAGTATAGTGTGTGTGTGTGATGTTTAGCAATAAAGAGCCATGTAAAAGATGTAGGCTAATTATTTTACATGTCAGTACAGTGCTTTGTGCTCTGAAAATTTTATAGCTTTGTGAGTGTTAAGGCTTCAGGCGTGACAGTTTGTTTTTTCTTGTTTTATCCTATCCATTGTGTGCCAGAAAACAGGGTTTCTGAATGCAAAGGAAACATAATGCTGCTTTCACCTTTTCTATAAAATTAAGATATTATTTTCGAGTTCACAGATTGAACTGGTTTGTTTCTTTGTTTTCTTGTGTTTCCTCGGCGAGGCTTTGAACTCTAATAAGGGTTGATACTCAGCTCGAAACATTTAACCGAAAATGAAACTTAAAATCTTTCATGCGCATTAACATAATGAATGGCCTGTATAGCGCTTTACTAGTCCCTAAGAACCCCAAAGCGCTTTACACATCCAGTCATCCACACACTGGTGATGGCAAGCTACATTGGACAAGGACACAACGACCGAGACTGTCCAAGCTGGGGCTCGAACGGGCAATCTTCCGATTACAAGGCGAACTCCCAACTCTTGAGCCACGATCGCCCGTGGCTCCGGTAAAGGCGTGTGCTCCTGTTTTCATTTACTTTGAAATTAAACGACCGTCTTCTTGTTCAATTTTTAGCGTGGGTGTGAAGTCACAAATTCAAAAGGCCTAAATTTTCACTAAGACAGTTTGATGTGGCTATTAAATACATGTGTGTGTCTGTATAGCACCCTCTGGTGTTGACTCTAAGAAAAGAAAATCAAAAGAAAATTTGTCTGTGAAGGTTCTCAGTCATCCAGGTCATCGTAGTCTAAGGAGCTTGGAAAGTAAAGCGTCTGGACTTCTTTAAGTTGCTTGAAGACGTTTCACCTCTCATCCAAGAAGCTTCTTCAGTTCTAAGGTCACATTGTGGAGAGTCCCAGATTTAAGTTGGTTTCAACTGTATATTTGATGATGTTGGTGTTTGGCTTGATTGTCAGCACAAAGAGGGAGAGAGATGGAACAAGAGCAGGTGAGACAGACATGTTAGTCAAATGGTTGTTTGCCAAAACTCATCAGAACATGTATCTAGTACCTAGTGTATCTTTGTAGGTTTGTTATTTTTCAAATTCTATATTTATTAAGTTATGCAGGCTTGTTTGCACAACAAGGCTAAATAGCTATATAAACTTTTCTGAATCTAAATAGTGTACTTTGGTAGAATTAAAAAAAAATAATATGTTACAAACTAGTAACTCATCATATTGTCTATTGAAAAGGAATACTTGAATAATATTGATCCTGAAAATGTCATTGATAGGTTTGCAAAAACAAAATAGAATAGAATGCCTTTATTGTCACTACAGTGGCTTGCAAAAGTATTCGTCCCCCTTGAACTTTTCCACATTTTGTCACATTACTGCCACAAACATGAATCAATTTTATTGGAATTCCACGTGAAAGACCAATACAAAGTGGTGTACACGTGAGAAGTGGAACGAAAATCATACATGATTCCAAACATTTTTTACAAATAAATAACTAAAAAGTGGGGTGTGCGTAATTATTCAGCCCCCTGAGTCAATACTTTGTAGAACCACCTTTTGCTGCAACTCCAGCTGCCAGTCTTTTAGGGTATGTCTCTACCAGCTTTGCACATCTACAGACTGAAATCCTTGCCCATTCTTCTTTGCAAAACAGCTCCAGCTCAGTCAGATTAGATGGACAGCGTTTGTGAACAGCAGTTTTCAGATCTTGCCACAGATTCTCGATTGGATTTAGACACCAGACAGGTCAGGGATAAAGTTATTGAGAAATTTAAAGCAGGCTTTGGCTACAAAAAGATTTCCCAAGCCTTGAACATCCCACGGAGCACTGTTCAAGCCATCATTCAGAAATGGAAGGAGTATGGCACAACTGTAAACCTACCAAGACAAGGCCGTCCACCTGAACTCACAGGCCGAACAAGGAGAGCGCTGATCAGAAATGCAGCCAAGAGGCCCATGGTGACTCTGGACGAGCTGCAGAGATCTACAGCTCAGGTGGGGGAATCTGTCCATAGGACAACTATTAGTCGTGCACTGCACAAAGTTGGCCTTTATGGAAGAGTGGCAAGAAGAAAGCCATTGTTAACAGAAAACCATAAGAAGTCCTGTTTGCAGTTTGCCACAAGCCATGTGGGGGACACAGCAAACATGTGGAAGAAGGTGCTCTGGTCAGATGAGACCAAAATGCAAAACGCTATGTGTGGCGGAAAACTAACACTGCACATCACTCTGAACACACCATCCCCACTGTCAAATATGGTGGTGGCAGCATCATGCTCTGGGGGTGCTTCTCTTCAGCAGTGACAGGGAAGCTGGTCAGAGTTGATGGGAAGATGGATGGAGCCAAATACAGGGCAATCTTGGAAGAAAACCTCTCAGAGTCTGCAAAAGACTTGAGACTGGGGCGGAGGTTCACCTTCCAGCAGGACAACGAGCCTAAACATAAAGCCAGGGCAACAATGGAATGGTTTAAAACAAAACATATCCATGTGTTAGAATGGCCCAGTCAAAGTCCAGATCTAAATCCAATCCAGAATCTGTGGCAAGATCTGAGTTCTGCAGCACTATATACATATGGACAGTATGAACAGAGGGAAAAAAATATATATATAAAATGTACTAATATACAAGCCAGTTTTAAAAAGTAATATGTAATAAATAGTGTTATGTATATACAGTTGGGTTATTGCACATAGAATTTGGTATTGCACAGTGGTGGTTCATAGAGGAAATGGGAAGGAAAAATTGGGGGGGGGGGGGCTGTGTTAACGGTGCATGTGTGAGTTCAGGGTGGTTATGGCTTTAGGGAAGAAACTGTTTTTGAGTCTGTAGGTTTTTGTGCTGATGCACCTGTAGCGCTTCCCTGAGGGAAGCAGGCTGAACATGTTGAAACCAGGGTGGGAGCTGTCCTTGATGATGCTTGCTGCTCTGCTGAGGCAGCAGGAGGAATAAATGTCCATCAGGGAGGGGAGAGGGCAGCCGATGATCTTTTGTGCTGTCTTGACTACACTCTGAAGCCTCACCCTATCCGCCTTAGTGCAGCTGCCGTACCATACCGTGATGCAGTAGGTTAACAGGCTCTCAATGGACGAGCGGTAGAAGGTCAGCAGCAGGTTGGAGTTCAGCTTGTACTTCCTGAGGACCCTCAGGAAGTGCAGTCGCTGTTGGGCCTTCTTGATGACCACTGAGATGTTGTCTGTCCAGGAGATGTCAGCAGAGATGAGGACACCAAGGAACCGGAAGGTGTGGACCCTCTCCACACACTCCCCATTGATGTAAAGGGGGGCTAAGTCAGTGCTGTGCCTCCTGAAGTCGACAATGACCTCTTTGGTTTAGTGTTCAGTGCCAGCTACAGGACTTCCTCTCTGTAGGCTGCCTCGTCTCTCTTTGAGAGGAGTCCGACTACCGTGGTGTCATCAGCAAGCTTGATGATGAGATTGTTGTTGTGGGTCGAACTGCAGTCGTGGGTGTAGAGAGAATACAGGAGGGGGCTCAGCACACAGCCTTGTGGGGAGCCGGTGCTCAGTGTGCGAGTGGAGGAGAGATGAGGGCCGAGTCTTACAGTCTGGGGCTGGTTTGTGAGAAAGTCCTTTATCCAGGCACATGTGAGAGGAGGGAGGCCAAGAGAGACCAGTTTGGTGATGAGGATGTCCGGGATGATTGTATTAAAGGTTGAGCTGTAGTCCACGAAGAGCATTCGGATGTAGCTCTGCTGCTGCTCTAGGTGACTCAGCACAGTGTAGAGGGCTGTGGCGATGGCGTCTTCTGTGGATTCTGTTTGCGCGGTATGCAAACTGGTAGGGGTCAAATTCTGGGGGGAGGTAATCCTTGATGTGCTGAAGGACTAGTCTCTCAAAGCATTTCATGATCACCGGTGTGAGGGCCACAGGGCGATAATCATTCAGTCTGGTGATGGGAGACTTCTTCGGCACTGGGATGATTGTGGCTGATTTTAGACAGGATGGGATGGCTGCCTGATCCAGTGAGAGGTTGAAGAGTCTGGTGAAGATGAGGGTGAGCTGGTGGGCACATGCTCTTAGTACCTTGCCAGGTACTCCGTCTGGACCGGCCGCCTTCCTGGGGTTCACTGCTAGAAGCACACGTCTGACATCGTGTTCCGTTACAGTGAATGGAGCGGTGCAGGAACCAGGTGAGGATGAGGATGGGAGCAGGGCTGAAGCAGATGAGTGCTGCTGTTGTGGTGTTTCAAAGCGGGCGAAGAAGCTGTTTATTTTCTCTGCCAGCTGCACACTCAGGTTTTCTGTTTTCACAGTGCTGCCTCTGTGGTTTACAGTCTCATGTTACCACAATAAAGAGGTGTTGTCAGTGTAGTGCAGATCTATGATGATTTTCAGTGCTACTATCATCTAGTTTTGATTCTGGTTCTGCTTTGGTTAAGTCCTAAAGTAGTCCTGATTTTCAACTGTTGTAGTCCTGTTTTAACTCCCGATTAGTTCTGGGTCTGGTTGAATTGGGGTTTAGTCCTCGTGTCTTGATACAGCCCTGATTTTGTTCTGCCTTGCTGCTTAATTAAAAAACTAGTTGGTGTCCTGCATATGTGATATATATATTTTTTCTTATATGAAGTTATTCTTTTTCGAACAAAACACAGCAACACAGCCTAATAACGTCTTCAACATCACAGCATGTTTTTCTGTCATTTCGCACTGAACAGCCTGCGCTGGGTAAGCGCGCTGTCAAGACCGATGCCTTTCGCCACCACATACTTATGTGAAAGTGGATTTTCTGCTTTAACAAACACGAAAACAAAATACAGAGCAGGACTTTCTGTGGAAAACGATTTAAGACTCAGTCTTTCCCAAATTGAGCCAAACATTTAAGAGCAGTGTGCCTCTGCCCAAGCACATCCATCACATAAATAAAGTTCTGTTTAATGAAAGTTTGCATCTGATCTTTACGCTCTTGACAAAATGGTTAATTCTGATAAATCTTTTGATACACTGCTAGTATTAAGTCACGATTAAAATTGGGTCATTACTAAAATATGTTAATAAATTCATTTGGTAGTGAGAAATAATCGACTGTGCAATATTTATTTTTATGCATGCGGTATTGCAATCTATTATAGACACTAATTAAGAGTTGTTGGTAGCAGGGGGTATGCGGCTGAGGCTGACATGTCTCAAGGGGTACGTGGTTTTACACTGGGGAAAAAAGGGGATTGACCATCTGTAACAGAGTTGGAAAACAGCTTAATGAATTTCCTCAAAATTGATGTGCTTTGTGAATAGTTGGAGCCACCTGGTGGACAAATACCACAACTGTTAAGGTTCCAAATTGCTGCACAGCACATGCCTCAGCAAAGGAAAATACTCCCAAGCTGGTGGTAGGTGCTTGTGAGCCATGCTGTTGTCAATTTTGTATGTGTATTAATGAAAACATTTTCATAGTGGTAATTGTCAACATGTATTGTGATTGTAAGCAGTACTAGCACGTATCGTGAAACTTACAGGCATTTTGATGCATCGGTAGTAACTTTATTCCCGAGTAGAATTTTTAGTTAGCATGCTAAGCTAATACTCGTTATCGAGTCGGGTGCTTTCTTTTTTTTTTTTTTTTTTTTTTTTTTCTCTTTTTTTATTTTATTTTCAGTAGTTACAGATGAGACAGACATGATTGGGGGATAGGAAAGGGAGAAAGAAAGAGAGGAAGGAAAAGAAAAACAGAAGGGACAGTGAGAAAGGGCACTTACAAAGACAAAGAGAAAAAAAAATATCTCCTGGATCACCTGTTGAGAGAAAAAGAATAGAAAACAAGCAAAAAAAAAAAACAAAGTAACATACTAAACACAACACCATCATGTTAATCTAGCTAAGTGTAAACAGCAATAAATACTAAATGTTGAATGTTGTTGTGCAGCACAGACAGCGCACAATGTGCTTTGAAGTAGCAGCTAAGAAAGGTGTAGTTTATGTCTACGAACAGTGAACACCCATGTGCACACCCGTGTGGATCAGCGCGCTTGTATACAGAAGGTTTCCCCATGTAACGGTCTGCTAGAGGGTGTGGAGGGCCATAGCCCCGTCCCCCAGGGCATGAAGCAGGCATGGAGGAGATCCAGGCTCCAGACATCCAGGGACCCCAGAGTGCGAGAGCCCAAGGAGTACCACCGGAGGGGCATCCGTGCCACCCTCCTGGGAAGGGCTGAGGAGATCCCCAGACGAGGGGTCACCCAGTAGCCACAGAGCAGAAGCCAGAGGGGGCTGCACCGGCGTGCCCGCCGGCTCTGCCGGCAGCCAGCTGTGCCAGAGTGAACCGAGCTGCAGGCCCCGAGGCCGGAGGTTCGAGGGCCCCCTTTGCCCCGGAAGAGGCCTGACCGAGCGACAGGCACCAGGCCCCGCCAAGTAGCCACCGGGAGTGAGCTGGTGTATACCTGAGCGCCCAGCCCCGGACACCAAGAACCACCAATGCACCGACCCCTGAGTGCATCAGTTACCGGCAGGGAGTGTGGTGAGGGGAGATAGGCCTCCACATTTTGGAGGGCCTGGGTGTTCCCAGGGAGGTGGAGTCTAAGACCCGACCTGACATAT
This sequence comes from Pelmatolapia mariae, assembly GCF_036321145.2. Classification (NCBI taxonomy): domain Eukaryota; kingdom Metazoa; phylum Chordata; class Actinopteri; order Cichliformes; family Cichlidae; genus Pelmatolapia; species Pelmatolapia mariae. Next base: position 49,323,042 of record NC_086246.1, read on the forward strand.
AGACACAGACAAACAGGCACACACAGACACAAGCATGCATTCCCACCCTCATGCACACATATACAAACACTCAGCACTCATCCAACGTAGGAATAGACATATATGCACATGTACACACAATCGCACTCCCCAAACATACTCTATACCCCGGGTCCAGGTACCCTCGCCCCCAGAGGGGGAAACGGCACCCAGACCCAAGAGATGTGACCCTTTCCCCCCGGGGTGGAGGCAAGCAGACCGCCCCAGGCCTCGCGGAAGCAGGGAGGCCAATCTGTCAGCCAACACCTCACAACGGGGGTGTGTGAAGACCCCATACCTCCCTCCTCCCGCTCATGTGTAGTGTTGCTGCGTGTTGTTCTAAAGTGCATTTAAAACAAGGGAGGGCATGGTGCTGCTGCCGGAGAGCAGCAGGTGTTAGCACGGCCCCTCCCGAGAACCCTCAATGTCTACATGGATTTAAAATTGAGAGGTGGGCACCGGCGCCAGAGGTATGGTTGAATACTCAGACCATTCACTGGACGCCGTTGGCGTGGTCACCCTCAAGGCCCTATATATATGTGTGTGTTATGACAGTGTGAATAATGTGGATGTCTAAGTTGTGGAATAAAATTGAGGCACAGGTGGCCAGAAGGGGACAGAGGGGGGGATGTCTCCCCTGCACCCTGGTGACACACCCACACCCCAAGGCCCTACCTGTGTGGGTGGGTGTGGTGGAGCGGGAAGAGGGAGGCAGCCGGGGATGGGGAGGAAAAGAAAGGAGGGGCAAGATGCTCCTCCCTAGGGCCAGCTCCCCCGCTGACCCCAGTAGGCACCCCCGTCCTCTGGCACCCACCAAGGCAAGGGAGTCCAGGCCCATCCAGACCGGGGCCTACGGCAGCAGCACCGCTAAGCCCCACAGGACCCAGGGAAGCCCACCCTACCCCACCGCAGAGGAAACTGTACCCACCCTAACATTCAATCATCTCCCAGACTACACAAGACAACAGACACCCAGGTTAGGTTTGTTCTCCACCTCTCCTATGTCTCTCCCCCACCTGCAGAGTGGACTTCTGCAAGGATGGAACAACCTCCCCGCCAGTTAAAGAGCCCCCCAGTTAGGCCGATGCACCAGAGGCCCCCTGCGCCAGGGCTGAGCCCCCGTGCACCCACCCGTCCACAACCTCGGCGACACACCGACTAGGACCGAAGCCCCAAGGCCCAGCCAGAGCCCCATCACGGAGACGAAGCACCCCCGAACCCCAAGCCCCCCCGCCTGCCCCGGATCCACTCAGGGGCAGCCAGGCCACCAGGCCAGTAACCTACGTCCGCCAGCACAGACCATCCCCCAACCCCCGCTGCACGCAGCCACGAGGAGAACACCCTCTAAGAGCGACCAGAGCCACTGACCAGGTTATGACCACAGCCCCCCGGGTTGAGCCCTCCCGGGATAACGTCTCTAGGGGTCCTCCAGGCGCCCTAAGCCCGTCCCAACCTCCACATCAACCACAATAGCTAAGACGGGACCAAACCACGACCCCCCACCCCCTCTAGGTGACGGAGCCGATCAAAGGAGCCCAGAGGGATTGATCTAATGTGGTGGCAGAGGCTGTATCAAGACTAATGTGATCTATTAGATGGTTTCTATATTGGCTAGAATTAAGATTATTTTTATTTTTCCAGTTCATGAGGATCGTTTTCTTGGCGATGCATAGGGCAGTAAAAACCATGTGGACTGTATTAGTTTCTGTAGTGACATCATCCAATTTTCCCAACAAGCACACTAAAGGGGAGGCTGGAATTTTACATTTCAGACACTTTGATAAGTCTTCACATATCCTGCGCCAAAACTTCTGAACTGGTGAACAGAACCAAAGAGCGTGGATGTAATTGTCTGGTGTATTGCCTTGACAGTGTGAGCAGTTGTTGGAAGATGTAAAGCCCATCTTGAACATCCGATGACCAGTATAGTGCACTCTATGTAGTATTTTGTATTGTATTAATTGCAGACTGGGATTTTTAATCAATTTAAAGGTTTTTAAGCATACCTGAGACCAGAAGTTTTGGTCTAAGCTTACTGATAAATCTGCTTCCCACTTTGCAATAGGAAGGGATACTGATACATCTATTTTAGAAAGTGTTCTGTATATTTTAGATAATAATTTGGGGGATTTAAGAGTAAGAAAATGTACCACACTTGGTGGTGTTTGTAATTCAGCTTGACTGGGGTAAAATTTCTTTTTTACTATGGATTTAATTTGTTGATATTCTAAAAACCTTTTCTTGTTGATCCCATATTGTGCAACTAGTCTGTCAAATGAAATAAATTCTGTTCCCTCTAATATATGTTCTAAGTATTTAATTCCTTTACAACTCCATTCTGGAAAATTAATCATATTATTGTTTTGTAATATGTCAGGGTTATTCCAGATAGGTGTACGTTTGCATGGGATTAATGAAGACTCCGTTATTTTTAGAAACTCCCACCATGCTGTCAGAGAAGAGCTGATGTTAACACTTTTGAAGCATTCATATCTTTTGATGTTTGAGCTGATAAATGGTAGGTCTGAAATCTCTAGATCATTGCATAGTGCCTGTTCAACATCTAGCCAGGGCTCATCTAAGAGGGTATGTTTTAACCATTCTGAAATGAACTGAAGCCTGTTGGCTAAAAAGTATTGTTGAAAATTAGGCAGATCTAATCCTCCTTTATCCTTAGTTCTTTGTAGCGTTTTTAAGCTGATACGCGGGGGTTTATCTTTCCAAAGGAATTTAGAAATATATGAATCCAGAGATCTGAACCAATCTTGTGATGGTTTGTTAGGGATCATTAAAAATAAGTAATTTATTTTTGGCAAGATCATCATTTTTATAGTGGCGACCCTTCCCATGAGTGATATGGGTAAAGATTTCCATCTAGTCAGATCACCTTCTACTTTCTTAAGAAGTGGGATGTGGTTTAATTTAGTTAAGTCTGAAAGCTTAGGAGAAACATTAATACCCAAATATTTAATGTTTCCAGATTGTAGTGGGGCAGAAGAAGAGTTATGGAAGGAGCAGTTAATGGGAAGAACTGTAGATTTTGACCAGTTAATTGAATAATCTGAAACTCTTGAAAACCGGTTTATTAGAGTAATTACCTCAGAAAGGTTGGTTTGTGAGTTTTGCAGAAAAAGCAACACATCATCTGCATAGAGACTGATTTTATGTTCTACGTTCTTACATTTTATGCCCTTAATTGTTGTGGCCTGTCTAAATGCTGCCGCTAGTGGTTCGATAAAAATTGCAAAAAGTGAAGGGGAGAGTTGCACTCAGCTCTGTTTCTCTATGAGACTGTAATTGTTCTAATCCTTGTTAACAGAACTGAATGTTGCAGTTGCTTTTCACACTGTTGATGACGACTGTGTGCTGTATTCTTTGTACCAGATAAGCGCTGTTAAGTAAGTTAAGTTTTAGTTGATGCTGTTGTATACAAAATGATGAATGTTGTGTTTACAAGGTTCTATAATAAAGGAGGCAAATTATTACATGCTGTTACCCTGTCAGACCAGGGGTGCCGCTAATGAGGCTGGGTAAGAGAGAGGGGAGAAGAAGAAAGTAGTGAGAGGTAACAAAGATGGAGTGCCGCTGTGAAGCCTGAAATAAAGTGTTGAACCCAGACGTCGCCTCCGCTACCTAATTACAAACTCAACAAATTGGCGACGAGGATGAGCGCTTCAGTACCGAGCCACCGCCCTTTTTGCAACATGCGGGTGAGCCGCCGATACCGTTTATGACGTGGCGCAAATTCTTTGAGAACTACATGCTAGTGATAAATGCTACAGGAGATGCATGGCCGGAGGCGAGACAACGAGCCGTCTTATTACATTGGTTGGGACCAGAGGGACAACTACTGTTCTACACGCTGCCGAATCAAGGTACAACGTTTGCTGAAGCCATGACTGCGCTTGAAAACCACTTTGTCCCTAAAGTGAATGTAGTGGCATGCAGGCACACATTCAGACAGCGAGTTCAGCGGGCTGATGAAACTGTGACCCAGTATGTTGCCGCCCTCAGAGCGTTAGCTGCGCCATGTGGTTTTGGAGTAATGAAGGGTGAAATGATTCGGGATCAACTTGTTGCTAATGCTAATCTCAGTGTTGTTAAAGATAAATTGCTGCTGGAGGAGGACCTTACATTGGACAAGGCAGTTACTATTGCGTGTCAAGTGGAGGCTGCGGTCAAGAATGCTACACTCCTCTCTGCTGCGCCCACGGCCCAGACTGCTGCAGTACAAGCTGTGGAGGTGAAGGACGCACGTCTTCGGGGAAAAAGAGGAGCGCGACCAGCTCAAGCTCGGGGGCCTACATCTAAAGAATGGCACAAAAAGGCAAGTGATAAAGAGCAACAGCGTCATTGTTTCAGATGTGGATCTGAGAAACACCTGGCTAATGATAAAAACTGTCCAGCAGCCAAAGTGAAATGTGATAAATGCAGCAAAAAAGGGCACTTCGCCAGAGTTTGTAAATCAGCTGTAGCAGTGGTCAGGGAAGTAGTCGTTCCTGAGTTTACAGTTTTATGTGTTGATGATCACAAACTGATGACTGCAGCAGGTGATAAGATTAGATGCAAAATGAACATTGAAACACCACAGGGAAACTCTCAGGTTCTGGAGTTAATTGTGGATACAGGAGCTTCAGTATCTATCCTTCCAGAAGCCATCTACAAAGAACATTTTGCACCCTGTGCTTTGATTGAACCAAAAGTTAAGCTCGTCACTTATGCAATAAGTGACTTGCCTGCCATTGGCTGCCTACAGGCTTCAGTGAGGGTTGCAAACAATGACAGAAAAGTGCCAGGATCATTCTTCATAGTTAAAGATGGATCACCTTTGCTGGGGTTGGACTTAATTAAAGCACTTAACATTGATATCATTGCTGGAAAAGTCATCAACAAAGGAGAGGATCCTGCAAGGGGATCACCAGCCAGTCAACAAACATGCATGGTGAATAACATTGATTCTTCTTCTTCTCATCATCTCGGAGCTGTTAAAGGGTTCATCCACAAAGTTCAAGTGAACAAGACAGCCGGTTCGTCAAAAACTGCAGCGTCTACCACTCAGCATACGTGAGGAGGTGTCAGCTGAATTGAAACATCTACTCCAAGCAGGCATCATCGAACCAGTGGATGCAGCTGAATGGGTGAGTCCTCTAGTGGTTGGAAGAAAAAGTAAGGGAGACTTAAGATTTTGTGTGGATCTGCGTGAACCTAACAGGAGTGTGATCATGGACTGTTACTCTCTTCCTCACATGGAGGGTGTTCTCACAGCTGGCTGGGGCTACACATTTTAGCCAGATTGGTTTAATTTCAGCTTACCACCAACTGCCTCTTCACCCTGATAGCCGAAGCCTCACAGCTTTCATCATAACCCATGAAGGACTCTTCCAGTTTACCCAAGTCCCATTTGGACTTGCTTCAGCCCCTTCTGCCTTCCAAAAGATGATGCAAACAGTCCTGCGAGACCAGACAGGAGTACAGAACTACTTGGATGACATAATAGTGTATGGACGTTCCAAAGAAGAGCATGATGAACGGTTACAGGCCGTCCTCCAACGCCTGAAGGATGTCGGTCTGCAGATCAACTTCAACAAAAGTTCATTTGGACAGACATCTATTCCGTTCCTGGGACACGTCATTTCCAAGGATGGCCTGAGCCCCAGCCCAGACCACCTGACTGCCATCGCCAAAGCTCCTGCACCAAAGGACATGGCTGCTCTTCGTTCCTTCTTAGGCTTGACTTCCTGGTTCAGCAAATTCCTACCAAACTATGTAACTGTGAACTGTGGTTGAACCACTCCATGAGCTACTTCGGACAAGTCAGACGGCTGAACTTCAATGGACTGATACAGCAAATGAAAGCTTCAACAAACTGAAGGAAATGCTACTAAAAAGCCCAGCACTGGCAATCTTCAACCCAAATCTGCCAACGTTCATCACCACTGATGCGTCAGATTATGGTCTTGGAGCTGTTCTGACCCAGATGAACTCAAACAATGAGGAATGGGTTGTTGCGTTTGGTTCCCGTACCCTGTCCCCAGCCGAGAGGAAATAGAAAAAGAAGTCCTCGCCTGCGTATGGGCGGTCGAAAGATGGAGGACGTACATATGGGGACGCAGATTTACTCTGAGAACTGATCACCAGGCCCTCACCACCCTGTTAAGTACTAAGGGGATAAACAGAGCGGGTATGAGGATAGCACGTTGGTCAGCCACACTGATGTGTTTCCAGTATGACTTGGAGTACCGTCCAGGAAGCCAAAACGTTATAGCTGACTGTATGTCCCGTGTTCCCCTGCATACCACAAACACAAGTGAAGACTCTGAACAGGACTTAATCACAGAGATAGCTGAGGAGAAATTTCAGCAAACAGCGCTTCCACTGGCTGACTTCAAAGCAGAATGTGAAGACTGTCCTGAATTAACAAAACTAAGACAGATCGTTCTTTCGGGCTGGCCGAAAGTAAGCAAATCCTTACCAGAGGACGTGAAACCCTACTTCCTGGTCCGACATGAACTGGCAGCAGAGTCACCGCTGATATTTAGAGGAACACAGCTGATCGTTCCCAAATCTCTGCGAGGAAAAGTAGTGCACCTAGCCCATGAAGGACATCAAGGCATGGTCCGAACCAAACAACGCCTTAAAGATCTATATTGGTGGCCAAACATGGATGAGCTGGTCCACGAAATATTGTCCACATGCACAACCTGCTAATCATGTGACAAGACAGCAGCTGTTTCACCTGCACCGTTACAACCCATCACATTCCCAGGGGGTCTGTTTCAACATGTTGCCGTCAACATTGTTGGTCCGTTTGAACACGGAGCCTATGACTGCAGATTTGCCATCACACTAGTTGACTATTTCAGTAAGTGGCCTGAAGTCGCATTCACACCAAACGCCTCAACTGCAACAGTGATTGCATTCCTGACTTCTATTTTCGCCCGTGAAGGAAACCCTTCTGAAATTACAACTGATAATGGTCCGCAGTTCACATCAGCTGCCTTTGCTGAGTTTCTCGCTGAAAGGGGCATAACACACATCAGGACAAGGGTCTATCATCCTCAAGCAAATGGATGTGTGGAGCGCTTTAATAGAGTACTGAAGGACTCTATACAGACAGCACAAGCTACTCAGCGACCATGGAAAACTGTGGTTACAGAACTGCTTCAAAATTATCGAGCTACAACCGGTGAGTCCCCTTTCCAGCTCCTCAGAGGAAGAGCTGGAAAGGGGACTAAACTCAACATCCTGCCAACACCGAAGGATGCTGGACAATATGACCACATCAGATCCAAAGTGACATTGACACAGAAAAGAAGTGCACTTTATACAGACAGAAAGAGAGGTGCTAAACCTACTAAAGTGACTGTGGGTGCTTCAGTGAGAGTACGGAAGCCATTCCATGTGGGAAAAGGCGAGCCACAATACGCCAAGCCGCTGGAGGTACAGCAGCAGACGGGTGAGAGTTCTTTCATCCTCAGCGATGGGGGAAGATGGAATGCAGCACGTCTCTCACTCGTCCCAGAGAACTCAAAACACACACAAAGAGCTGATACAGAGGGGGAAAACATCAGCTCAGCACAGACAGTGCAGAGGGACAGACAACCACCAAGATGGACAAAAGACTTTGTTATGAAATAGTTCAGAGGCAAAAAGAAAGGAGAAATGACTGTGAATGAAAAGTGCATTTGAGTTTCATTACCTATCTTTAATTCCAGCTGTGACTTCTGATAAGCTGAGAAGAAGGCAGATGTTTTGTTCCTTGATTCAGGGTTGATCCAGGCACGGTTTACTTTGCCATTACAGTTCTTTTATCAGAATATATATAAAACTGTTCTGAAGTTACTAATCGCCTCAAAAGTAAAAGGCTGTTGAATGTTTCATGTTGTGCTGCAAGGGAGTGAGTATTATTTGAGTAAAGGCGGGGATGTTGTGTTTACAAGGTTCTATAATAAAGGAGGCAAATTATTACATGCTGTTACCCTGTCAGACCAGGGGTGCCGCTAATGAGGCTGGGTAAGAGAGAGGGGAGAAGAAGAAAGTAGAGCGAGGTAACAAAGATGGAGTGCCGCTGTGAAGCCTGAAATAAAGTGTTGAACCCAGACGTCGCCTCCGCTACCTAATTACAAACTCAACAATGAAGAATGATGTTTGTTTTATTATAGAAAAGCTGTTTTTAATATGTTATTGCTGGTTAGGGAAAAAGGAGATATGTCTCTCATCTCTCAGTTGCCATAAGGAGAAAAATAAATAAATAATACTGCCACTATATGATCACACATTTGGTTTCAGCTCGAACTTTTAAAGAAAGACTTTGACAATGTTGTGTTGTAGAAATATATATTAGTCTTTTGTTAAGTGTTATTTTTGGAAAAAAAAGGAAAATACTCCCAAGCTGGTGAACTGAATGTTGTAGTTGCTTTTCACACTGTTGATGACGACTGTGGGCTGTTTTCTTTGTACCAGTTGCCAGAATAAAGAGGGAGCCCAGAGTAAGGGCAACTCCAGCGTTGCAGTGCCGTCCTTTCTACATGGGCATATCACACCACATGCACCATAGACTCTCAGAACAGCAACAACTACACATCTCTTGGTTTTATGTAAGCATCTCGCATGTATTTAACACAATTGCCTAATGCTTTAAAGTTAAGTATAACTATATAGTGTAGAAACTACATGATATGCAGAGAGGGTAGATTAAGTTGTTCATACCATGTTCGAGTGAAGTAAGTCAATAATATAGCAATGTTAAATCTCGCGACACTACACGTGAATTCGTCTCGCGCGCTTTGGATCATGGTTTGAGGAAGGTGTCCATCTCAGTCAAGTCAAGCAGCCGCCTCTACTTTTTTCTGTATACCGAAAAAAGGAAATTGGGTGGTTGTTACATTTACAAAAGTCTAATTTTTAATTTGAACAAAATAATTTCATGTTTCTTTGGTGAACATAATTAAATCATGTAGGATCTGTATGAAATTCAACAACTTAGTTTGTATCATATCATCTCAACAACAACAATCTACTAAGAGTGGTTAGTTGCTGAATTTATGAAATTCACAAGATCATATGAGATTTCAAACTGCAGGAAAATCACTGGAGTTATAACCAATGTTCCCTCTAATTTTTCATGTGTCTGAGCGAACACACAAACTCCCCGAGCGGTCACTCTGACCACTGTGAGCAACAGCAGACGTGTGCACTGTGGTCACGCCAGCATCGAATCCATCCAAGTTACATGGTTTATTAAAATAATCAAATTACAGTATTTACATTTATGTTAGACTACTTTTAATTAAGTGCTTTAGCCCACTTACAATGAAAATTTAAAAAAAATCTTGTTCATGACCTGTGTAGTATGTTAACACTATTGGAAGTAAAAATAACTTGAACTCCAATTTTGAAAACACAACTATTGACTACACTACACACTAACTTCACAAGATTTGCGCTAAACGTCGCAAATCTCTCACATCTCAAAACCGCCGTCACTCCTAAAACTTCCTCCCATTTCTTAACCACTAAATGCCATGTTTTGATTGGTCAACATGGTGGGCGGTGTTTTGGTTTCATCTTTGCTCACAGGCGGAGAGTGCTTTTGAGCGTTTTCCTTATAAAACGCAGTTTTTACCAGTTCTTCCCGCAGTAAATATAAACAGCGATAGTATTCAGGAAGAAAACCAAACATTGCAGATATTTTTATCATAACTCTGGTTTTACGTGGCCTATCAACACAATTTAAAAACTGGTATAAAGTCCACACTTTTTCCGTCAATTGTTCCGTCTGTCCTGCTCACATCTCCAATGGTTGTACACGTTGTCATTAACGTGTCTTCACTCCACATCAGCCACGCCGCTTTGCTAGCTAAAACACCGGTGTCGGCACATAAGGATGCTGTCGTAGCCTGTCAACGACGTTGATTAGCTGCTCATATACGTGCATGTGAATTGCGTGATTGGCTGGACTATGGGATAAGGTGGCATTGTTCTAATCCAATACTGGAGCAGCCAGTCACTTACTGACTAACACTGCAAAACAGAATTGTTAACGTATTTAATTTAATTTCAATTCTGGTTAGAATTTTTTTTTTTTTTTTTTTGTGTGCGCAATGCAGATTTTTTTCTGCGCAGAGACCGTGCCATCAGTGCGCAATTGCGCACACGCGCAGCTTAGACAGAACATTGGTTATAAGAGGCAAACAACTACACACACACCACGTGTATGCTATCGCTATTTATTGTGGTTGATCCTGTCAAGGACAAAAACATACAGAAAATCCTGCATCAAGCCTTGAAATCATAGATTTCCTACTTTTTTTAAGTCTGCATTGACAACTTGGTGGCGTGATGGTTAGTGCTCTTGCCTCACAGCAAGAAGGTCCTGGGTTCAAATCCACAATCTGGTTAGCTTGCAGTAGGTTCTCTCTGGGTATTCTGGTTAAAAGTCATGCACTTATTACAGTTTAGGTTAATTGGTGATTCTAAAGGGTAAATGTAAAGGGTAGGCAGTATAAATGTTATACAGTAGAAACGATATAAAGTTGGCCAACGGTAGAGATTTTGACTATACCGCTCTACCGCGATAGCGCATGTTAATGGTGTCATCAAGCTGCGCCTGTTTTGGTCGAAAGCATTGCAGCGGCTGCAAACAATATCATCTGCAAATTATGCTTGGTGAAAGTAATAGCAAAGAAACGAAGCACTTTTGGAATATGGGGAAAGCCAAAAACTGCGCTTCCTCCACTTCTGTACCATTGATTCATTAGTGCTGAATTCTCTGGCAGCTGCTCTATTCCCATGTTGTTGCAGTATATTAATGACTAACCTCGTATTGTAGATGGATTATCTCAGTTGTTCTCCTGACTGAAGTTTGGTCCGTTTACAGCATCCTGCCATGTGACTGCATTTGTCCCTAACCATCGGGAACCCTCACGTTAACTTTTATTGAGTGGAAAAAAGTTAGCGTTCATCCTCCAGCTTCACTGTGCTAATGTTATGCTAACATAGCTGTGTTGCTAGCGTTCACGTAGCACATCATTATATACCAGCTAGTCCAACTTCAGTAACCCTACAAACGTTACTGCTGTTTAGTTTTCTGTCTTCATTTATGTCGGAAGTGATAGCAGAGCTGTACGTTTTAATTGTTTCAGAAATCTCTCAGTCAGAACATGCTATATCATGTTTAGGTGGAAGCTAGCGAGCTAACTTCCTGCTAAATTCTAACTCCGTTGAATTTAATAAATTCTGTTTTCATGGATGCCTGGATGTTAAACTTAATTGTTACACCTGGTAAAGCAGCCACGCTGATCATTTTATTAAAGATGAAAGAATTTAGACAGTTTTTAGCTCAGTGATGCCGCAGTGTTTGTTTGACTTTTGGACCTGTAGCTGACGGAGTTTAGGACCCAGATTACTCCGCGAGGCTCCTGACTACGGTAGCCGTAATGCTCCAACAATCCATCAAGCGGTGCGCCTTCACAGCTTACCAAAGCCGTACTAAAACATTTTTTGACAGATTTCTGCGCGCCGTGTACTACATAAAATCGGTTCAAGGTCAGTAAGCACAACCAGAATTCATACAAAAGGCACACTGTCGATTTTTTTGAGAAAATTAAAGGATTTTAAGTGCGCCTTATAGTGTGTAAAATACGTTATACAGAAGAAAAGAATATATCGCGATATATATCGTTACCGCACATGCTTCAAATTATACCGTGATATGGATTTTAGGCCATATCGCCCAGCCCTAATATGAATGCAAATGGTTGCTTGTCTCTATGTGACAGACTGGTGAGCTGTCCAGGGTGTACCCTGCCTCGTAACCTAACACTTTGGGGTTTATGCCCCTGAAACTTGGATAAAGATAGGAGGATGATAGTTGTCGTAAATCCATTCAATTTTTATGTTAACTAGACCATTGTGTAATATGAAGACAACTTGTAGTATTTAAGTGACCAAGTAGTTTTGGGGTAAAAGTTATTGAATAGTGTTGAAATAAAATGACAAAACTGTGAAGGATTCAAATATTCCAAGAGCTCAACTTCATCTAAACATGTTTCAATCATGTTTTATCAACACAAAATTCACAGGTTTATTGAATATAAATAAGTTGTGTTGATTTAACTCCGTTGTTTAAGTTTCTCCCAAAGCAGAACAAATTGTGTGCAACCAATGTCCACTATTGAATTAAGTAAATCCAACATGCTCTTTTTTCAGTGTAGGTTTCAGAGGGACGTGAGGGGTGCTTCCCAAAGTCTGAGCTGCACAGTCATGTTGGTCATCGCGATCGCTGCAGAAGAACTAAACCGCTGTGAAGCAAATAATTACACTGAGCTGGGAATCACCTACCGGTGATACGGTTGTTTAAGTTCTTCATTACCGGAATTTGAATTAATGTAACTTGTATTTGAAGTGTATCAGCTGAGGGGGCACGGCCTGAGCTCACGGGCTTTTTATGTCAGTTCATTTTTAGAGGAAACCGGAGGTCGCTGTGTTAAAGCTGTTCTTTCTGAAATCAGCTCAAATCAGCAGTCAGATGTCAGTGCGTTCATTTTTTTTCCTCAAACAGGACTGGCAGCTGAACCTGCGCAGCAGAGCGAACGCGATTTTGATTTTACCTCAGTTTTTGTTTTGTTTGTTTGTTTATGGAGCAAAAGCAATAATTAAGAGATTCTCATGTGACCGCACTTATGCATGATTACAGAGGTTAAATATGTGACATGAACTTTCACATTTGTCTCCCACAGGTAAGGATGTGATTAAGAGAGCCTGGAATCCGTTTGGAAAGCTTCTTCTTCTGATCTTTTGTTTCCTGGACACTTTTCCCGGGACACTGAACACATCGATAAGTTCAAAAAAAGTAATTAGCGCTACAAAAACTAAAGTACAAAAATCTGGTTATTATATTCGCAGTCTAGTTGAAAGAATACTTAGCAACACTTGCTTACTAAATCAGAGAATGTAACTGTTCCATATGGTTATTGGAAAAACAGTGAAATTGAGTGCATAAGTGTTTTTGTGTTGTTATTTTTATGCATTTACTAATACCATGCATTTTGTTTGGTGGTGTTATGTTCTGGTCATCAATGAAAGCTCTCAGAAAACACCTGGCACCTTTGTTTCTGGGCTAACATTTATCTAATGCTTCAAAGTTAGTACAAAATTATGTTGTACCAAACAGCAACCATCAAAGTGTATCATCTAATTGTCACCTAAGAACAGTCTTCCTTTTTTTGTGCACACTGCAAATAAATCACACGTGCAATTTTCTTCTTCTGTATTGTCTGTTTTGTTATTTTCCTTGAGCACATCATATTGTCAGGGTGGATGAGAGGAAGAGAGGAAAGGACCCAAACGCAGGACTCACGGTGAGGGTTGATGCAGTTTATTGTAATGAACGGGATGAGCTAAACATAAGACGGCTGGCTAGAAGACTGAAACAACTGGCAGATTGACTGACATGTGCGGAGTAGACAATGACAAGCAGACGACCAGAGAGAAACTGAGGGTTTAAATACATGGTAAATGGCCTGTATTTGTATAGTGCTTTACTAGTCCTTAAGGACCCCAAAGCGCTTTACACGTCCAGTCATCCACCCATTCACACACTGGTGATGGTAAGCTACACTGTAGCCACAGCCACCCTGGGGCGCACTGACAGAGGCGAGGCTGCCGGACACTGGCGCCACCGGGCCCTCTGACCAAATACATTGGCTAATGATGGTGATTAGGGACCAGTGAGAACACAGCTGAACATAATCTAACTAATAACACAGAGGATGACCAAGAGCTAACATAATGAAACCGGAAATGTGAACATATGGAAACTAAAGAGAGAACATGAATAAACTGAAAACACTGGGTCAACGACCCAGGACCCCTGACACACAGTCATATTTATGCTTAGCAATGAGGAAAGATTTTGCAAGTAACCATTAATACACATAATCTATTAGATAAGAAAACCTTCTTTAAATCTTTAGTAGGTTTTTAAAAAAATCCAAAGAATTCATGAAAAGTTCCTGTGAGTTAGGTTATTTTAATTAGAAGCTCTGAATGTTTTATAGCTTTGTGAGTTTTAAGGCTTCAGGCGTGACAGTTGGGGTTTTTTTTCTTGTTTTGTTCTGTCCATTGTGTGCCAGAAAACAGGGTTTCTGAATGTAAAGGAAACATAATGCTGCTATGAAATTAAAATATTATTTTCGAGTTCACTGATTGAACTGGTTTGTTTTGTTTTTTTCATGTTTCCTCAGCGAGGCCTTGAACTCTAATAAAGACCTGAGTGAAGTTGAGTATTTTAATTAGAAGCCCTCAGTCTGTGTTTGTGACTAAGCAAAATTTTGTGCAGCTGTGCTGAAGGTACGTGATTTGCTTTCTAGCGTTGGGTGTGTTTGGGGATTTGAACACATCCCTTTATACGTGAAATGCTGAAGCAATGCCACATAGTATCACACTAACAGATGTACACATACAGTGTAGTAAATTTGTTATTTTTTGTATTTATTTTTATTTTTGAAACATTCCTTTGAGCTTGAGGGTAGCAACTGATAACTGTAGAGTCTCCTTCAGGATTTTCTGGTAGCGAGCAGAATTCATGGTTACATCAATTACTGTCACGGTTCACTGAGGATTCACATTTAGGACTCTCCAACTTGAGTTGAACATAGTGGAATTTATTACAAGTTTCACCAGGTGTATGTACAGACAGTGCAGAGAATAGTGCTATATACAAAGGTGATAGGGGTATGGGCTCCAGGGAATCCAAGGTGGGGAGGACAAGGTCACTCACTGCTCGCTGCTAGACACTCTCCAATCACTCACAACAAGGAATCCTCTCAGGGAACACAGGGACGGGTCCAGGGAATCTATATACAGAACATATACGTTAGCACGAAGGCGCAGAAGTAACAAGAGCTATACACTATGTAATGTACTGCTGGTCTGTACCATAAATTATCATTGCAGGAGTTGTTTGGAGCTCTGTGCACAGTAGCATTAATGTCAGATGCACTCAGAGTCATGCCCTGTAACCTGTATAGAGCAGTCTGTCGTGCACAGGAATAAGCTGCATAAAGTCCGTGTGAGTTGCAATAATACTTTGATAAATTTCAGTGTTAAGTTGTTTCTGCGTTTGTATTGGGAGATATCTGAAAACTTGATGCCAGGTGCTGCTACACACTATACTTTGCTACACTGATGCGGGTCACACAACAATCCAGCGATGAGTAGCTGCCATCTCTTAGCTTAAATGCTGACAGCAATAATGAGACTCAGGTGTTTCCTCTTCACAGGTGCTTGGGCCGAGGGCGTGAACCCACAGAGTTCCACCCCGGCGAAAGAGAGAGAGAGAGAAACAGTAATGCTACTGATGACAATTACAGTGAGGTGTCCAGGTTCAGGCAGCAAAGCGGCACCAGAGCATCACACTACCACACTGAGTGGTGGCGTGATGTTCTTTTCATGAAAGGCTGTTAGTTTTATGCTAGGTCTAATAGGACACAAACATCCAAATAGTTCAACTTGGGTCTCCTTAGTCCATAAAATATCTTCCTGAAAGTCTCGGGAATCATCATGATGGCTTTTGGCAAATGTTAGCCGAGCCTTTGTGTTCTTTTTTTCCTTGGAGTTTGGCCATGGATGCCATTTTTGCTGAGCCTTTTGTCCATTGTTGAATCATAACTCTAACTGAAGGAAGTATAAGGTAAATGGACTGATTCTTATGTGGCGCTATTCTCCCGGAGTACTCAAAGGACTATGCAACATGCCACATTCACCCAATCACACCTATTCACACAAGCATTGTCTTCCAAGCTTCTTAGTGCTTTCTAGCTACCATTTATACACATTCATACTCCAATGGATGCATTGGAGAGCAATTTGGGGTTAGTATCTTGCCCAAGGATACTTCCCTCATCCGCGGGACGGGAGATGTTTCTTTTCTGATATTCTTTGCATGTGTTGCTGTGTCGTTTCTCAATGGTGCGACTAAAAAAGATTTTAGAACTGGTGCGACCAGCCTTTTCAGTAAAGAAAAAAAAAGTCTCCGTGTGGTCAACAACAGACACACATTATGGCCATATCATGGTCTAAACCAATCAGAGATAGTCAAGGGCGGGACCTCTCTGATTGGCTGTGCTCCAGATATTCCTGTAGGCTTACGTGTGTGTTCGTTTGAAAGTGCAGGTGGATAGAGAGAGGTGAGTAGCCTATGCCCGATAGGAGTAGGTTTAGTTGTGGGTAATGAGAAAAGATGAAAAGAAATTTTGATAACTTTTTCGTTAAGGCACTTTTGCGATTGCATGGGCACCAGTCGGGTTTCTGCCGCCCATTTGCAGGGAGTAAAGACGCCCTCCGTTTGCGAGCAAAAGGGGCGGGGTGGCAGGGGATTCTCTAGGTGGCTAGAGCGGCATCTAATAACCAGCTCGCAAAAGAAAAACAAACCAACAAACACAAAAGCACTAGACATCATGATATAGACTTATAATTTGCAGCAATGTGTTTCCTAAATTCTATTACACACATATACTCGAAAAGTGAGCGCGAGGGCCCTCGGTGCAGTTGCTGCTGCTGCTGCTGTGCTGTAGTCTCACACACAGCCTGTCGAAAGGGGAGGGGGGCAGGGTGCTTCCAAATAAAGCACATTTCATTCATAATATTGTCAATCCAAACCCATTATGTATGTATTATTTTTTCCTGGGTTGTACGAAATCCCAGGAAAAAAAACCTATACAAACTGAATCTGTGCACTGAGGTGTGGGTCTGTTAGGTTATGTTGTGGTGATTCTCGGGTTGGGTGTTGATACTCTATTGCAAAATTACTGATGGAAGATGGAGATGAAAAGATCAAAGCCATCAGGGGCTAAGTTTAGAAAAAAAGAGAAAAGAAGAGGAGAAACGAGCAAAAGATTCATGAAAGCAGATGTGTCATTGGATGATGGCAGGTATTATGTACGACGTGTATCCTGAAACAAGATAACATTTATTAGTAGGGATTGGGAAAACTTCTGTTTACCTCTGTTAGCCACTTGGCTATGATAGCAAAGAGTAGACACTGATATGGCTTATTGTATCTTTTGGACTGTGTTTAGGACAATATTGATTAGCCATTAATTGGGGGAGCTGTATTGTTGATTTGTCTCCCATTCTCAATGTATGACGAATTATAATGGCTGTTTGTTAGCGGAGGGTTCTACTGTGGCCCTGAGAGGCCAAAAGGACTGCAACTTAAGAAAACACCAGCAATAAGAAAAACGCTGCTTCTCTCGTCTGTTGGTTGCTGCAAAAAGCTTGCTGGTCCCTGAATCGCCCACCCCAGCATTGTGCACACAGCAACTGGGCCACCGACTGGACCGGTACACACAGGCTGGGTAGGTATTATCAGGTGAGGGTTATCAGAACCGATAAGTAGCAGGGGCTGGACTTTGTCAAAGGACTGCAGGGATAAGCCTCTCAAGTGTTTGTATCGTTGCGTCAGGAGGTCAGCGGCACGTGATCACTCTGCCAGAGTTACTTCGGCTGCTGTAAAAGCCTGGTGAATGTCGTATTTCACTCTCCGGTTTGTCATACCTGACACCTGAAAGGATACAGTGGCTCCCTTCAGCTGTACGATTTCTTGTCGAATCGTCCTGAGGGACAGAATCTCTTCTGTTCCCACAAGGCCAAGGTGATGGATGGCAGCAGGTAGTATGATTGTTCTTTCAGAGCCATCATCCAGGACAGCACATGTGTCCAGTGTTTTCTCCCCATTTTGCAACCGCACTGGGACAACCTTTAGCATTACTCGCCCTGAATGGCTGACTTGGTCCAAGAAAACCATGTTGGAGGACGTATTTACGGTCAGGATGCTCTCTGCAGTAGCATCATCATGTAGCATGATCAGATGTTGTTCTCCACATGTTGCACAGGGCTTCTTCAGAGTGCAGTTTACTGGGGAATGTCCTCTCCCACATTTCCAACATCGTTTTTTCTCTTTTATCCAGGTAGCTCTGGCAGTACAGGTGAGCGTGGCAAAGTTAGCACAGGCATTGAGGTAGTGCTCCTGGTTATTACAATAAGGACAGAAGGGCTTGAAACAATCTCTCTTCTTCAGGTGTGGCACAGTGGCAGGGCTCGGAGAAGGATTAGCGGGCTTCGATCCCTGCTGACTCCCAAGCAGAATAGTAGCAGGTTTGACCCTCTGTTGTCCCACTGCTTTCTGGTCCTTGTACTCAGTATGTGCTGGTATAGCTGGGAAGGGGCTAGTGATTTGGCGAGACACTTGCAATGTCTGGGCCTTCCTTTCCAGCCACTCAGCTAGATCCGGGAGAGTGTATGTACGATCACTGCCACTTTGGATAATTCCTCGGTTAAAGCAATGTTCAGCAAATGCATCTCGATAGTTAGTGGGGAGTTTGGTGAGTAGGGTGTCCACATGAGACCCACACTTCAACTCTGACGATGAGGGGCCCTCCACTGTACTGAGCATTCCCACCAGAGTTCCAACTGCGGTAGCAAAGTCCTCAAACGCTTGATAATCTCCGGCCCTAACTGGTGGGGCATTCAGAATGGCCTTCAGTTCCCCCTGCACTAGCTGCCTTGGCTGTCCGTACCTCTGTGTGAGCGCTTGCATGGTACTTGTGTATGGGGTCTGACTGTTGACATACCTCTTTGCCACTTGAAGTGCAGATGGGAATGTGAGCTGGTCAAGCAGGACCCGATACTTATAGTCTTCACTTAAATGCTTGTGCGGACCAAGTAAGCTGTCCAGACCCTTTTTGAGCATAAGAAAATCACTCTCTTTCCCTGAGCTGAATACAGTCAGTTTGGGTTTAGGAATGCCAAATGATGACGCAATCGCCATCTCCATCATACTGGGCCGATGTGAGCTGTCTACTGGGTGAGGTGTTGGATAATAGTGCTGACCACGGGGTGGTCTAGGATAATGCACAGGTGGATATGGCAGTGGAGCAGACCGCCAGGCCCTGGGAAGTGCATCATACTGCTGCTCTGGCAGGACAGGCTCAGGCTGTAACGATGTGGTAGAGGGCACTGGCTGAGGCACATGTGGTTCTGGCTGCAGTGTGATAGGGGACACTGGCTGAGGCATCATTAGAGAAGCGAGAGGTGGTGAGAAGGGCAATGCAGGCTGTGTTAGAGCAGGGGGTACAGGCTGCGTTGGCAACGGCGGCGAGCAGGCTGGAGGAGCTGTGGATGCGGGGGCCGGTACAGACATGGCTTCTGAAGCAGGTTGTGGGTTTGATGCAGCAGTGTCAACCTGCACTTGAGGAGCAGGGACTTGTGTTGGAGCGTGCAGAACCTGGTGCTGAATGTTAGATGCAGCTCTTGGGGGGCTCAACCCGGGGTAGCGGTCATGGCCAATTAGGGGCTCTGTTGGCTCTTAGGTGACAGTTTCCTCGTGGCTGCGTGCAGCGGGGCTAGGGGAGGGTCTGTGCTGACGGACGTGGGTTACTGACCTGGTAGCCTGGCTGCCCCTGGGTGGGTCCGGGACGGGCGTGAGGTTCTGGGGGCGCTCCGTCTCTGGGCTGGGGCCCTGGCCGGGCCTCAGGGGCTTGGGTCCTGGTTGGTGTGTTGCCGAGGTTGTGGGCGGGTGGGTGTATGGGGGCCCGGCCCTGGCGCAGGGTGCCGCCGGTGCATCGAGCCACCTGGGGGGCTCTTCAACTGGTGGGGGAGGTTGTCACATCTTGCAGGAGCTTTCCTCTCTTCAGGAACTCCCTCTGCAGGAGGGGGAGATACAAGAGAGGTGGAGGAAGATCTCAGCCTGGGCGTCTATTGTCTTGTGTAGTCTGGAAGATGAGTGGATGATGGGGTGGGTGCAGTTTTCTCTGTGGTGGGGTCGGGTGGACTGTCCCGGGCTCTGTGGGGCCAGGTGGCGCTGCTGCACTGGGCCCCGGTCCGGATGGGCCTGGGCCCCCTTTCCCTGGCAGGTTGCAGAGTATGGGGGTGCCTACTGGGGTCAGCGGGGGAGCTGGCCCCAGGGAGGGGTCACTTGCCCCTCCCTTCCTTCCCTCCCCATCTCCAGCTGCCTCCCTCTTCCCGCTCCACCACAATCACCCACACATGCAGGGCCTTGGGGTAGGGGTGTGTCACCAGGGTGCAGAGGAGGCATCCCCCCCCCCGTCCCCTTCTGGCTGCCTCTGCCTCAATTTTATCCCACAACTTAGACATTCACATTACTCACACTCTCATTACACATACATATAGGATCTTGGGGGTGGGCACGCTACACGGATTCCAAATTACCATCAGGGTGTACACCTCACCCCTGGCGTCGTTGCCCACCTCTCAATTTTAAATACACGTAGACATTGAGGGCTATCAGGAGGGGCTATACGCTTACCTGCTGCTCTGGCAGGTAGCTCCATGCCCTCCTGGGTTTTAAATGCACCTTAGAACACACATACATCAACACTACATATGAGCGGGTGGAGGGAGGTTTGGAGTCTTCCTACACCCCGGTTCTCTGCGGCCTGCTGGAGCGGGGGGGCTAGGAGGAAGAGTTGGCCGTCCGACTGGGGTCTGGAATGTGGGGCCTCCCTGCTGCTGCGGAGTCGGGGCGGTCTGCTTCTCCCCACCGCAGGGAAAAGGGTAACACCACCTGGGTCTGGGTGCAGTTTCCCCCTCCAGGGGCAAGGGTACCTAGACCCGGTTCTTAGAGTACGCTTGGGGAGTGTGATTGTGTGTACAGCGTCTCTTTATGTCTGTCTCCACGTTGGTTGAGTGTGGAGTAATTGCTTATGAGAGCATGAGGGTGGGAATGGATGTTTGTATTTGAGTGTGCCTGTATGTCTGTGTCTATATGTCAGGTTGGGTATCAGACGCCACCTCTCTGGGGACATCTCAGGCCCTCCAAGGTTTGGAGGCCTATCTCCCCCCACCACTCCCCCTGCCGGTGGCGGACGCCCTCAGACATCGGTGCGTTGGTGGTTCTTTGTGTCCGGGGGTGGGTGCCCAGGTACACACCGGCTCACTCCTTGGCGGCTGCTTATCGGGGCCTGGAGCCTGGGGCTCGCTCGGGCCACTTCGGGGATGGGGTGCCCTCGGCCTCTCGGCCTGGGGCTCGGTCACTCAGGCGCAGCTGGCTGCCGGCGGAGCTCACGGGCACGTCACTGCAACCCCCCCTGGCTTCTGCTCCGCGGCTGCTGAGTGACCCCTCATCTGGGACTCTCCTCAGCTCTTTCTGGGATAGTGGCGCGGCTGCCCCTCTGTTGGTCTTCCTTGGTCTCTTGTGTTCTGGGGGCCTCTGGATGTCTGGAGTTTCGATCTCCTCCATACCTGCTTCATGCCCTGGAGGACGGGGCAGTGGCCCCCCCACACCCTCTAGCAGATCATTACATGAAGGAACCTTTTAAAAAAACAAGCGCGTCCATGCTCACAGGTGTACACACGGGTGATCACACACACAAACTACACCCTTTTTGGCTCCTACCTCAAAGCACACTGTGCGCTGTCGATCTCACAATAATGTTTAATATTTAGTATTTACTGTCATATTCCCATATATCATTGTAATGTTGTTTATTACTCTCGTTTTCTTCTGCTTGCTTTCTTTTTTCTTTCTCAACAGGTGATCCAGGTGATCAATATATGTATTTTTTGTCTGCTTATTTTGTTGGTTTTTGTTTTTTGCCCTTTTTCCCCGTCCCTCTTCTCAGTTTTTTTTCTTTCCCCCCTTTCTTTCCACCAGTCAAGTCTGTCCCGTATTCAGCAAGTGAAAATAAAATAAACAATAAAAGGTGAATCAAATGGACCATTACGGCAAGGCTGGGATGGTCAATTTGGTAAAGTAAATCCGTTGGGCATCTTTCTTCGCCTTTAGACAATAATTCTGATGGCAAAAGAACCAAACGGGACAGGTTAAAAAAAAAAAAAAGGTGCAGCTCTTGGACTGGGAGGCCGAACAGGGT
The DNA here is from genome assembly GCF_036321145.2 of Pelmatolapia mariae. Taxonomy (NCBI): domain Eukaryota; kingdom Metazoa; phylum Chordata; class Actinopteri; order Cichliformes; family Cichlidae; genus Pelmatolapia; species Pelmatolapia mariae. The sequence continues at coordinate 49,344,956 of NC_086246.1, forward strand.
AACCCAGTTCTAAATGGGGGAGGCTACTGTAATGTGGCTGAAATGCTGCATAGTGGTATGAAGGGTAAGGCAGATGTGCACTCTGTGGATACGAAGGCAATCTGACCCTGTCCATTTCCACTTCAAGTTCTTTCATCTGCTGGCTTATCGTTTGCCAACGTGCTTCCAGGCGCTGCCATCTTTCCTCTGGACTTGCCGTACCATAATGACCAGCTGCAGGGTAGTTAGGGGAACTCCCAGGGCTGAGTGGTGCTGCGTAAGTTGGTCTCAGTGGTGATGCTGGTCTTACTGTGGTACTATAAAGACGGTGAGCTGGGTAGGTGAGTTCGAAGTCCTCCAGATGTCCGGGACTGCGTCACACCCTGCTGGGACGGGGACTCAGTGCAGGCTGGTCGTCGTTGAACTCTCTGGGTGTAGCCATAGCGCAGCTAGTATACCATCCGGCTCGAAGGACCACTTGTAGAATATATATATACTGGAAGTGCTGGGTATACAAGTCTGGCCTAAGTCTTCGGTCAGAAAGACTGCAGCAGTCCAGGAGTTTAGTTCACTGTCTTTAATGAAGCTTCACAGAAGAACTGGTTACAGCAGGGCTTGCCATGATAAATCCAACTGTGATACAGCCAGATATGCACTTATAATTGTGGCAGATGCAGTATAGGTGACTATAAGTATGGTTGTCTAGAAACAGAAACAGGTAATACTATAATTAGCAGGGTCAAAGATAACTAAGCAACAATCAGAACACATCATCTACTCAGACACAGCAATATTTTACAATGTCCACAAGGGGTCGCCGTAAGACCAGAAGTTGGCTAAATAGCACATATATTCCCAGTTTCTAGTACTAAGTCAAGAATGTGGCAAGCTAACAACAGTTAAACTAAACAATAAACAACAGAAAAAATCCTTTAACCGCGGGATGTAATCATTGGAGGAGATTTTGGCCACTGGTATTGACTTAGTGCAAATTAATTACATAATTAAATAAACCTACTAACGTGATATCAGTGTACCGGGGCATAACTTTAGCTTTAACATACACAAACAACTATAACTATTATCATACCAGTTAACCCGTCAAAGATAATAACACTTACAGTTTCATTAACGCACACGGAATCACACAAAACTGCGTTACAACTGCCATGCTCTGCTGCTGCGCCTTTCGTCTTTCACTCTCCCTCTGCGTGATGCGCATATGACCACTGATGCTCCCATTTGGGTGCGCTTGATTCTTGCCTCTACACATCCTGAGGCTGAGTCAGCAGGGAATTTGCACATATGTCTCTTTGTCTTCATTGCAGGCACTTTATTATGACGACCTGATGGAAGCAGTTGAAAATCATTAAAGAGAGGATTATCTGAACACAACAAGACAGAGTTTGCCTTCCTCAACACCTGCCTGTTATAAAAGTCCACAAGCTGGACCTGAGACCTCCCCGAAATCTGACCAGCCACTTTAACCAGGTTGCTAAGTCTGGTCTTATTATTCAAGGACATATTACCATACCAGGCAATGATACAGAAGGTTAAAACATATTCAATAAAACCTTTATAAAAAAGAGTCATCATTTCAGATGAAACATTAAAACCTCTCAACCTCCTTAAAAAGTACAGTCTCTGTTGAACCTTTTTCACTGTAGCAGCAAGATGTGACTCAAAGGACAGAGCCTTATCAAGAACAACCCCCAAATACTTATAATTGTCCACCAGTTCAATGGCTGCACCATTTACCACTGTTAGCGCAGGATAACAAAATATACAGTAGAGGAGAGAGACAACAACCTTGTGGTGAGCCAGTAAAGAGTTCAGCTGTTTGGAAAAACAGCCGTTTACTCTCACACACTGAGATCTGTCACTTAAAAAGTCTAAAATCCAACCAACGAGATTAAAATCAAGTTTAAACTGGTTAAAAAGTTTATCAACTAAAAGATGTGGCTGGATAGTATTAAATATATATACATATATATATATGTATATTTGTATATATATACATATATATATTTGTGTGTGTGTGTGTGTGTGTGTGCGCGCGCACGTGCGTGCTTGCATATGTCTTTCATTATGTCTGGAAGGGTTTTTTGAACTTTGACCTGCAAAACCACATAAGTGACAGATTAATGTGTATTGAAAGTAAGGTGGTAAAGGGGTTTCAGTATTAACGAGTCAAAGTAAAAAACACAATATCACCACACCCCAACATATTCCACGCACAGTGCAATTAGTGAATCATGACTCATGACAGACATCGCCACTGTCACCAGTATCAAGCGCCTGTCATCTGTCCCACAGTTTTGAGGTTGCTGTTGTTTTTTGCAAATCAGCTTTTAAGTTTTGTTTCTTTTTTAATATTTAATATTTAGTTTACTGCTAATAGACCTCTATTTTTATTTACTTGTGTTTACAAGTCTTGGTTAGTTTATATTGTGTAAAGATTTGTATTGGTTTATTTATTATTCGAGTCTCCTCTGACTTTCTGAATGCAATTATTTAGTTCCTTTTTTTCGTTCAGTGTTCCCTCGTGTCAGGTTAATCTTGTTTCCTTGTTCAGTGGTGTCTTACTTCCTGTTTTACTTTGGTAGCTGTTGTTCTCTGTGGCTGTATCCCAATTCAGGGTCTGCAGCCTTAAAGTACGCAGCCTTAACGGTCCACAAGGGCCGCGTACTCAAAGACCGCTAAGGCCGGAAGTGCGAGGCTTGTAGGCTTGTGAAATGGGACGGTCTAGCCTCCGTCTCGCTGCCCAGGTTGCCTAGCAACCATGATACTAACCGCTGGAAACGTTTCATACAGCATCGTTTGACAGAAATGAAGGAGAAAATCTTTTGTTCATTTGTTTTTACATGAGCTTTGTGTGATTTGATAAGTATCTGAGGCTGAGACCACAGGACTGTAAAAATTGTTGGGCTTCATTTCTGTACTGAACAGTCATTTAAAGATTAGCTAGTAAATAACAATTAGCTAATGTTGTTCATGAGACTAAAGTCATCTCACTTTGGTAATGTAAATATAATATGGCCAATATTAAAGTTATATTTATATTAACCATTATTAGTTATTACAGCAGTGAACTTGAACTCTGTGTCAAATACTGAGCTTCAGTAAAGATTCAAGTTGCAGTTATTTATGTTTCCTATCACCTTAAATCTTCACTCAAAGACAAGTATCAGTGTATATATAGATGCATTATATATGAGAGACAAATATTGTTCTTTTAATATGTTGGCATTACTAAATTTGGCTCAATGCTTACATATATGTGTAAAAAGAAAATGTACGAGCTGTGATAACTGTTTCTGATAGAATGAAGAGTAGACTGATATATGAAATATTCCTTTATTGGGTGAGAAAATCAGACCATGTCATAACTGCTTTAAGTCATACAGAATAGATATCAGAGCCTTAAACAGGCTGACTTCTGCTAAATGGGTCAAACTGGGCAGAAAGTGTACAAACACATAACATCCTTATAGAATATGATGTAACACTATAGATCAACTTACCTCAGAATATATAAAGCATATAAACAATTACAACAATATGATGCAACAAACACAGCAGTGCTACTAATCCAAAATACTCAAAGCTTCATAGAACTGAAACAAACATTTATTTTTAGCTCCATTCTGCTGCTGATACATACTTTAGGTTTCTGAATATTAAACTTGTTGCTGCCTTTCATAGTGTGTAACTTGAAGGCCCTGAGTACTTTCTCCCACACTGAAAACACTGGAATGATAACATTATTTGAACATTACCTAATAAGACTGATTCAGGACAGACAATTAGTGATGTTAAACTTTCCTAGCAGTCCTTCACAAACAGGGAACAGTCTGTCTATTCTCTCCATCTGTCAGCTGCTGCTGGCTCTTCCTCCTTCTCTTCCTCACACACTGCTGAGTTTGTCCTGGTGGATCATCAGGGGTGCAAAGCCTCACAGATGATGTGCAGCAGTGGGTCCCTCAGTCTGTCCTCACTCTGGACACTTGCAGTTGTCACACATGGAAATCAAATGTGTGATAAGCTGCAGGATTCAAACACAAGTGTAACTTATAAATACATGTTCATACTTTTATTCCACAATCAGAGAGAAAGAAACAGAGAGAGAGTGCAGGACAGACAGACAGGTGACAGTCTCAGGTGTATACACTGCTACAAAACAGCACAAGAGAAGGAGGATTTAGTGTTTGTGTTATTACGAGTGCTAAACAAGAAGAGTCCCAGATGGTACAGTGGACACATGTGTGACTCCTGTGATTAAAGCATCTTTTTTTCAGCTTAACGAGTGAACCGTCAGCTCGTTCAAACACACGTTAAAGTCCGTTTGGCTCGACACCACCGAACAGAGGCAGCAATATAACATAGCTAACATTAACAGTGCAGTGAATCCTGCTTGTGCCGTCATATTCAGGACTGCAAACCGAGCAGCATCACTGACTTTCAGCTTGTTGTGTTTGTGGATATATGACTGACTTTAATTATCCATAAAATCATCACATTCTCTGTAAGATTAAGGTCGACTATTGGACGGCGTATATTTGAAAGTAAAGGCTTTAAAACCAAGTTAACGCTGAAAGTACAAACATCACTAATGTCACATAACTTTGCCGACATGTGGCCAACAGTAATGTTTTAATCTTCTTCATTATTAAACATTTGCACATAAATAAGTGACATAATATTCAGTACTTACTTTTAAGAGTTTACTCTTCGGCCGCTCCGCTTCAGCCGTCTGCCGTTTTTTTCAGCGAAATTATCCACACCCACCGCCATGCTATCTGGGATATGTTGGGCCATGAAGTGTACACCGACCCATCCTTCAGATCCGGGGAAATGAAGGACGCATTTGAAGGCCGCATTTCGAGCAGCCTTTGAATTGGGACAGCCTGCGTCCTGTCGCTGTGACGTAATCGGCCTTAAAATGCGGCGTTTGAGGGTGCAGACCCTGAATTGGGATACAGCCAATGGTCGTGTCCAAATTCATGGGCTGCCTCCTCCTGAGGACGCATTTGTAGACCGATTACGTCACAGCGGCGCGCCGAAGGCTGTCCAAATTTGTAGACTCCTCCGAATGCAGCCGATAAATGCGTCCTCCTTTTCCCCGAATTTGAAGGATGGGTCGGGTGTGTCCTTCGTGGCCCACCATATCCCAGAATTCATAGCGTGGCCCACCATATCCCAGAATTCATAGCGTGGCCCAGCCAAACCCCAGTTTCCAACAATGGCGGCCGCTACTAAGTTTTAAATTGACTCTTACTAATCTTTCTGAGTCACAAAATAAACTTTTAACATATTTTCAGGCGAGAAAGTAGTTGCGTAAACATCAAATATCTGCTCGGTTTATCAAGATATCGCATATTTGCAAAAGTGCTTCGACGTTTTCGGAGACGTCTGCTACCCACCAGCTCGATAGCTAGCTGGGAGCTCGAGGGTCACTGAAGCCGCCGAGAACGGCACAACTCCTGGCACATCATTTTCAGATCACCGCGGACTTTCGCTACTCAGGTTAAACGTAATATATAAGTCACTTAGACAACCTAAAAACGTTATTGTTGGGCTTTTTTCAGTGTTTTGTTTGTTCGTGAGTAAATTGGTTTGGCTGAAATTAAAGTTATTAGATTAGATTAGATAAAATAAAACTTTATTAAACCCCCGGGTGGGTTCCTCCTTGGTTTTCACACAGCTGAATAAACGTCAAACAGAAAACTGATTAAAAAGAAGTATGAGACGGTCGAGAATTTACGCCAGTGTCCTGTTATATTTTAGATAGCAAGGAGCAGACGGCCGAGTTTATTAAACTCCACCGAGACAGCGGTGACGCTAATCAGAAGGCTAGACCGTCCAATTTCCCATCCGTTTACTTCCGGCCTACCCGACCTTCTGAGGACCCGGCCCACGTAGACCGCGAAGGCCGGGTCCTCAGGAGGATGCAGCCCATGAGTTTGGACACGACCTATGTCTTGTGTTGAGTTTAAAATAGTTTAAACCTTTTAAACTATTTTAAAGTTTTTTTCCAAATAAAAATCTATTTGAAGATATAAATGATTTAAAAAGGGGGGAGTGTTTGTTTTTTATGTTGTACTTTGTGCAGACATTCACTATATCATTGGATATAAAGACCAAGATTGCACTTTAGTATTCAGTCACCCATCCAAATCACTGAATTCAAGGGTTTCAATCATTTCCATGTCCACAGGTCACAGGTGTATAAAATCAAGTACTTAGGCACAAAGACTGCTTCTAAAAACATTTGTGAAAGACTGGGTCGCTCTCAGGAGCTCAGTGAACTCCAGTGTGGCACTGTTGTATGATGCCACCTGTGCAACAAGCATAGTCGTGAAATTTTCTTGCTACTAAATATTAAACAGTCAGCTGTTGGTGTTATTAAAACAAAGTGGAAGCATTTGGGGACGACAGCAACTCAACCACAAAGTGGTATGCCACGTGAAATCACAGAGCGGGTTTAGTGGATGCTGAGGAGCAGAGTGTGTAGAGGTCACCAACTTTCTTTCAGTCACTACAGACCTCCAAACTTCATGTGGAAGTCTTAATGCTTCAGCATACCGAGACATTTTAGACAGTTTTTATGCTCACCTCTTTGTGGTGACACTTTGGGATGGCTTGCTCCTGTTCTAACCTGACTATGCACCAGTGCTCAAATCAAGGTCCATAAGACATGGAAAAAGGACCTTGACTGGCCTGCAAAGAGTCCTGACCTTAAGCCTTTGGGATCAATTAGAGTAAAGACTGCGAGCCGCGCCCTCTCATTCAACATCAGTGTCTGAAATGTGCTTCTGGAAGACTGGCGAAAAAACACACTCCTAAACCTTTATTAAAGCCTTCTCAGAAGAGCTGAAGCTGTTATGGCTGCAAAGGGTGAGTCGATATCATATTTAACCCTATGGAAAAAGAATAGGATGCCACTCAAGTTCATATGGTTGTGAAAGCAGGTGAGTAAATACGAAAGTATATCCACGCTCTAACACAAGTTTCTATAAACTCTGCTGAGTAACTCTGTGGTGTGCTTCTTCCTCCTGCGCTTCCTGACTCTAACCTCTTACATTTTTATACAATCCCAGCAGTCTGTTGTGGTACATTAGTTCCTCTTACTCTACATTTACCCAATAAAAAGAACATATTTCTATTGAGCGGTTTTTATTTGCTGTGTTAAGACAGAATACAAACTCCTCAACCTTTGAGTTTATGTATTTATTTTTTTACAGGACACACAAATTATTTTACATACCAACATCAAGAATACAGGCATTTGTGTAATATCTTTTGGTATAAAAAGTGAAAACAATGCAAAAACACCTGAATGTGGGGACCCTACTGCTCAAATAGAATGTAATAAAATGACAGCCTATTTAAATATTGCTATATCAGTAAACACACAACGTGACAGACCACAAGTCTTTGCTGTCACTTTTGTTTGTGCTGCATGTGTTGGCTCATGTAGAAGTACAGTTATACAGAAGAGTGGCAAAATGTATTGCCCAACAATGTGACAGACTGATAAATTTAAACAAACTCATCCTTTCAAGGTAAAGCTGCTAAAGGTGGTTCTACGAGCTACTGAATCAGAATCACAGGGTGTATTTAGGTTGCTTTTTTAATGTACTTATCCCTCCTGATAGTTTTTTTTCTTTTTACTAGTTCTGCTTTTGGTTAGTGTGCTCATCGCTCTGGCTGGAGTGAGACGTCACTTTCTGCCCATCAGCATTGCACAGGTAGTCAAACATCTCTAGGATGACACATCCGTACATGCCATCACGAGATCCAAGCGTAGTTTGAAGGCAGCACAATATCTTCCACCCCTCACCCCCAACCACTCGTAGCAGATGACTACCCCTGCTTGAGCCTGGTTATGCGGGAGGTTTCTTCGTTTTAAAAGATAGTTTTTCCTTCCCGTTGTCACCAAGTACTTGCTCATAGAAGGTCATCTGATTGTTAGGGTTTTCAATAAGAGGCATCCTGTGAAGCAACAGTTGAAGTTGATGTGAGATATGGATGATGCAGAAAGATATTAATTTGCAGGATTTTAGCAAGATTTTTTTTCCAATGACTAAAGGAGACCAAACCCCCCCTAAATCTGGCAACATCTGCTGTTGCTGTTTTGTTTACAATATTCAGATTGCACCGTCCAAGGCAGTCAGAACCAGGAGAGTCTGTTTATGGAGCAACACCGGCCTGCCCATACCAATGCCCGCCACTTAGTGTGTTGGCCGCTGTCACACTGCCAGCCAGAATATGTGCATCAACATTCACTCATGCACATGCATGCGTGTGTGCATGTTCACATATACACGCATGCTTGTGAACATGCACACATTTACCCTTGTGTGAGGGTTTAGATTAGCTGATTGCATCATTGAGTAACAACTAACCGTTGAAGGAAAGGGAATGGCACAAACCCTCTTAAAAGAAACTTCTTGTATTCAGAAACTGTGTTCAACTCGATTCTTGGCTGAAGGCTTCCTTGCACTTGACTCTTTTATATCATTCCTCCATTAAAAAGCAGACTAGAAAACCATAGCAGAAGCAATACCCTGTAGCTCAGTAGTTTCTATGTTAATGTTATTTCCTGGATGACTATTAAGCAACCTAACATCCAAATGTTATTTTAGGCACTACAGAAAATGTGATTGGATTAGTTCTTCACAGTTTGTATTCATTATAACTGTGATAAAGTTCATAGTGCATGGTCATCGTTGAGATGAGGAGTTTAATTTCCAGAGATAGAAGAACATGCTGCTTCACAGATGCAGCATGTACTTCTATACAGGTTTTGACAGTGGCTGAGAGAACTGCAGTTCATTTCAGACATTTCTGATTGTTCAGTGCTAAACAGTCGTTCATGTAGCTGCCCACTTGGAATTACCCCTCTCCAAGCTTCGACTGATGCAACTTTATTCTCTCCTCTTTTAAACCACCAACAATATGGCACCATGAAAACTATAAGGATGCACAAACAAACGCCATTATAACATTTTAGTAGAAATGAAGAAATTCACATTTTACATGATAGAAAATTATTTGCTGAACTCAAATCATGACATTAACATAAATCAACACCTTTAAACAATTTATGTCACAGCATTTAACAAATTAAAATAAAGACAACCTGTCTCTTAAATAAAATAAACAATCGTTTGCAATCATTACACAAACCTCTTTCTGCTTCCAAGGGTGCTAATCATGCTGAACCTGCTAGCAGCCTCCTCCATATACATCTCTTTGTCAGTCTTTCCACACCACAAACAAATGACATGCATGTACAAAACAAAAAGCAATTCAACCACATTGTATAAACGTTCCCAAGTTATAGCATGTGACAGGTAAATAAAGTGCATGGTTTTACATGAATATTTCCAAAAATAAAGGTTGTTCACTCACTCTGAAGCAACGTGTTTGTGTCGTTTCACTGAGAACAGGAAGTGTGACACAATAAAAGAGGAAGTGCTAAGGTACTCTTCAAAATAAAAGCGCAAGGTAAAGTAGCCTTGCCGGTGTTGTGCCAAAAACTGATTTCCGGTATTTGCTAAAAACTGATTGCTTGTTTTTAAACTGCTATAAATAACTTGCTGGTCTATAATATGTGAAACATATGTCAAATGTATCCCTCATGAATGATATCACGTCATCTTGAGCAACAAACAACATTCCTGTAACAAGGTAGAAGCCGCAATCAGTTTTTGGCAGTGACTTTTATGTATCCTTTATTTATGCAGTTAAAAAAAATTATTTTTGACTTTAAATCTGGCCAAGAGGACAGCTGAAATTACAACAAATGCAAAAATAGTTCTGTAAACATATTTTAAGTGGACAATAGGGAGCTGATTGATTATAATGTAAGTACTGTTACGGTTTGGAGGAGGACTCAAGCGCAGGACTCCGGTTCTGATGCTCACAAGAAAGGTTTATTTACAATGCACCAGGTGTATATACAAGAATGTGCAGGGGGTGCTATATACAGCTGAGTGAGGGGAGAAGGGGTCTCCAGGGAAGTCCAGGGGAAAGCACGCGTTCTTCAGAATATCCACTCACACGATCACAAGCTCTCACTCCGACACTGCCACACGGGAAACACACGGGGGGGAAATCCAGGGAGCTCTGTAGACAAGGAGACAGGGTTAAGTACGACGCACACAGGAAAACACTCTTAACTGACTTGCTGTAGCTTGGCTTCACTAACGCGTGGTAGACAACGATCCAGCGGCGAACAGCAGTCGCCTCCTGGCTTAAGTACCGATCACCTTAATGAGACCCAGGTGTCTCATCTCCCGAGGGCGTGAACCCACAGTGAGTTCCGCCCCGGCGAGAGAGAAGAGGAGAGAGAAAGGAAGAGAGAGAAACAGAGAGAGTGCTGATCAGCGTGCAGCTGATCCGCCTGGCCGTGACAAGTACAATAACACAGTTACAAAGATACTTGAGAAACAGGTAATTTTTTAAATTTTATAAATAACCCCTTTGTAATACCTGTTCACCAAAGTCTATTTACCAGCATACGTTACGATATTACACATAAAAAACACACGGAAACATTGGAAATCAGTTTTTGGCACAACACCGACATATACAATTCATATTCTTCACTCTGGAAACCAACATTGACTAAACTCCATAAAAAGAAGCCACACAGACTCTTCAGCGACATATTTTTCTTAAAAACACTTTACACAAACTATTCAATTTACAATTTAAACACACCATATTGTAAAAGCTTCCTACTGGTTGATATCTAAAAGTGGAAATTGGAAACACCCACAAAAAAGAAGAAGAGTGACAGAATCAAAGAGAACAGAAAAGAAAAATATAACCACCATCTGCTTTGCAGTTTTGTTGACTGCAAAATAAAGTCATCTAGCATGTTGTTTTTGTGTGCGGCTCTAATGTCAGATATTAAATACATGTTCATTCTTTGACTCTAAATCTATACCAGATGTTTCTTTTCAAACTTCGAGAAACAATTAAAAAGCATGAAGAGCACAATCATCATCACTGAACACATTATAGCTGGCATTCAGTGAACCGTGTAGGCTCTGTCTTTGAATCTGACTGTGTAGGTTTTCAAATGTCTCACATTCCTTGTTTGCAAACAGCTGGAAACTGTTTTGGCAATCACTGGGACTAAACATAGCCTGAGCAGTTATGAACAAGACTCTTTGTCTTAACTGTAACTTCCAGTTGCTGTGGGTGTGCCTGGCTACAGTTTCCCGTCAGATTTGCATAGTCAGAACTTCCGGACAAATGAACTACACTAAAGCCGGGCATTCCTTTCAGCCCTAAAACACTTAAAACAACTGACACAGCACATCTCGCCACAATCTTCAGTTTGCATGACAAACCAAATCTGGGAGTGGCTGACGCATTTGTCTACATGCTGCAGAGAGGTTATACTTCCACCTAGACAGTAACAGCTGTTAGGCTTCTTTGATTTCTTAAGTGCGATTCGGCCATTTGGTGATGTCTCCATTCCCGTTTGCCTTGGATGCCTCAGACTTGGAACTACACAAATACATCAGAGATGAGTGGGGGCAGGAGTACAGCACAGTGTTGGATTTTGTGGAGAGGTATGGGAGAAATCCCAGATGTGAATAGGCCAGAGAGATGGTGATGTTGATGTGATGTGGGGTAGTACCAGTTAGAGCAGGGCGATATGACCAAAAATATTTATCACGATATACATTTGAAAATTTGCGATAACAATATAACTGACGATATAATTGAGACTAGACAAAATACTTTACAACTCCACAACTTTATTAGTGCAAAAAAACATCAATGTATTTTCACTTAAACAAGCAGCTGTTTTTTATCTGCATTAAAGTTATATAAAAATGTAACAGTGCAAATGCAAATTTCCAGTGGAAACTGGCCGACATATCCTCAGCATAATCATGTATAATATCCACAAAACTTAAAAAGAGGTTATACACACACAATACGGTAATATTATGTTGAAGCACAGTACGTATCACTCCGCGAGGCTCCTGCCTACGATAGCCGTAACGCTCCGACAATCCATCAAGCGGTGCGGCTTCGTAGCTTAGCAAAGTCGTACTAACACATTTGACAGATTTTCGAGCGCCGTGTAGCACATAAAATCGTTTCAAGGTCAGTAAACACAAACAGAATTCATACATAAAGCACACGGGATTATAAGGGGCACTGTCGATTTTCAGAAAAATCAAAGGATTGATTTTAAGTGTGCCGTATTTTCCAAAAAACACGGTAATAACGACGGCCCGCTAGCATGCTCTACCAAAAATAGTGCTTTGTTGTGTATCTGACGGACGAAAGCCAAACCAGTTCCACACCACTGAAGTTGCTTTTTCCGCCATGTGCGTATGAAAACAAAGGCACTGCGCATGCGCGTTTTACCCATATTCTATCGCCATATTTCATTTTCTTATCGTTGCCCAACATTATACCGGTATTACCGTGAACGGTATGATATGGCCCAGCCCTAGTACCAGTACCTGGGCATCAACTTGGACAACAGGATGAACTGGAAGACCACTGCGAGTGGGTGTATACACAAAGGAGATCAGGAGGAAGCTGAGATCCTTTAATATGTAAATCAAAACTTTCAGTAGGCTGAGGCGAGCGTAGTGTACGTTGCTGTGGTCTTCTGGGGGAGCAGCATCGCAGTGTGCATGTCCCAGAGTAAAGCCTGCAAATAATGAACTTACCACTAAATCCCAGTTCATGAGCTCTAACAGAGTGATTGCCTCTGGAGGATTGTCAATTCCAGCGCAAGCCTGTGAGAAGAAAGCAAAACAAAAGATGAACTGCAAGTTTTATTACTTTTATTTATTGCAACGACACCTTGGAAACAGAAATGTGCAAAATAGGCTAAAAAATTTGTGTCACTTACAGTATCAAAAGATTATCATGCCAAAAAGTGACCCAGAATAAACTAGGTGCATCTGTAGCTTAATTATATTTTAGTTTTATCTACCTGAAGGCTAAAAGAAGTCATGTCAGACGTCCCTTCTTTGGAGAAAAAAACATTAAAGGTAACTGAAGCTTTAAATCTAAAACCTTAGCATTTTTTTTCTTTCCATGTTAGAGACCCAATAAGGGAATGTGCATCGTGGCTAGAGGGAAGGTTGTAAATGCTCTGCTTAACTATGTGGCAGGGAGCAAGGATCTTAACCTGCTTCAGACCAGTTTATTAACTAATTAACAAATTTACAATTGTATCCCCTGCTCATAAGAATGACCCCAAAGAACATTTTCAAGTACTTGGGAATGAATTTAATGTAAAGAAGGAGACACTGTAATATTTATAATAATTTATCATATTTAGCTTGCAAACAGCAAAATGTACACAACAGGCAGCGAGTTTGACAGTTTGAAGAGACCGTAATGCTAACACACACACTCAGCGGCTCACAGATAAGGAAAAAACAACAGAAATGGGGAGAGATTATTGTGTCATGAGAGGGCCTGTGATGCTGGGCGATTGTGTAACACGGCATCGTGTACCTGTGGCTTGTGGGTGCACCTTAAAGGTCCCGAGACGAGGAGGAGAGAAGGCAGGGAGTGGCTGGTTTTGCCTGTGGGGGCCTGTATGGACAATCTTGATTTATCCTGTGCTTTTTTTTTATTGTTCTTCATTTTGTCATCTCTATTATGTGTTTTATTCTATTGTTAAGTGTCCTTGGACTCAAGGTGCTTTTTAAAGGTGTTTTTTAAATAAAATCTATTATTATTTTTATTTTTATTATTTTTATTATTATTATTATTATCATTATTATTATTATTACTTAAGTTATTTCTTTATTCAGCAGGTCCGGCAGTAATCAGACCAGCAAACATGATATTTACGTCATGTTTATGCCATTTAAAACAACGGTGTAAAAGTAAACACAACAGGCAGCTGGTTTGCCAGTTTGAAGAGACCGTAATGCTAATTTCACAAGTACAATGCTTTGTACAATAAGTTTATGCTTACTGTGAAATTTGTTCAAACACACTCACCGGCCACTTCATTAGGTACATCTGCTCAACCTCTCCCTCAGTCAAAAATCTAATAGCATCTCACAGCAACTCCGTGCATTTATCCATGTACACATGGCCAGGTTGGGCCACGATGACCTGCTGACGTCTGAGCATCAGAATGAGGACGAAAGGTGATTAAAGTCGCTTTGAACGCGTCGTGATTGTTGGTGCCAGACGGGCTGGTCTGAGTATTTCAAAAGCTGCTGATCCGCTGGGATTCCCCTCAGAAACACCCATCTCTGGAATTTACAGAGACTAGTCCGAAAAAAAGAAAATATCCACTGTGCGTGAAAAGTCCGCAATAACTGTCCCACCAAATGAGGTGACCGGAGCGTAGATGCACATCTTGTTACACGAGAGGGCGGCAAAGAAAAAGAAACTAAAAGCACGAAGGCCGTGACGTTACAAAAAAGAAATAGAGCTCTTGCTCCGCATCTGTAATGTCATAATAAAAGGCGCGCATCGTCTGCGCGAGCGCGTTGACGTTTCAAAACATTCACAGGGACAATGAATGAAGGCACCACCATTATTACCGTGTTATGAAGTTCCGTTAACCGTCCCGCCTATGAGCCAATGAGGAACCGTCTCATCCTCTTTGGAAAGAACCTCTGTCGTTGATGTTCACGAGCTCTGGATTCATCCGAGAGGCTTTTTTAAACGGAGAGGAGGCTCGCCTCACGATGACTGCGCGATATTTCTAACGAAAGTCATCCCCGTGTCTCGCTCCCTCTTTCATCCTGTAACCGGTTAAAAAACGGAAATACAAACTCGTATTACTTTTGAAAACGAGCGGGAACTGCCAGTAAATGCATCACATGCTTGAAATCATGCGTGGAGGCGACATTTTATTTTTTCTTTCTTTTCTTTTCTTTTTTTGGCTGTTTTTCGGAGGGATTTTCAGCTCGAGTCGTTTGGAAAATGTGATGCCACGCACTGAACAGCAGGAGGAAGGCGTGCTATGGTTTTAATCTCATTTAACGTAAGTTTTTATATTTATCTATTTAATTATTTTGTGTTTTTTGCTTACTTTTTGTTATTCAGACATCATTGTCACAGTTCTGGCTTTGGTTGCGTTTTTTCAGGCTGCAGGTGGCTTACTGTATACCTGACATATAGATATTGTGAAAAGGCTCCATGGAGCTTTGTCCATAAACAGGCCCAAACATGACATCAATAAAATATCTGCACACGGGAAAATCAGCAGGGGAGCAGGAAAAAATAGGCAAAATCTGTAATATTATTTTCTTTGAATATTCTAATTATGACCTACATGGAGTATCTCAGTATCTCGGGAAGGGTGGGAGAGGCATCATATATGTTGCTGCTGGACAAGCATAACATGCTCAAATAGAAGCTTTAAACATGTAACCAGTGTTGATTTTGACACACAGTAGAGCTGGAGATTTATTGCACATCTTGTTTTTCATGAGTGACCCCTAAACTGATTCTACTGAATTTTAAAGATATATCATTAGGTGCCCAGTCCTTATGTAACATACATGATGCATATAATCTAAAACTGTCTTATACCCCCTACATTGTTTTATTTGCTTTGTTTTTGTCTGTCTGTTTGTTTGTTGGCTTTTTTTTTGGGGGGGGGGGGGGGGGGGGGGGGAGAATTGGAAACACAAAACTAAGAAAAGACATGACTGAAGAAAGAGATTTGAGAAATTACCGATTGCTCACTAAAATATTTGAAGTGAAAACCTAAAAAAAGCATAGATATTACCATCTAACTAATTCTCAACAGGCTAGCTTACTGCATTAACTATGATTTTTCAGTAACAGCTCGAGCTGCACAGTCAGGGATGATGCAAGGGTGGGAGGGACATGTTTCAGATTTCTCTGTATTTGGCCAGTCCACCATCCTGGATTATTTCAGTCTTCAACACAGCCTGCTGAAAATTTTAGGTGATAAGTTTGCTTGCTTTGTATTGCGTTTTAAAGGGACACCTGATATGAGTCTCTCTGACCAGCTCTGCAATGCCTCTGCAACTGGAAATCTATTAGAAATCATAACTCTACTGCAAAATGGAGCTGATGTAAATATAAAAAATGTGTTTAATAGGACTGCAATACAGGTAAGTAATAAAAACCTTTTGAAGTGGCTTTTTTTCCGAAGTAATTTTAAACATATTTGGATGATTTCAGTCTGTTTTGCTTGCTAGCAGCTTGATTTACTTCCTTGTTTTAGTGCTTTGTGTTAGAGGTCGAGGCCTCCTCACATGTACTCTTCAAATATCCACCAGCTTCAATAATGTCATCATTATACTAAATACAATCATCTCAGATCGATGTAAATATTTTTTGAAGTGCAGAAATCTGTATGTGGCAGTTATAAGTTTGGACTCTCCAAAATAGATTTAAGTGTAGTGAAAAAGAAACAGTTTACCAAAAGTCTAAAAAGCTGAAATTCATGATTTACTATCAGATTTGAATAAATTTATAGATTAATATAAATACATATGTGTGCATGAGTGTGTTTTATGGAGTAATAAGATGTTCTTTTATCACTTCCTTAGTTTCACAATTTATTTTTCAAATGCAGATTTTGTACTTGACTCAGAGAGAGTTGTAGTTTGTTTTTGTATCACATGAAGTAAAGAATAAACTCGTGTTCATATTATTGTAATTAAGAGAAATCAGCAAATACGAGGCAAGATTAAAGTCTGAAATTGTCAGTGGAGTTAAGGAGCAGCAAAATGGTGGTGTTAAGGAAATGGTGAGTGAGGGTATTAGCTGTTAAAAATAACCTGCATTTATTCAGATGTACGTTTTTTGCTTTAGGACAAAATATATAAATTGTTCAAGTCTCTTAATTTTACAAGAAGCAGAAAATAAAGAATAAGTAATTAGTGGTTTATGGTTGTTTGCAGAGGTCTGAACAGATCCTTTATGTATCTATCCAACACCATGTTTGGAAAAAAAAAGTCTTAGTCTGAGTTTTGTTTTTGTTTGTTTTAGTGATAACTCTTTAAGTAGCAGCTACATTTCATCATAAAGTAGGGCACAGAAAAGAAAGCACAGTGGTGAAGCATGAGGCACACAGACAAAGGACGCGCCCATTTCTACAGAAAACAACCAGAAGTTCTGCACATTACAAATGTGTTCAGCTTCCATCCAAGTTTGATGTATGAATTCTCAGTTTTATTTTATACTCAGTTAAATATTAAACCATAGATAGCTATGCACAGTCACTGGGGGGGAGGGGGGGTGCACATAAGTGCTTATAATTAATAAATAAGTTGCCCACAGTAGAACAGCTTTTACTTGCTTATCTTGTCCTCTATTGCGTCTTCCTCCTCGTCTGTCATTTATTCTTCGTGTCCTACTATTTCTATTTTTATTCTATGTACAGTTGGTGTGGAGAGCCCCCCCCCCCCCAATTATGTTGTGCATGTACAATATGAATAAAAGCCTATTCTGTTCTGTTCTTATATACTATTTATTTCTTTAAACACCAATACGCTAATGCAGATGTCTGTCAGATCAAAAATCAACAGAATTCTACAAACGCATCCATTTACACAGAGAGGATGGTACTTTGCATTTGCTGCTTCTACATTTATCTGAAGAAAAGGCAAAAAAGAAAAAGAAAACAGTGTCAGACTGCATGTCAGGTTACACTTTCACCTTCCTTACTGCTACGTGGCCTCAGTCTAGACAAAGGAGGGCTGCTATATCCTGAGCTGCCTGCTGTAGTCCTCTTTATTTCTCTTTAGATAAACTTTCCTTTCTCCTTGTATTGTGCTTTAGTTATCAAATGCAAAATCAATACCACACGTGACAATTAAGTATCAGTATTACAATAATTAATAATATTTAGGATAGGGCCAGGGCTGGAAATATACTATATATATATATATATATATATATATATATATATACTATACATATATATATATATATATATATCAGTATTACAATAATCCATAATGGATGATGCATACACATATCATGTATGAACAGGTTTTAATAATCCTTCATCTATCCATCTACCTCCTTCGTCTCTTTCTCACTTCAGCAGGAGCGTCTCCAGATTTTTTTCATATTATAAATTTTGTAAATTATAGAAAAAATATTGGGTGTCCCACCAAAAACAGAATTTCCATTTTTTATGCTGTTGTCAAATATAGGTGACTTGAAAAATATCAGGAAAAAAGAAGAAAAAAGGATTATATGCGTAGTTAATTACCTGCTATTAAAGCCAAATGAGATTTTGAAATCCATAAATATCTGTTTTAATTGATTGATTGATTGATTGATTGATTAAAATTAATTCTCCCAGAATGGAGCTACCTTTAAGAGCAAACCTGTTCAGAAAGGCAAATAATCATATGCTAGCAGCAGCAGTTTCCCGTGACTAGAAGGCCTGTTTTTAGCGGAGGTAGTGAAGACATTTAAGTGGGAAATCCAGTCTCATGAAAATGAACCAATGGGCTGCTGTCAGTGCTTGTAAGGCCTGTGCGCAGCCGCCCAAAAGTCCGTCAGCCCAACGTGAAACATGCCCGGTTTGTCTGATTATCAGCCCGTGCCCTGCTTGGAAAAATTAACGTGCTTTTTAATTTTTATTTTTTGCTCATGCACTGTCTGCGTGTCACACGAGGTTTAATATGAACGATCATGTTGGGTGCAGGCCTGCAGCTGAACGGTCCACTCAGAGAGGAAGCTCCTCCTCGTTGACCGCTCATCCAACATATCGTGTGCTCGCGAGTTCATAATTATGCATAGTATTTTTGGAAATTCATACATGCTGACATGTACGAGTCCAGATGAACTGGTGCAGATGTTTTTCACCTATCTGTATGACGCAGTCCTTACCTGTCTGCCACCAATAGAAACAGGTCCGCGCAGATTTTCCCTGTGACGACAAGAAACGTCAGGAGGAGAGGCGGGGCCAATGCGGCCGGGCTGAATTAATAGCAATACACTTACTGAGCATTAAATGCATTAAATTGGGATTTGGTGTCATGGGATGAATTTAATATTTAAATATAAAAATGACAATCGCCAGGCACACCCTGGGCAGCTCCTTAAAGCTTCTTCTTCTCCTAAATTATCTCCCGCATCCATTCTCTCTCTCCCTCCATGCTGTGTGTGTGCAGGTAGTGAAGTTGGGGGACTCCCGGGTCATTGAGACTCTGCTGCAAGCGGGGGCAAATCCAAATGTGCCAGATCCCTCCTGCGGTCTCACCGTGACCCACGATGCCGCTCGTGAAGGATTCGTGGATTCTGTGCGCGCGCTGCTAAAATATGGGGCCGATGTTAACATCGCAGATGAAAGAGGTACGGAATTAAATTATATGATTTACTTCTGTTTTGTTTTCTTCTCGCACCTGGTTTTTATTGACCTATAACTCCATATGAAGGTAACCTTCCGCTGCACCTGGCCGCCAGTAACGGTCACCTGGAGGTTGTCAGGCTGCTCATTGGAAACACCGAGAATCGCGGCGTACGCAACAATGACGGACTCACCGCCGAGCAGCTCGCGCGCGGCAATGGCCACACGGACACAGCCACGTTCATCCAAAACCATCAGTGAGTGGACCAAACTGCACCTTACACGAGAAGAGTTTCTGCTCCCAAAATAATGTGGGTCTCTAGGAGGGATTTTTCCTGAGTCCAGTTTAGTCAAAAACACAAAATAAAGGAACAAAACAAAAGTTTTAGTATAGTGTGTGTGTGTGTGTGTGTGTGTGTGTGTGTGATGTTTAGCAATAAAGAGCCATGTAAAGGATGTAGGCTAATTATTTTACATGTCAGTACAGTGCTTTGTGCTCTGGATATTTTATAGTTTTGTGAGTTTTAAAGCTTCAGGCGTGACAGTTTGTTTTTTCTTGTTTTGTTAGTTTTTGTAATCCTGACCTTATTGGTTTAATTATGATTATTACCTAAAATGACATTAGTGGACAAATTCCAGCTGCTGGAGCATAACAGTGAGATGTAAAAATTATGTCATGTCAGTAACACACATAATGGTCTTAATTTTTTATTTATTTATTTATTTATATTTTACATCTTTTCAACACTAAAAGATACATATTGTCTCTCTGAAAAATAAAAAATTAAATAAAATTCACATAAAATTCAGTTAAATTTAATAATAAATAACACAGGGATATGTGGTCGTGGATAGAGTGAAACTATTGTTTCTATCAGCTTACATATAGATTTATGCTGAAGCATTATAATCTTTCATTTGTTTCTAGAACCTGTGTGAAACTAAATGAGCAGATTGCAGGCTGTCTGTGGCCACAACATGTGCTGTGTGTTTAAATCTGTTGCATTTGAGTCATCTTACTTTGCTATTTCATTAACAAATGAAATCAAATTTGTATTCTTTTTTTCTTTAATATTTAGGTGACATTTACAGTCACCTGAGTACAGTTGTGCTCTCACATGCTTACTAAGCAGAGGTTAGGAAGTAAGAGCCATAAGATTTACACTACAAAGAGTAGTGCAAGGAGCAATTTTATACTTATTAAACCAGTATGCACCTTTACAGGCTACACAATGAATCTAAGGATAAACAAGCTGCTTTAAATCATAACCATCATCATAAACTGCTATGCTCATAGATTAAGACAGGCAAAGATGTAAAAGCCTCAGGAGCTGATACAAACAGATATATGGGGTACTTTCCAAAGTCACACAACTTACCACAATAGCTACAGAAAGCACCGAGTTACTGATAGCCAAACAATCAACGTGAGCTTGAGCTTGGCCTGATTTTACATGTTAATAGTGAAATAGTTAAAATCTGTCAATAGACTCTGAGGAAACACACTGAGCTTTCTGAGGCCCGTCCATTGTGTGTCAGAAAACAGCGTTTCTGAATGTAAAGGAAACATAATGCTGCTGTCACCTTTTCTATATCATTAAAATATTATTTTCCAGTTCACAGATTGAACTGGTTTGTTTGTTTGTTTCTTGTGTTTCCTCAGCGAGGCTTTGAACTCTAATAAAGTGCCTCTTTTTGATACTCAGCTCGAAACATTTAACCGAAAGTGAAACTTAAAATCTTTCGCGTGCAGTTTGAAATTAAACGACCGTCTTGTTGTTCAGTTTTCAATAGCAAATAATTACACCGAGCTTGTAATAACCTAGCGGTGATACTATTGTTTAACTTATTCATTACCAGAATTAGAATTATTGCAACCTGTATTTGAAGTGTGTCAGCCTGAACTCGCGAGCTTTGTTTTTATGTCAATTCGTTATTAGATGAAACCGGAGGTCGCTGTGTTAAAGCTTCTTTCTGAAATCATCTCAAATCAGATTCCAGTCAGACGTCAGCTCATCGTCAATGAGCATGCGCATACGCCGCATCTTCTTTAGTTGTGTTTTTTTTTTCTCAAACAGGACCGGACAGCTGAAGCTGCAGCAGAGCGAGCGCGATTTTAACTTCACCTCGGGTCTCCGCCACCACGGGCGGATCTAGAAGGGTGGCATGGGGTGGCAAGTGCCACCCTAAAATGATCCCTTGCCACCCCAAGTGCCACTCCAGTCTTGCATATGACAGTGTTGTTTATTAAAATAAGATAGCATTAACAGTTTGAGCGTAGTTACAGTCAACAGTGAATATAAATGCTAAAACTGAATATATTGGATAGTGTTCCCCCCCTCCACCATTAACAAATGGTTCAGCCCATAGCAGGACGGCTTTTTTCTTGTTTTCAGTAGCAAGCGATGCTTATGATTGTGCCAGAGCACATTTTGAACAACACCATGGGAATTTCGGATTTTACACAGCTGGTCGGATGTTACACTCTGGAAATGGAAGGAAGGTGAGTGTTATTAACCCTCTGTGGTCCACGGACACGCTGCACCTCCAAATCACATGACTGATGTAAGCTGACAAAGCAACAAGCTGCAGCCACGCTGAGTCTCTATTTCAGCCCGCACTGAAAGTTCAGACTCCAAAGTTTTTAAATTTTAATTACAGGCCAGTAAATCCACAGTTATGATAATATATATAAGCCACGCTTTTTTCTAAATACTGTCGTCACGTTTTTGTGCGTGTGTGTTTTAAGCGTTTTCTAAGGACAGCGCGAAAACAGTAAAGAAAGGAAAAAAAGCCATGTTTCCTATCGGTGGAAAAATGTACCATGTCGACCAATTTTGTTTTTTTAAAAAGTCAACATGTGGGATTTGGTTGTTTAGGAAGAGGGGAGAATTTTGGGAGTGACGGTAACGGTAGCGAGACAGAGCGAGCGGGTGTGTGTGTGAGAGAGAGAGAGAGTTTTTAGATGTGGGAGATTTGTGACGTTTAGTGTGGAGTGTATAGTTAGTGTGTTGTGTTGTCTTGTGTAGTTGTTCCGTTGTGTAGTCGTTATTTTGTGTGTCAGTGAGGGCACTAATGAATGTCACAAAGGCACATTTGCAATGTAAACACTGTCACCAAGTAGAAAACCAGCGGAGTGATACACCTCCTGTTGTCAGGCCTGCAGGTTGATCCCTGTGCTGGTCTCCTCTGTCTTTTGGTGGACAAACTTTTTTTTTACTGGCACACATCATTTGTGGGGCATCTTATTGCGACACCTGATTGTTCTCTCATTTTAGTTTTAGTAATATTTTTAAATGGTTGTGCAAAATTAAAAAACTCGGCAGGTGTATTGGCTGCATTTTTAGACAAATAGTTGTATATGTTTACAAAATGTACAATTTATATTTACTCAACATGTCTGTGGGTTTTTACAGTAAAAAATACTACTAAGATTTTAAGTTCTTTGTGTGATTTCAGATCAGTAATACTAATGCAGTATGTCAGTAAAAAAAAAACAACTAAATTCAGTTGAGCTGAAAAGAATGATACCAAACAAGGCAAGGGGGGAAAAAATAAAATGAAACAATCTGAGCGTGAAATACAAACGTAAACTCAAAAGGAATCAAAAATGGGCAGTTGTATTTCAGACCTCAGAGGGTTAATCCAACAAATCATGAAAAATTAGGTTTAAATTTTTGTTCATGACAGTGCAGATTTCTGACATTTTGTGTAATTTAAGCTGTAACAATGTGATTGTTTTCTAACAAAAAGCAGTGAAACTTAAGTTAGACTTGTGTTTGTAAATGAACCGCCCCATGTTGTGTAGTTTTCTGGAGTTTAGACTTATTGGGCTACATATTTATTTATTATACAGGCTATACAGTACATAAGATCAAAACTCACATGTTTTATGTAACTAAAGTGTGTAATTATGTGGGCTACAGACAATAATTAAGTTATAGACTATATTTATATGAAAAACATGTATACTTACTACATTTGAATCATTTTAACCATATGTAACCACCTGCATATGTGTTTTGGGGGGGGGGGCTTTGATTTTGCCACCCCATTTGATTTCTTTGCCACCCTCATGCCACCCTAAGAAAATTTCTCTAGATCCGCCCCTGTCCGCCACCACAAAGTCCTCGATATGCATGGGTTCTTGTTTGTTTTTGGGGGGCGTAACTTTAGATTGTGTCTGGGTGCAGATGGAAATAAAACACACACTGCTGACAAAGCTTTCCTTTATGGAGCAAAAGCAATAATTAAGAGATTCTTACGTGACCGCACATGAGAAGCGAAAAATGCCCGCCTTAGACGAGCCTGGGCGAGAATCGATCAATCCGAGGCAAATGACAGCGTTGTGGAGGGTGTAAGCGGGCTGAGCTACAGCGCAACGAACAGTTTAAAGGTGATAAACCAGTTTTTTCTTTTGCTTTGGAACAAACAGAGGTTTTAATGTCAGTTACAAATTAATCCCAGGGTTAAAATCAGATTTGCCCTCATGCCTCGTGGAGCTGACGACACAGTGAAAATGTTTAACTTTTATAGACTGTAAAACACATTGTAGTTCCACTTATTTTATAATTTTGTCAGGTCTAATATTAGTTAGTATGCATGAATGCAGAGGTTAAACATGTGACATGAACTTTCACATTTTTCTCCCACAGGTAAGAGGAAGGATGTGATTAAGAGAGCCTGGAATCCGTTTGGAAAGCAACTTCTTCTTCTGATCTTTTGTTTCCCGGACTTTTTTCCCGGGACATTGAACACGTCTATACGTAAAAAAAAATAATAATAATTAGCGCTACAAAAACTAAAGAACAAAAATCTGGTTATTATATTCACAGTCTGGTGGAAAGAATACTTAACAACACTTGCTTACTAAATGAGAGAATGTGACTCTTTCATATGGTTCTTGAAAAACTGTGAAACTGAGTGCATAAAAGTGTTTTGCTATTGTTATTTTTATGCATTTACCAAACTAATACCTTACATACTGTGAAACATTGCTTTCACATTCACCATTAGGTGCACCTACACACTTCCAACACAATCACATAAACATTAACTTCTTTTTGTTGCTGCATTTTGTTTGGTGGTGTTATGTTCTGGTCATCAATGAAAGCTCTCAGAAAACACCTGGCACCTTTGTGTCTGTGCTAACATTTATCTAATGCTTCAAAGTTAGTACAAAGTTATGTTGTACCAAACAGCAAGCATCAAAGTGTATCATCTAATTGTAGCCTAAGAACGGTCTTCTGTTTTTTGTGCACACTGCAAATAAATCACACATGTGATTTTCTTCTTCTGTATTGTCTGTTTTATTATTTTCCTTTAGCACATCACACAGTCATATTTATGCTTACCAACAAGAAAAGGTTTTGCAAGTAACCATTAACACACATAATCTATTATATAAGAAAAGCTCGCTCTTTAAATCTTTAGTAGGTTTTTAAAAAATCCAAAGATTTCACCTAAAATTCCTGTGAGTTTGGTTATTTTAATTAGAAGCTCTGAATGTTTTATAGCTTTGTGAGTTTTAAGGCTTCAGGCGTGACAGTTGGGTTTTTTTTTCTTGTTTTGTTCTGTCCATTGTGTGCCAGAAAACAGGGTTTCTGAATGTAAAGGAAACATAATGCTGCTATGAAATTAAAATATTATTTTCGAGTTCACTGATTGAACTGGTTTGTTTTGTTTTTTTCATGTTTCCTCAGCGAGGCCTTGAACTCTAATAAAGACCTGAGTGAAGTTGAGTATTTTAATTAGAAGCCCTCAGTCTGTGTTTGTGACTAAGCAAAATTTTGTGCAGCTGTGCTGAAGGTACGTGATTTGCTTTCTAGCGTTGGGTGTGTTTGGGGATTTGAACACATCCCTTTATAAGTGAAATGCTGAAGCAATGCCACATAGTATCACACTAACAGATGTACACATACAGTGTAGTAAATTTGTTATTTTTTGTATTTATTTTTATTTTTGAAACATTCCTTTGAGCTTGAGGGTAGCAACTGATAACTGTAGAGTCTCCTTCAGGATTTTCTGGTAGCGAGCAGAATTCATGGTTACATCAATTACTGTCACGGTTCACTGAGGATTCACATTTAGGACTCTCCAACTTGAGTTGAACATAGTGGAATTTATTACAAGTTTCACCAGGTGTATGTACAGACAGTGCAGAGAATAGTGCTATATACAAAGGTGATAGGGGTATGGGCTCCAGGGAATCCAAGGTGGGGAGGACAGGGTCACTCACTGCTCGCTGCTAGACACTCTCCAATCACTCACAACAAGGAATCCTCTCAGGGAACACAGGGACGGGTCCAGGTAATCTATATAGAGAACATATACGTTAGCACGAAGGCGCAGAAGTAACAAGAGCTATACACTATGTAATGTACTGCTGGTCTGTACCATAAATTATCATTGCAGGAGTTGTTTGGAGCTCTGTGCACAGTAGCATTAATGTCAGATGCACTCAGAGTCATGCCCTGTAACCTGTATAGAGCAGTCTGTCGTGCACTGGAATAAGCTGCATAAAGTCCGTGGGAGTTGCAATAATACTTTGATAAATTTCAGTGTTAAGTTGTTTCTGCGTTTGTATTGGGAGATATCTGAAAACTTGATGCCAGGTGCTGGCAAGATGAAAAGAAATTTTGATAACTTTTTCGTTAAGGCACTTTTGCGATTGCATGGGCACCAGTCGGTTTTCTGCCGCCCATTTGCAGGGAGTAAAGACGCCCTCCGTTTGCGAGGTGCACCTGCTGCTTGCTGCACAGGGAGGAAAGGGGCGGGGTGGCAGGGGATTCTCTAGGTGGCTAGAGCGGCATCTAATAACCAGCTCGCAAAAGAAAAACAAACCAACAAACACAAAAGCACTAGACATCATGATATAGACTTATAATTTGCAGCAATGTGTTTCCTAAATTCTATTACACACATATACTCGAAAAGTGAGCGCGAGGGCCCTCGGTGCAGTTGCTGCTGCTGCTGCTGTGCTGTAGTCTCACACACAGCCTGTCGAAAGGGGAGGGGGGCAGGGTGCTTCCAAATAAAGCACATTTCATTCATAATATTGTCAATCCAAACCCATTATGTATGTATTATTTTTTCCTGGGTTGTACGAAATCCCAGGAAAAAAAACCTATACAAACTGAATCTGTGCACTGAGGTGTGGGTCTGTTAGGTTATGTTGTGGTGATTCTCGGGTTGGGTGTTGATACTCTATTGCAAAATTACTGATGGAAGATGGAGATGAAAAGATCAAAGCCATCAGGGGCTCAGTTTAGAAAAAAAGAGAAAAGAAGAGGAGAAACGAGCAAAAGATTCATGAAAGCAGATGTGTCATTGGATGATGGCAGGTATTATGTACGACGTGTATCCTGAAACAAGATAACATTTATTAGTAGGGATTGGGAAAACTTCTGTTTACCTCTGTTAGCCACTTGGCTATGATAGCAAAGAGTAGACACTGATATGGCTTATTGTATCTTTTGGACTGTGTTTGGAACAATATTGATTAACAGGGCTCTAGAGTGCGACCAATTTGGTCGCAAATGCGACCAAATTTTTCAGTGGTGCGACTAAAAAAAATATTTGGTCAACTGTTCGGGTAACAAAAAAAAAATCTGCAACCTTCCGTGTGGTCAACAACAGACACACATTAACCCCTATCGTGGACTAAACCAATCAGAGATAGTCAGGGGCGGGACCTCTTTGATTGGCCATGGTCCAGTTGAAAGTGCAGTTGGAAGAGGGAGGTGAGTAGCTTGAATAAAGCTCACCCATTCTGATGCGTCGGGTCCGCGCTGTGTTTACGTCTTTTTGCGCTGATTCTGAGCTGCAGGTTTTGTCTCTCTCAAAGCAAAATTCACTGAGCCAGCAGCAAAAGAAGCAGCAAACTGCGCTTCACATTTGCTCAATGTCGTCATGAGTTTTGCTGTTTTGCTTCCACGACTATTAAAATCACACTACATGCACAGCTCCCTCTCTCTCTCTCTGTACTTCAAGAACAGTTTCCCGTCTCAAATCTCTGTTTTCTGCATTATTCATTCACTTATTACCCACCAGTCTACCGTTGTTTACAGCGCTGTCGGCCGCTGTCTTTTTCTTTTCTTTTTTTCACTTAAATGACCTCGGACAAGAAAGCCTATTTTTTCTGTTGTTCAATACTGAAGAAATTTAAACTTTTTAAAATTATGCAGAACATTGCAGAATATTTTTAAGGTTATCTGCTATAAAAAGTCAGGCCAGAAAAATCTCCTTCATGTTTTTCTGTTTTATTCTCAGTTACTTTCACACAAAGGCATCTGCTGTGATGTTCCAGCCCTAGTGAGCAGCCTAGGCCTGACAGAAGTGGATGTAGCTGTAATAAGAAAAGAACTATTGATAACTTTTCTGTTAAGTTAAGGCCTGATCCTTCTGAAATTCATAGCCAGTGCTCTGACACGGTGTCATCAATCTTTGAATGCTGAAAAAGCAGCAGTGTATCCAGAAAACACATTATATGCTGCAATAAATGCACTGCCCAAGTGTCCCCTCTCCCCACTGCCTTTCAGCAGCAGGCAGCAGCAAACAGGTCGTCAGAGGAGGCTGAGATGATGATTAAGTTGAACATTTTCTACAATATTGACAAAGCACTTTAAGCACAAGATTGTCAGTTAATAATTTAGAAATGAATATTGTCTGTATGTACTGCAATTTCCCCCCCAAAAAAGTGCACATGTAAAACTGCGGTGTTAAGCAATACGGTTGAAAAATTTGTGCGCGCTTAACTTTTGTGCCAGTGCGCCTAACTTTTTGCGCCCATGGCAAAAAGTTAGTCTAGAGCCCTGATTAGCCATTAATTGGGGGAGCTGTATTGTTGATTTGTCTCCCTTTCTCAATGTATGACGAATTATAATGGCTGTTTGTTAGCGGAGGGTTCTACTGTGGCCCTGAGAGGCCAAACGGACTGCAACTTAAGAAAACACCAGCAATAAGAAAAACGCTGCAAGAGCACACAAAACACAACAGAAATAGGAAAAAACAGATTTCCAAAAGCACAAGGGAAGTGTTTCTGGGGAGACAATAACCCGACGGACCAGTTGTAGGAACCCAAAACATGGTAGGCATGTTTGATCATAATTCATATAATACTGATGACAGATTTTTAGGCTAATAGTCAGGCTAACACACTTACCTCTCATCTTTTCTTTCCTCACAAAACCAATAGATCCTCCACTTATTTTAAGTGTCTCCCAGTGCAATTCTTAGCATATTTTGGTTCCTGCAACTGGTCCGTCAGGTTATTGTCTCCCTAGAAACACTTCCCTTGTGCTTTTGGAAATCTGTTTTTTCCTATTTCCGTTGTGTTTTGTGTGCTTTTGCAGCATTTTTCTTATTGCTGGTGTTTTCTTAAGTTGCAGTCCATTTGGCCTCTCAGGGCCACCGTAGGGTTCACCCAGAGCACCAAAAGGCTAAGAACGCCCCACCTGTGGTGAGTGTGGCCGGCAATACTGCATTTCTGACTGCTGCTAATACGTGCTAATACGTTTCGAATTGAAACGCTGAAAAAGCACAGTGTATCCAGAAAACACATTACATGCACTGCCCCAGTGTCCCCTCTCCCTACTGTCTTTCAGCGACAGGCAGCAGCGAACAGATCATCAGAGAAGGCCGAGATGATGATTAAGTTTAACATCGCCTACGATAATGTCAAAGAAGATGTTCCGTTCACTAAGTTCAAGTCCGAAATAATTCTTCACAAGAAAAATGGCCCACATACAGTAATGATGTCGCGTGCACCCAGTTTATTGGTGTCGGCGCAGAGACATTGAAAATAAAAGAGAAAAAAAAGGCAAAATTACAGGAGTTGACCGTCTGAGGGACATGTGACTGCAGTGGAGGATAGTCCATAAGATATCAAGCTGCTCAGATATTGAGATGTTTTTTTTGATGCCTTTGAGACACTTTGAGGTTCTTTTAATTTAGATTTTCCTTTTATTTAATATATCTTGAGATGTTTTAAGTTTAAATTTCAGCTCAGTAAAGCACTTTAAGCACAAACACTTTTTCAGTAACTTATCTTTCTTGTAAAACCTTGCTCCAAATAAAGAACTTTGTGTTGATCATTTAATAATCAATATTGTCTGTATGGACAGCAACCCCCCCCCCCCCCCCCCCCCCCCTCAAAGAAAAGTGAACATGTAAGACTGCAGTGGTAAGCGATGTGGATGAAAAATTTAGGTGTACATAAGTTTTGTGCTGGTGCACCTAAGAAAAAAAGTACAACCACAGCAAAATGTTAGTCTAGAGCCCTGGTTCACTATCCTATAAATCACACATCAATAATCTCACCCGTTCTGCCTATTTCCATCTACGCAACATTAACAGATTACGTCCTTCTCTTTCCACCCAGTCTACGTCCATTCTTGTCTGTAGCAGGGGCGATTCTAGGATCAGAGCTTTGGGGGTGCTGAGCACCCAGAGAGCTGCCCAGCCAGGCAAGGTAAACTTTACTCGTCACGATGAGACTTCTTCCCTGTCTCTGTCAGTCCCTGCATCCTTAAATGTCTCCAGTTGTCCCGAGTTCCCTCTGACTGTCTCCTTGGTGCATTTAAACCCCTGTTCCTCCCTGTCCTCATCGTCTGTTGTCTTCATCTCCATTATCAGTCATCATAATTTTACCCTCTCTGTGCAAGTCTGCAAATTTCTTAATTAAATCATAAGATTCTTAAATTCATCAAGTCTCTCTGTGCCTGGGTCCTCGTCACAAAACATGACATCACTGTTTTGTACATTTTAACACAATTTAATCCCCACATTTGTGAAAGGAAAGCAAAACACTTTTTTGAAAAGTCTGTAACAAAACCATCACATCTGATAAAGCTTATTTAAATGCTGCTAAAGTCGACTACTGCCAAAGAAGAATGGATTGGAATGTAAAACAAAAAATACATATCCTAACCTTAATTACTGCGGGAGAATAATGAATGATGCTCACAGTGAGTAAAAAGTAAACTGAGTGCATTTTTTGGACAGAGATTCACTTTTAAAGTGTTTGTATAATATAATACAGATACATAAAAAATACACTCCAAAAATAGAAGAGTCCTTGAAATGTACAAAATATTATTAAAACATTAGAAAAATGGAGACACCTCGGCCTATGGTACAATGTATACAATGTATATAAAGATCTTTAGTGCAGATACTACTATGGCTCTGCAGATTTTTGCTTTTCTTTTAACCTATGTCGCCTCACCTTGAGGTTGGCAAATCTGTCGATCACATTTTGGTGGTCAACTCTCTCAAGCATCTCTTTCTCAACTGACATCACAGCCAGGTGCTGGAGTCTGCTTTGACCCATGGTCCTTCTCAGCCAGGTATGGAGCTGACTCAAGACACTAAAAGACCTAAAAGACCTTTCACAGCTACAGCTGCTAACTGGGTTTGTTAGGGCAACCTGAATAACAGTTTTCAGTGTGGGGAAGATCCGATTATCCAGAAGATTGTACAATGTTAACATATCTGGGATGACACCAGCCTCACTCTTGAGCTTCAAAAAGTTTTTGGCAACCGTGACTTCCTCTGACTAAGCTCAATATGGTAATGCAGTGCCAGGGCTGACCACCCAGTTTGTTTTGCAGATTCTGTACAGCAGCTTTAATATAGGGAGAACACAACTTCCAGATTGTGAGTAAAATTAGATGTTTTTTTTCTTTGCCAGTTTAACAGTTTCTGTTTTGCCTGTTAGTATTCCCTGTCTGTTTTCTTACCTGGTTCTTCTTGACCTTGTACTTTCTCCTCATGTTCCCCTCTTTCCTCTCTCCCTCTTTGGACTGACAATCACACACAAATAGATTGTATTCAATTAGATTTAAAAAAAAAATACTATTAAGATCACTAATAAAAAAGTCCACTGTCAGTGTACTTTCAACCAAAAGGCAAATAACCAAACCACATGTACATCTAATAAAGGATATAAATATTGAAACACTGATCCAACATTATCCTTTATTGACGGATCATTTGATCTTACACTTTTACCTGAATGTGGCTCCTTTTTTTGAAAAAAACTTCCTCATATCCATTATGAACCTGGCTGTCTCTCTGCGCACACACACACACACACACACACACACACCACACAACAGGAGTTATAAGGTTAATGGGCATCCAGTCAGTTAGCTAGTTAGTACCTTGGGTTCAATATCGGCACATATGACAAAATAACCAGTTTCTCTCATTACATTTCAAACAGGACAGTGGTAACAACACTAGGCTACGGACAATGTTAAGTTTTAGATTTTAAATAGGCTATATAAATTTCAATGGGAGCAACAGGAAGGTCAAATATCGCTGATTTTACTACAGAGCAGGATGGATTGTAGGGTAGCAAACATAGTCGGGAAACACGTTTTCAACCCAGCAGGTTACCTGGATGTAATGTTTTTCAGCTAAAAAGAAACATGGCCTGACTCCTACCTAACCATATAAAGAGTAACTGAAGGTTAAATGCAGCTAATATGTCCTGTTTTAAGGCAGGCGCTTCCACCTCCGCTCCGCTGCGTCTCAGCCACCATCGCTCTGGCAGCAACAGCGCTAGAGCCAGAGGAGGGGAGAGGCGAGCTGGAACAAACCATTTTGGGAGGGGGGAGGGGTTATCTATACTTTTGTTGTTAAAATGTTCCATCTCAATTACGTACTGTATGCTTTTTATATTTTTAGTAGTGTGTCCCACAAACAGCAAATATTGTCAAAAAAAGTAAGAAATCTTTGGGGGTGCTTTGATTCGGCTAAAATCGCCCCTGGTCTGTAGTCTCATTACCTCCCGCATGGACTATTGTAATTCTCTCTTGCATGGTCTCCCCCAAAAATCCCTCCATAAGCTTCAACTTAGAGCTGGGCGATATAAGATTTTTTCATATCACGATATGTTTTTTTCATTTCAGGCGATAACGATATATATCACGATATAAGCCAAATAACTATATTTGTAAGATTTAAATGTGCCGTTGCTCACAAGTAAAATGTGAAATAATCTGCAGCTTGTCTTGATTTTAATATTTATTTCCCATAATAAGTTCAACAGGGTAGATGTACTTAAGGAACATGAAACTTTTTCAGATAAATAAAGGCAAATATTGCAAACTACACAAAAGGCAGCCGCTAAAGCGTTTAAGTTTCAAAAGAGAACAAACAAAACAGACTACTAAATTGTCAATTCCACTCAGAAACAAAATTTTAATTCTAAAAATAAATCTTAGTTTGTTTTACAGAAGAACAGACAAAATTGACTAACTTTTGTCAATATCAAATAAACTGAGAACTAAAAGGAAATTTTCAATCTCTCCTTGTTGTATAGCTTTCTGAACTTTCTGAATCCTTTATCATCTGCAACTGAAAATAGTTGTGGATGATTACTATACCTTTCTAATGTGACGTTGTTGTCCCTGGCTCTCTCTCTCTCTCCCTCCCGCTCTGTTCCTGTGCTACTGTGAGTGTAACTACCGCCCCTCCCCCCTCTGCCCAGCGTAAAGCACAAGGCTCGCGTGCGGAGTGAAGCGGGAAAAAGTGCGAGAGAGAGAGAGGGTGAGAGAAGGAAAGAAAAAAACCCCACGGCTCGCGATAAGGAGCCGGCTTGCGTCGTTCACGTCAAAAATCCGGCTCCCATTTCGTTCGCGACTGACACATCACTACGAAATACCTTCGCACTACGGAACTTCTATGGCCCTTCCGTTCGACAATCTCTCCGGCATTGGAACCATCATCTCTTTTCGCTTCGGTAACCTGGTCACCCACGCTCTCGGTTGATTTTTCTCTAGTCGGCACACTCACTTCCTCCATTACCGGGGTGGCACGGCGGCTGGCTGCTTCCCAAACAACTACACATGTGCGGCTTGGCACTTGTGCTGTACGTAACAAGTCACGTGACGTGACGCTGCGGCTGTGATTGGTTCGGCTCTGCACTACTTAATTTGGATTGGCTGTTCTTTTATTCTTCTTTTTTTAAGAGAGCAAGAGAGAGACGAGGTCTATAGCAATAGTTTAATTTTTCTATCGAGAAAAAGTTATTTCGCAGTACATATCGTTATCGTTCTATCGCCCAGCTCTACTTCAACTGGTTCGAAACCGAGCTGCTCGCATTATTACCAGAACCCCCTCCTACCAGCACATCACCGCTGTTCTCCAGGAACTTCAGTGGCTCCCTGTAAAATTTCAGATACTGTAATATACATACTTGTTCTGCTCACCTTCAAGACCCCAAATCTGCATATTCACTGTGAACCGACTGTTAATTTTATCTTGTGCTTTTGTTTTTATTGTTCTTCTTTTTGTCATCTCTATTATGTGTTTTATTCTATTGTTAAGTGTACTTGCACCCAAGGTGCTTTTGAAAGTTTTTTTTAATAAATAAAACATTTATTATTATTATTATTATTATTATTATTATTATCATAGTCATTATTGTTATTATTTAAGTGATTTCTTTATTCAGCAGGTCTGACAGTAATCAGACCAGCAAACATGATATTTACGTCATGTTTATGCCATTTAAAACAACGGTGTAAAAGAGTCAAGCTTTTATTTGCTGCTGGCATTTATCATTTTTAGTCTTTTATTAAAAGTAACACTGACAGGCTCCTGCTGTCTGCTGATACTGACGTGAACATAAAGGATAATATTTAGCTTGCTAACAGCAAAATGTACACAACAGGCAGCTGGTTTGCCAGTTTGAAGAGACCGTAATGCTAATTTCACAAGTACAATGCTTTGTACAATAAGTTTATGCTTACTGTGAAATTTGTTCAAACACACTCACCGGCCACTTCATTAGGTACATCTGCTCAACCTCTCCCTCAGTCAAAAATCTAATAGCATCTCACAGCAACTCCGTGCATTTATCCATGTACACATGGCCAGGTTGGGCCACGATGACCTGCTGACGTCTGAGCATCAGAATGAGGACGAAAGGTGATTAAAGTCGCTTTGAACGCGTCGTGATTGTTGGTGCCAGACGGGCTGGTCTGAGTATTTCAAAAGCTGCTGATCCGCTGGGATTCCCCTCAGAAACACCCATCTCTGGAATTTACAGAGACTAGTCCGAAAAAAAGAAAATATCCACTGTGCGTGAAAAGTCCGCAATAACTGTCCCACCAAATGAGGTGACCGGAGCGTAGATGCACATCTTGTTACACGAGAGGGCGGCAAAGAAAAAGAAACTAAAAGCACGAAGGCCGTGACGTTACAAAAAAGAAATAGAGCTCTTGCTCCGCATCTGTAATGTCATAATAAAAGGCGCGCATCGTCTGCGCGAGCGCGTTGACGTTTCAAAACATTCACAGGGACAATGAATGAAGGCACCACCATTATTACCGTGTTATGAAGTTCCGTTAACCGTCCCGCCTATGAGCCAATGAGGAACCGTCTCATCCTCTTTGGAAAGAACCTCTGTCGTTGATGTTCACGAGCTCTGGATTCATCCGAGAGGCTTTTTTAAACGGAGAGGAGGCTCGCCTCACGATGACTGCGCGATATTTCTAACGAAAGTCATCCCCGTGTCTCGCTCCCTCTTTCATCCTGTAACCGGTTAAAAAACGGAAATACAAACTCGTATTACTTTTGAAAACGAGCGGGAACTGCCAGTAAATGCATCACATGCTTGAAATCATGCGTGGAGGCGACATTTTATTTTTTCTTTCTTTTCTTTTCTTTTTTTGGCTGTTTTTCGGAGGGATTTTCAGCTCGAGTCGTTTGGAAAATGTGATGCCACGCACTGAACAGCAGGAGGAAGGCGTGCTATGGTTTTAATCTCATTTAACGTAAGTTTTTATATTTATCTATTTAATTATTTTGTGTTTTTTGCTTACTTTTTGTTATTCAGACATCATTGTCACAGTTCTGGCTTTGGTTGCGTTTTTTCAGGCTGCAGGTGGCTTACTGTATACCTGACATATAGATATTGTGAAAAGGCTCCATGGAGCTTTGTCCATAAACAGGCCCAAACATGACATCAATAAAATATCTGCACACGGGAAAATCAGCAGGGGAGCAGGAAAAAATAGGCAAAATCTGTAATATTATTTTCTTTGAATATTCTAATTATGACCTACATGGAGTATCTCAGTATCTCGGGAAGGGTGGGAGAGGCATCATATATGTTGCTGCTGGACAAGCATAACATGCTCAAATAGAAGCTTTAAACATGTAACCAGTGTTGATTTTGACACACAGTAGAGCTGGAGATTTATTGCACATCTTGTTTTTCATGAGTGACCCCTAAACTGATTCTACTGAATTTTAAAGATATATCATTAGGTGCCCAGTCCTTATGTAACATACATGATGCATATAATCTAAAACTGTCTTATACCCCCTACATTGTTTTATTTGCTTTGTTTTTGTCTGTCTGTTTGTTTGTTGGCTTTTTTTGGGGGGGGGGGGGGGGAGAGAATTGGAAACACAAAACTAAGAAAAGACATGACTGAAGAAAGAGATTTGAGAAATTACCGATTGCTCACTAAAATATTTGAAGTGAAAACCTAAAAAAAGCATATATATTACCATCTAACTAATTCTCAACAGGCTAGCTTACTGCATTAACTATGATTTTTCAGTAACAGCTCGAGCTGCACAGTCAGGGATGATGCAAGGGTGGGAGGGACATGTTTCAGATTTCTCTGTATTTGGCCAGTCCACCATCCTGGATTCTTTCAGTCTTCAACACAGCCTGCTGAAAATTTTAGGTGATAAGTTTGCTTGCTTTGTATTGCGTTTTAAAGGGACACCTGATATGAGTCTCTCTGACCAGCTCTGCAATGCCTCTGCAACTGGAAATCTATTAGAAATCATAACTCTACTGCAAAATGGAGCTGATGTAAATATAAAAAATGTGTTTAATAGGACTGCAATACAGGTAAGTAATAAAAACCTTTTGAAGTGGCTTTTTTTCCGAAGTGATCTTAAACATATTTGGATGATTTCAGTCTGTTTTGCTTGCTAGCAGCTTGATTTACTTCCTTGTTTTAGTGCTTTGTGTTAGAGGTCGAGGCCTCCTCACATGTACTCTTCAAATATCCACCAGCTTCGATAATGTCATCATTATACTAAATACAATCGTTTCAGATCGATGTAAATATTTTTTGAAGTGCAGAAATCTGTATGTGGCAGTTATAAGTTTGGACTCTCCAAAATAGATTTAAGTGTAGTGAAAAAGAAACAGTTTACCAAAAGTCTAAAAAGCTGAAATTCATGATTTACTATCAGATTTGAATAAATTTATAGATTAATATAAATACATATGTGTGCATGAGTGTGTTTTATGGAGTAATAAGATGTTCTTTTATCACTTCCTTAGTTTCACAATTTATTTTTCAAATGCAGATTTTGTACTTGACTCAGAGAGAGTTGTAGTTTGTTTTTGTATCACATGAAGTAAAGAATAAACTCGTGTTCATATTATTGTAATTAAGAGAAATCAGCAAATACGAGGCAAGATTAAAGTCTGAAATTGTCAGTGGAGTTAAGGAGCAGCAAAATGGTGGTGTTAAGGAAATGGTGAGTGAGGGTATTAGCTGTTAAAAATAACCTGGATTTATTCAGATGTACGTTTTTTGCTTTAGGACAAAATATATAAATTGTTCAAGTCTCTTAATTTTACAAGAAGCAGAAAATAAAGAATAAGTAATTAGTGGTTTATGGTTGTTTGCAGAGGTCTGAACAGATCCTTTATGTATCTATCCAACACCATGTTTGGAAAAAAAAAGTCTTAGTCTGAGTTTTGTTTTTGTTTGTTTTAGTGATAACTCTTTAAGTAGCAGCTACATTTCATCATAAAGTAGGGCACAGAAAAGAAAGCACAGTGGTGAAGCATGAGGCACACAGACAAAGGACGCGCCCATTTCTACAGAAAACAACCAGAAGTTCTGCACATTACAAATGTGTTCAGCTTCCATCCAAGTTTGATGTATGAATTCTCAGTTTTATTTTATACTCAGTTAAATATTAAACCATAGATAGCTATGCACAGTCACTGGGGGGGAGGGGGGGTGCACATAAGTGCTTATAATTAATAAATAAGTTGCCCACAGTAGAACAGCTTTTACTTGCTTATCTTGTCCTCTATTGCGTCTTCCTCCTCGTCTGTCATTTATTCTTCGTGTCCTACTATTTCTATTTTTATTCTATGTACAGTTGGTGTGGAGAGCCCCCCCCCCCCCCATTATGTTGTGCATGTACAATATGAATAAAAGCCTATTCTGTTCTGTTCTTATATACTATTTATTTCTTTAAACACCAATACGCTAATGCAGATGTCTGTCAGATCAAAAATCAACAGAATTCTACAAACGCATCCATTTACACAGAGAGGATGGTACTTTGCATTTGCTGCTTCTACATTTATCTGAAGAAAAGGCAAAAAAGAAAAAGAAAACAGTGTCAGACTGCATGTCAGGTTACACTTTCACCTTCCTTACTGCTACGTGGCCTCAGTCTAGACAAAGGAGGGCTGCTATATCCTGAGCTGCCTGCTGTAGTCCTCTTTATTTCTCTTTAGATAAACTTTCCTTTCTCCTTGTATTGTGCTTTAGTTATCAAATGCAAAATCAATACCACACGTGACAATTAAGTATCAGTATTACAATAATTAATAATATTTAGGATAGGGCCAGGGCTGGAAATATACTATATATATATATATATATATATATATATATATATACTATACATATATATATATATATATATATATATATATATATCAGTATTACAATAATCCATAATGGATGATGCATACACATATCATGTATGAACAGGTTTTAATAATCCTTCATCTATCCATCTACCTCCTTCGTCTCTTTCTCACTTCAGCAGGAGCGTCTCCAGATTTTTTTCATATTATAAATTTTGTAAATTATAGAAAAAATATTGGGTGTCGCACCAAAAACAGAATTTCCATTTTTTATGCTGTTGTCAAATATAGGTGACTTGAAAAATATCAGGAAAAAAGAAGAAAAAAGGATTATATGCGTAGTTAATTACCTGCTATTAAAGCCAAATGAGATTTTGAAATCCATAAATATCTGTTTTAATTGATTGATTGATTGATTGATTGATTGATTGATTAAAATTAATTCTCCCAGAATGGAGCTACCTTTAAGAGCAAACCTGTTCAGAAAGGCAAATAATCATATGCTAGCAGCAGCAGTTTCCCGTGACTAGAAGGCCTGTTTTTAGCGGAGGTAGTGAAGACATTTAAGTGGGAAATCCAGTCTCATGAAAATGAACCAATGGGCTGCTGTCAGTGCTTGTAAGGCCTGTGCGCAGCCGCCCAAAAGTCCGTCAGCCCAACGTGAAACATGCCCGGTTTGTCTGATTATCAGCCCGTGCCCTGCTTGGAAAAATTAACGTGCTTTTTAATTTTTATTTTTTGCTCATGCACTGTCTGCGTGTCACACGAGGTTTAATATGAACGATCATGTTGGGTGCAGGCCTGCAGCTGAACGGTCCACTCAGAGAGGAAGCTCCTCCTCGTTGACCGCTCATCCAACATATCGTGTGCTCGCGAGTTCATAATTATGCATAGTATTTTTGGAAATTCATACATGCTGACATGTACGAGTCCAGATGAACTGGTGCAGATGTTTTTCACCTATCTGTATGACGCAGTCCTTACCTGTCTGCCACCAATAGAAACAGGTCCGCGCAGATTTTCCCTGTGACGACAAGAAACGTCAGGAGGAGAGGCGGGGCCAATGCGGCCGGGCTGAATTAATAGCAATACACTTACTGAGCATTAAATGCATTAAATTGGGATTTGGTGTCATGGGATGAATTTAATATTTAAATATAAAAATGACAATCGCCAGGCACACCCTGGGCAGCTCCTTAAAGCTTCTTCTTCTCCTAAATTATCTCCCGCATCCATTCTCTCTCTCCCTCCATGCTGTGTGTGTGCAGGTAGTGAAGTTGGGGGATTCCCGGGTCATTGAGACTCTGCTGCAAGCGGGGGCAAATCCAAATGTGCCAGATCCCTCCTGCGGTCTCACCGTGACCCACGATGCCGCTCGTGAAGGATTCGTGGATTCTGTGCGCGCGCTGCTAAAATATGGGGCCGATGTTAACATCGCAGATGAAAGAGGTACGGAATTAAATTATATGATTTACTTCTGTTTTGTTTTCTTCTCGCACCTGGTTTTTATTGACCTATAACTCCATATGAAGGTAACCTTCCGCTGCACCTGGCCGCCAGTAACGGTCACCTGGAGGTTGTCAGGCTGCTCATTGGAAACACCGAGAATCGCGGCGTACGCAACAATGACGGACTCACCGCCGAGCAGCTCGCGCGCGGCAATGGCCACACGGACACAGCCACGTTCATCCAAAACCATCAGTGAGTGGACCAAACTGCACCTTACACGAGAAGAGTTTCTGCTCCCAAAATAATGTGGGTCTCTAGGAGGGATTTTTCCTGAGTCCAGTTTAGTCAAAAACACAAAATAAAGGAACAAAACAAAAGTTTTAGTATAGAGTGTGTGTGTGTGTGTGCGTGTGTGTGTGTGTGTGTGTGTGTGTGTGTGTGTGTGTGTGTGTGTGATGTTTAGCAATAAAGAGCGAAGTAAAGGATGTAGGCTAATTATTTTACATGTCAGTACAGTGCTTTGTGCTCTGAATATTTTATAGTTTTGTGAGTTTTAAAGCTTCAGGCGTGACAGTTTGTTTTTTCTTGTTTTGTTAGTTTTTGTAATCCTGACCTTATTGGTTTAATTATGATTATTACCTAAAATGACATTAGTGGACAAATTCCAGCTGCTGGAGCATAACAGTGAGATGTAAAAATTATGTCATGTCAGTAACACACATAATGGTCTTAATTTTTTATTTTTTTAATTTTACATATTTTCAACACTAAAAGATACATATTGTCTCTCTGAAAAATAAAAAATAAAATAACGATAAAATTCAAATAAAATTCAGTTAAATTTAATAATAAATAACACAGGGATATGTGGTCGCGGATAGAGTGAAACTATTGTTTCTATCAGCTTACATATAGATTTATGCTGAAGCATTATAATCTTTCATTTGTTTCTAGAACCTGTGTGAAACTAAATGAGCAGATTACAGGCTGTCTGTGGCCACAACATGTGCTGTGTGTTTAAATCTGTTGCATTTGAGTCATCTTACTTTGCTATTTCATTAACAAATGAAATCAAATTTGTATTCTTTTTTTCTTTAATATTTAGGTGACATTTACAGTCACCTGAGTACAGTTGTGCTCTCACATGCTTACTAAGCAGAGGTTAGGAAGTAAGAGCCATAAGATTTACACTACAAAGAGTAGTGCAAGGAGCAATTTTATACTTATTAAACCAGTATGCACCTTTACAGGCTACACAATGAATCTAAGGATAAACAAGCTGCTTTAAATCATAACCATCATCATAAACTGCTATGCTCATAGATTAAGACAGGCAAAGATGTAAAAGCCTCAGGAGCTGATACAAACAGATATATGGGGTACTTTCCAAAGTCACACAACTTACCACAATAGCTACAGAAAGCACCGAGTTACTGTTAGCCAAACAATCAACGTGAGCTTGAGCTTGGCCTGATTTTACATGTTAATAGTGAAATAGTTAAAATCTGTCAGTAGATTCTGAGGAAACACACTGAGCTTTCTGAGGCCCGTCCATTGTGTGTCAGAAAACAGCGTTTCTGAATGTAAAGGAAACATAATGCTGCTGTCACCTTTTCTATATCATTAAAATATTATTTTCCAGTTCACAGATTGAACTGGTTTGTTTGTTTGTTTCTTGTGTTTCCTCAGCGAGGCTTTGAACTCTAATAAAGTGCCTCTTTTTGATACTCAGCTCGAAAAACTAACTCGAAAGTGAAACTTAAAATCTTTCGTGCGCATTAGCATAATAAAGGCGCGTGCTCCTGTTTTCATTTAGTTTGAAATTAACCGACCGTCTTGTTGTTCAATTTTTCATACCGTGTTCTTCTCATTTCTTAACGCACCCCCCCCCTTTTTCGGTTTCTGAGGCATAAACACAGAGCTTAGAACCGGTTGAATTTTCAGGCCAGTTTCGTATCAATTGCACCACAGTCATGGTCGGCAGCAGACTGTAAGGCCAACAGACAGGGCGGCATTGGCTCGTCTCATTTTGCTATTCCAGAAATGCGCGTAATTACAACAACAACAACGCGCGCGCACGCCACAGATTAATGTAGCCACAGTTATGAAGGTGCAAACAGAAACATATCATATAATTTTATTTAGGCGCAGATATGATCACAAAAACTAAAAACTAGTCGCACATGAACGACGATGAATGACTGGTTTTAGGTTTCAGAGGGACGTGAGGGGTGCTTCCCAAAGTCTGAGCTGCACAGTCATGTTGGTCACCGCGATCGCTGCAGAAGAACTAAACTGCTGTGAAGCAAATAATTACACCGAGCTTGGAATCACCTGCTGGTGATACGGTTGTTTAACTTCTTCATTACCAGAATTTGAATTAATGTAACTTGTATTTGAAGTGTATCAGCTGAGGGGGCACGGCCTGAGCTCACGGGCTTTTTATGTCAATTCATTTCTAGAGGAAACCGCAGGTCGCTGTGTTAAAGCTGTTCTTTCTGAAATCAGCTCAAATCAGCAGTTCATCGTTAATGAGCATGCGCATTCGCCGCATCTTCTTTGGCTTTTTTTTTTCTCAAACAGGACCGGCCAGCTGAACCTGCAGCAGAGCGAGTGCGATTTATTTTAACTTCACCTCAGGTGTCTGCAACCACAAAGTTCCCGATATACATGGGTTTTTGTGTGTTGCTTTTTTGTTTTGTTTTTTTGGTGGGGGGCGCACACATGGGTGCACATGGGAAATAAAACACACACTGGAGACCAGAGGCGGAGCCTCATTTATACACCCGGGGCTTAGCTGTAAGGCAGGGGTGTCAAACCCAATTGCACAGGGGGCCAACCAAGATAAACATTTATTGAACACACTAAAACAATGTTTTTTAAACATAAATATGAATAAAAACAGACAGGAATATTATTCCAGAGTAAATAAACTTACAAAAAATAAACTTTAACTTTTAATATTTTGCTCTTCATAAAAATATATTCTGTCAAAATTATGCAAGTTAGAAATATGAACATGCTGCCAAAACCCCAGAAAAAGTTAGAAATGACTGAAAAACATGCTGTGAAGTTGAAGATTTATTAGGCTGTGTTTTGAGATTTGTTCGAAAAAGAATATATATGACATATCCAGGACACCGTAAACTAGTTTTTTAATTAAGCAGCAAGGCAGAACAAAATCAGGGCTGTATCGAGACACGAGGACTAAACCCCAATTCAACCAGACCCAGAACTGATCCGGAATTAAAACAGGACTACAACAGTTCAAAATCTGGACTACTTAGGACTTAACCAAGACAGAACCAGAAAACTAGATGATAGTAGCACTAAAAATCATCATAGATCTGCACGACACTGACAACACCTCTTTATTGTGGTAACATGAGACGCTATCTTCAAGGTTTGAGTTTTGTGAACCTATCAATGACATTTTCAGGGTCAATATTATTCAAGTATTGCCTTTCAATAGACAACATGATGAGTTACTAGTTTGTACCATATTATTAATTTAATTCTACCAAAGTACACTATTTAGATTCAGCAAAGTTTATATAATTATTTAGCCTTGTTGTGCAAACAAGCCTGCATAACTTAATAAATATAGAATTTGAAAAATAACAAACCTAAAAAGATACACTAGGGACTAGATACATGTTCTGATGAGTTTTGGCAAACAACCATTTGACTAACATGTCTGTCTCACCTGCTCTTGTTCCATCTCTGTTCCTCTTTGTGCTGACAATCAAGCCAAACACCAACATCATCAAATATACAGTTTACACATTCTTCAGGTAAAAACACAAACACTTTTTAATTGTAAAACATCAAATCAAACTAAAAGTTTATTTCTTTTAGATTGATAAATATAAAAAACATGTTTGTTAAATTTAAAAGTAAAGAGTGAAATTGTCTGTATTCATAATCATTTGGAACCCAAATTGTATTCAAAATTGAGCCACATTAATGGAGGTCCACAAGTCTTTTCCTGGTGTCTTGGTTGATGTCTCTTGATTTTCCCATGTCGTGGCTTAAGCCCAGTAAGCCCCCCCCACCTCCGCTCCGCCGATGCTGGTGACAAAGCTTTCATTTATGGAGCAAAAGCAATAATTACGAGATGTGTTAGACGAGCCTGGGCAAGAATGAATCATTCCGAGGCAAATGACAGCGTTGTGGAGGGTGTAAGCGGGCTGAGCTACAGCGCGAAGAACAGTTTAAAGGTGACAAACCATTTTTTCTTTTGCTTTGGAACAAACAGAGGTTTTAATGTCAGTTACAAATTAATCCCAGGGTTAAAATCAGATTTGCCCTCATGCCTCGTGGAGCTGACGACACAGTGAAAATGTTTAACTTTTATAGACTGTAAAACACATTGTAGTTCCACTTATTTTATAATTTTGTCAGGTCTAATATTAGTTAGTATGCATGAATGCAGAGGTTAAACATGTGACATGAACTTTCACATTTTTCTCCCACAGGTAAGAGGAAGGATGTGATTAAGAGAGCCTGGAATCCGTTTGGAAAGCAACTTCTTCTTCTGATCTTTTGTTTCCCGGACTTTTTTCCCGGGACATTGAACACGTCTATACGTAAAAAAAAAAGTAATTAGCGCTACAAAAACTAAAGAACACAAATCTGGTTATTATATTCACAGTCTGGTGGAAAGAATACTTAACAACACTTGCTTACTAAATGAGAGAATGTGACTCTTTCATATGGTTCTTGA
The DNA here is from genome assembly GCF_036321145.2 of Pelmatolapia mariae. Classification (NCBI taxonomy): domain Eukaryota; kingdom Metazoa; phylum Chordata; class Actinopteri; order Cichliformes; family Cichlidae; genus Pelmatolapia; species Pelmatolapia mariae. Next base: position 49,389,080 of record NC_086246.1, read on the forward strand.
AAAACTGTGAAACTGAGTGCATAAAAGTGTTTTGCTATTGTTATTTTTATGTATTTACCAAACTAATACCTTACATACTGTGAAACATTGCTTTCACATTCACCATTAGGTGCACCTACACACTTCCAACACAATCACATAAACATTAACTTCTTTTTGATGCTGCATTTTGTTTGGTGGTGTTATGTTCTGGTCATCAATGAAAGCTCTCAGAAAACACCTGGCACCTTTGTGTCTGTGCTAACATTTATCTAATGCTTCAAAGTTAGTACAAAGTTATGTTGTACCAAACAGCAAGCATCAAAGTGTATCATCTAATTGTAGCCTAAGAACGGTCTTCTGTTTTTTGTGCACACTGCAAATAAATCATACGTGCAATTTTCTTCTTCTGTATTGTCTGTTTTATTATTTCATGCATGTGATGTGCTAAAGAGCACATCACATGCATGCATCACATTGCAAGTAACCATGAATACACATAATCCATTACATAAGAAAACCCTACTTACCTTACTCTTTAAATCTTTAGTAGGTTTTAAAAAAATCCAAAGAATTCACCTAAAATTCCTGCGAGTTTGGTTATTTTAATTAGAAGCCCTCAGTCTGGGTTGTGACTAAGCAAAACTTTGTGCAGCTTTGTGCTGAGCAGACATGATTCACTTTCCAGCGTTTAGGTGTGGGTGTGTTCGGGGATTTCAACACAGCCCTTCATAATCGAAAAGCTGAAGCAACGCCACATAGTATCACACTCACAGATGTACACATACAGTGTGCTACATTTGTTATTTTTTGCATATTTGTCACAGTTACAAAGTTTCAGATGAAAAACCTTTTAATGTTAGAACACCCAATGAATCCAAGATCCACTACTGATGATTTCTAATCCCTAAACCTAACCAAGGAAATAAAAAGAAACTGGAAAATGAAATAGAAACTGGTAGAAAAACTTGTGATAAAAGGCCGAAACACCCTGTGGCATTCAGGCACACAACTGATGATGTGTCCCGCTGTAAAGTTTCCAGGCTGCTTCTCCTCATAGTAGCCATCCCTCAAGACTTTCCATTTGAAGCAACGCATTATCAGGGATTGTAAGATCTAGTCCTTTTATTGGATTTATTAGGGAAAAAAGGCTTTCCAAACCTACATGGCCCTGTGTGAAAAGTACTTACCCCACCAAGAACGTTCACATCACTGTGGAGGAATTTTGGTTCACTATTTTTTGCAGAATCACTTTTTAGCAGTAACGACCTGTTTAAGGTCATGCCGAAGCAAATGAATCCATTTAAGCTTTTTATTTTTGAGACATTCGTTTAAGCTTGAGGGTAGAAACTGATGGCTGTAGAGTCTCCTTCAGGATTTTCTGGTAGAGAGCAGAATTCATGGTTACATCAATTACAGTGAGTTGTCCAGGTTCAGGCAGCAAAGCGGCACCAGACCATCACACTACCACCGCCATGTTTGACTGCTGGCATGGTGTTCTTTTTACGAAAGGCTGTTAGTTTCACGCCAGGTCTAATGGGACAAAATCATCCAAAAAGTTCAACTTTTATCTCCTTAGTCAATAGAATATTTTCCTGAAGGTCTCAGGGATCATCATGGTGGCTTTTGGCAAATGATAGCGAGCCTTTTTGTTCCTTTTTTTGTTCCTTTTTTTTCCTTCAAGTTCGGCCATGGATGCCATTTTTACCCAGCCCATTTCCTATTACTAAATCATAACCTTTAACTGAAGGAAGTGAAACCCACAGTTCTATGTTGTTCTGGGGTGTTTTGTGGCCTGTCATTGCATTCTTGGCTCATTTTTGTTACGCCACTCCTGGGAATGTTCGTCACCATTCCAGGTTTTACCCATTTGTGGATAATGTACTGCGCGTGGCTAGTGAAATTGAACTCAACTTCCAAAAACAAATGCAGTTAATTACAGTTAATACATCATTAAACAAAAGGGTGCAATTACTTTTTTGGATAAGGCTCAGGAGGGTTGGATAGCTTTTTTGCCCTAATAAATGCATTTTGTAATCTGAAGAATTTATGTGTGACACGTGCAAAAAAAAAAAAAAACTGACCAAGGAGGCGGCAAATACTTTTTCATGGCACTGGAGCTGCTCCCAGTGTTGAATCAGGAAACATGAACTATGGTTCCAGACCAGACTAGTGTTGGTGGAAAACGGAAGATGAATGAGTTACGATGGCACATTCATAACCACAGTTATTGGTCAGCTGCACTTGGGTGTGATCAAGTTCATACTGAAACCAGAGGATATGTGTCATCTGCTTTTCCACTGCAAGGAGCCGCAGATCGAAACGTGCTTAAGAGCCAGGAGGAAACCAAAGAACCACGATACACACACAGTTCATTTATTAGTTTGTGACAATGTACTGGGACATTTTCTGATACACCTCCTGTAGTCTTCATTACATGACATGTACAATGTCTGACAGCTCAGCAGCAGCACTTGCAGTCTGCCTATTACCGCCTGTGCTCACATTTTAGCAACAGATATCAACCCTTCACTTATGTGTAACCTAAGGCCATAGAGTTCCACCTTAATGATGGACAATTTACAACATAAAGAGTTACGTACATGACAGTACTGTGCAAAAACTAAGGTACTGACTGCCACCGACCTGCCCACCCACCAAATTTTGCAAAACACAAAGGGCCTTGAAAAGCATTCACAGATCACAGAGATCTGTATGCAAGGGGAGCTTAAATATCGACCATTTTCTGCAGGATGTACATTTACAGACTCACTCACATGCTAACGTTAGCTGGGGAAGGACACTATCAAAGAAAATGTTGTACTTCTTTGTGCTTTTATTGTAAACCTGGTGACTTGGGCAATGGACATTTTATAATGCGGCAAAGAAATCCTGTACAGAGGACTCAACTCGACGCCAAGAAAATGAGAATACAAATGCATAGAAACCGAACATTTCTAAACTGAAACCAAACATAACTGCATACTCCATCATTATGACCACATCACACTCTTTCACCGCCTGTTTTGGAGGACAGGAAGTTGATTTTCCAAGCACATTAAAAAAGCCCAACCTTGTCTACGTTTTAATTTTGTCTTCAGCACAAAGAACAGGGACACAATCCTTGGAATTAATTCAGTAGTTTGGTTAATGTCTGTAATAAATTAAGTACTCTGCTCCCGCTCCACAGAGACAGTGGCTTTCATTACAAATCACTGCAGTGGTAAAGAGGATGCACATAAAGCAAATCAGATACTTTACATTCACATAATTACAGCTGCATGTGGTCCTCTTGTCTCTGGTCTGATTAGGAAGTGCAAATGTCTAGTGTGTATTTATGGTTTGTTAACTGGTCTACTTGTGCTTTGGCCAATAATGTGACATCTCACTGAATAAGAAGTCAAGACCTTAACAGCAAAACTCTACCACAGCCCATTACATCAGCACACACTGCACTTCCTTTAGTCATGTCTGTGTTGGTGGCAAACACTGGTTAACAGAGCCCTTATGCTGACTGACAAAACAAACAGACTTCACAAAGTCACCGGACAGTGAATCCACCGAGCTACTGATCTCATTTTTCTCAGGAAACGTCTGTACAGAGACGACTCGAGGCCCGTCTGAGAACAGGCCTCTGGTACGTGTGCAGAATAAATCGTAAGTTAGCAGTCTAAAGTCTGATGTCCATCTCTGGCAGTCTGTTAAAATCACATATCTGCTTCTGCAATAGCTCTTCTGCAGCAGTTTTGACAGAGAGGCATCTGGCAGCATTTCTGAAGGATTCGGAAGTCCTCTCTCCTCCGTCCTGCAGCGTGGCGTTACAGTAATCAGGTGTGAGCAGTCCTGCAGTCTCTCTCAGGCTCATTCCAATCACCGCGCCCAAAGTTAAGGAAGAAGGTGCGTGTATCGCAAATTTAAAACCAGACCTTGATAAAGTTTCTGAACCGTAACGATGAATCCACCATCCATTGCCTTCGATGTCCCGTTACAACGCCCCTGTGCATTCCACCACCCTCTCTGTCGTCTTTCCTCAGCCCTGCTTGTCCATACCACAAAAAATCCTTCATTCTTCCAGTCCTTTCCCAGATGTAATCCTGTCCAGCAGGCCAACTGAGGAAATTGTGCACACACAAATAGACAAACACTTACGCACACCCACACAGAATTCATTGTACATCTTTAACATAATCACTGCTTTTATAATCGCCATCTTACTAATCCAGGATACAGCAAAGATGGAAGTGTTGTGTGTATTTTCATTTTTATGCATAATTCATGTCCGTGTGTGTGTGAGCGTATACATGTGTTTGTGCGTGTCGGTTTAGTCCAAAGGGGTTTTGTGTCAGTTGGTCTCGTAGGAGGAAAGCAGTGCAGCATCCACAGGCTCCATGCACGAGGGGCAGGTGAAGGATCTCATCAGCCAGTCATCGATACAGTCCATGTGGTAGATGTGCATGCAGGGCAGGAACCGGATCGGGTCTCCGTAGACAAAGTCCATCATACAGATGACACACCTGCAAGGGTGAACAAAATTTCTCTTATTAAAAACACACTAGTCATTGGTTGAACAGCACAGCTACACAGGAAACAACAAAACAAGTAAAAAACAAAAAATACACAGACAGACCTTCAACTATGATAATGGATTACTTCTCAATTTAAAGGCACGTCCCTGGAATTTGGAATAAAATAAAATGCAGAATAAATAATATGACATTTTTGAGATAAAAAATAATTATATAATTCAAAACGTTTGATCTAAAAAATTAATCTCTCAGTCAGAACATGCTATATCATGTTTAGGTGGAAACTAGCGAGCTAACTTCCCGCTAACTTCCTGCTAACTTCTAACTCCGTTAAATGTAATAAATCCTGTTTTCATGGATGCCTGGATGTTAAACTTCATAGTTACACCTGGTAAAGCAGCAACGCTGATCATTTTATTAAAGATGAAAGAATTTAGTCAGTTTAAACTCTCAGTGTTCGTTTGACTTTGGGACCTGAAGCTGACAGAGCTCCAAATCCAGGTGACTGCAAGTCAAAATGTCAACCTGTCTATGTCCCACAGCAGCTTGTATTCAGTTTGAATATTGCTATAAACTGATCATTAGCAGTTCATGTCTTTTATTCACTGGAACATTTAACTTTTGGGTGACGGCACAAAGACAGAGGAGGACAGAGAGCAAAAAGAAACAGGTAAGAGTGGACATGTGATCAAATTTACCAAAAATGATAAAGCTGCAGCTTCTGTTTCACCCACATTCACTGATTCATTCATTCATTTTAGATAACTAAGCAGTGTGCTGTACTGTTGTCGATGCTCTTATAATAATTATTATAAGATTATATCTTTGTCATTTTCTAGTTTCTAGTCAAGTGAGGAGGATGGAGAGAGAGGATCTATTGCAGTGTCTGTTCTTAGACACTACAATAGGTCATCCAACTACCGTATTTTTCAGACTAAGGCGCACTTAAAATCCTTTAATTTCCTCAAAAATTGACAGTGCGCCTTATGGTCCGAAAAATACGGTAATTACGTTGCTTTTGAAGGTAAAACTGTAAAGTTTATCCAACTGAATTGAGGTTTGCAAATGTCAAAAGGGCTGATTACAGTTGCAAACAGCACATTGCATTAATATTAATTACAAGGCACTGCTGAGATTATGATTGGCAGCTGAGCCCCCCTAAAAGTTTGAAACTAGAACTGCCTCTGATAATAATTACAGGACAGTCTGGGCAATGAGAGCGCGTTCTGTCATTTTACACATGTATTCTTACAATTTAAGCCCAAATGCTCAAGCTGACAGACTTCTTTAGTTTACTATAGCAGCATTTCTTTATCATGTAGACAAACAGACATACTGTTGAAATTGCAGTTATCATATTCAGATATCTAAAAGTGTAGTAAAACTTCTTTACACTGGGTGCCACTTTAACTAAGGCGACCACATGCCACACAGCTGGAGTGCAGCGGCCAGATTTGAGTCCAACCCACAACCACTCGCTGCATGACTTCCTCTCGCTCTCTCCCAGCGTTGCTGTAATTCGACTGCTGCACTAACCAATGAAAGAAAAAATGGCAAAAAAACCCAAAACAAAACAAACTCCTTTGCATAGACAGAAAGGAGAGTTTTACTTATCCAACCCACCTAAAATCAAAGTGGGCGGCTCCCCCCCCCAAAAAATATCAAGGTTTGTGCTGTACTATAACTACACATCTCTGTATCAAAGCAATGTTTTCATGCTAATAAGTTAAATTTATTATATTGTAAATTTTAGTGGAATGTGCCAACATGAAGCTGTGTGGAAAAACAAGCAGTAATTCGGTGAATAAACTCCTGTTTGAAATGTATGTAACTCTTGTTTAAAACACAGAATTACAGTGAAGCAGTGTTTGTGTTTCCCCACTCAGAGCTTCTACTCACTCTCTGATCTTCTTCTCGGATCCATCCCTTCCCGGGTCATACACGCCCTTTGGGAGGTGCTGGATAAGCCCGATGCGTTGAGCGATTCGGATCTGCTCCTCTTCGGTCAGCTGCGTGACCAGTCGGGTTTGGCTGGGCGTCGGATGGTAGACAGGCACATGGATTTGCTCCTGCAGAAAGAAAAGAGACAACATAAAGAGGCTTAACAACTGTTGAGTAAGTCTACTTTACAAAATCTGTAACATGAAAGCTGTGGCAGGGGAAGAATTGATGAGAAACACTAAGTGCAAACGTCTGAAAAATACACCTCAAAGTTGGCCTTTTAAAAAAAAAAGTATTGTTTGAGAGGATATCGTCACCGAATCTCTCAGCAGGCTATATTTGTGCTGGATTTACTTTAACAAAGGAAGATTTGGGTCTTCTCACTTTCAAAAAGGAAAGAAGAAAAACTCCTGATTATGGCACAAACCTATTATGTGAGCCGGGACATAAAAATAAACTCTGCCAGTACAACACCGATGAGGCTTATCACATAAAATCCCTCAGCTTAACGAGCAGACGGGTTGCTTCACTTTAGTCCTCTACAAAATCAAAGTACTCGAGTGCAACAATCTCACAATCCAACAAACTCTCCTAATATATAACTGTCACTGTCGAGAAGCCGGCCCAAAATAAGACTCACATCCTCACAATATCCATTGTCAGTATCTAAAGCAGTCTATTAGGCCTGGATGTCTAGACATGCTGTAAGCTAATGATTTCAGGCAGTAGATGGTAGTGTTTCCCCACACCCATAAGCCACTGCAGCCGATACCAACATGCGATGGGAAATCTTACTGTTGTTCTAGTTCACGTCATTAAAAGTAACTTTATTTATTTAACAGTATTTCTAACTGATGCAGCGGTTTACACATTTGCCTAACAAATAAGGATCCCAGGAGGAAACAAATCCATTTGGGCTTTGAGCATTAGCAGTTTTTTTAATGCCAATTTAAAGCAGCTCATATTTCTAGCTAATAATTTTCTGACTCAAACATCAAAGCAGTCTCAGTCGAGAGAAGTGTGAAATGAAAAGTCTGTCATTATGTCTGGGATGGGTTTCTTTTCTTTTCTTTGGTCTTTTTAAACACTGGCCTGGAAAACCACATAAGTGAAAGATTAATGCGTCATCAAAGTAACAGCAAGTCAAAGTGAACAGGTTTCAGTATTACAGAGTCAAAGCAAACATGAGAGGCACAATATCGTCACACCAAAGCATGCACTGTATTCTGACTATCCTTACAGTGCAATATAATGTTATTTTCTAACAGTGATGTTACTTCATTTCCTGTTCCAGCGTCATTCACATCAAACTACGTGCTGCACACAATCACGTTTGTGTAGCTTGAAAACCCCTCAGCATACCTGAATACCTCCACAAACAGACACAACCACAGTACCAGAAATTCACCATTAGAAGCTCGGAGCAGACCAACATACCCCGAGTTAGCCATCCAAGATGGCGGCACTGAATGTGCCAGGTTCAGAGTGACGACACTCCTGAACTCTGAGGTATCTGAACGCAGCATAACCGTGCAGCCTTCTTACTCAGCTCTGAGTTTATCCTGACAACAGAATATTTCAGAAAATATTTATATAAAGACTTTCAAGCTTTAAACCAAACCAACCAGCCACAAAGCAAATCATGGCCATAACTAAATGTGTTCAGGATCAAAAAATAAAACAAAACAAAAAAACCTTTGAAAATCCTTTTTATTACTGTAGTGTTGTTAAAAACAGAACAGAAAGATTTTGTAGTTCATGTTGTGTGTGTATGTAAATGATAGCTTAGTTATCAGTACTGTACAGTGCTTGTTCCTGACCTCAATCACCGCTCTACCAGTTTCTGACATTTCCATGGTAACAGCGATCTCCACCAATCAGGAATATCACTGTTTAAATTCAGGATTGTGGGTAGTGTAGTGTCTTTCTGTCACAATATGAATTAAACAAACCATGATTGGTATCATACAAAGCTGTGGTTTCTACAGGTTTCACAGTTTTGTTCTTCATACTAATCCTTTCTTTAGTGCAAGACACTGACTTTCTTATAAATGCACATTTCCAATGACATTACCCACTGTGCTTTCTATTTCTTTTCATATGTAGTCCACCCAATTAAAATCATAGCTGGAAAGTGGACAACAACATATTCGATTAAACAGATGATGCCTGGAAAAGCCCTCTGTAAGAAGTCAAAGAAGTGTCAAAGGTATTGTAAATGCACCTTCAGGGGCGAGATTGTTTTTTGGGTTTTTTTAAGCATGAGAGGGAACACACAGACACACACAAGCAGTCTACTTTTTAATTTGTTTGAAATGCTGATTTGAAATGCTAACTTTTAAAGCTAAAGAGTTTTAATGGGACAAATGCAGATGCTAGCTAGCCTCTCAGTCTCTCAGCAACATTTAACCCATGAGTCAGCATAATTTTAGTAGTCGAGGCTGTCTGTTCCTCCTCTGACAGCCATTTTTTTTAGCCAACTCTAAAAGCCAGGCAGCGATAATAAAAGCTGCAGACGGGGCCTCTTCGGGGGGGGGGGGGGGGGGGGGGGTAGCAGCAGCTGCACTGTGTGTGTTTAGGGTCCTCAACTGTGCAATGGTCAGCAGTGTAATTGTTGTCATATGTCAGCTGGGCTGACAACTGTTTATTAAGTGACCTCAGTGGTACCAAAAGGGTGAAAGGGGAACTAATGAGGGGGAGGCGGACCTTGGTTCTCTCTGCCAAGCATGCTGTAGGTTGCTGAGCCAAGCACACAGCAGCTACAGCAGCGACTGTCAGCCTGCCAGGCTCAGGCTGCTAATGATGAGCAGGAATCAAGGTGATGGTAGCAAGTAGGGGAAGCAGATGCACACAATAAGTGGAAGGTTTCCAAAAGAAATCAGCTGGGGGGGGCTATCTGCATCCTGCATCAAGCTGTAAGGGAAGCAACACCTGAAACATGAAACGTTTGCAGTCTCTGAAATCTTAGCTCTCCTTCTGTGCCCTGCAAAGTAACACTATCTCTGAACGAGACCTGTAGACACTTGCACACAACGCAGGGCAGCATGCACACAACGCAGGGCAGCATGCACACAACGCAGGGCAGCATGCACACAACGCAGGGCAGCATGCACACAACGCAGGGCAGCATGCACACAACGCAGGGCAGCATGCACACAACGCAGGGCAGCATGCACACAACGCAGGGCAGCATGCACACCGGCAGCAAGAACAATAACGGGGGCCGAATGATGCGCTTTAGCATCACAGGATGTGTTTTGTGGTGCGATAACAGGACAGACTCAAAGTGTGCCGACACCGGTAAATGACCTCATCAAAGCAGGAAGTTGATCCACCGATGCTGGCCAATGGCATTATAACTAATATTAAACACATCCCCAAAAAGAAAAGGAAAAACCCAAACATATGAGATAATAAAACGAAATGCCAATATGAAGGGGAAAAACTAAGTTAACTAAAACAAACACCCTTCATTACCATTTTAACTAGCAGCTATACACTTGCAGACCTAGAGCAGCATTAGCCAATTAAAAAAAAAGTGCCTTAAATCTTTCTAATGGCTAACTGGGGTAATGACTCTGGCTGAATACACGTATCAAAAATTAGTTTCAGGTCTTAATGAATACAACTGGATGTTAATTCATATAAATGATGTCCCCGTTAGTGTCAAAAGGGACGAAAAAGCAGTTTCTCGGCAAAAACTGCCCCAGTCAGCTTGACACGTCTGGTTTCTAAAGACAAACACATTCAAGGCAAAAATACTCAGCTTTACAAACTAATGGGTGATGTCATGTTGGCGACACCCATCTTTAAACACACAGTTTGTACCACAATTTAAAGTCCTGTATGAGCATTCGTTATGCCTTTGTAATATACTAATCAAACCCCCCCGAGCCATCTGATCATCATTACTTGTAGCTCGGCTCTCAGTTTTCAGTCCGAGGAAAATGAGAACTAAACTTTTGGATGAAGTCGTGAAGAGAACAAAAGAATTTACTTGTAGCTGAGTCAGGGCTCTGTGATAAGCTCTGTGTTGGAGGCAAAGCCCACGTCTATGTCACTGACCTGCAGTACAATAACACGCTTGTCAGCACTGTTCTCTCCACGCCCCCAATGTTTCTGTTACCATATTAGGACAAAATGTAGGTAATCAGTGAGCCTTACAAGGCTAAAGATCAACATCATGTAAGAATGAAGTAATCTAACCCTTACCTTTGATTAAGGCCGAGGACCTAAAGTTCAGCTCATCTGTCCAGCTCATTACCATTATCTGGACTCAATGAAGAAGTTACACAATTTTCCCTGTCTTCCTCGACTACAACACATGCACACTTTTCTTAGCATGTTCGTGAATGTAGTCTGGGACATTATAATATACTTTCAAAAATAAATAAATAAATATACAATATTCTACTACATGTACCAAAATCATTCAGAAAAATACTTTTCAGTTTTCATTTCTTATTTTTTCTCGGCTCCATCACATTTGAAGGCCAATTAGAAACAAAGCCACCAAAGCAATCTGGCTGAGCACACTGTGTTTAAAGCAAACTGCTGGCGAGCCCTCTCACCCCAACAGCAATGCAGCTGGTTGATCGACTGTGCTCCTCTTGTGTATCTACTACAGTGAGAGAGCATATTAAAACCTCATCAGGAGAAACTTTATGACTGGTGCTTATTTGACATGTTTCCGATCCTCTTTTACCCCCCTGTGCTGACAGACTGAAGACAGAAATATATCACCTGCATTAGATTTTCAGACAGAGATGGGTGACAAATTAAAACCTGAGATCGTTGACATGATTTTATACAAAAAACACTAAAATTTATCATAACTGCAACAACAAAGAGTGAAAATTTCAAAGTCTGCAAAGTGTCTCAGCCAATAAGATTTAGCTATGAAACAAGCTGAAAGTAGGATATAGGCCAGACTAAATGTGATCAATAAAAACACTTGTCACTGCTTCTATCAGGACACTCTGGTGTTACAGCAATATCAGGGAGCCGAGAGTGCACACACATATGCACAACCCCCCCCCCAAAAACACACAGGGGTGCCTTATCTCCTGTGGTCCAGTCCCACCGAGATGAGTCAGCTCCTGTCTCGCCAGCTGCTGTCCAAATCACCACAGTCGACACACACACACACACACTGTCTGCAATACGCCCGTCTGCACACAAATACGCAGGCATAAGCTTACAGCTACAGCCCAATATTAAGACCACACACTGAACTACACCTCCCTCCTTTGTTTCCCAGTTTATAAAAACAACTGACGCAAACACACAATGACTCGTTTTGTTTTGACAAGAATTTTAATGGTATGCTAGGCTAAGTGGCCGGCTCACAGGACTCATGTCACCTACTTAGCTTTCTAAATCCATCCATCGCCCATCTATAGCCAGTGACAGCACAGACTGCAAATTCTTACATTTGGCCTTTAAAATAATATTATACTAGGAGTATTTCCTTATCCTAAACGATCTGAAATAAGGCAAACATAAGGAAATTTAATGGGTGTGGGACAATTTATACCTTAATGTATCCTTTTGCAATACTGCTCCAAACAATTTGACTCAGTAGCGTCACTACTTCATAACTATTTCTGGTGGCATTTGAAAGAGTGAGGGAAGTATACAGGAGTTGCTCATCCAGAGTCAGGTCACAGGGGCAGCAGCCTAGGCAAAGAAACCCAGACCTCCCTCTCTCCAACCACCTCCTACAGCTCATCCGGGGAGCACAGGGACATTCTTAAGACACCCAAGAGACACAATTTCTGTAGCATGTCCTGGGTTCAGTCTGGGGCCTCCTCCCAGAAGGAAATGCCTGGAACACCTCACCCAGGAGGCATCCTAGCCAGATGCCAGAAAGACCTCAACTGGCTCTACTCCAAGCGCTTCACAAATGACTGAACTCTTCACCCTAATTCTAAGGAAGAGGGCAGGCTCTTCCTAGAAAGCTCATTTTCACCGTTTGTATCCTCAACCTCGTTCTTCCGATCACTACCTTGCTTGTGACCATAGGTGAGGATAAAGATGTAGCTCAACTCCTTTGCTTTTATGTCCAGCTCTCTTCATCACAATGGACGGATACCACATCCACATCACTGCATATGCAACCCCAATCCGTCAATCCCCCATTCCTGTCACTCGAGAACAAGACCCAAAAATACTTAAAATCCTCCACTTAGGGCAGCGACTTGTCCCTGACCCAAAGTGGAGACTCCAGCCTTTTCTATGTGAGAACCATGGACTTAGACTTGGAGGTGTTAACTCTCATTCCGGCCACACTCGGCAGTGAAACAGCTCCCCTGCTAGCTGGAGGCAACCACCTGATCAAGACAACAAAATCACATCGCCTACGAAAAGCAGAGGCGCGATCCTGATACACCAAAGTGTAAGCCTGCCATCACTTATCGCTGTTCATAAATATTTACGGTTGGATGTAATGCAGGACAAAAGTTTTTTATTTTTCACCTGTGGCCTGAGTGTCTGTGGAGAAGCAGGGACTGGTGAGATTTGGTCTGTATGTCGGTGTCATATTCTACACCCTTCTTGCAGCTGTAAATAAACGTTGATTAGTGCATCCAATAGCATTCTTCCTCTCACCTCCCAACCAATCATGGCACATGTCTGCCCCTCCATGAGTCTGGCTCAGCCATCAGCCTCTTCATGTTAAATTGAAGTTCTTCCTCCCCGCTATTGCCAAATGTTTGCTAACAAGGATCACCGGATCCCTGGATTTCTAACTATAATTTTATACACAAACACTAAATGACTGAGCATGTTTTGGATCAAAACGTGCAAACAAAATCTAACTTAGTCACCCGACAAAGGTCAAGTACAAGTGACAATGTTTTTGGAATGTAATTTAAAGGAAATGTGTAACGTCCCACCAACAGAGCTCTAGGGACTTGTGAAATTGCTAAAGTAGAGTGAATTTGTTCTTGTCACATGTGGTGGGTCAACATCTTACTAAAGGTATTTGGGGTCTTTTTTATTTTGTTGTTGTTGTTGTTGTTTTGTTTGGTTTTTTTGGAGGGGGAGGGGTTCCATCTGTATGTGTAATGTAACAATAATAAAAATAAATCCCTCATCCCTCTTTACAAGGATTTTGCAAAAATTAGCCACAACATTATACCCCAGAGGTAACTTGAGAGAGAGGAATCGGAATAAAAACAAACAAAAAAACAAAATTCCCTGAAAAAGGATTATAACGGTATCTTAACCATTTCATGGTTATCTATAGCATCTATGTGAGGTGTCCACATATGGAGTTGTGAATGTCAGATCTGTGCACTGTCTTCATAAGCCACGAAGTTCTTCAACAGCCCCAAATGCAGGCTGCCACCATACAGTCGACAGAGCCAGTTCTGGACTTTGGAAATCACTGCTGCTGAACCTTCCAGATCCCTCAGGTCATCTGGATCCGGTTTTTTATCAGTTCCCAGAGTCAGAACCAAACACGGAGAAGCTGCATTCAGCTTTTATGCTCCATATATCTGGAACAAACTCCCAGAAAGCCTCAGATCAGCTGAAACACTCAGTTTATTTAAATCCAGGTTGAAGACTCACCTGTTCTCAGCTGCTTTTGAATAAAGCACCAAATCCACACTTTTAAGCTTAAATTTCAAAACTTACATCTTAACTACTGACTTTATCTACTGTTCTGATTTTATCTATTGTTCTGATTTTATCTACTGTTTTGATTTTTGATTTTAAATACTGTTTTGTTTGTTTGTTTGTTTGTTTGTTTGTTTGTTTGTTTGTTTGCTTGTCTTAATCAATTTTAAATCGTGCTTTTTATTTGTTTTTGTTTTTAATGTCTCTGTAAAGCACTTTGAATCACCTTGTTGTTGAATTGTGCTATATAAATAAACTTGCCTTGCCTTGCTGTCTGTGGATACAGAGCATTCATGATCCAATCAGTTTTAACATGCAGACAACCTCAAGAGGTTGTTTAGAATCGATGGGGAAACATCTGAAGAGTGGTATGCACTTATAAAATGTTGTATTCGTTACAGATGTGCTTGGGCACTATTTACAGTTTCCAGGTTGGCTAAAACCTTATGTAAACATTGATTAATAAATATTTACTCAGGCTAGGTATAACTTAAGCTACAGGCAGAAATGAAGTGTTAACGAATCTTAAATTGGAGACAAATCCATTAATCATTTCCTGTTTTTCAATTTAAGGGCTTCAGTGGGCATCCTAACCAAAGTGTGCTGATTAGATTGTTATGTCTCGAGTATGGCCCACATATAAAAATGATAGAAGGCAACACAATTCAACATTTAATTACATTAGAGCCATCAACAACAGTTCCAGTGTGACAGATTGCTTTTCATTGATTAAATAAATCCTTGTCAATGCTTATTTGACAACTACACAAAAGCTTCCCTTTCTGATTCATTTTGTAGCATAAGCACAGCTATAGCTCATATTGTCCTTGTTTTGGATTTCACTGTTGCCACTGCCAGCATCAAGTTTTGCACCATGACTTGCAAATCTCACCCTCTGTATGGAGGACAGACCTCCAGGCAGTATCCAGAGTACACATTTGCACTCAGCAGCATGTGAAAGCTTTCACAAATGCAACAAATTAAATTTTAAATGGAGCATTTGGGAGAATTTAATACCCGTTCCACCACAAATTCCCAAAGCATGTTGATGCCGAACAAAAAAAACGTGTGGTGAAGGTGCCGATTACTGTGGTCACCAGGGAGAAGCTGGCTGTTCTGAAAGAGTTCTTTATAAGGAGGCTTTAACTAGTTAGTTAACCCTCTTGAGAAACTCTGCCAGTATAAACACACTGCACGCAGACTTGCTGAACAACACTGAAAGCTTAGTGAGAGCTCTTCCAGAGGGCCCCTAGCAAAGATTGTGTGGTTTATTACAACATTCATCATCTATGATAACACAGCTGACTGCGCTGACCTAATTACACACTGGTGTATGCTGGACAGAGCTCACACAAGGACATGAACAGGGGAAAAATACTCAACCTGTCCAAATATAATATTGACCGACTCGAACACAGTGTCTAAGAAATGACAAAGCTTATAAATGAGAGGTTCAATGTGTTTGGGCCAAGTTTCCATGTCCCAATTCTGGTTGTCTGATAGGAAGCTACTTGCCATAGCGGGAAACAGATGCTCTTCATGCAACCCCAAAAGGGAACAGGGTCTTCTCCCAGAAACAAACCAGGGATCTTTAGCTTGTTAGACAAATGTGCTAACCATTACTTTTGGGCAAAAGTAATGGCAAAAGCTCCTTTGTTATTTTGTACATTCCCCTCTTTTGTTTTTAACACCAAATGTACAAAATTCATTGTAGTTTTACCAATTCATATGAAGATCTATAAAAAACAAAATTTGCCTAAAGATTTCCTGATGAAGCTCAATTAGATCTTCAAATAATGCACCAATAATCAGTGTTCGTGTTTGTATATTCACATTAATTTCAAAAACATTACTTTTCAAGATCCAGCTAGAAAGCCCTTGATGTTAATTTTTCTTTTTAAATGTTAGGACAACTTGGCAAAGTCTCTCCTTTAGGTTTTCACCCCTAGTGTGATGAAAATAAAACATGCTTGCCTGAATATAACATTACATTATGTAGCGTCCTACAACACAAGCTCTCCTTCTGTACCGACCTGATGTCACCTTTAGTTTCCCATGCTTTAGAAAAATCCTTATCTTAAATCTACAGATAAGGCACGGCTTAACCTAGTAACAGCAAACTGTCTGCCAAGGCTTACATAACACATACCAGCTGCCTCTTAACATTGAACTTGCTGGTCTGTATTATAGAGAAATTACAAAGGAAAGATGAGTAACACCGTGCATCATATTTACAGTTACAGCATGGCCTGGTCTGTTTGTGGATGATCTAATTCAGGAAATAAGGTCATCATACAAAGTTGTTGCCCTGAAGGAGATTAGTCAAAAGAAGCAGTAAAGTTATGAAAGTCACCAAGTCATAATTCTCCTACACATGGAGAACTGGGCTCTGTTTCAAGTTCACTGTTAATGTGTACCACAGGCCATAACAGATTTATGTGCTGACTTACATGAGCCTAAATGATTTGGTTCAGGGTTTCTGAATGAGCAAGCCGTGCTGCTATTGTATCAGTGAAGCCTGAATCAAGATATGACTTCAGGGAATTGACGGACAGAGGCAGGACCATCGGACAGAACAAAGCGGATTAGTGTCAATGCTATGAAGGGACAGGGTCACTGAGTCGTTCTGCCGCCCAAGGGTGATGTTGGATCTGTAAACAGCTGATCTTGCCTTCAGCTGCATAAAGGCAGACGTTTTTGGGCCGAACCTGTCACACAATATCAGACATTGTCCACGCTTCAGGTATTTCATGAATTTTGCTCATGACAAAACATATCTACGAGCTCATTTTCCCTGAAACTGTTGGTGAAAGTTACCTGATAGGGGGGCGGTGGCTCCTGATCGGGATCAGCACCATCTCCGTAGCTGGCCCGGTCCGACTGAGATTCATGTAGCAAAGAAATGTCATCCGATGTGGGAGATTTCAGACAGTTTCCCATCTCCTCCCTCTTCAATCAAACTCTCCCCTCTGTCGTCTTCGCTTTACTAATTTCAAGGGTCACTTTCACAGACAATGGGAGAGGAGAAAAAGGCGTCGATGGGGCGTTTTTTCCATACACAGCTGATGATTCTCCTTCCCAGACGACAGGAGGGCTGCCCAGTTTAACAACAACAAAACATCGCTCGGCTAGCTGCTAGCCACACAAAGAGCTAGCCTGCTAACACCAGCTAGCATTCGAAAGGGAACATCTAATCGCTTAGCTAAAAATAAATAAATAAATTCAGAGCTGAAACAGCTAGAATTGTATGTTTATTGACGCATCGAAGGGAAGGAAAATTCAATACCCCTCAATGCAAATCACAACGCTAACAGCAGTTTTCCTGACGCGGACCTCTATGTCTGAAGGGGACTTTCCAGTTTGCAGACAGCAGCCGAACAACGAAAGCTGGTGATGTAGCAACACAAAGCACCGCCCCGCTGAAAAAGAACCAATGAGCTGTTACCTACTTTGAGTAGGCTCTTTTAAGCAGCCAATCAGATCAAATTGCCCTTCGCTAAAAACATAAACACAGCCTTTGTGATAGCTTTGTAAGTGTATTTGTGTTATTCCTCTTGCTGACCACAAAGTAGTACTTGATCACCCACTTTTTAGTTTTTCTTGCGGCTGGATATTTAAATATTTAAAATTAAAAATATATATATTTAAAATTCTCTTTGTTTTCGATAAATTATGACGTGTTATAATAGTCCTTGTTTTCGTATCCCTGACTGCCAGAGTCTCACACTTCAACAAAATAAGATGACTTTATCTAACAGATTAGATTATATAAGGGCAACAGATGTACAATCAAGTACTTTGTTCTGTAACTAACACCACTTCACTCTGTAAACTCTGTTTTGTTATGCTGTTATGCTTAAATGACTAAAAGGAAAAACCAGACAACACAAAATTGGATTTGTAGTTGCTTTTCATCATTTTAAATTACAACGGAAACATTCAGTATGTACAGGAATGTCATTCCGTAATTTTGGTAGCCATGCCCAGTAAAATATGCAGATAATGCCACTACATTAGTTAGAATTTGACTGCAGTTGTAAACCCAAAGGGCAAAAAATGAAAATAATGTTATTTGAAAGTAAAACATGAGTGGTTTGGGGAATATTCTGGAGAGCAGCTGCTGTTAGAACAATAAGAATGCATTTCCTTCACCATTAGAAAAAAAGAACTCCAAGCCATCTTAAATCCTAAACCTAACTCTAATCATGAATAAAACAACAGTGCTCTACTGCTCTAATTCCATCACTTGAGACAACATGTGAGTTCAGGTTTATTTCTTTTTTAAACTCACTATTGCAAGTACACAACCTTTCCAATAACCTAACCACCAACCATGTTAGAGGTGACCCCTATTTATCCATAACCAGATTACTATATACAGGATGTGATTACAACGTCCAAGTGCTTCAATAGATGTTTCTGGGCAAGCATGTAATATACAAGAGCAGCAGAAGATGATCCTGAAGCAGGAAGACTGTGGTGGTTGCGATGCTTCTGAGCTCCTTCACCTACTAAAGATGCAGCAGGCGGACAAGCACGCAGCACTTCGCCGCTCGCTGTGAAAGGCCCATTTGTTCGAGCTCAAGTACTGCTGGAGGCCGTCCCACACACCAGGAGGAGAAAAGAAGGGAGTCTGCCTTTCTAAAAGACACATTCATCTGTCCTCTTAAAACAGGACAATTTGTGTAAAAGGTGCCATTTACAGTATATAAATGTCTTAGAGGAAGTCTTAGAGGCATTTTTTTTCTTTTACTCTGGAGAGGTTGCATATCTGGCTGACTTCCAAAGCTCTGTGCAAAAAGCCATAAAATGCAACTATAAATAAAACAAGATTTTAGATTTGATCATCTTTTCAAAGGGAGACTCAGAGAGAGCTATCTCACAAAATACATGTGCGTCTACCACTGATGTAATATGTTTCAGAAAAAGGGGAAAAAAGGAAAATGCGCAATAAAACACTCACTCTCTCTGACAAACAGAATAAACCAAAGTGTAGTGTAAAAATTTAAACAACATATCATTTTTGATTATATTGCTGATCAGTAACCAATTACAAGGAATCTCCTAGTTCTCAGGGACTTAACAAAACATCACTGTGTGTCATTTTTATTTTTAAATAATCGCTCATTTATATTCTACACAAAAAATGGGAAACTCTGCAGCAGCCAGATCAAATGACTTGGAGAAGCTAGTGTCAGTCATTTCTGTAAAGGTTGTTTGTCTCCATCAAATCGCAGACTCAGTACCCTGCACCGGGAATGTTTTACCCTCGGGGTATTAGCAGAGGCAACTTAGAATATACACCAAATAAATCTGATTGTGTTTTGTACTCCAGTGCACCACTTACAGGTGGCCACAGTGCTAGACAGACGACCCTGCTAGAAGCAATGTTTCATAAATATAGGCACATTTCATAATTAGTCTCCATTCTGTCCTGGTCTGTGTGTTGGCATGATGAGACTGTAGGAGACAAATGCTGTCTCTCCTTAGTGTGCCGTCCTCTGTTTGTTATGGGCTGGAGGGCACATGGATACCGTTCTCCCCGCTGCCTTTGGCCTTGTGCAAAGCAGCCTGTATACGAAAGTGTGTCCGTGATTCCATCGAGTAGTTTTTGTAATTTTGCCTGAAACAGAAATGAAAGAGGATCAAGAAAGTTCAAGCTGAACCCGTGAAATCCGAAGTTTATAGCAAAGTCGAGTAAACTTTATCTCGTATTCTAAAACACTCAAAACTGAGTGAAACCACGAAGATGAATGGAAGACGTATTTCAAAACATCAAAAGTGGAGATTCTTAATGAAAGGTTTCATATGTACAGTCATGTAAAAATGAACATTTTGGCTGGACTCTACGTAGTCATATAGATGACTAGATGTTCCTAATCAAACAGATTAATTGATCATCAGCAAGTGTGACCTGGAGCATTCAAGTGTCTCATGGAAAAGCCCAGGAAAAGCACCCCAAAGTCAGACAATGCAATGCTGAGAGAGTCTCAGCATGTTTAGTGACAAAGTTCATCACAGTACAATTAAAGATTGAAGAAGTATGGTTTGTTTGGAAGAATTGCCAGGAGGTAGAGCGTGGCAGCACGACTTAGGTTTGTGGTCTGAATAAATTACAAGGATATCCTTTGGACAGACAAGACCATACACAGCATATCAGCACACCCCATATCAACTGTCAAGCACGGTGGTGGAGGCCAGGGGTGATGATTTAAGCTTGTTTTGCAATGGGGAGTCATCTTCACACAATAAAGGTAATTATGGAGGCTCCACAGGCTTCTGTGCTGGGACCAGTATTAATCCCATTTACATTATACATGCTTCCCTTAGTCCTTATTATTAGAAGGCATTGCACATTTTCATTGCTATGCAGATGATACCCAGCGTTACCTATCCATGAAGCCAGATGACACACAACAGTTAGTTAAAGTGCAGGCATGCTTTAAAAACATAAAGGTTTGGGTGACCTCTAATTGCCCGCTTTCAAATTCAGATAAAACAAAGTTTATTGCACATGGGCATAAATCTTAGAAATATGGTGTTTAAACTCTGGATGGCATTACCTGGTCCTCCCGTAACACCGCGAGGAATGTTGGAGTCGTTTTTGACCAGCCTACGTCCTTCAACATCCATATTAAACAAATAAACAGGAAAGCGTTCAGCTTTCAGGCGTCTTCTGTGAAATCAGCTCCAGTTTGGATTTGGGAAACAGACACCTTCTTTACTTTGAGACCACGCTTAAAACTTTCCTTTTTGATAAAGCTTATTTTTAGGACTGAATCGGGTGACCCTGAACCTTCCCTTAGTTACGCTGCCATTCAATTCAGTTATTGGTGCTACCAGCTAATGAATCATGGAGCATACTGTGAAAAGCGTTCTTTTTCACATGACTGCATAATGTACTGTTAACACTCGATTACACTGAGTATCTGATTTATACATATTCTACTAAGTACAGATGACTTAAATATGCTTTGCTGGTTCAAAGACTTACTTTGCTGTTTCTAGCAGTTTGATAGCGTCATCTTTTCTGCCTTGCTGCAGACACAGCAGGCCGTGTTCCAGCAGGGCATTGGGTACCAGGTAGTGGTCATACTTTATCTGAGTTTCACTGAAGACGAGAACAAAAATCAAATGTCAACCTGTTTTCACCAGAACACAACTGAAAGACTGAATCAGACGACTCTGTAACTGAAGCACTTTGAGGAAAGGGTCTTACTTGCAGAGGACGAGGGTAAAGTAGTGCTCTGCCTCCTCGTGGTGACCCAAGTGTTTGAGACACAGTCCCTTCAGGAGGCTCAGCAAACACTGATCATCTATGGAGAACTCTGTTCCTAAAAGTCGGCACCAAACAGAAGACAGACTGGGTCATTCTGAACAAACAATCTCAATTATATCTACATCAACACCCGTCTCTAATATGTTTGGATTAATTTCTGTAATATAGCATTCATTTTAATCAGAATTATCTTTGTGAATGTGCTTAATGGATTTACATACTTGGTAGACTTTCAAGTTGAGCCTGTGCCTCATCCAGTGTTTTCAGCATGCCTTCAGTTAAGTCTTTGTGTTTTCCAATGACTGTATAACCGTTCCAGATGTACATCATCTCCTAGAAGACAGACAAACATATGCACAAATCATGCACGGGCAACAATCAATAATAATCTTTTACTACAGGTCAACGAAAAAAAGCATTTTCTCTGCAGTGAACCTCGGGATAATCACCTTTAGCACTAGCACTATGGGCACAGATGTGCAAACTGCTGTGGCATTGGCAGGTTCAGCCATTCAAAACAGATCCATGCTACCTTAACTGTGCAATGTGCCCCACTGGTGGGACACAGAGCCACTGCAGTTGATTCATGGAGAACCAGGTGAAAAATATGAAGTGAAAAAAAGACAAAGTATATGTGATTTTTGTTTCCTGGGGAAAGTAAACAGCTGCCAGTGCTACTGCGCTAACCTTGGATCTGGTTTTAAGACTGGCATGATTTCAATGACAGATGAAAAGTGTGTGTGGGGCATCAGTTTTTTCTTTTTAAGAACCACCACCAAGTAAAGCGCTATACAAATACAGGCCATTTACCATTTACCACCTTCACTTGGCAGCCACAACGGCAGCAACTGAATGAGGCAGTGAGACAGTCCGAGGGTTACACCTCAAAAAGAAGAGACGTCAATGAAATAACAACCCTCGATTACCTCTTTGCTAATGCTGCTATGGTCAGTTACTAGTTTCAGCGCTTATTTGACACGGCGTAATGTTTATTTAGTAAATTATGATCCTATTTAGGGTAGAATAGATGACACAGCAGATTGATTTAGGGAGTGACTAACTTCTGATTCATACGTCACTACTTGTATGAATGTGCAGTCTCAGTCAGGTCAAGCAAATATGAAAACAACCAAAATTACAAAGTTGAGGTTTCAAAATTATAGTTCACAAGTTCACCTATTATATAAAGTCTGTGGATAGAATACCACAGCTGTCTGAGCTATGAGTCACACATATGAACTGTCCATTCTGATTGGCTGAACCAGTACATTCACATTTTAC
The DNA here is from genome assembly GCF_036321145.2 of Pelmatolapia mariae. Taxonomy (NCBI): domain Eukaryota; kingdom Metazoa; phylum Chordata; class Actinopteri; order Cichliformes; family Cichlidae; genus Pelmatolapia; species Pelmatolapia mariae. Next base: position 49,411,709 of record NC_086246.1, read on the forward strand.
AGTGCTGCCCCACAGGGTAAATAGGAGGCAAATGTCAAATAAAGTCTTTGGCTTTACTTTAATTTAATTTACAGGTAAAGCTGGGCAACATGAAAGATGGCGTCATCCAGTACTCACCAGCGGAGGAGCAGGAAGAGGTACGGGATTTTCTGCCAGGTAGCGGCGGGCTTTCCTGATAGCAAACTTCTCCGTTGGTAAAGACTTTCCTGCTATTTTCTGCTTAAGCCCTGGCACCTGCCTGAAATATGAGATGCATTTAGTAATTACATATCCTCCAGACAGTTTTAAAAGCCCAACAGTCTAATCAAATGTTTTATCATGGAGCACCGTTAATGGTGTGTTTTATCATAAAGAATTAGATTATCTGTGACACAAAAAGAGTTTAATGTCAAAAACACCAGTTTAATTTCTGTCATATTACTCATCTGATACACCTTATAGAGTATTCTTAAATATTAGCTCATATTATTTACCAAGGACAGGCTCTTTGGGGAAGATACTATTATGACATTATTGATACTTTCACAGTGAGTCATCTCTGCTTCGCTGTGATTGCTGTGAGTAATTTCAGCAGCGTCTTAATTCCTACCTGAACAGACTAAGTGCTGTCTCCCCAAAGGTTAGGCAATCATCCTTAGTCAGCATACTGAGGTAGGCTGCTTTCATATATGCATAGGTAGCCTGAGGGAAGGAAAAACGTGGTTACTAATGAAATCTCATTCTTTCTTTGAAAATGAGATAAGGAGGGGGAAAAGACAAAAAAATCAAAAGTTGGACATCCCCATTTGTGGTGCTTTTATATATGTTGGAAGGATTATGGTTCTTGTGACCTGAGAACAGTTCATGTCTGTTTCTACTAAAATAACTGCACAGTTTAATTTGAACAGCCCCTGTGATGCATTTGCAGGCTGTCCGTGGTATATCCCATCCAATGTTCCCTCTAAGCTGCGCGCGTGCGCAATTGCGCACTGCTGGCACGGTCTCTGCGCACAGAAAAAAAAATCTAACCTGAATTGAAATTAAAATGAAAACTTTAACAATTCTGTTTTGCAGTGTTAGTCAGTAAGTGACTGGCTGCTCCCGTATGGGATTAGAACGATGCCACCTTATCCCATAGTTCAGCCAATGATGCGATTCACATTCGTATATACGCAGCTAATCAACGTGGTTGACAGGCTATGACAGCGTCCTTATGTGCCGACACCGGTGTTTTAGCTAGCAAAGCCGCGTGGCTGATGTGGAGTGAAGCCACGTTAATGACAACGTGTACAACCATTGGAGATGTGAGCAGGACAGACGGAACAACTGACGGAAAAAGTGTGGACTTTATACCAGTTTTTAAATTGTGTTGATAGGCCACGTAAAACCAGAGTTATGATAAAAATATCTGCAATGTTTAGTTTTCTTCCTGAATACTATCGTTGTTTATATTTACTGCAGGAAGAAACGGTAAAAACGGCGTTTTAGAAGGAAAATGCTCGAAAGCGCTCTCCACCTGTGAGCAAAAACAAAACCAAAAAAAACCCCCCCACCCTTTCCTATTGGTGGAAAAATGTACCATGGACCAATCAAAAAATGATATGGCAACATGGCATTTAGTTGTTAAGAAACGGGGGGAAGTTTTAGGAGTGACGGCGGTGTTTTGAGATGTGAGAGATTTGCGACGTTTAGCACAAATCTTGTGTAGTTAGTGTGTAGTTAGTGTGTAGTGTAGTCAATAGTTTTGTTGTGTGTGTCAGAACAATGAGGCGACTGCTGAATGTTACAGGTGTTACAGGAGTGATACATCTCCTGTTGTCAGGCCTGCAGGTATCAGGCTGTTGTTCTCCTTTATCTCATAGTGGACAGAAATTATTTTTTGGAGTGGCACAAATAATTTGTGTAGCATCAAATTTGATGCAGAACAGCTGATTGTTCTGTAAATAGTTTCAAATGTTTGTTTAAAAAAACGCCTTGGCTGCATTTTTAGGTAAACAGCTGCAAAAAACTTTGTTGTTTGCAAAACTCAGTTACTTTTTTGAAGAAGTAACTATATAATTAATTACCCAACATTGGTCATTATTTACTGTATTTTGCAGACAGAGTTACAGGACTCTCTCACAGACCACAGACTCAGACTCATAATACAAGTCAGAGCTTTATGAAAAAAAAAAAAGAAAGTTGTGTTTTCAAAATTGGACTTCAAGTTATTTTTCCTTCCAATAGTGTTAACATACTACACAGGTCATGAACAAGATTTTTTTTAAATTTTCATTGTAAGTGGGCTAAAGCAGTTAATTAAAAGTAGTCTAACATAAATGTAAATGCTGTAATTTGATTATTTTAATAAACCATGTAACTTGGATGGATTCGATGTTGGCGTGACCACAGTGCACACGTCTGCTGTTGCTCACAGTGGTCCAAGGGACCGCTCAGGGAGTTTGTGTGTTCGCTCAGACACATGAAAAATTAGAGGGAACATTGATCCCATTTCTCAGCCAATGACGGCTGGGATAGGTTGAAGCCCCCCACACGACCCTGAACTGGATAAGCCAAAGAAAATGGATGGATCGATGGTCGGTCTGATGATGGACCTGCAGCTTGTCTAGGGTGTATCCCACCTCTCATCCAGTGACAGCTGAGATAGGCTCCAGCCCCCCATGTGACCCTGAACTGGATAAGTAGTTAAGAAAATGGATAGATGGCTTTATTGACTCTTTGCAGTCACTCAACAGCCAAAGTCTCCTGTGGTCCTTAATCATCTCTGCTTTCCTGAACTTTTGAAATGGAATTTGTAAAGAGTTTATTTTTTAGAGGAGACACAAACTCAACCTCACTGGGTAATAAGACTGAACTCATAGTGCCTTTGCCAGATCTGAGTATATGGGAGGGTTGAGTCAAAAAGTAAAATCTGTGCCAAGATTGAAAAATAAATGGGAACCAAAGGTATATGAAATCAAAAAGTGTAGCACTACAGCTATAGCCTCTGAAAAAATGTAAATGTTTTGTTATGTTAAAATTGAGTGTATAGAGGAGCACCTTCAAAGCTCTGAAATAGCTCCCCTCTCACATTAAATGTTCCTTTTTTAGTTAAACCTTTATGAAAAATCTTAATATTTATTCGCTTGAAATTGTACTTAAGATTTAATGTATTATTTATTGTATTTAATCATATTTACATCAGAGGGACAGCTCAGACTGAATAGTTAAAGAGGGAATGTGCAGAGGAGGGACAGTGGATAATCTGGACAAAGGATTTTGAATATGGAGCTGCCAGGCAGGAGGAAAAGAGGAAGACCACAGAAGAGGAAGCTGGAGATAGGGAGAGATGGAGGCAGGTGATTCTCTATAGCGCCCCCTACAGGCAGCAGCCGAAAGAAAAAGAAAGTATTTAACTGTATTTAATTGCATTTCATTTTACTAAGAACCAGTCTTATCCATATTCTATCCTGGTAATGTTGTTTTTAAGCATATCATGTTTGTTTTATTTACAATGATTTTTGTTTTTTGCACATATTTCTGTAGAGCACCACGGTTGTTGTTTATTTACTTTTTATCTTGACTTCACTAACTTTTACATTTCTTTTATTACTTAGCCCGCTCAGATTCACATCCCACATTATGGTGGCCCACCTTGGACCATGAGTTCTCCTTGCTGAGCAGCTCAGCGTAGAAGTAGGCCATCTTCCAGTGCCTTTTGTATGTGAAGCACCACATCAGCTCCCAGTAGCACATGTGATGGAACTGCTTCCACTGCTGCTGAGCCTCGCAGCACTCCTCAAAACGCTTGATAGCCTGGAAGAAAGGCACGTAAAGGTTGAGAATCGCTGTTTGTCAAACATATGCCACTAAATTATAATACTGATATGTTTGATATGACATGTTTACAGAAGAGATGATTTGACTTTATCAGTATTTCAGTTAAGGACACAAAACTGGCAATAAATATATAGAAAAATGAGCAAAATACAGAAAAAAAATAGTTATGACCTTTATTCCACATGAGGTGATTTGGTAAGTATTTCATTCTGGTACTTTACATTTTTAACATTCAGGATTCAAGACTTTATTGTCATTATGTAAGGATTAAAAAATAAAGGCAATACTCTCTCACATGGTGCAAAAAACATAAATATACTGACATAAACAGAACTACAAAATACAAGATTTAAATACATTACTGATATGCATTAGAAATATACACACACACACACACACACATATATATTCATTCATCCATCTTCTCGCTTATCCGTTCGGGGTCACGGGGTCAGCAGCCTAAGCAGAGAAGCCCAGACCTCCCTCTCCCCAGCCACCTCCTCCAGCTTGTCCGGGGGAACACCCAGATGTTCCCAGGCCAGCTGAGAGATATAATCTCTCCAGTGTGTCCTGGGTCTGCCAGGGGGCCTCCCTCTGGTGGGACATGCCCGGAACACCTCACCCAGGAGGCGCCCAGGGGGCATCCTTGTCAGATACCCGAACCACCTCAACTGGCTCCTTTCGATGTGGAGGAGCAGCGGCTCTACTCTGAGCTCCTCCCGAATGGCTGAACTTCTCACCCTATTTCTAAGGGAGAGACCAGCCACCCTTCAGAGGAAGCTTATTTCTGCCGCTTGTATCCGCGATCTCGTTCTTTTGGTCACTACCCACAGCTTGTGACCATAGGTGAGGGTAGGGGCGTAGATCGACCGGTAAATTGAGAGCTTCGCGTTTACACTTAGCTCTCTCTTCACCACGATGGACTGGTGCAGCATCCGAATCTGTCTGTCAATCTCCCGCTCCCTTCTCCCATCACTCTTGAACAAGATCACGAGATACTTAAACTCCTCCACTTGGGGCAAGAATTGCTACCTTATCGTGGTGGAGGGGTTTGTGTGTCCCGGGGATCCCAGAGGCTATGCTGTCTGGGGGCTTTTGCTCCCTGGTAGGGGGCAAATTGGTCCTGGGTGAGGGACCAGACAAAGAGCAATTCAGAAGACCCTTATGAGAATATCACTGAGGGAACAGTTTACCCTGCCTGGGATAGGGTTACCGGCAATGTTCCCTCTAATTTCTCATGTGTCAGAGCAAAAACACAAACTCCCTGAGCGGTCCCTTGGACCACTGTGAGCAACAGCAGACGTGTGCACTGTGGTCACGCCAGCATCGAATCCATCCAAGTTACATGGTTTATTAAAATAATCAAATTACAGCATTTACATTTATGTTAGACTACTTTTAATTAACTGCTTTAGCCCACTTATAATGAAAATTTAAAAAAATCTTGTTCATGACCTGTGTAGTATGTTAACACTATTGGAAGGAAAAATAACTTGAAGTCCAATTTTGAAAACACAACTTTCTTTTTTTTTTTTTTATAAAGCTCTGACTTGTATTATGAGTATGAGTCTGTGGTCTGTGAGAGAGTCCTGTAACTCTGTCTGCAAAATACAGTAAATAATGACCAATGTTGGGTAATTAATTATATAGTTACTTCTTCAGAAAAGTAACTGAGTTTTGCAAACAACAAAGTTTTTTGCAGCTGTTTACCTAAAAATGCAGCCAAGGCGTTTTTTAAATAAACATTTCAAACTATTTACAGAACAATCAGCTGTTCTGCATCAAATTTGATGCCACACAAATTATTTGTGCCACTCCAAAAAATTAATTTCTGTCCACTATGAGATAAAGGAGAACAACAGCCTGATACCTGCAGGCCTGACAACAGGAGATGTATCACTGCTGTAACACCTGTAACATTCAGCAGTCGCCTCATTGTTCTGACACACACAACAAAACTATTGACTACACTACACACTAACTACACACTAACTACACAAGATTTGTGCTAAACGTCGCAAATCTCTCACATCTCAAAACACCGCCGTCACTCCTAAAACTTCCCCCCGTTTCTTAACAACTAATGCAACTTTTTGATTGGTCGACATGGTACTTTTTTCGACCAATAGGAAAGGCTGGGGGGGTTGGTGTTGTTTTTGCTCACAGGCTTTCGAGCGTTTTCCTTCTAAAACGCCGTTTTTACCGTTTCTTCCCGCAGTAAATATAAACAACGATAGTATTCAGGAAGAAAACCAAACATTGCAGATATTTTTATCATAACTCTGGTTTTACGTGGCCTATCAACACAATTTAAAAACTGGTATAAAGTCCACACTTTTTCCGTCAGTTGTTCCGTCTGTCCTGCTCACATCTCCAATGGTTGTACACGTTGTCATTAACGTGGCTTCACTCCACATCAGCCACGCCGCTTTGCTAGCTAAAACACCGGTGTCGGCACATAAGGACGCTGTCATAGCCTGTCAACCACGTTGATTAGCTGCGTATATACGAATGTGAATCGCATCATTGGCTGGACTATGGGATAAGGTGGCATCGTTCTAATCCCATACGGGAGCAGCCAGTCACTTACTGACTAACACTGCAAAACAGAATTGTTAAAGTTTTCATTTTAATTTCATTTCAGGTTACATTTTTTTTTGTGCGCAACGCAGATTTTTTTCTGCGCAAAGACCGTGCCAGCAGTGCGCAATTGCGCATGCGCGCAGCTTAGAGGGAATATTGGTTACCGGGGCCCTGCCCTGGAGCCAGCGAGCATCTGGTGGCCGGGCCTTAGTCCATGGGACCTGGCTGGGCACAGCCCGAACAGGAGACATGGGCCCATCCTCCTGCAGGGCCTCCACCCACAGGAGGCACCGTAGTAACACACACACACACACACACACAATTTATTTTCTCCAAGGGAAAATAAATTACTCACAGCATCCAGGTTGCCTTTGATCTCTTCTATCCGACCAGCAAAGAACAAAAAGATGGATCCCTGGATGAAGACAAACACAGTATGTTTGTGAGAATGACACAAACAATCATAGCAACATTTGAAAAGGACACACATTCATTCATTCTGGCATACCTTGGGGTATTTTTTAAGATATGGCTCCAGCAGTTTTTCTGCATCCTCAACGTCTCCTTCTCCAGTGCCTTTGCGAGACAGTCAGAAGGAACCCAGCTCAGATTGCATCTTTTAGTGTTAATTTGCAGATGCGCGTGTGTGGGTGTGTTGCTCACCTAGTATGAAGCTCATGAACGTGTGATAACAGAGGAGAAGCATGTTGCACAGGAAGGACCTGAATGTACTTTCTACTGAGCCCTCTTGAAGCTGCTGGAGACCAAACTCCTATATAAACACACACAATTGCACACATTTTCTGAGTTTGCATTAAGTCTTCATTTGTGGAAGATCTATCAGCTAATTAGCAGTAAAACCAGCACACAGAGAATACACTAAAGTAGTTATGGGAAAATCTTCTGTGTTTAGTCAGCGTGTTCTGGGGATAAACAGCGTCTGCTTGTCTACCACTTCTCTGACTCACAAACTGGCCTGTGCGCAAAACACGCAAGTACAAAATACAAGAAATGCAGTATTTGCATGTTCATAACCGGAAGATAAATCAGTCATGATGGTAATATTGAAAGGCCAACTGAGGTGCTGATATGATGGCTTGATGAATGAAATCAGTAGTTACAACTGGCGATCACAATTTAGAGAAATAGTCATTGCTCATTATTATCAAAGCAACCATCATTTCATTGATGGTTGCAAGTTTCATTTCACATTTCCATGAAAAATAACACGACAAACTCATAAACTCATCTTAGTAGTAGTGTGATGAGTTCTACCAGAAATCTATATCTACCAGCTAAACCACAGATGCACTTACAGTTCTCCAAACACTTCTCAGTCTCTGATTCATAAAGAGGCATTTCAAACAGAGCGGAAGGGTGTATCGGCTCTCAAAATATCTCTAACCGGAGCTGTTAGAGAGCGCCATGTCAGAAGTCTGACTTCTCAGAAACGCTTACCTTATTACCAGAGAAACCGACAAACTCCAGCAGCTTGAGTGTCCGAGTAGGCAACATGGAAATCATCTGCAGGAAGCAAACAAGCGGTGGAAATGAAAAGGCCAGAAACATCATTACAGAACATTTCATTGTTATTACAGATGCTGATGGCTTCCAAGGAAATTATGTTGGATGTCCTGCAGCTGTCGCCATGTTAGGCTGGAGCAGCTCTTAATTTATGCAGATCTTCTGCTCTTCTGGTGTCTTTTTTGTTAACCAAGCATCACAAAATTAAGTGATCAATGAGGCACAAGTGCAAACTATTACTTACTAGATTAAAGGCTCCCACTCCCAGTTTAACGCCACCCTCAAAATGCCCATGGTTGTCACCGTGAGTGTATCCAGAGGACTGCAGGACTGTGTGAAGCTCTCTGAGGGGGTTAAGATATAAGAAAATTAAGGGGAATAAGCTGCGATGAAGTCCTGATGGAAGAATAAAACGTATCCTGGAGATACTCACTTGTAAGTCTGGTAGCTGTTCCTCACTTTGATTCCCCCTTTGATAAAACTGATCATGTTTTCATCCTGAGCAGGAATGAGTTTAAAAACACAAACAGAAAATGAGTGAAGGTGGCAAACACATCAGTAGCACTAGCTGCTGTAAGCCTCCTGACCTGAAGGAAGGTGAGCGCTGCCCTCTGGAGGAGACACTCGGCGTAACAAACTTCAGCATGGAGCTCCTCTGAAGTGAAATCGATTGTACCAGTTATCGTCAATCAAACACTCCCATGGACACATGGGCTCCAGCATAATGACCAAACACACATATGTACATGCAGAGGTACATGCAGAGGTACTACTTTAACATGGAGCAAACACTGAAACATTTAAACACTTACAAAGTCTAAACATTTTAATTATTTAGCATCATCTAATAATCATAAACACCTTTAAGCTAAAGTTATTAAAACCTCAACTATTAAACTGGACTAAAAAAAATACAAGCAGGTTTCTCTTTTTAGGGAAAACTCTGACTCGAGCATATTCTCAGACTAACATCTGTTTCCTTGGTTTGTTTTTTAGGAATAACACACAGACTCATTTGTAACCAATGTTCCCTCTAAGCTGCGCGCGTGCGCAATCGCGCACTGCTGGCACGGTCTCTGCGCACAGAAAATCTGTGTTGCGCACAAAAAAAAATCTAACCTGAATTGAAATTAAAATGAAAACTTTAACAATTCTGTTTTGCAGTGTTAGTCAGTGACTGGCTGCTCCCGTATGGGATTAGAACGATGCCACCTTATCCCATAGTTCAGCCAATGATGCGATTCACATTCGTATATACGCAGCTAATCAACGTGGTTGACAGGCTATGACAGCGTCCTTATGTGCCGACACCGGTGTTTTAGCTAGCAAAGCGGCGTGGCTGATGTGGAGTGAAGCCACGTTAATGACAACGTGTACAACCATTGGAGATGTGAGCAGGACAGATGGAACAACTGACGGAAAAAGTGTGGACTTTATACCAGTTTTTAAATTGTGTTGATAGGCCACGTAAAACCAGAGTTATGATAAAAATATCTGCAATGTTTGGTTTTCTTCCTGAATACTATCGTTGTTTATATTTACTGCAGGAAGAAACGGTAAAAACGGCGTTTTAGAAGGAAAATGCTCGAAAGCGCTCTCCACCTGTGAGCAAAAACAACACCAAAAAAACCCCCCCACCCTTTCCTATTGGTGGAAAAATGTACCATGGACCAATCAAAAAATGATATGGCAACATGGCATTTAGTTGTTAAGAAACGGGGGGAAGTTTTAGGAGTGACGGCGGTGTTTTGAGATGTGAGAGATTTGCGACGTTTAGCACAAATCTTGTGTAGTTAGTGTGTAGTTAGTGTGTAGTGTAGTCAATAGTTTTGTTGTGTGTGTCAGAACAATGAGGCGACTGCTGAATGTTACAGGTGTTACAGGAGTGATACATCTGCTGTTGTCAGGCCTGCAGGTATCAGGCTGTTGTTCTCCTTTATCTCACAGTGGACAGAAATTATTTTTTGGAGTGGCACAAATAATTTGTGTGGCATCAAATTTGATGCAGAACAGCTGATTGTTCTGTAAATAGTTTCAAATGTTTGTTTAAAAAACGCCTTGGCTGCATTTTTAGGTAAACAGCTGCAAAAAACTTTGTTGTTTGCCAAACTCAGTTACTTTTTTGAAGAAGTAACTATATAATTAATTGCCCAACATTGGTCATTATTTACTGTATTTTGCAGACAGAGTTACAGGACTCTCTCACAGACCACAGACTCAGACTCATAATACAAGTCAGAGCTTTATGAAAAAAAAAAAAAGAAAGTTGTGTTTTCAAAATTGGAGTTCAAGTTATTTTTACTTCCAATAGTGTTAACATACTACACAGGTCATCAACAAATAAAAAAAATAAAAAAATTTTCATTGTAAGTGGGCTAAAGCAGCTAATTAAAAGTAGTCTAACATAAATGTAAATGCTGTAATTTGATTATTTTAATAAACCATGTAACTTGGATGGATTGGATGCTGGTGTGACCACAGTGCACACGTCTGCTGTTGCTCACAGTGGTCCAAGGGACCGCTCAGGGAGTTTGTGTGTTCGCTCAGACACATGAAAAATTAGAGGGAACATTGTTTGTAAGCATGACTGTACCGACCTTCTGTGAAGCTTTTTGAAAAGGAAGACTTCTTGCGGTGCCTGATGGAGAAACACAAAACGACATCACCCAATATTCTAATCAGTTTAAAACACACACACACAAAACCCTACCTTATGTCGCACTGCCCTGCATTTCCCCTCCTATCATGTTTCCTTTCAGATACGTGACTCAGCCTTATTCATCTAAACACAGGATGCTGAGACGCTGCACGATGAGGTTGCTAAAAGAAAAAGGGCTGAGTGTGCGGTAAGTTTCCTACGAGCAGTCACAGTGTTTACACAGAGAAACTGCAGCTCTGACATCAGATTGGCCGAAATAAACGTGTGTTTATAAGATGACTAATCAGATGTGGTGCCCTAAGAAAAGCCTCTGCGATGGATTCTCACAGAGGCTTCAGTAATATTGTTTTTGGCTACTGAGCTGGAACAGTCTCAGGATGTTACTACCGAAACTAGAGCTCATTAAGCTGTTCAATTTAGGGTTGAGACAAAATACACTTCCGCAGCTGACTTGGCTAAAGAGGAACTACCAAAAAAAAGAGACCCTGTCATTGTTAGTCAGCCGGTTATTATTTTATCAGCTAACTGACAAGGTCTTACCTCTGGCAGATAGCCTGTGCCTCCTTCATGGTGTTCCCTGCAACTAGGATGTGTTGAGGATCGAAGGTCATCATGGCCTGCATTTCTAGAATGGTGGCGTAGGTCAGAGCGTGGTACATGCTGTCTTTGTTTCTGTAAAACAAACAAACAGAAAAACAGTATTTTTTTCTGTTGTGATGCACAGGACGAAAAATATTAAATATTGCATTTTTTTACAATCTTTTACAGAACAACACATTAACATTTGGTTGCTTTTGTATTTTAGATTTAGAATAATAAAACTCGACATCCTGGTTACATAAAGATTAAATCAAAAATACGTCTCATTCTGCTCAGCTGCAAAATCTTTTTTTCAATAATTGAGGACATAAAATATTAATAAGCAGTCATCTATCAGGCTGCATAAATGACAGAACAACAGTGTCGCAACTAAATGATGAATAACTGCTGACAAGAGACGGGAGATACTGAGCACAGTGTCTGTTGGCTTTCACAGTGACAAGGACACCGAAGAACTTGGAGTGTGTACCACCTGCACTTTCCCCACATAAATACCTAAATACTTGTTCAACTTGTTAATAAAGCTTCCTGTTCCTGATCTAAACAGTTAAACAGCTACTAATTAATCAAAACAAGTTAAAGATATACAACATAGGTTTGTGCTATTAATAAGGAGTCCTACTGAAGTTATAGCGGACGGTTTAAACAGCAGTATGTATCCTGTGATTAACACACTTTCAACCATGTCTGTTTGTTGGATCATATATTAAGTGACATAAAGTCAGAGGTGTGCAGGCAGGAATGCTGTCAGTCCGCATGGCCAACATTTCGCTGCTATTCATCGCCAGATTAACTCATGTGACCAGCCTCTGGGATGTTACTCTGACCTCAGACCAGCTCACAATAAACAGATTTTTCACCCCATGAAAACTAGGCCAGCAAATATTAATCATGCTCTACTTCATGTTTCCTAATACAGCTATATCTATATATGTGCACACAAACTGAAATAAAAAGAGGTATGAGGCAAATGGAGATAAATGTGACATCATCCATGTGACTTTTTGCCTGTCATGAAAGAAAACTGCAGAATTAAGTAGAGACTTTTGTAAATTAACTAACTACAAACCTTCAACTGTTTGCTTAAATGAATTCAATCAGCTTTAACTCAGTAAACAAACACCAAACAAGCTCAGTAGCAACCTGGAAACAAGAACGGGCAGTCAGAGAAGGCGGAGGTGCAGACTGAGAAGCAGGGAGATTTGCCTGGGTTACATTTCCATGGCGTCAGGCTCGTTTATGTGAGACAGCAAGTGAAACTCAGGCTGGGAAACCTTTTAAGATGGAATGTGATTTAAATTTAGTCATATGGCAGCAAAATATCCGTCAGATCTCAGTGATGAAAAGGTCATAGCACCGCTGATAGCAGTGAAGCTGGGTCTCCAACATATTTTCACCACGTAGTTCCATAATGAAAGGGAGGAGCTGCTTTGAGATTCGCAAAAACACGTGTGCACCGACACACACCTTGCATTCAGTTGAAGACGATGGAAGCAGCAATGGTAGTTCTGATGAAATCCAAACATTTTCAGTGATTTCTGTGCAGAAATTTGTGGAAATTTGTCACAGAAACTTGTAGCTGATTACTGAATCCTAAAATAACTCCTTGTCTGAATTAACCCTGATAATTTAACTCAAAGAAGACAACAGTACAGGCTACAGAGAAACAACAGCGCAGGTCTATCGAACACCATCCATGTAAACATCTGCATGCGCCCTCTCAAAATGAAAAAACACTTGACTGGTTACTGTGTCGAGCCATTATTCACGTTTCTATATTTTGCAAGGAAAATAGAAAAATATTTCTCAGTTCTTTTCAAGGACACACCACACGCCACCCGAGCTATTCATTTCCATATATGGAAATACAGTATATAGGACAAAAACAGAGCTTGAGCAATTCTAATGAGTTTGAAAGTCAATATTTGGTACGACCTACATCCTTCACCACATGCTCAACTCTCTAGGTAGCTGTAATTTCTTAAAGTAATATTCGGGAATAGTTCTTCAGCTCTTCTTTGGATGTTGGCTGTTTTTGTGTTGTTCTCTGTCAACATGATCCCAGACTGCTTCAGTGATGTTGAAGTCCGGGCTCTGAGGAGTATGGTCAGGCGACGATAGGCTGACCCCATCGTCGATCGTTTTTACAAGGGCGATTTATTTTTTTATTTGCCCATGAGTATGTTTGCTAATAATGATGGAGCTAATAAAAGCAGTGAACATTAAAAGATAATAATAGCGCTGTTTTAACAGCACCCTCTTTCATCTGCGAGCAAATGCCCCCTCCTCAGAGTGCGCCCAAATGCTTGTTGATGCAGCTGCAGAAGCTGGTGATAGCCTAGCATACTCAGCCGGATGGTGGACACGTGCATGCTCATGCAAGTTAGTCGTGTTTGAGTACTTTGCTCGCACTATACGTCTGCACAAGCAGCACAACGCTTTGGTTACATCCTCAGGTTTACCTCTTTTATCTGGTTTAAAGCCAAAGAAATCCAAAATTGGCAACTTTATATTTTTTGTAGTGCTGTCAGCGTTAACACGCCGTCATCACAACTAATGCGATTAACAATAAACCCATCTGGAGCGCAGACTGAGTCAAAATCCCTGAAATGTGTGTGTCAACGCATTTCGGGTAGTTTGTTCATTCTGTGCTCCAGGTGGGTTGAGGGCATCAAAAATCGCGTTAATCGTGATGACGGCGTTAACGCCGCATTGACGCGTTAACGCTGACAGCCCTAATTTTGGGGGGAAATTAGTTCGTCCATGTTTGGACTTCTTCTGTGTTGTAAATGTGCAAATCAGGCCGTGCATGATTGCATTGCTCCGCCCATCAAAAAACCTGCGCATGTGTGAATATATCGCCCATCGTCGATTACTGGACTGACGATTGTCGGCTGGAAAATTTTTGCATATTGCCCAGCCCTACTGGGGAGGCCAATCCATGACTGTGTTTTCCTATCCAGGTATGCTCCTTCTGCACTTGCAGTGTGTTTGGGATCACTGTCATGCTGAACAATGAAGCAGTTGTCAATCAGATGCTTTCTAGATGGTGGCTCAAAATCCGATGGCAGTTTTCTGTGTTGGTAATTCTCTCAGTGGTGACGTACCCAACATGAGTGGCTGAAATGTTGCCCCAAACCATGAAAGAGCCTCCACCAAGTTTTACAGGTAGGTGTAGACACTCAGTACTGTCCCTCTCTCCTGACCTCCTCTGTACATATTGATGATGATTTGAACCAAACCAAAAATTTCACACTTTGATTCATTGGTCTGTATGACCTGTTGCCATTAATTTTCACTCCAGTTTTTTAAAAATGATTTTCTCCTTGTTTCCTTCCTCAAGGTTGGCTTCTTGAAGGCCATCATTCCACTGAGACCATTTCTATTGATGCTGAAGGGCCAGATGGATCTGAAAGTCATGTCCTTTTTCATCTGCAGTAGATAGTGTTTATGCCTGCCACTTCTTTTATCATCCTCCACTTGTCCACTTTCCTCAAATTTTAGCTAATAGCCATTTGGTAATCCCCCTTTTGTTCCAAAAATATTATTTTCTGCCTGTCAAACTGTGTTATCTTTGGCATTTTTAATAGATTCAACTAAAGAAATGGGAATAAATTATGTATTTTTTATGACAAGCTTCTAGCAACAAAGTGCCTGAAGATATAATTCAAAGTTAGTTCTTTGCTAAGTTGTCCGTCATGTGTAGACACAACGCTGGTTCATTGGTTGACTTGAATGATTCATAGGTCCGAAACAAAAAAGAAAACATTTCTCTGAAAGTGCTCCGGTATAAGGATTGGACTGAAAAGGAGTGAAAACGCTGCCAATGTCCAAAGAAAAACATTGAAAGTCCTTCGTTATACCCCGAGAACTATTGCTCAAGACCACAAAATGACAAGAAAGGCTGGCTCATTGGAAACGAATGCAAAGAAATGAGGCTTGACTCAAGGATTTTGACTTCTAATCATAAACAACAAAACACGAGGAGGTCCTGTGAGGGTGACCTGAATCTCAGCTAAACTACAACACAGCATCTAAAATTAAAGGAATAAAGAAATCAGCGATCCAGTAAGATTTTCAGGACAATCGTGACGCTTGAATATCTCCACAGACCGGCAATAAGTTAACGAGCTACACGATGTACTTCCTGTGAGAACCTCCATTCGGTTTCTGCTACTCCTCAGCTGCTATGGTTTGTTTGGCTTTGTGTTTAGCCTCTTCCTCTTCTGCTTCATCTCGCCCTCCAGCTGTCAGTCCACTTATGGTTTTATGTTTTTAGCTGGAGCCACTGCTTTTATACCAGTTTATTTATCACTGCTTTCATTGACTGTTTCACTGCCTCCTGATATGATGCACATTTTCAGTAATTTGACATGTAGTTTGTGGTTTTTCTATCACCTTTAATGGCCATTGTATTTCTCGTAAAGTAAATCAAGTTTCCAGTTTTACAACAGCTTTCAGTTAATGAGTGAAGCATAAATCTACTGTCTCCTGTGTTGAGCTGTCCACCTGCACAAACAGTGCTTAAACCAAGTATTGGTCCATGCTTGCTAACAGCGCACTAATTCCATTTGTCCGTAATAACCGACCCCGTCATAAATAACAGAGGCGGAGGAGGGCTCGCTCAAGACCAAAGTTATCCAAAAGATTCAGGGTGATTGGCGATATGGTGACAGTGACTGTAAGCCACTGACTAAAGTCTCTACAAACACAATATTGTTCCACAGTCAGATTTCCAATTAATATGCACTTTGTATAAACGAGGTCTTGCTCCCATTGCATCCTGGGACGGCCTCCAACTACCTGTGACCATAAACACGAACGTAGGGGTAAATGTAGCAGACACAAGATTGACTAAATAGAAACTGTGTCCACATATGTGTGTGTCCTTGCCCCACATGGCCATGTCACACCACAGCTAACAGGTGGAGGAAAACAAAGCAAATCTGGCCTGCAAGCAAAGGTGCGAGATCTAAAAGTCTGAAGCTAATGCTAACGTCAGACACAGAGCTGCTCTCTGACGCCTCAAAGTTCAAGGCCTGGGCTTAAGAGGCTAAAAAAAGGAAGAGGGAAAAGTAAACCGAGCAAGTGGAAGAACACAAAAGCTGCGGGATGTGAAGATTCCCAGGCTCTACAACACATGATAACTCCAGAAAACATCCCCGCTGATGTGTCCAGATGCATTAAAATGATATACAGCATGCTGAAAGCCCCCCGGCTGTCATTTCCTCTCATAAAAGCTTTTTCTGAGGAGAAAATGAGGTTGTGTGCAAAGCAAACAAAATATAAAAAAATCATTTTAATTGCAGTTCTGCATTTAAATGGAATACAGCCGACTGCACAGGGAGAAACCTTTGAGGCAGAAATCAGGACACCAACAGGAGTGTGAGGTTTTAGATTTATCCACATCGTCAACACGGTTCGAATATTCCCAAATCCAAGTTTAAATAACAAACACCAGGAAAGACAGATAAAATAATAATAATGTAAAAAACAAAGAGTGTGAGTTCATTCACTGTCGTCACACACTGAACATGTCTCTCAGCAACAACACCACACACCGGTTTACTGTTTCAAAACTACAAACACAAAGTCAGGGCTAAAAGGAAGCTATTGTTTGATGCTAGGCAGCACTGGAAAGAAGAAACTGGGGCTGAGGAGTGGCCCACAGTCCAGAGACCAGAGGACGAATAAAAGCAGCGGCACGATAAAGGTGCTGATACGCAGTGGACACAGAGTAACACGATGACTCGTGTTGGAGTACAAACCTGGAGGTAGCGTTTGTACGCGCTGTGTTATTTTAATGTAACTTAAAGCAGCACATGGTTCATATAACCCGTTCACGTAAACACAACAGAAACAGCAATTACAGTTTATTGGCTTTAATGTATCTTGTCTATTAAGACTTTGACACCTTATTTCTTATATCTATTATAGTTTTAACTCTCTATTTTATTTTATTTAACTTTAGATTCAATTTACTTGCCCACTGTGGGTCATTGCGATGCGGTGTTTGTCCTGTACTTAACAAAGAACCGACAAGAAGCTTGACTTTAACTGCAATGCAGTACGATGGTCACAGCTGTCATTGATTCAGGACGCAAAAACATCATCTTAAAGACTTTATTTTCCAAGCAGGTTATGGCCCTGGCAGAGCCTGCTGTGATTTGTCCCAGTTGCTGTGTCATGTCGTCTCTCCAGCTTCAGGTGCCGCCCTTTTGTACAGCCAACTCTTCTCAGCAACTGGGTCAGAGCACAGAGAGAGGACAGCTCCAGGCTCAGGCAGCATTTCTGGTTTTATATGTTGAGGCTGCTGAATGTGGGACCTCTGTGGTGCTTTGGGTGATTTAGCCTTTTTAACTTATTATTTTTACCTGATCAACTTCAGAGTTTTGTTATGTTTCTCTTTTGATGGTGATTGTGGTCTGTCCATCTCTTTTAGTTAAACTGTTCGAAGAAACCTTCGCTTTATTTGCCTCCTTGTCTCCTTTTTCAAACCCGACACTTTTTGTTGTTTCCCCACATAATTGGACCTTCATGGAAACATCACAACACATTAAAAAGCTCCTTCTAATTCTGCAGCCATCTTCAAAGGCTGAATAGTGAATTCATCTTCAATATCTAAGTGTCCTCTTAATTAGAGAAACTGTACTGATCCTGCCACTGGTAAGAATTTAAAGCAGTGAGTGCTCTGAATGCTCAAAACAAATAAAGCACAGCTTCTTAATTCTTAAACTTTTATTGGACATTTTAATTCAATCTAATTCATTTAGAGAAGGCTTTAGATTTTATCATGAAAAACCTAACAGCAATCATGGCAGCATGTAATTCAATTAAAAAGCGATCATCATCGGAACATTTTCAGAAAACTGTGAGAAGGGTTACAAAGCTAAAAGCTCAGGGTCATGACACGTCCACAGTGAGAGACACAAAGTACTCAC
Source organism: Pelmatolapia mariae (assembly GCF_036321145.2). NCBI lineage: Eukaryota > Metazoa > Chordata > Actinopteri > Cichliformes > Cichlidae > Pelmatolapia > Pelmatolapia mariae. The sequence goes on from NC_086246.1 coordinate 49,429,814, forward strand.
AGAGACTTGCAACATTAGGGGACGACTGTCTAAAAGTCCTCCAAGTCACCAAAGATCCAAGAAAGACATTCAAGGAACTGCAACAGGGTTAAAATGGAAGAGCGGCGAGGTGAAATCACCGCAAATCTAAAAAGCTATTAGGAATCCTCTGAATGATGCCTTAACTCACATTTATGACCTTCATATCTTTTGATAAGAGTTCTCATGAGTAAGAAGCGTAAATGTTTGGGAGAGGGTCATCATCATCAAAAAAGACGGACGCTCATAAAAAAAAAAAACATGGTCAAAGTTTCAAATAATGAGGCAAAAGCTCAGGCTTTGGACTGCTGTCAGACTGAACAGAAGCTCCGCCCACCTGCTGTTCAAACCCTCTGTTTGAGAGGGGGAGCCAATCAGCAGAAAGTTGTCTTAAGGGAAGAGGAACTAAAACTAAACTTGTTTCAGACAGAGGCCCAATATCAGATAAATAAGAATTATTTTGAACCGTGAAAGTTACTGAGAACACTCGAAAGGTCAAAGCCCGGCGAGAACAGCACCCGTAGCAGGTCGTTACGCAGGTGGTGCTCCTACCTGCATCTGAGCCGCGCCTGCGCCTCCTCAAAGTCGTTTCTGAGGAACAGATCCAGAGCGGCCATACAGTCCTCGAGAGCCAGCGTCAGGTCTGACCGCGAGCAGCTGCAGAAACAAAACACACAGCAAATCTGGATGAAAACATGCTGAAAATACATCATCGTCAAGTCAATACAAGGATGTAGCTGTGATCAAAGTGTACACAAAACAAGCCTGTGTCATATAAGGCAACCCTAAAAAGTGTTTGTGTCTTTAACTAGGCCCCAAGTATAAAAAACAATCTAAAAAACCCTCATTTTGTCCTACAATCTCCCCTGAATCTTAACACAAGTTATTAAATTCTCTGCACTCCTGCGAGACAGAAACCAAAAGATGAACACAGAGTGAGCCCGACGAGCAAACCGGCTCAAGGGAGTGCTCTTTGCTGTTACTGCTGCTGCTATTTGCATTACAGACATAATCAGCATCAATTACAGCCATCTACATTTAGACAAGGACAAGCTCCGGGAGCAGTTTTTGAGCTGAATCTTTTATTAAAGATAAATCGTATTCATCACACGACCCACATGAGCGTCACGTGACGGGCGTGTGTACGACCTGGAATCGTCCATCTTTGATTTGACCTGCTGTAGCCATGAAACTTTAAATGTATGTTTCACTTCTTAAACTCGGGGAGAAAACAGCAGCCAGAATGTGAAAAACTCAGTAATGACGGGCAGATTAAACAGAGAGAAGTCGTTAAGCTAATGGAAATGCTAAAATAAGAGTGTTACGTTAATGTGCCAAAACATTAAGCTGATTCATTAACTTTGCTTGGATTGTTGCTTGTTTGCTGTGTAATTACTTTTTATTACATTTACTGGATTTTGGAGTAAATGACGTCCATCCCTGTCATGAAATATACACAACTGTTGATTTTTTTTACATTAAGTATTAGCTTAATTAGCTTAATGTAATACTTTGAACCTTAAGGCCACTTTATGCCGATCACACATACACTGGACACAAGTAGAACACAGATTTTATTTTATATTTTTATCTCTTCATCGGCTTGCTATGAAATATTTAATTTCATTTAAAATCCTTTTCCATACATAAGCTTCTAAATGTACAACGGGATGTAAAACATTCAGCCATCAGGTTTGTCTCAGGAAACAGGCACCATCCCGACTTTTTAATATTAGCCTTAAAACGTTCTTTTTTGATAGAGCTTACAGTTAAAGATGGATCAGGTGAGCCTTAGTTATGCTTCTATAACCTGTACCAGGACCCTCCTTACTATCCACTGACAAAGGGTTACATGGTTGTTTCCAAAGAATTTAAAGTCCATCATTCTGCAGTGAGAAAAATCATCCCGAGAGGAAACTCCCCGAGCAAATTCACCCCCAAGGTCAGAGAAACTGCAAAGACACCCAAGAGCTACGTTAGCATGTTAAATGTTAAAGTTCATGACAGTACAATCAGAAAAAGACTGAACAAGTATGACTTGTTTGGAAGGGTTTCCAGGAGAAAGCATCTTCTGTCTAAAAAAAAATTATGACAGAACTTGTGGAACAATGCTGTTTGGACAGATTCGACCAAAATGCAGATGTTTCGCCAAAACGCACAGCACCACCTTTGGCAAAAAGCACCCACAGCACATGGGTGGAGGGGAGAGCATTGGGGCTTGTTTTGCAGCCACAGGACCCGGCACCTTGAGTAAAATCTAAAAACTCTTGAATAAAAAATTATTCAAGAGTCAAATGTGAAGTCAACTGTCTGAGAGCTAAAGCTTGGTCAAAACGGAGTCATTCAACAGACAGAGATCCCAAGCAGAGCAGCAAATCTGCAACAGAATAACTGGGAAAAAAAATCAAGGTGCTGCACTGGGCCAAAGTCCAGACCTCACCCTCATTAAAATGCTGTGGTGGGAGTTTAGGAGAGCTGGGTAAAAGTGAATGCATGCAAAGCTCACAGAACGATGAGAGAGGCTGATACATTTAGACAGAAAATGATGCTATAAGCATTTCGACAAGTTGGGCTGTTCTTAGATTTGACTCCGTTTTTCTTAAATAAACAATGACACAATGTAATATGTCATGCATTGTTGTCCATTTGAGCTTGTATTTAAATAAATCACAACCTGGTCTGGACAAGATTTTTTTTATTATGTCCTGATACGTACAACCTTAAAATTGAAAGAGGGTGTACTCCGTTTTTACGACACTAGAAGCCACTATTGCGTGAAATGACCTCGCTACTCTCTCCCGTATTTTGTGCTTTGTCTTGATTGTGGTTTGCTGTCTTTCTGTGGTCTTGATTTCCCCCCTCAGCCCCATCCAGTCTGGACAGACGGCTGCCCTCCCAGAGGTTTTTTTATGTAGAAAAAGGCGAGTTTCTTTTTGGATCACTGGCTTTCTCTCTATAACACCGTTAGCTCTTTACCTTACAACATAACGTCCCTGAGGGCAACTATTATTTCCATTTAAGTGCAGGAACACACTCTGTCAGTATTACCCGTTCAGCCCATGTCAGCATTAGACAGCTGCAGAGGAATAAAAGAGTCCAACTGAGCACTGAGGAAATGCAGCTACAGCTAACGTGTCTAACACATTCCTGTCCATTAGAAACACAAAGAAGCCATAAACTCACTTCATACATACACATACCACCAGCAGCATGATAGAAAGAAGCACACATACTGGTGCAGCTCTGCTAATGACATGCGGGTGACTGCTGTGTTCACCATATGACCAGCAGGCAGCTGAGCTCCCTGCTAACAGAAACAGCTCCTCTCACTGGTGCACATACTGGTCCGTCTCTGTGTAACACTCAGGTGACTTTAAGAAATGCTCTTTGTTGTCAGCAACAATACACAAACACATACTGACGAAATAGTGCAACCGAAGCTATAAACAGCATTATATAAACATTAGCAATTAGCATACAATGATTAACTTATTTTACCATAGGCTATTTCCTAATTGAGTGTCCACAGATGATACTTTAATATAAAGATCAATAATAAAATCCAAGAGAAAACAATGCAGCACATTGTGCGCACATTTATGTTGTTAATCCTGCAGAGTCACATGTCTTCCACCAGTGGCCACTGAGTGAATCCAACCAGTCCAACCAGAGCTGTTGGTACAGTCCATACCGGTTTTCTGTATGAGTAAAGGTGCAGCGACTACAGAGTATTCAACCTCTGTAAGCCACAGACTATTAGTCAATATTCTCACCTGCAAAAATCCCCAGATATAGGCAGGAACAGATGAAATTACTGAAACACGATAAACCTCCAGCTCACTAATCCAGAGTGAAAACTGAAAACTCAAATACTGCCAGAGTACTTCTGCATTAAAGAGAGAATAACACACATATTACACTGAAACAGTGACACTGACTGTACTTAACCTGTTCTAAGAGTCATGAACCTGCAAGAAGTGCAACATTAATTTTAGTCACCCTGTGACCTCTCAGTCAAAGTCCCACCTTTAAAATATAACTAGGGCCCAGTTCAGAGTTTAAATGATAGGCCTACAGAAGAATTAAGAAATGCTATTACTTACACCAAATGTATAGCTTAGCCAAACATTTATTCTAAGCTTACCCTAAATCTTTACCCGAGGCATGTTTACTCATTATTTCCTCTCAGGCAGATTTTAGATTTTAAAAAGTTGCTTTATATTGTAAGGTAAAGACACTACAATACAAGGCAGAAAACCCAACAATTAGACAGTCCCCTATGAGCAAGCACTATGTGACAGTAAGATGGAAAAACTCCTTTATGACAGGAAAAAACTCCAGCAATTCCAGGTTGAGGGAGGGGGGGCCATCTGCCACGACCGGTCAGGAGGGTGAGGGGAAAGAGAGGAGAAAAAGGGAGAGCATAGGGAGACGGGACAAAACACTGACTATAGAAAATTTAATAGCATCCAGGAATGGAAAGATACAAGCATCACGGGAAGTCCCCCTGCAGCCTGAGCCTATTGCAGCATAACTACAGGGATGGTTCAGAGTCACCTGATCCAGCCCCAACTATAAGCCTTGGTAACAAAGAAAGTTTAAAACTTCAACTTAAATTAGTGGAGTCAAATTACCTGTTAGACTCAGACCACAATGATACTCAGATAGATAAGGAATCATTAAAAACTGCAGTGTCAAAAAACGCAGCAGGTTTGTGTGCATGTTACATAAAAGAGGGCTGATTTTAATAATAAACCACATTTTTTGTGCTACTGGATTCCTGTTGTTCATATTCTTTAGATAAAGGTTGAAACCTGTGTCTGCAAAGCTGAGGACAGCAAAACATTGGTGGATATATCGTTTCCTTATAGGTGGAAACCGACTCAACTGGTACCGGCTGACTGGAAAACAAGATTTTGGCACCTTAAACGCAATCTGAGAAGAACAAAAATAAAGGAAATGGACTGTGTGAAGGAAAGAAAAGGCAGAAAGAGGAGAGTGTGCGAGGTTCAGGCTGTGCATACCACGCATTGTCCAAATAATTTAATTAGGTTCAAGTCAGCAAGTCTCAAATTCTGCGTTGATTTCTCCAGAGAGCAAATTACACAATGATGATCATTATCAGGCAAAGGCGCGCACACACACAGCCACTATTCATACACACTCACACACCACTGCATGTGCTGATGCAAACCAATAAGTGCACACATGCACCCACACAACCACGCACACACCCTTTCCTGGAGTGACAAAGCATTAGTTTTATCAACTGTGTGTCAGAGAGCTTTCAGCACATCAGACAGGCTGGTATAACATGTTCAAAGGCCTTGTTACGGTGAGCCGGGAAACAAAAGAAACGAGCAGCTCCGACAATAAATCGAGCGAGTTTGTCCACATGCCTGAGAGACAGGGGTGGAAAACACAAACATCACATGAGAATGGAAACACGGCAGCAAAAGTCACATTCACAGAGCATCTCACTCTCTCCCGACTGAATGAGAAACACACGTCATCCCAACATCAGCGCATCTTACCCGTTCGACAGAGTCTCTTCCTCCCCTGACATTTTCATCTGGCAAAGTGTGTGAGTGTGCGGAAGAGACGCAGAGAAAGCGACTAAAGTAAGAGAAAGAAAATAGCAGAAGTGGCTGAGAGCCCGGGGCCTTTCCAGCAGTGCAGTGTAATGCTGTGTGTCTCTTTCTGTAGCAGCAGAAACAGCAGAAGGTTAGGCAGAGAGAGAGAGCGTGAGAGAGAGAGGTAGGGATGAATGAATGAGAGAGAAAACGAGGGAGGAACGAGAGGTAGGACGCAGAAGCAACAGCAGCCCTTAATAAGACTGGGATGACTATCACACATGGAGAGAAAGCCTGGCCCATCTCTTCCGATCATCACCCTTATGCTCCACACTGCAGTCTCCGCTCTGATTGGTTAATGCAAAATCAGGAGCTTGGCCGAAATGCCCACCATTCACAGTCAGGGGATTTTTCTGTGTAAGTGAGGATACTTCCAAAAACTAAACGCTGGAGGAGCAATGTGCTAAAAGCAGAAGTGTTCATAGTCACAAAGCCATTTTTCATCATAAAAAGACACAAACGCTTTCCGCCACTGTAGGTGGGAAAGAAAGCGTGGCTTTCTGAGGAGCAGCTGGTCAGGGCTGCTGCAGAGGCTGCTCACTGCAGCGGGCAGACAGTCCAGAAATAGACGTCGATGCAGCGCAGCGGCTCGAAAATGTAGACGCACGAGAAATAATGTGAATGTGAAATAATGTGAATAGAGAACGGGAGCAGTGCCAGGACTTGCAGCTGTATATCACTGTAAACAGCCCATTGCCAGTCATCCATTAGATGTGAGTGAGTGTGAATGGGCGAGAGAGTGCCATAAACACATGTCGGCTGTAGTGTCTCGACCCGCATCTTTAATAAGCAGTTAAAACTACTAAAAAAGCAGAAGTAATCAGAGCTGTCAGGCTTTATGTTTTACATACAGAGTCGAGGAGTTTAATCCCAGTTAGCTGTGCGGATTTACTTTTTTGGCCAATTCTTTTGTCTTAATTACTGAAACTACAAACAAGTCTGTGTCATAACATGATTTATTTAGTAATATCTCACCACTGCATACTCTCCTCGGACCACTTTTGTTAAGCACCGCCTCCTTTTTCTTTCATCCCACTGGCTGTGAAGCCATGCCCAGATAATGCATTCACTAGTCAGCCACCGTGACCTTTGTGTAGTGTTTCCTGCATAATCGTGGGTGTTGTTCCCAGAGGAATCATGGGTAAACTTCCTGAATCTCAGCCCAAGGTGGGTTCGCCGTGACCACGCTTGAGCAAATATACTTGATGAGTTTTCACCTGTGACGCTGCACGCAAAGCCGAGGCTGACGTTCTTTGTCTTTGTTTCATGCATGACCCAATGTGTGCTCGGGTGTGTGGCATGCCACATACTGTCAGTTTGACCTTTTTAATCTGCAACAGTGTGTTTGCTCTGAAACATCAAGATGCTAAATACATATTCATGTTTACTGTCACATTAAAAATGATGCAAAAGCAGCAAAATCTCACATCTGACTAGCTAAACCAAGGAACAGTACTTCTACACTCAAGGTGTTATTAAAATAAATTTATTTTTAGTGAAACTGTTTTATTAGACAGCTAAGCGTACATGCCACACGATCATATAACATATGGTAATTTGCTGTTTTTGTTTCCCTTCAAAGGTCTTATGGCGCAATCACAGCATGTTTATGAAGCCACGGCATCTTTGCCCATTAATAAACCTTTAGAAGTTTAACCACCACTCAGCCTGCATTGTTATATATAAATTGCTTCCTTCCCAGAGGTGTAATGTAAAATATCCATAGCACCTATGTTTATGTACATGATTATAATGTTTATATTTAAATACTTTTTTTCCTGGTCCCAGGTTTTTAATGAGATTACTGTGAGATGTAATAGAAATAAGCAAGTTTGCGTTCTCTAGTCCTGATTCCTGGTTATTACTACATACATATTTCTACTACTAACTGGTTTTGCCTCAAAGTTGTAACTGTTCCCACATATTTAGCCCCAGTTTCTGGCTCGTTATTATCCAGTTACATACATTTCAGTGTGTTTAGTCATGTATAACCACTGGTAGCAGATAATGTATTAATTAGTTCAGTAATTAAGTGTTACTAACTTGCTATTGCCATGCTCATGTTTCCACTTAAATACCCCACTATTACCATGTTATTACCGAGTTTAATAGAAAGGGCTACCAGGTTAAATAAAGTATTTTTCTGAAAGATTTTCCACTGATGATTTACTGAATTATTGCCATCAAATTACTGACAAAACAAATCTGATATAAAAAATTCACCTGATACAGCTGCATCAGTTTGTTCCTCAACGCTGGAGGAAAATACTGACCGTTAATGAGTCAGTATTACCTGTTATCAGATACTATAACAGCCACACATATTATTCCTCTCTTCAAAGTTTAACTGTGAACCGAGCTCCACAAAGATCAAGAGACAGCATAAAGCTTACACTCATGTGACCACGCTAAGGGCTTCTTACATATTACTGCTCCCATGAAAGCACAATCGCGAGAACAAAGCCCTCTCAGTGTCCGGCGCAGAAACAAGAGGGGAAAAAACATCTATCTTTATAGAGAGTAGTAAAAAGAAAAGCTTAATTGTTGCTTTCATCTCTCGTGTTTGCTGTGAGGAGATCAGAGGGTCATGGGTTTAAATTGAAGAAAATTAGATTTTCATTGCCGTCCTCATGGTGCAAAAACACTCCTGCACACTGCCCAACTTGCAAAAACACATTCGTTTACAAAGTTTTGGTTTTTCACTTTGATCAGGCAAACAGGTTATGACATATTTAGCAGGTAGTGGGTTCCTATTGGCCACATCGATGCACCTGTCACATGACTGAGGAGTCCAGGCTGTCGCACAGGGATGTGAATTTCAGTTCACATCGATGTGCGATGTCTCTGGGGTTTTTTGAGGACCCGGTTTGCCAAAATAAAAGATCTCAGAGCCCACAAACATGTGATATAAAACAAATTAGAAGCAAATCAAATGTTTAAAGCTTTTACATACAAACAAATGTTGATTTATCAGCACATCTTAACACGTCTTCAATTAAAAACAGCAGCTGTTCACTGAAATAAAACCTTTTAAAAAATATCTATAAAACTAAAACTAGCTGCCAGTATTTTATAAGCATCTAAAACGTCCTTTCACTTTATTACGTGCTTCTGATCTTATCAGACAGACACACATTTCTTCTCCAGGCTCTGAACGCTCATCATAGCTTGAATAAGCAATGATTTCACGGTCACACTCAGTCATAACTAAAGTGCTGAGAGATGATGTTATTCTCAGGTTCCCTCTGTCTGAATTATTGATATCACAAGCAGCAGGAGAAGCTGCCCGTGAACTCCTAACGACTTTGTTACCTCAACATGTGCATCTTTGTGTCTCGATGAAACCAAACATTTCTGTAATCTAAGCCTCAGTTTTCGTGTATGATCTGAGAGAGCTCACAGGCCAGTCTTACCCATTCGATGGATCTGTTGACTCCAGACCATCTTTGTCGTCCGGTATCTGTAACCTGAAACACGGGAACAGAATCGGGGCTGTTTTAGAGAAAGGAGAGCAATCTCGAGGGATGAAAACCAGCTGAAAGACAAGCTGTTGTTTGAGGAACACGATCGTGAGAGAGAGAGAAATATGGACACCGATATATGAGGACACTCCCAGGCCACTTAGTTCTTCACAATGACTCGCTGATTTCTACAGATATGAACTTGATGACTTTCAGGGAAACCTGTGTGAGATTGGTCTGATGTGGGAGCAAATACTGGTCAAATTTATTTAAATTTGTTAAATTACATTTGTGAACTTAAAGAAACTTACTTGAAGTCTGTGATGATGGAGTCCAGCTCTGGACTGTTTACATCTGACAACCTGAGATGAGAAATTCAGATGAGTCTGAGCGTAACCGCGTGCCAGAGTTGAACTTATTGTTATGCTGTAATCAGAGCCACGATTAGCAGCGGCTTTATGTTTTCTTTGTTCCTCACAGTACGAAAAAATGACGTGCGCAGTGTCACCGTACCGGCTCGGGGAGTCCGGGCTGTCAGGTACGTCTTGTGGATTCATTGCATCCCTGTGAACAGGTCAAAGGTCAGCTTGGAAAAAAACCCCACAAGACTGAATCTCATTAAGGTAAGAGGAGGATGTTAGCTGGGAATGTCTGAGGAGAGAAGGGCTGTAGCGAGAACGTGAATTCTTCCAAAAAACTCTCGGATAACTTTTGAAATACTCGATACTATTCCAGCATATGACTGAGTATTTTCTTCTTGTCAGTGTCCCAGCATGTTTTTAAATATGCTTCTGGCATCAAATTCATAATGAGAATTGATAAATAAAACTGACACCATCAATATTCAAATATATATAAAATATATGTAAATAATGTGGAATGCATTCTGATTTACCTACACTTTACATACAGCCTGAAGTGGGCTGCTAATGCTGCATCAATATAAACATCATACAATCAACAGATGTCCTGTAAAAACTAAAGTTGTTTCTTTTGGAGTGAAATTGCTAAAATTGTTTGTTATAGTTAGAACTTTATTTACACATGAATGTGTAACAAAACACAAGAGAGACCCAAGCTAAGTGTTGGGCCCCTTCATTACACCTGAGGGATCATATTAGTGGCTAAACACACGTAAGTGTTACATTATTAGACTTTTCTCCCTTTTTGGAAAATAAAGTATCAGATCCACTTCCCTCTTTGAGCCTCAAACAGCTGGAAAGTACCTGAAATGACCAGGTCAAAGGGAAAGGCCAGCTTGAAACCTTGCAAGTATTATAATGGGACACTGGATAATAAACATTCAGTATGAGTTATCTTAGGAAAAATAAGCGAAACATGGGGCAGTAACATAAAACTGAACTGTTTACAAACACCTCAGAATGATCAGCCTGTTAAATCTGACTTTCACTAACAGTAAAAAGCTCGTGTGGTCCTGACTGACACATCATGAGCGTAAGGTTGACTAACAGGATGGAGAATGGGAACAAAGACTGACACACTTATAATAATAAAGGCACTGAGAAGGAACACGACACCAAACATCTCAGGAGGCTGCTTCCGCCTCTTCCTTTATTAACTACAGAGACTCAAACACACACACCGGTGGTTTGTGTGGTTTATTAAAGGGTCCTGGAAATCTCGTGTTCACAGGCTACAGTGTGCGCTAAACAACAATCTCAGCGCGATGACACGATAACCTCAGGCCAGCGCAGTCACATGATGCTTAGGTTTAAAAAAAAAAAAGTGCGATTAAATCCCCGCAGCCGGCCTGACTTTGGAAACAGACAAGCACGGACACGGCCAGCCAAGACGCGCTGTGATCTCCGGGAGCTTTTTTCTTCCACTCACCTTTTGCTGTCATGTTTCTTCACGCTTCGCCTCCAGCTGTTCATAAAACTCATTCCACAGCGCAGGAGGACCAGCAGCGACCGGAGAGGGTTACACAGCGGCTCACACTCACGTCACACGGGAGCAAGTGGGAAGGGAAAGCGGCTGCTGCTGCGCGTCTTCCTCCTTCCTGACGTGGAAAGGTGTGCTGCTCTCATCAACGCAATAATGACTTTCTATTTAAATGTAGAGGAATGCAGCCGCTCGCCCCGCGGTCCTAAAGCTGTCCGTGTTAGGACGACGCTACAGACAAGGAAGTAAACACAGGCGAAAATAATATTCGTAAATATTATCTTAAATGCCCAAAATACTAAAAGATATATATTTTTACAAAAAATTATATTTAAGCAATAACTGTGAAATAATGTTTATTATTTTTTATTATTAAAATAATTTTGTTTAAAAATAGATAAATGTTACATAGATTTTCTATAAAATTACAGAAGTGCTTTTTATAATATTTCTTTTAATTACCTAATTAATTTATTTGTATTTATTTGCCCAGCGTGTTTACAGAAATACTTGAAAGGTGACAAAAACGTAAACACAGGTTGTTTATAAATATTAAAGGTGCTTATGATACTATAATTTTCTTTATAATGTATTTACAGCTAAATAAAAAAAACCGGATATCTTCTTTTTACTTTATAATATTTAACTATAGTATCACGATGTTTAAACTAAATATATACCCTTGTATTCAGAAATGAGGACATCTGAGAAATATCAGGTTGGGCAGTCTGGAGACTAAATCAATGAGGCTGAGATTATTTTGGATATGTGTAGAGGATGGATCGTGGATATATTGGAAAAGGAAGGTAATTATGGAACTGGCAAGTAGGAGGGAAAGAGGGAGATTCCAGAGAAGATTCGTGGATGTAGAAGGATGGCATGCAGAAAGATGATGTGACAGAGGGTGCTAGGGATAGGATGAGATGGAGGCCGATGATCTGCTGTGGTCATCCCTAAAAGGAGCAGCCAAAAGCATGAGACACTGTGAATCCATGTCACCTCCAGACAATTACTCTCTCGTTATCCCTCCTGACTGACTTCTCTCTAGTTTTTAAGCTCCTCCCGGAGGTTTGCTGTGTCTCCTGGGATCTGGTGCTTTGTACGAGGAGAAACAGGAGGGGCACTATCACGTGTAGATGACAATAGATTAAGAAGATGCTCTGGAAAAAAAAAAATGCACCAACTGCAAAACTACACATTTTTAATATTTATTCTGTTTCAATTAAATGCATTACATGGCCAAAGCCTTCCAATAATGATTTTTCTTACAAGTTAGGAAGTACAAAATAAAATACAATTAGCCTGAAGCTTAAAAAGCTTTATGGATAAGCCTAGAAACGTACAGTAAGTGGTTCTGGTTTTGTGAAATGTGCAGAATTGTTAAAAATGACAGTAACCTGTTTGAATACATGACAATGAAGCAATGAAACTAGTACAACAAGAGACCCGGAGAGCAGACATGCAGCTGTGCTCTCCCATATTTACAATAAACTTCATTGTAAGAGAGCGAGAGCTCTCAGTAGGAAGTACTGCATCAACCACAGACAGTACACTGGTTAGACATGAGAAGAGGAAACTACCTTCTTGCTAAACATTAAAGAAGTAAGAACAGGAAGAGCTGTCCAAAACGTTGTGCATTATTTGATAAGAAATGAGCTAAGGTAATGAGAGAGCACAGGCCTCTCGCACTTCATCGTAGCCTTTCCTCAGCAGAAAACCTTCTGTCACGTTTAGTAAAGGAGCTTTCCTGTGCCGCCGTGTGGCTGTTAACAGGCCCGATAACACAGTGCAATGTGAGCGTGCATCCGAGGTCTTTTGCAAGTTAAATCCCTGCAGATGTCGAGGTGCACGGCCAGAAAATACACCGCTCTAACGAAAAAGTAGAAACACTTAACAGCTTTCACCGTGTTTGTGTAAGACTCTGAAATCCAGGGAGTCTCTCAGAGCAGAAAAGACTCCTGGATAAAAAGAAAAGAAAAGAAAAATCGTACAAATGGTAACAAGTGAAGCACCGACTCTGGCACATGTTGAAATGGGACCAAATGTTCACGTGGTAACATGACAACTGCACGGTTGTATGCTGTAGTTATCCATTCAGCATTCAAGCTGCTGAGGAGCCCTTGAGAGTTTCCCTAAAGGAAATCAATCAGGATTAACGACACAGTTAATGATCAGTTAAGGTAGGATCCACGCTTACAATCATCTACGACAACCTTGCGTTTTGCTACATTCTTTCATGTCGGGCCACAATGAATTGAAACTTTTAGACCGATTTAAAGATCCTAAAGTACTTGAGAGAAACTTAGTTTGCATGTTAGAAAAACAGATCGTGTGCTTTCTGTTCTGCATCCTACTGTAGTGTGCCCTAGTTTTGAATGCAAACCAAGCTGTAGTCATAAAATGTGATGGCTGTAGTTTCATTCCTTATTACCTCCCCCGACACACACACACAAATCAATGCTTTAATGCTCACGACACAGGTGCTACGGTGAGCAAGGTAGGACTGAAATTTCAAAGGAAAAGGTAGCTGTGGCAGATTTGTTCCATTTTAGTATAAATCTACACATTGTACACATTTCACATCTTACAGGAGCCGCAACTTCCAGTTAAACACAAAGAAATGTTGAAATATCCTGACCTACTCTAAATGAAGACAAACAAAAAAAATCATCCTGTACGAGAGTGGGACAAAACATGGTCACTCTGTTAGAAAGGGCCTACAGAGTTATAGAAACAGAACAAACTGGGAAACAGAATCTCCCCAGTTTACTGTGGTTCTTTCAGAAGTTTAATCGAGAGCCAGAAAAGAAAATTAGGGGAATTCTTGAGTTCTGGAAAATTAGCACGTCTATTAAAATCTCATCACAAAGAGAGCTGAGATTTAATGAAATGTAGCGAGTTTGTTTAGTGGTTTCGAGTTCGCGCTACAATAAATTACATTCTGGGGACTTAATGCAGCACTTGCTGCCTAGATTTTAAATGAAGGGAAAACGACGTTAACACTAAAACAAGTTTTCACTTGCACCTTCGTTCTAAAAAGGGGGAAAGAAAAAGGGAAAACGTTACGCTCCTCTGTCAAAACCACGGAGACCAACAGAGGATGGACAGTCAGGGGGGTTGAACGAGTTAGAGATGAGTTTTGAGTCTCTTCATGGGGTCAGCAGGTGATGCTGAATCAGTCCTGTACAATCCCCACTTTGCTTTGGTGCTTTCTGGGCTGGGCCGGGCCAAGCTGTGCCGTGCCGAGCCAGACCAGTAGAGGGGAACGGGGCCTCCTCAGGAGAGTTCAGACTTGCTGAGAGCGATGGCCAGCTCCAGGTCTTCTTGCTCCTGCTGGGTGAGCCTGGCGAGTCGCTCCTTTTCCTCTCGCTCGCTCTCGCGCTTTGCCCACTCTATCATGTCTTCCTCGGTTGGATACTGCTCCATGAAAACAGAGGAAACAAAGAAACATACGCACACAATGGATGCAGTTTTGAAACATTTGAAAACCCACCAGCAGCAGACCTTTTTCCTTCAAAGTGGACACTGACTGATTTGTAATCACCATTTATGTGCCAGTAACCAAAGACAGTGAGTCAGGACGCACAATTGTAGGGTGCCAAAAAATAAATAAATTAAAAAAAATCGTGTATTGGAGTCTAAATTTGTAGTTCTGTGCCCATTCTGAGAGAGGTGCATCATAATGAGGTCTAAAAGAAATCCAGACTTTTGCAGACCTCCCAAACAAATTAGAAAAAAAGAAAAAAGAACAGGAAAGGCGATTGAAATTGATTTCCCTTTATCCAAATGACCAAATGAAAACAGTCCTCCCTCCAACATATATACCCTTGCAAAGTTCCTGCAGCCACATGATCAGGGCAAAAGCAGGGACTGCGATGCTAGAAAAGCCTGAAGACAAACAGGCACAGCTGTAGGACCACAATCACATGCACTTAAAGCTCCACGGTCACAAAAAGAGTAGGAAGGAAATACAGTCCACTGGTTAAATTGGTTAATCATTGCAGACTGTGTAAATATGTTCATTATTCTTAACGAATGACAGACAGAAGCAGCAGAGGTCATCCCACGTGCATCCAGCCATGCAAAGGAGAGTTTCCTAGCAACTGTTTTAGAGCCGATAATAACAGGTCACGGTATGCAGAACATGCACGAGAAGACGTGTACAGAATGTGATGGATCTGACAGAGAACATGCACTTATCAGTTTGCAGACAACATCCCGCCAATTCTCTTAAATATGAATGAAATCAAATATAAATAAGATACATGGAAAGAGAAATGGTGCTTTTTATTCCACAGCTTTAAGAGAAAAAAAAGTATTTGTTTTTCATGTTAAGATACTTTAAAGGATCATTACAGAGTTCTACATGTTTTAGTTCATTTACTTGACAGCTCACCACACTGTAGGTTCTCAGAAACGTGATTTCCTGCTTTCTTTGTATCCGTTTGTCTCGCCGGGTACCAAATATACACACAGATCAACCTGTGGCCAAATGAACCTTCCTTGATATGAATCTGTAATGATTAATAATGCACCGAACTTTATTACTGTTGTGCCTATGTGGTAATTTAGCAGCGCTGCATAACAGTCTCTGTTTGCAGTGGCACTATAATGCAGAAGTTACAGAGCTGACAAGCAGCAGAGGGGTTTTTATGGACTGGGAAATCATCCTAAATGCAACACATGCTTTGGGAAGTTATCAGCAGTAAGCTGAAGCATAGTCCAAACCTCTGATAAATGAACTGAACATGTAAAACACTTGATCCTTTAAACTCAGGGATTCACAGATGGTGATGTCATGGATGCACATAGAAGCCGGAGATGGTGGCCTTGATTCAACACTTTATTAAACTTTAACAGAGGTGTAAAGAAACACAGAGAGAATACAGACAATCTGCTTCTCCACAACACACTGCTGACCACACGAGGGCTCGGACACAAACTAATGAATGAATGAATGGATGGATGGATGGATGGATGGATGGATGAACAGAGGAAAGCCTGTATAAACAAACAGCAGCAGAGTAAAGGGGAAAGGAAATTTTGATGATTTGAGAAACGGTGGAGGCACTGGTGTAAGTCAACGAGAGTCAAAGACACAGTTAGTGCATGCAGGTCGGCGACTGACAGGTACATGCGAGGGTGCTCACGTGACAGGAGAGGATCAACAGTGTTCTGATGTGATGCAACTTCTCAGTTCATTTCCATGCAGCATTAAAAAGGGTTGAACTAATAGAACTAATTTGACCACCATCACCCGAAGATTAACCCACACAATCATCTTCCTCTTGGTTCCTTTTATTTATATCATGTTAGATATATTAATTTTGGAAGCACATTAATGAATGAGAGGAAAAAGAAACCCCTCCACCATTCTTTGGGTTTAAGTTTTCACAGCAGCCCGCACTTATTTAATGTGGTATTTCTAGGCGAGGTTAGGTGTTTATCCCAAATCAGTGATGTTAAAAACAGCAACTTACTGAAAAAGTTTGGAGGTATAAAGAGTATGAATGCAGTACTCTGCAGCTCATGAGTCAAGGTCAACTGATGCCACTATGCCCCATGGGTAGGGAAAATTTCCCTGAGACAAATTTAGTGTTAAAAGAAGCATAAAAACTCGGATAATTACATCAGTAATTATTGGATTAGACTCTAAACTTGCACAGGAAGTAATGTCAATGTGACAAAGTTGGGATGGCTAATAAAAAGCCAAATACAAGCAGCCTGTCATCTCTCCATTCACTGCCAAACATTCTGGACTTATATATAAATGTATCTATAATTTCTATGCATTTCCTCACAAAGTAAGAGTGCATCTTCAGTCATAGAGTTAAATGAGGTGAAATCTCATTATGAATCCATTATAGAGCGGGGTGAAAAGAAATGTTTACAGGGTTAGACAGCATTGTATTATTAACAATAGTCTAAAATATACACAAGCAGCAGAAATGCAAAAGAAAGCAAAAGAAAACCCAAAACAAAACAAAAATACAAGATTTACAAGATTTTATTGTTTTAACTGGGAGAAGCGTATGAATCATGTAACATTACGAGCCCATGCTACCGTGTGAAGCTTTTAATAAGCTGGTTAGTTCACTTTAAGGCTCGTCACTGGCAGTGGATGGAGTGATTTCAAAAGCTGGCCTGATTTGCTCGGAGGGTGTATCCTTATTGAGTAACTACATGTTGGTTTACAAGGAGGAAAAAAAAAAAAAAAAAGAGCGAGAGAGAAGAGGGTGTGACTATTGACATTCAGGTGGAGGTGAGGGAGATGGGGAGAGGGAGTTGCTCACTTTGTCAAAGCTGGCAAATCCGTCAGCTTCCCGTGCGTTGCGGCAAGGAGGGGAGGAGGGGGCGAAGGGGTCGGCTAAAGGATCCTTTGCAGGCAGGGAGGAGGAGGAGGAAGAGGAGGAGAAGTCTCCTGAAGTCTGTGGCATGAAGTTTCCTCGTCGATGGAAGGAGTCGGAGGACTCCGTTCTATTGATGGATGATTTCTTACCTGACAGGGCACAGACAGGCAGACTCAGCAAAGGCAGGTTTTATTTCATGAACACTGTTGGCACATCCCCAGACGTGTGATAGCTGCAACAGCTCCAACCGAACAGAGTTACATGCACTTTTTGTTTTCTGGATAACAGGATTAACTGACCTGGAGGTGGAGGAGGAGGTCTGGTAGGCGTACCCGTTTTTGGCGGCAGGGCTGGGGGCACATCAGAGCTGGCAGGTTGGCTCTCTTCCTGGAAGAGGTTCCTGCTGTCGACTCCAAACTGGTCAGCACCATTTGACTGGAATGAAAAGGTCCAACCAAATCAAATATATCTATTACATAAGCAGGAAGGCGCATGGATTTACTTAAGAACAGCACAGAGGCTGTGTCATCACTCGCAAGCTCTGCTGCACATCAGTAAAACCTCGATATATGAAGGTACAGGTACTGTGGTGTAAACAGCAAGTGTGAAATTAGTGTTTCCACACCGAGTTCACAAGAGCTCTCTGCACAGTAGCTCAGCAAATACCCGGAGAAGGCCACAGGATTTACTACTATGCAGAGACAGAGGCATTTTTGTGCATATAGATTCCTTTCCATGCATACACGGGGCTTTTTATAGTTGCAAATATAAACCAAAACTAACACTAAACTGGATAATTATTTATTATATATGATGTATATACGATGCACAAAACGACGTGATAGAGGATATATTAAAAATCTGGAAATTACCTTTGCCAAAGCACTGAAATCTGCAAAGCCTCCTCCAAATGACTCATTACCAAACACAGCAGCAAACGGATCTGAAACATCAATGAAAAACGACCGAGTGCATGAAATCAGCAGCACTTCAATGCCTCATCCAGCATCTTATTAACAGAAAAGCACATTTTACTTTATTTATTTTTCATTATTTTCTTATTTGCTGCTATGAGTTCTGTCCCCAGTGGGTGGTGCCATGTGTACCTGCATCTGAGGAGGCACTCACTGTAGTACCACCGGGAGCAAAAGGGTCATTGGATGCTGCGGTGTCCTTCTAAACACAAACAAACACATCAGACGTTTTTATAATCCAGCCTGAGTGGACAAATATGGAAGAAATATAGTGTCATCAGAATCCAACTATTTTTAGACATTGAATTTATAACACTGAATTTTTATCCTCCAAATTTCCCTGCAAAAAATATTCACCTGCAAAAATTCGCCTGCAAAAAATTCACCTGCAAAAATTCACCTGCAAAAATTCACCTGCAAAAAATTCACCTGCAAAAATTCACCTGCAAAAAATTCACCTGCAAAAATTCACCTGCAAAAATTCAACTGCAAAAATTCACCTGCAAAAGTGATGACCTTAAATGACCCAAGCCAGAGCAATCAGCACTAGATCGAGTCGAGCGGCTCTCAGCCAATTAAATTACGCTGTTTGATCACATGACATGTTAGCCGGCAGTGTCTTCTGAAAAGAGAGCTGTTTAGAGGTGAGTGATTAAGTTTTTCTCCTAAATAGAGATCATTACAGAACGCCTAGTCCTACTTAAAATACCATTCATTTTTCTTTTATCATCTACTCGAACTGAGGAAAACGTTTGACTAACTCAAAGAAAATTTCCGCGCCTCCCCTGCCTGTCTGCAGAGGCAGTTTTGAATTCAGGAGCGGCATGATGGCAGCGGCAAACCCTGGCGGTTCTCCGGTAAGTATATTATGTTTTATCTTCAAGTTTGTCTTTTGAAACGTTAATTTTATTTAAATCCGTTGGTCACGTATAAGGTACACAGACGGGGTCTTTGCTCAACTCGTCTGATGCGTGTCTCACTAAGCGCTACATGCTAGCATCCTGCTAACCGAGCTAACCTTTACATGCTGTGCTCTACAAAATAGGATACTCGGTACAAAACCATAATCCGCAGATATTGATAGATAGACGAACACTGCAAATATAATGTGGGAAACGAGAACGGCATTGGGTTAAGGGGTAAAATACACTATGAATAAAGCCATAGAGTGAATGGCTGCCATGGTTGCAGAACGGCCTGATTTAATGACTAGAATGGGGAAGAGTGAGGAGAAGTGAACCAACCAAAGCCACAAAACACGGTCAGGCAAGGCGGGAATAGGGCAGTGATATGTCCGTCAGTATGAAGTTGGTGTGTGCTTTGGTGAACAAAAACTCGAGACCCGTAGCAGGAAGATGGGAGACTCGTGTTTCACTGGAATAGTGGTGAATTAAAACATCATTTGTTGGGGAAATTTAGGTGTAAATGCATCCATACAGGCGAGACAGAGGCAGACCAGGCAGTGAAGAAAACAATGCACACATTAGAAATATTAAAACGGAAATATGGGATTAATATAACATACAATTAGGGAAAATTAAAGGAACACAATGTAAATTATACTGTAAAGTCATTAAAACAGCATAACCTGATTAAAAGAAACATGTAATTGGGTAGGATGGTGATGATGATGATGATAATAATAATAATAATAATATTAAAAAAACATGTACAAGATGGGCATGTATACTTGTACCCAGAATTTAACAACTATAAAGTTGTGGCATGCCAGTACCTTACCCCATCCATTATATCCACACTTTCAGAAAAGGATATGGTCAATATCTTTACAAATACTATCTAAACTTAAACAGATAGCATAAGTTAAACGGGATATTCCCTCTGCGCTCTCCTAGAGTGAATACATCAAATTAAACAAATAAGTAGTCTATGGCATTTAAAAGTGGTTACCTACAATTCTGAAATGATAATACTAATTCTTATTGATGATGATATTGTATTTGAAATCCTGGTGTAACACTGAACCCGACATCATAAAATGATTACCCTTGTAATGTCAGGGAGCTACAACCAAGGAGGGAAAATATTACTATCTCACCCCTTGTATCCAATTACATAACAGCACTGCTTAGTAAAGGTGTTGAATTAGCTGGGTCGCTCAGTTTGGGGAAAATTGTGGGGAGCCTGCAAGGGCCTCAACTTCTCCATTCCCACAATGTGCAACAAATGGGCACAGCTGATCTTCAAGAGTGGAACATCGGCCAGTTACTTCCAACTTTAACGTGTTTTTGCAAAAGTATTCTTAAAATTGTCTCTTTACACAGATCATAATGATACAAGATGGCACTTGTGTAATTTCCTATAAATTCAATAAATCTAAATAATTGTTATCAACCCAGTAAATCCTGAAAAATGTTTTAACAGCTGTGTTAAATTAAACTTCATACTGACACATGCTGGAAAGTGCATTCATGAGACAATTCATGTTTTATGCCTTCTAGAGCAGTAGCAATCAAAGACTTTAAGGATTCTTTTACATTTTTTAAAAACACTCTGATTAAGGCATAAGTTGTTCTTTATCATCAGATCTAAGTTTGTTTAAAGCTTCGAATGTTTTGGGGTACTCTTCTTTGTTTTCAGGGTTCGTGGCAACCACGGATGGGAAAATGTGGAGGTTGCACGGCTGATGTTTACTGTTCGTGGCACAGGAAGAGGCAGTTTCATTTCAGGAATGAGTGTGCACAATCAAAGGTTTGTTCTCATAAAATACTGTCAACCTCAAATGTTTCTGACATAAGATGGAAGGTGTTGCAGCTTTATTTCCATTATTTAAAAATACATAAACATTTAAAGGGTATAGTTTTATGAAAAAAGTTTTATAGTAATATGTCTTTAGAGAACAGTGCCCTATCCAGCAGGATATATTGTCTGATATGTGTCAGGTGTTTTTTGTTTTGTTTTGTTTTTTGTTGTTGTTGTTGTTTCTTTCAATTTCCATTATTTACCCCTCAAGGAAGAAAATATTGGACAGGTCCTACAAACCCCAAAGAGCCTTCAGGACTCTGCCCTATTTTTAGTTATTCACACACCTTTTCCAGTCTGTTACTTCCTTCCCTGAATGTTCATTCTGTGTTAATGGTCTGGTTGTCATCTCATGTATTGCCACTGATCATCACAACCCTTTTGACACCTTTTAAGTGATATGCCTGGGTCCTTCCTACATGCCCTGATAATGTATTATTACTGTTGTCATGCACACATTTCATGTAGGGTTAGAAACAAGCAGGGAATTTCTCATACACACCAAAAGAAAGGCCATACCTAATTTAAATATTTTTTATATATTATTTCAGAATAGAGCGACTGTGGGGAGACCTCTGGGTGGCCGTTACATGCATTTACTACGATGTTCTTCACAACCCTGAGGAAGAAGGCCTTCTTGACATTTCAAATGCTGCACACCTCTTTTGCTGCCATTACATCTTTCTTCCTCGACTAGAGGATAATTTTAATACATTTTGCAGTGGATGGGACAACCATCCACTGCGAACAGAAAACAACATGAGTCCCCCAACCAGCTGTGGGAGTTGGGTCACAGATATTACCCTGTTCCTGTTCCAGAAAACACACAGGTAAAGGTGCACATTTTTAGTACTCATTGATTCTCTTACAGAGAATGTGATGATTTTATGGATAATTAAAGTCAGCCATAAATCCACACAACAAGCTGAAAGTCAGTGATGCTGCTCGGTTTGCAGTCCTGAATATCACGGCACAAGCAGGATTCACTGCACTGTTAATGTTAGCTATGTTATATTGCTGCCTCTGTTCGGTGGTGTCGAGCCAAACGGACTTTAACGTGTGTTTGAACGAGCTGACGGTTCACTCGTTAAGCTGAAAGAAAGATGCTTTAATCACAGGAGTCACACATGTGTCCACTGGACCATCTGGAACTCTTCTTGTTTAGCACTCGTAATAACACAAACACTAAATCCTCCTTCTCTTGTGCTGTTTTGTAGCAGTGTATACACCTGAGACTGTCACCTGTCTGTCCTGCACTCTCTCTCTGTTTCTTTCTCTCTGATTGTGGAATAAAAGTATGAACATGTATTTATAAGTTACACTTGTGTTTGAATCCTGCAGCTTATCACACATTTGATTTCCATGTGTGACAACTGCAAGTGTCCAGAGTGAGGACAGACTGAGGGACCCACTGCTGCACATCATCTGTGAGGCTTTGCACCCCTGATGATCCACCAGGACAAACTCAGCAGTGTGTGAGGAAGAGGAGGAGGAAGAGCCAGCAGCAGCTGACAGATGGAGAGAATAGACAGACTGTTCCCTGTTTGTGAAGGACTGCTAGGAAAGTTTAACATAACTAATTATCTGTCCTGAATCAGTCTTATTAGGTAATGTTCAAATAATGTTATCATCCCAGTGTTTTCAGTGTGGGAGAAAGTACTCAGGGCCTTCAAGTTACACACTATGAAAGGCAGCAACAAGTTTAATGTTCAGAAACCTAAAGTATGTATCAGCAGCAGAATGGAGCTAAAAATAAATGTTTGTTTCAGTTCTATGAAGCTTTGAGTATTTTGGATTAGTATTACTGCTGTGTTTGTTGCATCATATTGCTGTAATTGTTTATATGCTTTATATACTCAGAGGTAAGTTGATCTATAGTGTTACATCATATTCTATAAGGATGTTATGTGTTTGTATACTTTCTGCCCAGTTTGACCCATTTAGCAGAAGTCAGCCTGTTTAAGGCTCTGATATCTATTCTGTATGACTTAAAGCAGTTATGACATGGTCTGATTTTCTCACCCAATAAAGGAATATTTCATATATCAGTCTACTCTTCATTCTATCAGCAACAGTTATCACAGCTCGTACATTTCCTTTTTACACATATATGTGAGCATTGAGCCAAATTTAGTAATGCCAACATATCAAACGAACAACATTTGTCTCATATATAATACATATACACTGTCAAACATATTTGTCTTTGAGTGAAGATTTAAGGTGATAGGACTTATAAATAACTGGAACTTGAATCTTTACTGAAGCTCAGTGTTAGACACAGAGTTCACTCACATGAATTTCACTCACATGTGCTGTACCAGTGTACCTGCACATGTGATGTGACAATAGAAGTGATTTGATTTGAGAGTTCAAACTCACTGCTGTAATAACTTATAATGATTAATATAATAACTATAATATTGGCCATATCATATTTACACTGACTTTAGTCTCATGAAC
The DNA here is from genome assembly GCF_036321145.2 of Pelmatolapia mariae. NCBI lineage: Eukaryota > Metazoa > Chordata > Actinopteri > Cichliformes > Cichlidae > Pelmatolapia > Pelmatolapia mariae. Next base: position 49,453,378 of record NC_086246.1, read on the forward strand.
AACATTGGCTAATTGTTATTTACTAGCTAATCCTAAATGACTGTTCAGTACAGATATGAAGGCCAACAATCATGTTTTACAGTCCTGTGGTCTCAGCCTCAGATACTTATTAAATCACACAAAGCTCGTGTAGAAACAAACACACGAACAAAATATGTTCTCCTTCATTTCTGTCAAACAAAGCTGTATGAAACGTTTCCAGCGGTTGGTGTTATGGTTGCTAGGCAACCTGGGCAGCGCGACGGCGGCTAGACCGTCCCATTTCACGAGCCTCGCACTTCCGGCCTTAGCGGTCTTTGAGTACGCGGCCCTTGAGGATCGTTGAGGCTGCGTACTTTAAGGCTGCAGACCCTGAATTGGGATACAGCCCCTGAATTGGGATACAGCCTTAATCCCTCACCTCTAAACAGCTATCTTCTAGGAGACACACTGCTAGCTAACAATGTCATGTGATCAAACAGCGTAATTTAATTGGCTGAGAGCCGCTCGACTCGATCTAGTGCTGATTGCTCTGGCTTGGGTCATTTAAGGTCATCACTTTTGCAGGTGAATTTTTGCAGTTGAATTTTTGCAGGTGAATTTTTGCAGGTGAATTTTTTGCAGGTGAATTTTTGCAGGTGAATTTTTTGCAGGTGAATTTTTGCAGGTGAATTTTTTGCAGGTGAATTTTTGCAGTTGAATTTTTTGCAGGTGAATTTTTGCAGGTGAATTTTTGCAGGTGAATTTTTTGCAGGCGAATTTTTGCAGGTGAATATTTTTTGCAGGGAAATTTGGAGGATAAAAATTCAGTGTTATAAATTCAATGTCTAAAAATAGTTGGATTCTGATGACACTATATTTCTTCCATAGACAAACACGCTAACCTGTAACGTGATTTACTACAACTAGAGCATCTACATCAAACAAAAACATAACAGTTCCTCTTTTGGCCACCAGTATTTTAACTCTTTCTGAGCCAATAAGGGAAGAATACTAACACATCGTTTTAATTACCATAGTTTATGTATTTACTTCTGAAGAGATTTTAATGTAAATATATAAACGTATTCTATAACCAGAGGGCTAAGATCCAAACTTTGGGACTCATTGCTATAAATTAGCTTCTGCTTCCTCTTAACAATTTACATGTCAGCGATTTTAACACATTTCTACGCTTTTAAACTATTATACAGAATATTTTATATAAAGTATATATAATAAAGTGGATGATAAGTGGACAATAAGGCCTATACGCTTGGTGCTTCTAAAATCACTGCAAACCTTTAGAATGGTAATAAAACATCTGGGACAAATAATTATATTCCTTACAATTCTGTCACAAAAATCTTACTCAACACACTGTAAACAGGTTTTATTAGCGGGTCGACTCACCACAGCCAGATCAGAGCTCGGCGGGGAGCTGCTAAAAGGATCCTTGTCTCCATCTTGAGAACCAAACGGGTCTGCCTCCTTTGTGCTGGTTATTTTGCCTCCAAACGGGTCTGAATCAGCTGTGTTGTTCCCTTTAGAGCTGAACGGATCGTTGGATGCTGCCGCTGGATTGGTGGATTTGGAGGCGAAAGGATCCGGACCCGCTGGTACGGCTGCTGTATCGTTCACCTTGGCTGCAAAGAGGTCTGGCTCCGGCACGCCAGAAGTGGTACCAAAGGGGTCAGCTGAAGCAGAGAAAGGGTCCTCTGAGGAAAACGGGGTGCTGGAGGTTTGTGTGAAGAAAGTGTCTGCAGCAAAGGGGTCTGAGCCTTTGAATGGATCTCCTCCAAAAGGATCTGATTTAACATAAACAGCAGCAGAAACATAATGAATAATATAACCCACTAGAATCAGATCACACTCGTCAGATGGGACATATATATATATAAATAAAACAATGCTGTGCTTGTGTGAGATTTATTGCTCATTAAATACTTTGAGCAGTACCTCCAACATCTGCTTTTCCAAAAGGATCTTCTTTGAAAGGATCGTCTACAAAGGAAAAACACACCATCAGTCTGCCAGTGTTCATCAAGCATTAAAAACACTGTTTTTTCCATCTTGATTTTTCACGATGAGGTCTTACGATCGGTAAAGGGGTCTGAATGAAAGAAATCCATCTCAGGCAGGGAGGGAGGGCTGCCCTGTGGTGGCAAGGAGCGAGGGCCAGGCTGAGGTGGAGAGGGGGAGGTGGTTGTTTCTGTTGGCTCTGTAGGCTCCTGTTTGCTCTCTGGCTCTGGTGAAGCAACCTGTCGCAGAGAGGCACGGCGCTCTGAGCATTACAGTGAATCATGCATCATGGTTATGGAGGGGGAGGGGTTTTAACACCCATCTGATGATTTAACACAACTATCAGCCTAAATTCTTCTTTGCTGTCTGCTGTCAGTCTATGCACTTGTCTGGCACGCTGCATGTCCAACATCTCATATCTGTTTCTGGTATAAACAGCTTTTCACAGACAACATTTCAAAGAAATGTGGGTAAAACAAACATCCCAAATGTCACACTTGATGACAATGAAAACAAATACTAATGATAAAAATCAAGAAGAAGAACAGAAGAATACAAGGAGTCACAAAGATGCTGTTTATTGGTTTTCATGGGTATACCTGAATAACTCTGTGACTTTACCTTCGGTGGGGTCTCCTTAGGTGACTCCTTTGCATCATCTGTAACCTCAGAGGAGACGTCAGGCGCAGGGCTGCTGTGTTCCTGGTTAGAGAACAGAAGCACAACTTAAAAGCACAGCATCTGATGTTTTTTTGATAAAAGCTTTGAGTTAAAGCGACGGAGTAGCTCATCTGGTTTATGACCATCACAATTTTTTGTAATGTGTAGGTTACATGTTTTTGTTGTCGCTGGACATAGTTTCCTTTGAGACTCACTTTGATTATTTTGAGATTATCTGTGATGTTTTCCATGTCACAAGAACACAGCACAGTTGTAGCATGCATTAGGCTTTACAGCGGTGTCTTTCCACATTTAAAACTACTGTAAGAGTGCTTCTTATTATTATTCATGTAGTTTTTACCCTAACATTGCTCTCCCAGGGCTTGGCAAGGCTCGACAGACTGTACATATCAGTGTAAAGATCATCCAAGGCATCATGTTTCTGCTTTTCATCTTCCCCAGCTTTTGGACTCTCTTCGTCCTTCTCGTCTTCCTTTTCTTTCTCATTCACGCCACCTCTCTCCTCTGAATCTGAATGCTCTTCCACTCTCAGTTCTTTAAGGTCCTCCTGGAAGAGGTCCCTCTGGAAGAGGTCCCCATGGTGGAGCTCTGCAGCGGGGCCTGCTGATCCATTGACCATGACAGGAGAGCTGTCCTCAAGGGCTCTCTTCCAGCTGAGCTGAGCAGTCACTGATCGCTCCTCCACCTGAAGGTCGTTCAGTTTCTGTTGGACCTACATGCCAGAAGAATATTTTTTAAAAATGGCATGATTAAAGAGCAGAGACAACACTTAAACACAGATATTATGAATTCTGTAGGCAGTGTACACAGAAAGTACAGCATTAGGAACACACTGGTGGAGCCACAGCAGTGGTGCTCCATCTGTCCACACAGAAATTCTGGAAGTGCTCAGTATAATCACTGTAGCTATTATTATGTTTGGGTATATAACAGTTGTGCAGCCTGCTGATTACAGTCGGAAAATAAAATTTCCATCAGCTGCGTAGGTGACAGAAAAATGAAAAAATGTTTTCTCTGCAGACATGCTGTACGAAACCAGGGAAGAGCTTTTAACCTGTGCAACTTGTGTGAAAGAGTCACGCACAGACTCCTGAAGAGGAGTGAGCTGCTCCTGGGCAGCCTGGACCTTCTCCTGAAGTTTCCGGCTCTCCTCCTGCAGAGCCAAAAGCTCCTCTCGGGCCTGGACCAGCTCCTCCTCATACTGACATATCCTTTGTTCCTGCTCCTCGTGCTCTGACTGCAGAGATGAGATCTGAAAGGAAAGTAACCAGAATTCTAGGTAATTACACAGCTCCTCAAAAGGTTACCAAAAAAAGAAAAAAAAAAAGGAGGAGGCAAATTACAAGTTGGGTCTCCTGGTTGGTCTGCTGTCGAATGTGAGTGAGCTGCTCCTCCAGGGAGGCTTTCTGTTGGTCCAGCTCATCTAAAGCATCTTGGACCTTCTGACGCTGAGCCTGAAGTTGCTGCAATACTTCAGTTTCCTTTGCCACCTCATCTTGAAGGTCCTGTGGACATAAAGTCAAAGGGGGGAGGGAGGGAGAGAGAGAGAGTCAATAACTATGCATTTCTTCTGTGGACAGAGAGGAAGTGAGCAACACAGAGACTTTGGAAAACAACCTTTAAAGTTACTGATTTTTGGAAAGATAATAGTAATAATAATAAGATAATAAACTTTATTAATCAGGGAAATGTAACTGTTACATCAGCTCAACAGAATAAAACAAGAGAAATGTGGTAAAATAAAAGAGATTAAAAAGATACATTCACATAAAAGTGTATGTAAGTAGATGGTTTTATGAAGAAGGTGAGAAAAAGAAAAGAACAGAGAAGAAGAAAAACTGGTGAAACCAAGTGAAGGTAAAGGATTTAAGAAATAATATGGACTAATGCTGTGTTACAGTGTTACAGAGTAACCACATTTCTAGTCTAAATACTAACTTTTAAGATAAATTCTGAAAAAGCTCAATCGGCTGTTATATGTCAGCTTGCCGGCAGGAGAAAGGGAAAGGCTGACGTCACAGTGTGGAATTATTTTAGTTTACAGGCTGCAGATCGTTTTGCAGCTCAGTGAGTCAGTGAGATCGTTAACATCCTTTCAGCAGCAGCTGTAGCTGAAAGGACAATGGCAGCTTTTAATCTCTATAACTAATATCAGAAACAACACATAGTGCTTTAACAACAACATGTTAAGGCAGAATAGATTATGGAAATAAAAGCTTGTTTTTTGCATGCATTTCTCTTTATTAAAAGTCCCATGTTAGAAAATTTGTATTTCCTTGATTCTTAGAAAATCACTTCCTGTTTTGAGGCTGGCTTTCCAGGGTTTGATTTCAAAGGCTGTACGACTGCCACAAAAGCCATTCTTAACCTCTGGGGAATGCTTGGGTATGTGCAGTATACCACGTCCAGGAATAAACTCAGACAATATAAATAGCCAGAAGCACTCGCACATAAGTACAATCGAGTGCAGCTACAAAATTCAGCTACATCAGCTCAAAACTCCCTCGATACCACCCTCGCACTCAGGCATCAGACTAAATTCCTAAAGGACTCTGCAGCCTCGCCCCTTTAAGCCAAACAGCTCCCAAAATAGAGCCCAGACGAGGCAGATCAGCCTCTTCCTCTCCGAGTATCATTAACTGCATTTCTGAACAAGCGTCTCAGACTGCAAATCAAATGTGTTATTGATCTTCTCCTCCAGAACATTCAGCACCATAAAAGTGAGCTTACCAACCTGCATTTGTTTTGCTTGTTTGTTGGTTTTTAAAGGGAAAACAGACAGAAGTGCCCACGTGCGTTTAATGCATATTAACTCTGCTCCAACAAGAGTTTTTGTAAACCAGTTTCTTAGAATACAGGTAAAAACTCACAGACAGAGAGACCTTACCTGCACTTCGCTGCTGCGCTGTCGGATGGCCTCCTCCTTCTCCTTGATCTCCTCCTCCACAGAGCTCTTCTCCCTGGGGTTGCAGCAAAGGAGACAGGCGTATTTAGCCGCCAAGGAGAGCCCCAGCCCACCAAGCCAGCTCTCTAGTGAGCATGCTTTACCCGGCCCCTGAACCACCACCAGCTCCTCTCCCTCAGCCACCATGATGTTCTCCTCAACTCCCAACTTTACAGAAGAGAAAGCAGCATCAAGTCCTGCAGCGAGAGCAGGTGTGAGCGCTGCACTGTGGGCGCCTGCGAGGATAAGTGTCGGAGAAAGCGAGCATGTACTTGCTCAGTCAAACGCGTGGGAGAAAGAGCGAGAAGCAGATGGCTGCTTCGGGGATGGAGGGAGAAAGAGAGGAGGAGGGACGAGTGATGATCTGCCAACCTCCAACATCTATCATCTGAGCCGTCCGTATGCTCATCCTCTCTACACTTTTTCAAAGCATGCAGCAAGAGGGAAAGAAGAGACGGGTGGGGTAGAAAGGAAGCGTCATAACTTGTGCACAAAAGATACTTCAACTACCTTTAAAGGAATCCTGTGCTTGTGTTGAGTGCTGTGGTAAGGTGTTATATAAACCATTAGACACAAAAAAAGGGCCTCGCTGACATTTGATTCTGTTATTGAATATAAACGATTACTCTAAGGGATTTTATGCTAGTATTTTCAGCTCAAAGGAAAACAGAACAATTACCAGAAACAGAAAATAAAGAGGAAGCACATAAGCACATTTCACGTAAAGAAAAGATCCTGATTGGTGTTTTTACTTAAACATGTTTTTCAGTAAGTAAGTATTTCTGCTCACTTGTTCTCTTACATTTATTTTTGGTTCAGTATTTTTCACACAACCTTAACAAAACTAACATTTTAATATTGTTGTGTGAAGACACAAAAGAAATTATGCCTCAGTTTAACAGTTTAACTTATTAAAAACACACATAAAATGATGCATCCACCATGATCCTTTAATGCAGGCTTAAAATAACAGCTAAACTTTCAAATGAACCATCTTTAACTATTCTATCGCTCGCCGCACAACAAACACACAACTCCCCTGAAAATCTACGAGCTGCAAATGCAAAGGGAACTTCTCCTGCGTACCATTCCCAATTTCTACTCACCCATCAGCATCATCGTCATCATCACTGCCAACCTCCTTATCCTGAACAGAAGGCTGCTGCCCCATTCTGAAGCAGCAAAGACGCTTCATCTTTCCAAGCTCTTATTAAATAAAATCTGTCCGCAGGTGATTTCTAACTCAGTTTCCATTCTTCTTACTTCAAACAGCTGTCGTCTAGTGTGTGTCTAAGTGTGTGTGAGATTCTATGTGTGTTTATTGGAAGGCAGAGGTAGGAGAAAAGGCCACTTTCTCACTTCTCCCTCTCGGTTTTCACGAAAAGGGAAGCTACGCTCTGTAAAGTATGAAAATGAAATCCATTACTATGACAACTGCTCAAACCAAGACTCCATGTGCAAAGCATGCATGCAAATGTGCAGCTGCTGCAGCTTTTACATAAAGGTACATCTGGCATTTAAGATCATGTGAAGTAAAAACGCAAAAGAAGGTAAAAACACAAAGTCTGGAATCAGGACGTGTCTCAGGATCTCTACTAAGTCAAGGTTATGAATGTGACTTTCAGAAAAATGAATCATCTTGTTTTGAACCATTCTTTTTGCTTTGATCACAAAGGCAAACCTCAGGTTATGCACTGCTGCCCTCACATGGCCCCGTGTTGTTATAATTTTAAATCTATTGTTTTCTGAAATGTTGCAAGGCCTGCAGACCCTGATGTACCAAAGCAGTCCCAAACCACGTTCCCGCCAACATGCTTCACTGTGCAAAGGTTTCGGTATTTTTTTTAATTACAATTTTTCCATTTTTGCCAAAAAGTTCAACTACTGTTGTCACGTCTACATAGAAATCTGTCCTCTAAGTGTTGTGGAGCATCTCAGTGATCTCTGGGTTTTATTTGTGTCTCACACCATTTTAACTTGGTGCATTTCTTACTGTGGAGACAAAGATTTTAACAGGTGACTGGTGCAGATGTTATGTTGGTCCCCTGGGTTTTTTTATTTTTAACCTCCGTCATGACTAAAGGTTTTGCTCTCGGTGCACTCGCCTCACCAAACTGCTTATTGTAAAGTGATTGCCTACAAGGTCTTTGGAAATTATTTTGTAGCCTTTCTAGGCTTCGTGGGTCTCTTTGAAGCTTCTTTTAAGATCCCATAAAAGTTGTTATAATGAGGTGTGTTCACATCAACCAAACTTTATAAAGATGTGCAAAGTCTTTCAGTAACCAGACTCTATGGCAGGGGTGGGGAACTCCAGGCCTCGAGGGCCAGTGTCCTGCAGGGTTTAGATCTCGCCCTGAACCAAATGATGAGTTCATTACCAGGCCTCTGGAGAACTACAACACATGTTGAGGAGGTCATTTAACCATTTGAATCAGCTGTGTTGGATCAAGGACACATCTAACACCTGCAGGACACCGGCCCCTGAGGCCTGAAGTTCCCCCTCTGCTTCATCGGACTTAAAGTGGCTTTGGGAGTTAGTAGTGCTGAGGTTCCCTCTGTACTCTGAGTGACCGCAGAGTCTTCAGCCAAGTACTATTATTGTGTCATTATTTCTGTTGTGTTTGATTATGATTACTACTTAGATGACATTCAGACAATGCAGATAATCAGTGCAGAAATCCCATTAATCCCAAACAGTTTACACCCTCTCCAGGGGCGGATCTAGAGAGATTTTCTTAGGGTGGTATGGGAATCAAATAGAGTGGCAAAACCAAAGCCATCTCTTTACACATGCAGGTGTTACATTCTGTTATATATATAGTTAAAATACATCAAATGGAGTAAGTTCTTACTGGCTTTCAGTTCAGACCCTTTCCACCTCTCGTCTTTTTAACCATCTGCTGCTGCAGTAACACAAGTGTTTATTATTTTTACTGGAACTTTGGCTGTGCTCAAAGAAGTGCAAGTGTGTCCCTCCTGCATACCTGAACCAGCAGAGGCTCACAAACACCCAGCTTGAACCCTTCATCTTTAGACCAACAATATAAACCACCAATGAAATCACTCTGTTAATAACATGTATGGTGTTTGCCTTTTTTTTTTTTTTTTTTTTTTTTTTAATGTGAGGAGAAATGATTACCTTTGTAGTTCAACAATCTCGTTACTCAGTGAGTCCAGCTCCTTGATGGCAGAGAAGTCGGCTGCTAGGTTAGCTGCGTTGTTCTGGTGAGGACATGGAGGACAGGAAAACTCAATATCACCAGTAAAGAGCAGAAACACCCACATTACTGATATGCAGATGAAAGTACTGAGACCAGCAACTCATTACAACTCTTAACACAAAAGACAGTCACAGCACAAATAAACAAATAGCAGAACTACACTAACGGCTTTACTGAGGTTACAGATCAAGTCATCTACTGTTAGAGGCTCAACAGGCAGGGCTTGGGGAACAGTGGTTTTAAAAGCAGCCTAGCTGATACCACTTGGTTCTCTAATTTAAAAGACGATGGAAGCAAACTACACTACTGAGAATTTAAAAAATCTAAAACGTCTTCAAAACCTTGATAAAAACACATAACCACAGAAACGGATACAGCGATAAGAGTGCATCTCAAAATCTAAAAACAGTAAGCTTTTTTTCTCGTCAGCTTCCCTCAAAAGCACAAGGGCAAATGGAAACTAAATATCAAATTCAAATATTTAGGATAAAACTATGTCAGATAAGAAAAGAGGGAACCTGTTGAGAGTTATGAGATGCACTAGACTCTTTCTGATGAATCGCACTCACTCAGGATTGTGTCAGTGCACGTGAAATGGATGAAATGCAAAAATGCAAGAAGACAAGGTAAAGAAACAAACTGCTGCAGAGAGAGGAAATAAGAAACACACACAGCTGCAAGTTTAACAGGAAAAATACACAACACACACACACACGCACAAACACACCAAGAGAAAAATACGTCACTGAAAGCCACAATTAAGACAACCAACATAATTTATATATAACAGTGCTGATGCAATGGAAATTTATAATAAGTAACTGCTGTAAACAGATGGTGAAAACTGCAACCAGAGTCTGTTTTAAGCTATAAAAAAGCTACTCCAACTGCTCCAATTCACTATCAATCAATCTCATTATTAAGGATCTTTCAGCGTCCATGAGATCAGTTTTTGTGCGTTTTTAATTCTTGAATTGCAAGCGATTGCTGGGTTCTTAAGATCAAACCAAATACTAACATTTGGTGATTTAATCTGATATATCGGCTGATTTAGAAACTTGTTTTATTATCACAGAAAGCTGTAGATAGCTCGTTTATGCTCAGATCAGCTAGTTGTTGTTTGTGGTGTTGCCAAACAACAACTGCATTCTTCTTCCTGAGCTCTAAGGTCATCAGATCAGAGACTGTTGGTTCAATTTAAAACTTGTGGTGATCGGGCCTTTCAGGCAGTGGCACCACGGTTGTGGAATTCTCTCCCACTGGTTTCACGCTGTACAGAGTCCACTGACTCTTTTAAAAAGCAGCTGAAGACATTTTTATATTGGCAAACTTTTAATTAATTTGTTGTATTTTACTGTTTTACATTGTTATTTGTTGTATTTCCATTCTTTTCATTTTTTATTTTCTTTGTTGTAAAACACTTTGTGATTTTTATCTGCATAAAGCGCTATATACATAAATTTTACTTACTTACAAAAGGGAAATTACAGAGTGCCCTCTGGTGGACAAACTATGCAACATCAACAGTCATAACACAGTTGAAGGGTGTTGCTCTCATCTTTAGCTTACTTAATACATTTTCATTTATTGGCTGTTTTATCTAGAAACCGATATATGAGGAAAATGGCTAGTATCAGGCCGTTATTATTATAATAACAAATAAAATAGTGACGGCCTGGAAGCATCTATGGCAGCGGTCCCCAACCCCCGGGCCTCGGACCGGTACCGGTCCGTGAGTCGTTTGGTACCGGGCCGCGAGAGTTGAGGCTCAGGTGTGAAATGTATGGTTTTCAGGGTTTTTATCGGTTTTTATCGTTATTTTGTTATTGTTTTTATCGTTAACTCGGTTTTCCTGGATCTTTTCACGTGTATTATGAATAAATCTTCTTTTTTTCGGTACCGGTACTAGTTTTATTTTGTTGTATTTATCCGCGACACCTTAAAGGCCGGTCCGTGAAAATATTGTCGGGCATAAACCGGTCCGTGGCGCAAAAAAGGTTGGGGACCGCTGCTCTATGGTATACATTTGTAAATCCTAGGTGACTTCCTTCTCGAGTTACTGCATTTACAAGATTTTCAGGAAACTTGACCTGTGGCCTTCGTTTTTAATAGTAGCCTTATAGTATCAATAAGAAAATCCTACATCATCTCGTTCTCAAGTTATTGTGTTCATTAACTGGATGTTCATGCCGACTACCCGTCTGGCCTGTGTGCTGATGAACCTTTTACTGCTGAGGGGTAAAAAGGAACCAAACATCACTAATAATCATTCACAACTTGAGTGTTGAGAGCGACTCACCTGTTTGATGTTTTGTCTGTCAGACGGAGGAATCATCTCTGGGGACAGATTTTGTGGAGGGTCTAAGCCTTTGGTCAGTTTCAGATTAATTAGATAAAGCGCCAAAGCGAACTGCTCTCGCGTCAGTTTCCCTATGTCTCCAATGTCACAGAGCTCCCTGAGGGGAAAGAAAAAAACAAAAGCACACAGGTTACATAAGACAGTAACGATTTATACTTCAGGCAGTGCCTATTTTTGATGGCCAGGCTAATCATTATGTGAGGGAAACCAATACACACAGAAGCTAATCAGCCACATGAAGATAAAAATCCATAATAAGATCATCTGCTGGTCGTGTGCATGAACACATACTGCACTGCTGCATTTTGCAACATTCAATTATAGCTGAAACTACGAATATGTTTTTACATTTCACTTATTATAAACAAGATTAATAATAAAGTGTAAAAATGAATGTTTCACAGATGTTTTATGAAGATTGTATCCATTCTAGCCATCTATGCTACTGTTAAAACGCATAAGCACCTTATTTTCCAACACTATTATTTCTCTCTAGTGTAAAATAACTATTTAATCTACTTTTTATGACACATCTTTCTGCAAATCATCCTTTGTAGCACTTCATGAAGTTTCTTCCTCTTTTTTTCCTTCATTTGTGTGAACAGAAGGGCAAAGTGCACAGGATGCCTTATGTTGCACAAATTGCAAAGCTCTCTGAGGTAAACACATAAAACAGAGTAACTGATTCTTTTAGTAGAAGCTGGACAGAGGAGTCAAAGGAGGAGATTTTAGTGACGGTACTTACCAAATCCGTGCGAGTGTAGCGGAGGGCAGCCCGGTCTTGAGGAATATATCTCTGACTTCAGGGCCAGACACCAAGCCGTCCATGTCGCCATCCGTCTTGTTGAACAGCTCGTCGAATTTCGCCTTCTCTGCTGGCGATACTACCCACTGTACAGAGAAAGAAAATAAACTTAACCACACTCCTCGCCACCGCAGGAACATTCAGAACAACTTACAGCAACGAGAGATTCACAAACCTTCGCACTTCCTCTAGTCTTTTTCTTTTGAAAAACACACTGAACTAGCCAGTTTGAAATCATTGTAACTGTTGATGTACCAGTGTAGTAGTAAAATAATACTTCTCAGGCACTGCACTCACAGGAGAGGTGGAGCCTGTACTCACAGGGGCAGCTGCTGGTGCTGGGACAGGGGCAGGAGCTGGGGTGGGTTTAGGAGGGTGGGGCATAGTCTTAGAGCCAGCGTGGGAGGAGCGACTGTCTTTGACAGAGGGGGGCGAGGGTAACAGGGGCATCACGGGAGGCACCGAAGGTTTTTTCCTCTTGGAGGGTGGCACCAGGGGAGGCGGTAGGGACATGGGAACAGGCTCCCCCTCTAGAGCTCTGTACACCAGATACATAGCCTGGGAAAGGGCAACAAAGTAATGAGAAATGATTACCCAGCATCCTGCAGTTCAGTCTTCACACTTCATCCTCATGTCTTGGATCTTTTCGATTCACAACTATAGAAATAATTTAAGATCCTATGACTCAGTACACAGTTGAACAACCTAAAGTGAAACCAGTTGTGAACAAATGCTAAAACCTTATTTGTAATATTAACTCGAGTCTTACCACAGAAAACTCATCTCTGTCCAACATGCCGTCTCTGTCTATGTCACTGAGCTCCCACACCTTCAACACACAGAGATATTATTGATGAGCATCAGTCATCACAAAACTGCAAGATGCAAAATAACAAGTGCCACACCGCCGACTCGCTACAGACTCTCACTTTCTTTTGACGCTTTAAATCTCCCATATTAAGCTCCCGTGTTACTGTATGGTGTGGTTTCTATTCATTTTTCACTAAAGCAATCACTAACATCAAAGAGTCCTGTTTGAGAATCATACCCTGCCCAGGATGTCCACCGGCAATTTGGAGTTAAGCAGGACGGGCTTGACCTTCTCTCCCGACAGCATCCCTCCTACTGGGCCAAGACTGTCAAAGATGGAGTCGAACTTCATTTTCTCCTCAGGCTGGAAGAAAAATAAAACAGCTGTACAATGAAAATCACTCTAATGGAGACATAGACTGATGTGCAGTCAGACTCTTGCTTGCTTAGGTTGGTCAGATAAGGTCAGTCTTATACACCTGTCCAAGTCAACAAACATTCAAAGCCACCACGTCTGTACGTGGGAACGTTCTGCAAACACAGCTTTGCTTTGATGAAAAACATCCAGTAATTCTTAGTCTTTAATTTCCTTTCAAACTTCAGTGGCTTTTTCTTCCCCATTTTCATTGCTTGTAAATCCAATTTTGCAAGCTGCATATTGGCTTCATTAAAGCATGTTGTGAATCTTGTATGTAAAAAGAGCTCTTTTCCTCCTCTTTTCTCAGCTGCTCCCTTTAGGGGTCGCCACAGTGGCCCGACATCTCAGCCTGTCCCTAACATCCTCCTGTGTCACACCAACCAGTCTGCACATCCTCCTCTTTGTGGTCTGCCTCATTTCCTCCTGCCTGGCAGCTCCATATTTAACATCCTTTGTCCAATATTTCCACTATCCCTCCTCTGCACATGTCTACATCGTCTCAGCCTTGCTTCTCTTAACCACTCTTAAAGCCTGAACCATGGAATAATTCCCCCCAAAATTCAGCTGTTTCTTTTTTAAACCTGAGTTTTTATTTAACCTTCTGAGATTGTTTTAAAATAAATATCAATGTGAGGTTTTTGGGGGGGTTTTTTGTGTCATTTATGTTACATCCAACATTTTGGTGCAATTTATTGGCCACAGTTTTTTGTTTTTAAACAAAACCATTTTGGGGGGTTAGGCTTAAAAAAACCCATCACACTGTTGATGAAAAGGGATTTTACAAACCCATGTATTAAATATGATAAACTTGGTGTTACAAAGTTACATTGTCTCCGAACCCTTTGACCCGATCTGTCCGTTTGATATATATCATTTCGAATTATGTCGCTGATAATGAAAATCTGAGCATCTTCAAACAATATAAACAGACTCAAGACGCTAACCAGCATCTCAGCAGCAGAGAAATGTTGGCCTTCAGCTGCACATAGAGAAAAAAGAAGATAATTTTGGTACTTCTGATTCATGTTTATTAACAAGTAGCACTGGGATTGCAGAGCTATACATACTGCTTAAATGATCACAACAAAAAAAATGATGCTTCTCTTAAGGTAACAAAAAAGGAGATAAAACTAGGAAAACAGGAGAATTAAAAAAAACAATCACAACTATATTTAGACAAAAAGATAGCACGTTGGAGCGTGCCTCACCTTGACAACCCAGGGAAGGTCAGCAGCCCCTCCTCCTGCTAACAGTGGGCTGCTGGTGTCATGCTGGAGATGAGCACAAATATTTTTCTATTTCAGTGTTTGCATTAAAAATAAATGAAAGAATATTTTTAAAAGCCAAGACCAAATACTAACAGTTAAAGTTGTTTGTAGTGAAACAAACACCTGTGAATATACCACAGATCTACTGTATTGGACTTCAAATAACCAGCAGTGACTTTAATAGCAGGCACAGTGTGGATTTATAGCGCACAGGAGCAGACTTACAAATTTTGGGGGAGGAACAGCCACATTAAGACTCTTGAGCGCCACCTCCAGGCCATTCTGAGCACAAGCCACCAGCCGCAGGGCTATGAAGAATTGCTGAGGGCAGAAGAAGTAGAGTGACGTAAGCCTGGTGATGATGAACACACATTTCTGAAGGAGTTCACTTTGGAGCTACTTGACAGTGTGCTGGTACCTGCTTGTTGAGTGCTCCCTTTCGTTCAGAGTCTGCCAAATCCCAGATCTAAGGAGACATTTACAGATAAAACATCTGTTAGCATCGATGAGAACATTAAAGCTAACAGAGAGCTGCGTCTCCACTCACCTTCCCAAGGACCAGGTCAGCCAGACCTGACCTCTTTAGGAACAGAGCTGCATCAGCTGCTGCCACTCGCCCGCTGCCAGTCGGATCAACCTACACACACACACACACACACACATTAAAGCTTATATCATCTTAGAAACTATCAGTATAACAAGCTAAAATGCCAACAAAGACAAAACTCTTAGCTTCGAAAAAAGATGGGGAACAACTGAAAACTATGAAAATCGGCCCTGGAGCCTCTGAGTCATTTAAATCAATGCTGGTAATAAACCAAAGCCATTTTCTCAGCAGTCTATTGGCTTAGTCGTCTTTCATGAGGCTCAAAGGGAGTGCTGCTGACATGTTGGGCAAAGGGAAACATTATTAATTCATAGAGGTACTTCCTTTATTGGACACAGGCACTGAAACTGATAGAGAGAAGTGAGATCACTGCTCGCTGCAAGACAGCAGTATAAATGCAGGTTTAGTTTGTGTGCTGAAATTACAAAAACCCCATTCTCTCATTTGAAGATTTTATTTTATTTGATTATCTCCATCTCCATCCAGAGCCATTTAAAGCCAAGCCCAAGTAAATGAGAGTCAAACTATGCAGAAATTATATGCACACACATTGTAACCTATGGGAAAGATACAATGGCATACCTGACGATAGTATTTGTCATAGATGGGGTTTCCACTGGAGAGCTGTTTAAGGAGAAAGGATAAAAACAGTTGAGAGATTTTTAAAACACAGTCATTTTTACCTAAATTCAAAAATGTTCCTTATAACAATCTAACACTAATCGTTCAAATGATTTTTCAAAGTTAGCTCTGAAATAACCAACAAGAGTTTGACGGCTACAGAAAGTTTGTCATCCACTGAGCCAGTTAAAGAGCTGCTTGTTTGAGCTCCAAGTATAGCCACTGGCTAAATAAAAGTTAAAAACAGCTAAAAAATGACTTCAATGACTCATTTAGTAGAACGTTCTACCATTAAAGAAACCACAGTGTGACTGCAAAACCAAAATGTTTATAATGGCTGTGTTACAGGTAGGATAACAAATAAAGACAAAAACAATATAGCATCTATGACAATGAGTAGCAATAAGGTGCAGCAGTTTTCATCATTCATAAGTCAGCTGCTTATAATTACAATAAATCCAACTTTTACTCTTAACAAATGCCTGAAAAAAAGCGATTTCTTAAACTTTCCTACTTCCTGCCATGTAAGCACATCAAATATTGTGTAATTTTGCTTAGAAAAATCCGTATTTATGGAGCATTGTTAATTAATTACCATAATCTCTCCCTACTAAAATGAGGCAGCTATTTTGTCTTTTTGAGTTGAAATAAAACATGTCTGAAAATGCTGACGTACCTGAGCTGTATATCTGATCAAAAACAAGCCACAACCTAATATATTCAATTAATACAAAGAGAAACTGTTTAAATGTCACTGAGGCTGAGAAAATATCGCTTTTCCAAACAACTGAATCCTTTTTCGATTTATCAGCTGACTGTTTCATTGAAAAGCTACTCTGCATTTCCTCGTAAAGATCTTCACAAATACTCTGGAGAATGGATGGACGACTCAGAATACACCAGAAGGTTTATGCTGAGTTGCATGCAGAGAGAGTGATAACTTTTGTGATAACTTCAGGATGCAGGCTACATTTCCTGGGGCCCCCTGGTCAGCTTTAGACATTTACAACAAGGCGTCACTCCAAAGGCAACAGTTAGTCTGGCCTTCTGTCATGTCCTCCCTAAACACCCCTCTTTCCTCTGTTAAGAAAAATGTCTACAGTTGGACTAAAGAGGAAATAAAGCATTGCTTCCTTATTTGTGTAGCTGAAACTGACAACTGGTTGTTTGGTTTCAAATTGGCAGGTGCAAGAAAGGGAGGAAAGGGATGGACAGTAATTGTTTCAAGTGTGAATCAACCAGGGAGTGGCTGGTCAATGGAGGTTAAGGCTTTCAGACACATGTGAGATTACGCTCTACTGTAAAACAGACTTAGATCTGACACAGAAAACAACTCACACACACAAAAAGCAAAGTTATCAGTCAGCTTTTTTACCCACCAGTTTACAGTGAAATAACTGTTGACACACACATATCTTTCTCTAGTCAATGCAACTTTTTTCTTTTCCCCTATGACACACAATAGTGTGCCTGGGACTGTTGGCGTCTGTAACACTGTGGTCTTTGTACTGGTGACTTTAATTGAGCACTGAAAAAACACCCCTCAATCATCCCCCAGCTAGCCCATACAAAACTGCAGCAGATAGCCAGAAACATCAGGGCGCAGGAGCTGGCGGTACAGGCTAGACTGTTCTAGAGATTATAACCACCCATGGTAATAAAGCACACTCATGTCACTATCAACACCAAACATGAGGCGAGTTTGGGGATTATCGGGCATCTGACAGGAACACTTGCAACAAGCACTGGTGCCTGGCAGGCCAATGAACTCCCACAGCTCACAGATAAACACAGGTTTTAAGCCATTTGAGAGACAAGGATCTCAAAGCTGCTCCTGGCAGGCAACTCCTGTCTGTTGCTGGAGGTAACGGCAGCTCAGGTGACAAGTCCACGACTGAAAGCTGCTAACTTAACCTGCCCGTAGCCTCCTAAACAACACAAACACATTCTGACGCTACATTATTTAGAACTTAATTTAGCTAGCAGCAACTGTGCAACCTTTTACGACAGTAGAGGTGGCTAGTGGCTTGTACAATTCACTTCCTCTTGCTAGTTACAACATAACAGCTAACGATATGAGGAGTTTTCTCTATTAACTAATTGTTAACAGCAGCAGCTAACAGGCTAACTGTTAACGCTGTCCACTTTTGAAAGGTCACAGGGGGGAAAGACACCAAGCCAATCACCGAAGCATGTTTACTTCTAATAATAGCAATAACCAGGCAGCCTATTCAGTCTAACCATGTAACAAAGCTACATACGCGGCAAGGAAATCCAACACATAGGCTACAAGCTTTACTGTATATAGCTCGGGTGCTTTATCAGAGAAAAACAATGTTAGCAGAGGCTGAAGTAGCAGAAATGTGACAGTAGAGCCACAGCAGAGCCACACATGGGCAGCCCAACACCCAAATAGCCTGCAGCAAACCGGGGCAGCACTAAATACGATTAGAAAACACCCGAAAGGAAACGAAGACGAGTAGCGCTAGCTTACACGGTTTATCTCAACTTTGATAAAGCGACTCTAAAACAGCCCAACACTGGTCACAAACTAGCTGTTAGCTAGCAGGCTAGCTAGCTAGCTACGCCCTTACGCAGTCCCCAAAGAGATTAGGAAGAAACTTTTCCCAGTCACAGCAGGGCTAAACTTCCAAAAGAGGAACCAGAATCAAAGAAAGCCCGCGATTCTTTCAGCCAGGCTTAACCGACGCAGCCGAAACATCTCCGAGCGTAACAGGCAGAGGGCAGAAAGCGTTTGCTGTCGTTATATTTGAGTTGTAAGACAGTGTTACCTGAGTAAGAGACAGACTGGAAGCCATAGTGTTTCTGTTTCCCACCGCTTTCAAGCTGCGCTGACGACAGGCAGCGGTAGAGGCCGCTGAAAACCCTGAAGCCAGACCTCAGGGACCGACCTCCCCTCGGAGCTTCACCATCCCTCCATCGCTGCGAGGAGGTGCACAAATAACAAAAGCCAATGGATGCAGAGATAAATAACAAATAAAGACTTGAAACACCCACTCTATGAATTTCTTTACTTTTAGTTGCGTCATTTTGCTATCGGCAATTCATTTTTCTATGGGTCGTTTTAAAATATATTTTAAATGTCTAATATATTAGGCATTTAAAAATATATAAATAAATAGAATATCCACTACGACCAAACACATTTTTATTTAAGTTCGAACCAGTGTTGCCAACTTAGCGACTTTGTCGCTATATTTAGCGAGTTTTCAGACCCCCTTAGCGACTTTTTTTTTTTTCTAAAAAGCGACTAGCGACAAATCTGGCGACTTTTTCTGGTGTTATTGGAGACTTATTTATGACGACTTTTTGACGTGAAACCGCGTATCGCTCTTACTCTCAACAAGCAGCGGTGCTGCCGTGGGCACCTCGCCCGTGCCAAAGCGCTCACAGGCGGAGGATAGTCCTCCCCCAGCTGCTATCAGGGCAGGAGACGTTCACACCTATGCGTCCAAACGGCAAATAAATCGCGCATGAGCGAAGCCGCTGCTCCCGCACTGACTGTAACGCAGTCAGTTCTTCTTTTACTGTTGTTGGTGTTTTGTGGATCACAAGGTTTAAAACTACTTATAAACACACACACACACACACACAAAGTAACTCCACCAGAGCGCCTATTTCGGGTCACTTTTGCCGGTCCAAGCCCGGATAAAGGTGCAGGGTTGGAATTGTGACATTAAAAAAAACAATAATTGCTAAAATAAATTTAATTTGTAGTTCTAAATAAACTCTAAATGCATTTAAGACGTTTTTTACCCACTTTATGTCTCTTCCACGATGTTATTTCTCTCTCCAACAACGTAGGTTACAATTACATTAGCATGACCAATTATGCAAATTAGGCGATGACGTCATTTAGCGACTTCTAGCGACTTTTAGGACAGCCAATAGCGATTTTCCTTACTGAGGAGTTGGCAACACGGGTTCGAACACTAGTGAAACACAGCAAATTTTGCAAGTCTGACTTTACGTTTTATGATCAATTTTGTTTCAAAGTAGAATAAAATTGAAAAAAAAAAAGAAAAAAAAAGAAAAATGAAAAAATGAACGTTAACATCTGTTATTTTGTCTGTCAATCTATTGAGTTTAATGATAGGAAGCAGAACTGCCCAAGCTGAAAAAGTCGGTCAAAGTATAGGAAAATGACAATGAGGACAGAGGACTACGACATTACAATAGAAAGAATATTTCATTATTCGACTGAAATTCCTGCAAAAATTTCAAAAAGCCTCGTAAGACAAGTGTTGTTCACCTAGTCTTAGTTTTTAGTCTAGTTTTATTTCACTTTGATAACCTTTGTGAGTAGAAAATAAAATACAGACGAAAGGAGAAGATTCAAATGTAAATGAAGCTGAAGTATACCCAGGTACTGCAAACTGTAGTTTACCTTAAACCTTGAGTTTAAACTGTAGTGTAACCTTTGATGAGCCCAGTGAGCAGTAAAATTCAAATGATTGCCAAATTTGAACAGATATCTAAATCAAATGAGGGAACCAAACTAACATTCATCCATCCGTGTTCTTCTGCTGTGGCCTGTCCCGGTTGTCATGGGTCAAGATTAAGGGGTCTACCCTAACCAGGCCATCACCTACATAATAACAAATTAATTCAGAGTCTTTGGACTCTGGGAGGAAGCTGGAGAAAACCCACCCGGGGGAAAAGGGAGAACAGATAAATAAAACATGATGACACACACGCACAAAAAACCACAAAATTTCACAAGGATCTTTTCATTGTTTTCTTCTGGCTGTTTTATTGGACAGATCACCTGCCTTTGTTTTTATTTTACACAGCAACACAAAAATCGCCCCACTTCATTTACTACCATTAGTACAAAATGTCTTTTACAAAAGGACCCTCTGTCAGACTGTTGGGACAGTGTGTTGGGGTACAGCAGTGCAGAAAACTTGGAATCAAAAATCAGGAAACGAGACGTATACACAAACGGCGAGGAAACCTAAAGTGTGTGCGTACCAAACGACCAAATGTTCTGCTACTGGAGTGGTCTTAATGTACATCCTAAGTTTGAGTAGAGCTTATTTAGACACACGAGACTATAGTATGTGCACTGAAGTGGAAAAAGTGTTACCTATACAGTACAAAACTATGCAAGGGACTTCAACTTAAAGCACCTCATATTAGCATCCCACTGCAGACTGATTTTTTTTATTTTTTCACTTTTGATCAGGTTGTCAAATATAGTGTTAGTCCTACTGCACTCTGGTTGCCGTGCCAACAACCCTCGTTTGAATCAGATAGTGGAAACAGAAGAAGGCAAAATAACCTGGATGACAACATCAAACCCTATCTAATCCTTCCAGCCCGACAGGAATGAATGAAAGAAAAATGTACAAAAATAAAAAATTAAAGGCAAACAAAACACGTGAGGTAAACCAAACGTTTTCCTGGTACCACCACCTCCATACCAAATAAAACTTCTCATCTCATCACAATATTACACTTCATAACAACCCAGATTTTGTAAAATGTAAATGACAATTCACACGTTTGTGTTAAAATTTCTGGTTTTGACATTCATTTGACATTAATTATGCTTATCACTAGTCCTCATAATCATCATTATAATAGTAGTAGTAGCACATGGAAACAAGAAACAGAACATTTAATTGCCCTTTTCTGACCGATCACCTTGCTTTGTAAACAAAGAAATGGAAAAAGCCCTTCCCACCCAGCCCCCACCCCGGGGTGTCAGTCGTCAGGGTCTCAGTCTCCAGCCTTATTCCAACGGCCCACTGACACAGTCTGAGCAGTTCTTGAGTTTATAACTCATCCTTGAGGTTAGAGTCTGTGCCTTCCTCCTCCTCTTCTTCCTCCTCCTCTTCCTCGTGCTCTTCCCCTTCCTCCTCCTCTTCGTCCTCCTCGTCCTCCTCCTTCTCCTCTTCCTCCTCGTCCTCCTCCTTTGCCTCTTCTCTCCTCTTCTTGTTCTCCTCCTCGCGCTTCTTTCTCTCATCTTCCTCTTGGCTTTCCTTCATCTTCTTCTCAGCATCCTGGAGAAAATGCGAACAATGCAAATAAATATATCAATCTTTATGAAAAGCTCATTCCTTTTTATTAGTGTTGACACTGACGTGAAATTAGGATTAGGATTACAGGATACGGGGCTAAAACAAGCATACCTTAGTTTTGCCCCATGTGTCGTTGCCAACTTCCTCTGCCAGGTTTGGATCGTTTGTGATTAGAAAGTTGTCAAAGATAGTCCCAGACTTGACCTGCAGCCAGACACAAGGGCAACGCATATTTTGTTATCAAATCTTTAAAGAAAACAAGCACAATCCACAAACTCAAAGAGTTTCAAGCATTTCTCCCCGGGAAAACATGCATAGTTTTTCCAGCAGCTCACACTATACAGAGCAAGTAACCGAATTGCTGGATCAGTGTAAATAGTTTTAAAATATTTCAATAAATTTCATTATGCATTAAGATGTAAATACACATCCAGCTTACCTGCCACAAGTCGAGCCCAATCACCCCGACGCTGTCGTATTTATAGATCTCAGAATCGGCCGTGTACTCGGGGTTGTCAATCTCAGGGTGGATCCACTTGCCCTTGTAGGCAGGGTTGTCGATCTCTCTGGGCTTCCACTCACCCTGAGGACAGCAAACACACACAGAGAAACTGGGGTTAAAACACAAAGCGGCTGACAGTGTAAACAGAGTAAATATTTTTGGATAATATTCCAATCCTATTCTAGGAAGCTCGCTGATGTGCAAAGCTCAGAAAAATAGCACAGAATAAATACTGACTGCATGAAGAGTTATAATCACTGGATATGCACCTTGTATTCAGGGTTCGTGACCATCGGTGGCTCCCACTCTCCATCCATCTCATCATCCCAGTCATCGGGCTTCTTGGCATCAGGATCTGGGATGTTCTCTGGTTTGTCCCAGTCCTGCAATGAAAACAAAAACAACAAAACATTTGAAACATGATCAACCTATCGAAACTTTTTCAAAATTAAAACAGTGTTGCACACGTGAGACAAGTACTATCATTAAAGTGATGCCCTGAAAGAATGCCAGGTCATACTGACCTCAGGTTTCTTATCGTCAGGGTCGGGAATCTTCTCCCTGTCATCCCAGTCCTCTGGCTTTTTGGCCTCGGGGTCCTTAATTTTTTTGGGAGGGAGGAAGTCCCAGTCATCCTCCAGATTGCCAGATTCCACCTTCTTATTGTCTATCTTAACCTCATAAGTGTTGTCAGGGTTGACGATCAGTGTGTACAAGTGGGTGTACTCATCATCCTGCAGGGCAGAAAAAAAGGTATATTGTTTGAAAAAGCGTGCCGTCAATACATGCAACTAACAGCATATTACCATGTAGTTTATTTTTAATTGTTTAAGCTCATGTGTCCTTATATTGTGGTGCTTTTTATTAGAACTAGCTTTCCCATGCGTCACCTTGCACCGGATGTCCTTGTTGATCAGGTGGTTCTTGCCTTTGTAGTTGAAGATCACGTGAACTTTCTTTGTGCCAGGGCCGCAAATATCAGGACCTGAACGAGCCCACAAATACAAAGTGACAGTGAGTGTCTGTGTTTAACAAACACTCTGTTTATCCAACAAAAGCAATACCATTTAAGACACCATCCTTTGGTCCACTTACCAAACATGATGTTGTAGACAGAGTCTCCATGCATGTCCTCCTGGTTGAGCTCGGAGGGAAACAGTTTAATGTAGCCTCCGCCACAGTCGATGCTCTGCTCGTGTTTCACGGAGAACTGTATGACTAAAGGCTGGCCCTTGTTGCTGAAGTCATCAAAACGGGCTGACAGTGCATAAAAACGGGCATCCTGGCTCGTCTGCAGACCTGCAGAAACAATGGTGTTACTGCAGGGAAGATCAAGCTAAACCAGCGAGTACTCCTGTTCTGTCTTAATGAAACAGTACGGGTTAATTTGATGCTTTTGCTCTGTTCTCAAGTTGAAGAGCAGAGAGGAAGACAGCCGTGTTGATACTGGCAGAGCTCCACGAGGAAGCAAACACGCGCCTCTGACAGCAGGTGTCTGACAGGGTAGTACAGTGTAATTATGCAACACATATCACCGCCTTCCTGCTTACCTTTGTCTTTCTCTTCATCACCGTAGAATTTCCCAGCAGTCAGGACAAACTTCCCATAATCGGACTTGTGCTTGGATTCCACCCAGCGACTCATCCAGGCATCTGCACAAACAGGTTCAGAGTCAGCTGCCCAGCAATCACCAAGACAAGACTCACAAAACTCTCTGTTAATCCAGCCTTCGATATAGTGTGTGTGTGTGTGTGTGTGTGTGTGTGTGTGTGTGTGTGTGTGTGGGTGGGGGGCATACTGCGGGATTTTGTGACTGCCTTCACAGATGAAAGAACAGGACAGCTGGGAGAAGGAGGGTAGCAGTGAATGACCAGGGGAGAGATGTGCAGCAGTGGGGGGAGGGGGGAGGCAGACGGGGTGTGATAATAGCTTTGAGGGCTGGGAAACATAAAGCACGGAATATGAATAAATCAATGAATCAATGAATGGATGAGTGATCGGTTGGTCTTCTAGACTAATCAGCTGACGATACATTGCACAAATTGCGGTAAAATCATGAGAAATAATCGTAACAATCCACGCCAATATGCGGACATGAAAAATAGCCATCATTCATCTCAGTCCGCACCACAGCATCTCAAAGATGTACAGCAGCAACAAAGAAAAGCAAGCACTTCAATCCTATCTGTGTAATGTTGTGTGAAAGCGCTCACCGCCGTCTTCAAATTGCTCGCGGAAATAAACTGTGGACTCGGCCAGTACAGATGCAGCCGACACGGCCATCAAAAGCAGGCACAGTGCTGTCATGGCGACGAGCTGAAGCAGCCGGTCAAAAACTAACCAATTACAAATAAAAATGCCCGTGTAGAAAGATTTTCTCTAAATAAGGCGAAGCAGCGTTGTCTGTCAGTGCGGTATCCCCATACAGTGATGTTACAGTGAGAGCCACCGAGACGCTGCCGCTTCTCTCCTCTCGCCTCGGAACAGATGTCTGAATCTCATTGGACGACGGTTGCTAACCTCAATAAGGAAGCGCTACCGCTTAAAGCCAATCAGAGGACAGAGAATCCGGACGAATACTTTCTGCAGCCAATGGGAGCAGACCACGCGTTTGCCTGATACACGCCCAAAGGAAGGATGATGCGCCGTGGGTGAATCACATGCAAGGGGAAAATGCAATATCAGTAACAACACGAGTATAACTAAAGCTAAACGACGTGAACTACACATACATACATACAGCAAATAAAAAAATAAATGAAATAATTCGAATCGGTAGGAAAAAAAATAATGCAAATACTATTTTTTTCACATTCTTAACAAATGTTTTCACGCCTGATCTCGTGCAGCATATCTATACAACCTCAGGCGTGATTTTCTTGCCTTATGTAAACTAAACTAAACACAGGAGATTCCACAGGCAATAAGAAATATGCATCACAGGCGTAACAACTCTGTAATAGGTCCAAGTGCAGATCTTTTTTGGGGGGGGGGGGATCCTTACCTCCACATTGTACCAGAACAAACACAGCATAGCATATAGCAATAATAAGACATATCAATGGCATCAGTCCAGCTTGTAACCAGCACCATGGATAACAACCGCAGTCGGGGGTTGGGTCGGCGGACAAATTTACTTAAAGCCTACAAACACACACACAAGCAAAATGGATTCAGCCTTGCTAACGTAACATAAAGACACCTGTAATATGTGCAAGCTACAAAAAGCCACAGGTCCTCACAGACTTACTCGATGGGCAAGCTTATAACAAGCACACTGATTTACAAAATTCCTCATTCAACAATTTGTTTTCTACTAGTTTACTACATATATCACACACTCACATACTGATGAGTGCTTATTTTGAACATATGACTGGTACCAATGTTTCAAACCTTTAAACAAACTTCATCTCTCAGGCCTTGCATTCAGCAAAGTCAACAAGTTCATAGGGAGCAAGAACAAGTAATTTAGTTCCCAGCATCTATCAAATGCTGAGTGTAAAATTACTGGGTCAATATTTGCACAACTGAAAATGTAATAAAAATGTATACAGCATAAAAATACAGGTTTTCTCGAGATAGAATTATGACTTAAACATATAGTGGTACTCTAGTCCACTTTACTGTAATCCTGTCAATAGAAGTACCCAGTGTAACATAGAGGAAGGCCCTCTAAGGTAGTTTTCTCGACTGGGTCCCAGGCGCTGCCCTGCCTGCCATATTCAAATTCAAACATTAATGTGGAGTCAAATCACTGAAATTGATGATGCTTGTTGTTTACCAGGTTTTTATTTCTTTAAACCGTGTCTGACAGGTTCTCTCTGTGTTCTTATTGTGATGTGACCCTCAGCTTTGAAGCAGACTGTGTTGATGATAGATGAATTATACCAACAAAAGAGTAAACCACACCACTAAGTAACATCTGTATATTAAGTAACAGTACAGTAAAACCTATAAAATGTTTTTATAAAACACAAGTATGTAAAAGGGTGAGTTTCCAGAGGTCCAATGCTTTAGAGACATAGTCCTTCACAGTAAGAGCTTCAAGTAACATTTCCATCACCACTGGTCCTTGTACGTTCATTTTAAAAGGAATAAAAAAATCGAACAAAATAAAATAAGTGCACATTTAGAGTACTACACGAAACTAATCTGGTCCAGTAAAATGTTCAAATATGGCACAAATGATATTAATAAATAATCTGTGCTGATATAAGCACAATGTTTGACATGCCACTAGTAAGACATGAATTACAAACTCATATGAACACAAACAACAGTGCAAGTCAGACTTTGGCCGAGGGGATTAGATATAAATAGTGAAAAGGAAAAAAAATGTCTCCCTCTGCGCCACACTCTGCACAGACACCATCTTCTTCACCCCTTCGTCTTGACAGGATTCAAACCAGGCAGGTGAAGAAGAGCAGCCACACTTCCTGTGACGCTGCCCGTCTCTGCAGGCTGGGTCACGCTGCTCTGCCCTCTAATCCTGGATCTGCCCTGATGTCTGGCCTTCTGTGACGGGACCTGGACAGACACATGTTGCATCTGTGGGGGGAGGGGGAAGTATGCAGTGCAGAGCAAAGAAGACACATCTCTGTGGCTCTGTATGCAGATGGGCTGGTAAAGCAATCTTACACCTCCAGGTCCGTCTCTCTGTTTCCTCCTCACTCTAGGGAAGAAAGAAGTTGATCCTTTGAGGTATGGACTTGCATCCTTGGGCTGAGAACAGTCTCTCCTCTTTGGGAACATACAGCATTGCCTTGGCCACCTCATCCAGCGTGGCTTCATCTGTTTCCAGACCTCGTGCTGCGTAGGCGTCCCGTGCACAGAGCTTAATGTGACGGTACTCCAGGGGCAGAAAGGGCACAAAGAAGTCAATCAGGTGACCAGACATCAGCTCACTCTGAGCAAAGCCACCTGGGATATAAAAAACAAAACAGCAAATAGAAACATATTTAAACTTTTAACAATGTGTTTTGGTTCTTTTTTATCATAAACTGTATATAAAAGATGGCATTCATGCAGCTTTCTTCCAGGTATGAAAAGTAAAGCCAGTGTACTGATTCAGAAACTAGCTTAGAGTCAGAAACAAGGATAAAACATGGTATGCTTTACCATGTGATTAACCATGTAAGTAATGAAGTTGTTAACCAGTGAGTGTGCAAGATCCCCCCCTCACTCATGAGTACCAGATTCAAAGATGAGGCTTCACAATAGGACTTCACCAACCAATGGGTAACACTATGCTGGTGAAAGCTGTTTTTATATTACTTTAGCAGCTTTCAGCAAATAATTTCAAGCCACTGAGCAACCAGAACACCTGAGTAACTTAATTTACCTGCCACAGAAAAAAGGTTTTGTTTCTTGCAGAAGGAAAAATGGCTCAAAGCTTAAGAAAACCCACCAGGCAACCTTTACAAAAACTTTACGGCTCACCTTGAGACTCCATAGTCTCAGCTCGCAGCCGATGCTCCAGGTCTTCCATACCGATGTCCTCTCGATTCTGGCCAGAGTGCCAGAAGTCCAGCGCTACGTCGTTGATTGTTGCACCACCAATGTTACTGCAGTGACAACAGCAAAAACACAACATTATATGTCTACAGCTGCTGAGCTTTTCAGGGAGACTCGATTATTTCTGGTTTGGCAGCAAAGCAGTTTGTCACAAAGTTTCTTTAATACAAGTTGCTCTTAGATAAATGATCACAGTTTCAAGATGGCCAGTAATTCACTCACATCTCTGAACCATAACTGTTGAGTGAAAAACGGCTTTTTCTATTTTTGACTGAACAGACTGTTAGTCAGGACAAATCTGACTTGAGGAATTGAAAACATGAAAAATCCATACAGAAGGCTAATGGAGACAGAAGGAGCTCCATCCTTCACCACTGATGAGCTGCCAGGCTATCTGGACAGGAGGTGCAACACATTCTGATCGGCAGAGAGCTTTACAGCTTCATCAAACTGTGCCTGAAACAGTCAACTAACCTGAGGAAGAGGAAGATGGCCCTGCGGTAGCTGACCCCATCTACGTTGTCATAGTGATCCATGAAGGGCTTGATTGCGTCGATGAGGCCCGGATGAAGCTTTTCAGCCTCATCGAAGATGAACAGAGTCTGAGGGCAGCGCAGCACCATGTCTCGAATTGCTTCTCTCAGCTGACCCTGGATTTCAGGCAAAAAACAAACACACCCCAAAACAACAAAACAAAAGTCAAACATTATTAACACTTTATAACATTTCACATCTGACAAAAGCTGATTATTATTTCCTTTCAAGCTTTATATATAAAGATATTAAACTGTGCATAAAATATTACATAAACTGAGATAACTTAAACCGACAACCAACATTTATCTAGAATGTTTAATCTTTTTAAACGAATATATAAACGTGCCATTGTTGGTAAAAGTTCTTTAAAAGAATTAGCCCTGTTATGTGCCACAGAGGTTCAGTGGGAGGCTGTACTACAACACGTAGACACGTTAAAGTCCACATTTGCACACTCTGCAGACTTTGAGGGCATGAGGGTAAAGGTTATCCCGTGAACTACATATACCTACTTATATTTGGATAGCTCTGTACTATGTACCATGTATTAATACTATGTAAACACAATTTTGAAATCAGCTGCAGCGATTGTGAAAAAATGTGCTCAAATGAGACTGAGCTGGCACCTCTGACCTGGTTGGACAAATGCCAGGTTCCAAAAATCCATTTCTGAGTATTTGTGTCGTTGACTTAAAGCATCTGACTGCTATCACTCTTATGATGAATTACAACATACAGAATAAATATCTATGTAAGCAAAGCAGCGTCCAGAGAACACAGGTACATGTTCCTGGCACAGGACGGCCATCGCTGTGCCAAGTCGGCTCACCTTGTACGTGTCCACCAGCCTGGCGTGCGGGAAGTGGAACGGGGCGATGAACAAACGGACACACTCGCTCTTCACCCCGTCCCGGTACAAATTATCAGCAACGATCCGGGCCACAAAGTTCTTGCCTGTGCCGGACCAGCCGTGGAAGGAGAGCGTCAGGGGTTTGTTGGACTCGGGGTTGTTGATGAAACCCTGGATGGCTTTCAGAACCACAGACTGAGCCAGATGTTGCCCGTGGAGCTTCGTCTGAAGGTCTCTTGCTAGACCTGCACATGAGACCATAGATTTTTGATTTTTTTTTAAAAGGCACCGGCAAATATGAATAAAGTGCTCTGTGTTAAAATGTCTACTTTTAAAATATGTGATATAGCCAATAAAACGTAAAGTTGTTAAAGGGCTGCATCAGGCACTGAAGCTAAAGCCCTTATCAGATGATGAGTAACAGTGTGTGCAGTGTTGGGTGAATTCACAAACAGACGATTACAAAAAGTAATGAGGGGAAACGACCAACACACGCTTGGGGCAAAGCGGGCAGCCACCTGTGATGTTGTTGGTTATCCTGCAGTCTCCGGACTCACAGCACTGACCCAGGCTACAGTACCACTGATGCAGCAGGCTCATGTAGTCCTGAGGAAACCCTGCCCAGATATCCCTGGTAGGAACTGCTCACATCACAAGAGCAGGGCGAGAGAAGTCCGTGTTTATAACAGTGTAATAACGAATCGTAAAAATAAAAATATTGCAAAATGCGCACGAGGCACGATGTAGCTTGCGAAATGAGCGCTTTCGTTATACTAAAATGGTTTTAATTTCTTTTACCATCTCTTACCTTGCTGTGTGGCATCATCCTGATTGGGCTGACACTCCCCCTCCCAGATATTGCAATAAATATAATTAAAATAGTAAGTAGAGACGTTGCTAATGCTGTCGAAATGGAAGAAGTCGGCCTGTGCCGAGACAGCCCAGACCAGCAGGAGAAAGCACCGCGCAGACATCGCGAACAAGCTGACGTGAAGCGGTCCAAACGACACTGAACACCAAGTCCCGTTTCTGCTCTCCCATTTATCTGAACGCGGTGGTCCACCGGCGGCCTGCTTTGACTGGGATACCCCTCCCCGCCCCCGACAACCTCTCCCTGCTATAGAACTGAAGCCAAAGAGGGGCGCTTGTTGTGTGGTTCGCTGCGGGCGGGCGGGCGGAGGGGCGGTTACTACCCCAGTCCCTACTGCTCACGTCAAATTTGATTGGAGCCATTTTAATGGGAGCGAAGCCTGTACTGCAACGCCATACGGCAAATGTCACGCTACCAAGGTAACAAGGCTTGCGTGTCCACAAACAACCCACGGTCAGTAACGCCAGCTAGATATTCCCGCCCTTGGGAGGTCAGCAAGTGACCAAATCGAACTCCTTTCCATTACACAGCGTCACTTCCGGCGGAAAGTCGTACACTTGCTCTCAATCTTATTTACTTTTCATAGTTGTGTCATTAGGCTGTACTACTCCACTGTTTGCACACTTGGTTTAGTAACATAAAATCAGTTCATTTGGCGCTCATACCCATCGCCATCACCCACTGAGAAAGGGAGAGGAAGAAAAACAAATGCATACAAATGGGTCAAAAATATTTTATTATGTTACAAATTGACGTCAACAGGATCAGGTCACAATCCACACGTAATAGCATGAGCAGTGTCTGAAAACGGATTCCTGCAGGTGAAAGTCTGTCAACATAACATCCCTTTCCAGCTTTTGAGGAAGCAGCACCAGACTGTACCATTTAGATTTATTATGAAGTGACAGACTTGTGCTTGATTGTGCTTCAGTGCCTGAGGCTTCACACCTGTGTAGAGAAGAAATCATTAAAATACAAGTACAGACTACTAACAGAAGAGGTAACTAGCAATTAATGACCACATGACCTCAGAAAAAAGTGGAACGGTAAGGGTTATAATCAGCTTAAGTCATCTGGCAAAATCAGATCATCACTAGTCTTGTGGCCACCTTGAAATAATCATGATTCAGGACTGGACAAAAAGCACTCACCAGGTAAAGAACTTGATCTTTTCTCCTTCTGAAAAAGAAGAATGAAAAACCTTATTACAAGTCAGTGATTGGCCGATTCATATTTTATTCACTGGGTTGCTCAGTGACAGACTGTCCACATGAGTGTTCAGGTCAGACATTTGTTGTAACATCACTGAACCCCTTATGGCCATCGTGCACTTTTAAGTCAGTTTTTTTTCACCTCAGTCACTCTGGTTTCGTCCACACTGGGTCTTCTCCATCCCTCACACAGATTACAACCTGAAGATACGAGAGCATCAGTCAAACATGCACATCAACTGTAAAGACGAAGGAGTCTACACTGACCTGGTCAGCTAGAGCTAATAAACAGACTCCATGGTTCAAAGTCAGTCTGTACTTTGTCATCACACAGGCCAGACTACAAGGATCAAATGATCTTTACTGCAAGAAAGTGATCCCAGAAAATATAGAAGTGGCTCCTTCAGACCCAGCTCTAAACCTCAACAGCACGAGGCCCATTCTGGGTCTGAGGAGCTAAAAATGACACGATTTCATACTCACCATGAGTGTTTAATCTTCTGAATGGTGATGAGTCGCGAGCCCGCTCGTTCTGTAAAAACAAATTAAGTTTCAGGTAAATTTACAGGACCATGCTCACTTATTTTCCCCAACATTAAAAATCCAGATCAGAGTCTGTTACAAATTATCCTCAACTGGATCAGCGACCTGATTCAAACTCATCACATCTGAATGATGCTTAGCTGCTGTGCAGGGATGTCACCAGAAATGATACTTAACGCTAACATTTGACACCAAAAATCTGAGATCACTTGCTTTTCTTTGGTACTGCAGGTGTATGTACTAAGCAGCCATATTTCTAGATACATTCTCACATATTAAAGGAGGAAATCCAAAAGGACAGGAAAAACTGCCCGTGGAAAAGGACCATTTATGCAGCTGCCATAATAGCTCTGCTTAAACTCATAAGGCAGAGTTCTTATTTCGCTATGAATGACGGTACTTTACACTTTTTAGGTGGAGTAAGCGATCAAAGAATGATGCAGTTTCATGCAGTCCAAGCACCACAAGTTAACAAAGCACTTAAACTTCAAAGACTTAAAGGTGAGCAAGTTTTAATTCAAGGCATTATCCTGCTGACCATTGAGACTGTTGTTATTCCATAGGTTAAATGGTTTGCTGTGGTAATTCTAGTCATGCTTATCCTATTGTATAATACGTCTATAATTGTCTAATTACCACACCATGCAATTTAGTCTGTGCCTTGTTAAGTGTTATTTGAGATAAATTATCTGCCACCATGTCAGTGTGTAAATGGACATTTTGTCTATCAACTGTATTGAAATGTTTAGTTCTATTGGTGCAGACCATCAGGTTTTTGATACTGTGACATCCCCACTGCAGTGTTCAAGATTTAATGCTTACCAGCAGAGCAGCAACGAGTCAGACAGCAAGGTGTTCACATCTGAAGAGAAAGAACTTAATTATCACTTTGTTTTAAACACGTCAGTGATTGTGGGACTACAAAAGTTGATGCTCAGCTAGGAGCGAAAGACAACAGTTATTCTTCATAGTTTAATCTGCTGAACTATGCACTCATCACTGCATCGAGCTTCATTAAAAGAAATGTAGAGCAGGATTTCAACTCACCTCCACTTTGCCTTTTGTGGGACTCTTTCTGAAAAAATAAAATATATAAATAAGTTTAGAAAGAACTCAAACCCAGTGACCCTCAAAGGTTGCAGAGGCCGATACATCAGCTAGGAGCGAAAGACAACAGCGATTCTTCACAGTTAATCTGCTGAACTATGCACTCATCATTGCATCGAACCAGTTTGATTTTTACAGACCAGCTCCTCAAAGAAAAAAAAAACCTACCTGCAGCTGATCCAAGAATGCACATCTGGATCCAACATCAGGACCATCTGCAAAGCACGAGAGACGCATCGTTGAAGAGTCCAAATTTTAACATGCATGTATGTAATATAGTTTTAACTGCATCAGAAAAAAGTCCTCTTTCACTCTTTTTCAGAGAGATTCCCATTGTTTTAAAAACAAAAGTCATCATTAACAGTTTCTTATAGCAACACATGATCAAGAATTTACATTCATTACCTGTTAGCGATAGGACTCGGACCTGAGGACACCTGTGGGTAAAAATAAAGTGATTAAAATGATATAAACTTTTAAGCTCACAGGTTGGGAGTAAGTAGTGCCTCAGATAATGCAACTTGGTGGTTGGAGTATCATCATATCTTCTCAAGAGTAGCAAATAAGTGGTCATCACAGGAGCACACATTTATGGCAAAGACTGATGCTTCCCTGAGGTGTTGGCAGAGAGAAAACTACACGTGTAGATCAGGACTCCAGGAACAGCGTTACAAGTCAGTGTTTTTGGCCCAATATTTAACATTTTCATTTAAAATAGATTTCCTGTTCATTTGTTGTACATTGTGTACAAATCACACTTTGCCAGTCAAATGAAAACAGTAACATCCCCATTAGTTTTACAAGCAAATATTAGTTTATCCATGCAAAGGCACACTGGGGTTATTAATACTTAGGTTTGAAATCTTTGTGTCAATATGCCCCTGCACCCAAGCAATTAAAAAGGCATCTTCAATTTCATCCATAGGAATTTTATCATTATAGTTTGATTTAAGAGTGTAGTCTCTCCACAGCGAACACCTTAGAGAAGCATAAGTTTCCTCTGCAAACACTCATCCTTACCTCCTCAGTCCCCTACAGACAAGTCAT
Source organism: Pelmatolapia mariae (assembly GCF_036321145.2). Classification (NCBI taxonomy): domain Eukaryota; kingdom Metazoa; phylum Chordata; class Actinopteri; order Cichliformes; family Cichlidae; genus Pelmatolapia; species Pelmatolapia mariae. The sequence continues at coordinate 49,487,324 of NC_086246.1, forward strand.
ATCTCTGGTCTTTCACAGCACCTGTAGAAACAGTCTTGTTAGGACTATTACAATGAATGGGAAAAGCAAGAAACTCAAAAGAAAAACTATATATGGAAGTCTCAGTGTTGAAAATGCTCAGAAATCACTTCTGTCCACTACTCTTACACTTTAAATCATCACCGACTTCCATTTAGGGAAACAAAACAAAATAAATAAAAATTCAGGGTTTAAAGAAGAATGCCTTACCATCGAGCATCTGCTGATTTCGAGAAGTCAGGATGAGCATCGTGATCCTTCATCTTTGAGGATCCGTCTGTAGACCTGCAAACATTTAAACCCTCCTGTCGTGTTCACATCCATCCCCTTTAGTGCTCCGGCTCAAAATTCACTGCAATATTTTTGAGTGTTTTAAGGTGTAAATCTGTCAGATTTAACCCAAACACGACAGGAAGGTTAAACATATTTTTAATTAAAATCCTCATAACTTCACACAATTTTATACACCCACTAAACACGCTGCATGGCCAGCAGCAGGAGCCGTGCAGCTAAGCTGCTCGGCCCACAGTTTCTTACAGCCTTTGCCCCGTCTTGTCAGGAATGTTGCCTTTACTTCACATCGACTCAGATGTCCCTAGCAACATTATGTCATCATATGTAAGCGGGACTAAACTGCACTGAGGCTGCTTTTAAAACAGGATCTAACGATCTGCAGGCCAACACGCGACCTGTTGCACGTGGATGACGCCTGCTAGGCTAACGCTTATTAGCTCTAAAGAGCTTCCACTTAAAAATGCCACCGAGTACAACGTTACCCACATGATAGGTTAACAGTTATTACTGCGGGCGTACAATAAAGTCAAAAACCACGAGACAAACACTAAAGCTGAAAAACTTCGACCAACTCACCTGCAAGTCGTCCGAGGAATGAGGGAGAGAAGCGGGCGCGAGGCGCTTTTATAGAAGCTGCCGCACAGCCTGATGGGAAAAAATATGTCTGGCTGAGCAGCGCCCCTGCTGGACGAGTCGGTCTGTGAACACGCAGCGTGTGCGACATTTTTTTGTGTTTTAACTGAATACTTGTGCCCTGAAAAATCTCTGCTTTGATTCATTTGTAATTATTCAGCTGCTCCCTTTAGGACATCTCTCCTCTTCTGTCACACCAACCACCTGCATCTGCATTTCCACCTTCACAGGGAATGGATGGAGCTAGCTCCACATTCAGCATCTTTTGTGTATCCACGGTTCCTCCTCTGCACAGGTCCAAACCAGCTCAGGTTCAGCTGTTCAACCTCAACATTATCTTTAACTCCACTACCTTCCACTCCACCTTCTGTGCTGCTGTCTCCATCATCACAGGTCTCACTAGTAGCTTGTAAACCTTCCCTTTCTGTCACAAATCACCCCTGATACTCACCTCCACCCACTCCACCCTGAATGCACTCTCTTCTTCACCTCTGTTGTGCGCCGTTTGTTGCTTTGGATGGTTGACCCCAGGTATTTAAACTCATCTATGCCTCTACTTCTCCAGGCTCACCTCCACCTGCTGCCTACTCTCACTACAGATCACAGTGTCATCTGTGAACATGAGAGTCCACGGAGACTCCTGCCATGTCCTCATCTGTCAACCTGTCCACCACCACTGTAAACAAGAAGGGGCTCAGAGCAGCATCACCCCCTGCCTTGAACCCATCTCACTCCTATCTGATAATGAATGCTGAGAGAGACTCACTTTTCTGAATGTTTAGCATTTAACATTCTGTTAGTTCTGCATACCATACCTGTAACCAAGGCAGTTACCTACCCCCTGGTGTTTTTGACCTAATCACCTCTGTATTATTTGTCTTACTGTTTGATCTTCTCACCCTACAGGCTGTTGGTGCCGTATGTTTAGTCTCTTTTTAGCAACCACATGTAAATCATACCCTGCACTGATTGTTGTCTCCTCCTGTTCTCTTGTGACACACTCTCTGGGCTTGCAAGCCCACCGTTTACCAGGATACTTAATGAAGAGAAACAGGATTTGGATTAATTTCTTCATACTGTCTCACCCTCTTCATACAGAACCACAGTTCCTCTCTATCACATGCTTTCTCTACCTTTGAAGCACAAACAAGTACACAGGTACAAAAACTGTGTTACACAGTGTAATCAAAAAGCCTTTTTTTTTTTAAATTATTATTAAAAGGCTGAGATAGAAAGGCAAGGGTGACTGGTATATGTAAAAAACCTGCATTAACTGAGGTGAATTTTTAGATTTAGAAATTTTCATTATTATGGATTGAAAAACTTTTTTTTTTTTACATAAAATGTCAAAGAACCCAGACTGAGCCAAAAAATATGAAAACATTAGTCTGTTTGTTCAAGAAAGTTACATCAATTTAAGATGCAATCTCCTCCTGCTGGAGCCTGCAGGCACACTGTGTCCTGCATTATTATTTAATCTGCAGGTCCCGCCTTGCAGACGCGCCTCGTGTCAGGTTCTATTTTTAAAGTCCCTCGACACCTACACAAGTGTTTTTGAATTCCCTGCCGATAAAGAGCGCAGTGAGGTGGAAGAAGGGCCGAGCTCTTCTGAGAATAAAAAGATGTCAACAAACTGAGTGCGCAAATATAGACTGGAACGGTGTAAGCATTTCCACCACACTAAGTGCATCAAAGGGGTAAATTTAAAAAAAGTATGGTTTAATCAAACTGCTAAAATCAACAGAGCTCAGATATTTTTGATAGCTGGGTGTTTAATAAATAGTTATACATTTGATCCTGGAGGTGGCAGGATACGTACGCTAGGCTCAAAAGCAGTCCCCTGATAACCTACGAGGCTGAATAAACAGACTTCGTGTCACTTCAAGTAAACCAAACATCTCTGGGGTTTAGAGTCCGGCTGAAAAAGAGAAAACACCCGGTGAGCAGCAGGTGTTTAGCTGGAAATGTCTTGTTAATGCCACACGTCAATTGTGTGATACCATCATGTCAATATGGACCAAAATCCCTCGAGGAATACTTCCCACACCTCGGTGAATCTAACCACAGCACCAGCATGATTTAAGGGGAAGCATGACAAAAAGCTCACAGGAGTAAACTCATGGAGATTTAATATTTTGCATCAATAAACAGGAGAATTGGATACAATCAATGGTTATGATGAGAAGGAAATAAAAAATACATTTGTTTTGATTGCTCTCTATCATACTGAGCAGAACTGAAATGAATGGCAAGGCCTCCACTCAGACTTTACAAAAACAAAACATGGAAAAAAAATACAAAGAAATTTATTAGAATCCTTCATGTTGATTATTTTCAAAAGGCATTTTTGTCTGATTCTGATGGAGAATTCAATTCAACAAGCGTTTCGCTGGATTTGCATACAGCACCAACTATATGCTCATCTCTGCAGATCCCTTCACCAGATACATGAATATATGGCTTAAAGGGTCTCACTTAACACAATGGCCAAATATTTAGGAGATACAATAATCAAATCACAAAGATTAAAAAAAGAAGGGGGTCAACAGGGGGGGCTGTTGTGAGCTTGCTACAGCATTTTCAGGGGAAGATAAATATATATATTTTTATTTCTTCATCTCATCCAACTACCATTGCATTCAGATTCAACCGATGCAGCTGTAAATAAGAGAAAGAACAATGGTTCAACAAAGCTGGGGGTGTACAGCAGGATAAATATGTGGTTCTGAAACTTGGAAAAAGAAGATTCAACCAGCAGAACAACGCCTGGACTGTAGCAGCACTATGAAAGTGCACCAGTGTTTTTCAAGGCCGTCTCACGTTTTCGCTCTCTTCACACTCTGACAACGTGCAAGCGAATAACGAGGCGACCCACTCTGATCTGAAGGGAAAACGAGGATGTGTGATGTGCAGAACAAAACCAAACTTTACAGACTCAGTTCGAGCTTTACGTCCTCTTCATGGACCTGCTGTCCAGAAAGACAAAAGTATGTAAACAATCATTTGTTCATAAATGCCTTCAAAACCTTCTCAGAAGACTGTTTTGGTCTCTGTCCAGACAAAAGTCCCTTCAGCCTTTTCTCTAAACCTTTTTTTTGGCATAATGGACAGAATTTGTCCTCCCACAGGCAAACTTTGTTATTTCTATCAGTATTGCATATTTGAAATCAGCCACAACTCTCGAAATCAGCGTTTAGATGCTATGGCTTTCTGCAGGGCTTCGTTTCTGGATAATACTCGAGACACAGAACAGCGAGAGCGATCCAAATGGGTGGCAAAGGTAACTCTGAAATGGGAACAAAACATTAAAAGGCTAAATGGAATGACTCCTAAGGATGTAAAGGTTCAGGTTCAGATCCTCAAATATTTTTTTACACTATTGCCGCAAAGAAAAATAAACAATAAGAGCATTAGAAATAAAAAAAGAATATATATTTATATATCCATCATATGTATATCTATATATAAACAGTTCTAACTAGTTGCAGGCAAGCAGAGATTTTCCTCTCCCGCCCCTTTAAGATTCATCCGTTCCACCGTTATAAGGCTGTCAGACTCTGGGTGGGGGCACCAGCTTTCTTTCCTCAGTCACCAGATTCCCTGAGATGTAGAGCGCCGTTTTATTTCTCGTGCTATTACTTGAGCCGAACACCATCGACCACAGACCCCCCCCCACCCCCCCTGCAAAAAACTATAGATGTAGGGAAGGAGTGTTGCTCTGGCTCATCCTGTGGAGCTGCTGAAGGGTGTGGACGAACGGGAGGCACGTGACCTCTCCACTCTGTGATGCAGAGTCTCATGTTGGCAGGTGGCGGGTATCGGTGGATGAGAGACTGACCAAATAAGGAGAGGAGCTTTACTAATATTCATGTTACATCTTTGATGCTTTTCATTCATTTCCATATTGTTTTACAGTCAAATGCAAAGCAGTGTAGAGATTCAATCATCAGTCATTCCAAGGCTTGAATAACAAGTGGTTTCTGCAAAAGAGTTCTTATGAAGACTCTGTTGTGTGTGCATTCGTGATGCATTCGAGTGTGGCGCGGTCTTCTCAGTGCCTCTGGGAGGCTAATCTCTTTAATAGCGGCTCGTCGTAGACCCAGCACTCCCCGTCCTCGTGGAATAGCTACAGAAACACAGAGCAATGAGAATTATTATACTCGATATCTGAAGTATTTCTGAAAGTAAAATTACAATGTTCTCTCTGAGATGTGTGGAATTTAAAGTTTCCGGTATGGAGAAGGCTAAATTTCCATTGCCACGACAGTTATGGCTGCGATATGTCAAATACACCGTGTGTTTACTTTCCTTAGTGTCCATGACGACGACACAAGCTCAGAGAGAGAGAGACGCGTGTTAGCTCTGATGGCTATTTGGTTCTGAGAAAGTGCAGTATTTATGCAGAGTATTTATGCGCAGTATTTATGCAGAGTATTTATGCGCAGTATTTATGCAGAGTATTTATGCAGAGTATTTATGCAGAGTATTTATGCAGAGTATTTATGCGCAGTATTTATGCAGAGTATTTATGCGCAGTATTTATGCGCAGTATTTATGCGCAGTATTTATGCGCAGAGTATTTATGCAGAGTATTTATGCAGAGTATTTATGCGCAGTATTTATGCAGAGTATTTATGCGCAGTATTTATGCAGAGTATTTATGCGCAGTATTTATGCGCAGTATTTATGCGCAGTATTTGTGCAGAGTATTTATGCAGAGTATTTATGCGCAGTATTTATGCGCAGTATTTATGCGCAGTATTTATGCGCAGTATTTATGCGCAGTATTTATGCGCAGTATTTATGCGCAGTATTTATGCAGAGTATTTATGCAGAGTATTTATGCAGAGTATTTATGCAGAGTATTTATGCACAGTATTTATGCGCAGTATTTATGCAGAGTATTTATGCAGAGTATTTATGCGCAGTATTTATGCGCAGTATTTATGCAGAGTATTTATGCAGAGTATTTATGCAGAGTATTTATGCAGAGTATTTATGCGCAGTATTTATGCAGAGTATTTATGCACATGATGCAAGAAAACTGTTTCCACTAAACTAGTAACAACCTCGTTTCACCACTTCAGACAAAAAGCAGACTGCTGAATATAACCAGGCTACAAAAAAGGGGACACTAGCAGATAGTGACGCCTGACCCAAACACATTCGCCAACTAGCTGCACTCCACAAATCAGGAGGATCAAACGGTGAATAGAAATTCCTGATGCCTGGTCAAAAAGCTTGACCTAAGATCCGGTTGTTGCTACTTTTCCTTAAAAGTTCCACAGAAAACATTACCTGGGTGTCTTTTGTGCTTACATTAGCTGTGTAATGAACTGGTTCTTCTATAATGCTTTTCTACTCTACATACAACATGCCTCATTCACCCATTCGCACCCGTCATACAAGCACTTTATTCCATGCTTAACACTCCAATGGATGCATCAGAGAGAAACCTGGGGTTAGCATCTTGCCCGAGGATGTTTGGCATGAAACCAAACCACCAACCTTCTGATAAGTAGATGGCCTGCTCCACCTCCTGAGCTACAGCCACCCCCATCTCACTGGATATATTGCTGTGTCACTATTGCTGCACTATAATGCTGCTGGTGGCACCTTTGTGGCGATAGATTCACACGTTAAGTGGGTAGCGTGTCATGGATGACAGCAGCTCATTGGAAAAGAAGGATAGAAAGCGTCCTTCGTGTTGTTTGCACTAATAAATGCTGCTCCTGCCTGAAAGCTGCACTCACCAATAAAATATTGCTCAGCATTTATTTTCCTTTTATTGTCATAAATATGATTATTGTACACGTCCTTGAAATGAAGCTACTTTCAGCTGCTCCCTGGTCACTGCAGCGGGTAGCTCTGCACGTTTTCATTTGGCAGATTTTTACGCTGGTTGCTCTTTCTGATGCAACCTAGAAGTGATTTGTGTCTCAAGCTGGAATCAAACCAGCAACCTTTCACGTGTGTTTGTGTAAAACACTACACTTTGGAGCCACACTGCAAATTTCCTTGAAATATCCTGACAGAATTTTAAAGCTATATTGCCCATAATACTCAGATCCCATGGTACGCTAAGGAAATCCTCACCCTGGTCTCCCACTGCTGCTCCTTCTCCTTTCTCTCTCTGGCTTCAGCTCTCTGTTTCTCCTCCAACCGGTGCTTGGCTTCTGTCGCTGCATCGATGTCTTTTATCTTCAGGTTCAGAGTCACATCCTTCCACAGTCTAAGAGGAGTAAAAGTTCGAAAGTCAAACATTTAGAGTTAAAGGTTCCTGTGAGACGGCTAAGGTCAGACACTGATCCTCTCCTCACCTTCGAGACTCGTACTCGAGCTGGTCTTCCAGCTTCCTCACTCTCTTCTTAACGATGCCCATCTTCTTAGTGTCTATGAACACCGTGTTCTCCTAGAAACATATGAAAACATGTTCACACATGTATTAATTAATTTAAGGTGGTGATTTCCTACATTTTGTAATGTAAAGAAACAAAGGACTCACTCCAGTCGCCCATTTAGCATACATGACTCCGTTCCACTCTCCCTCAATGGAGCAGAAAGACTTCTTGTCGTTTGGTGAACTGCGGGGAAAAAACAAAAACCAGATGTCATCTTGTGTATTAAAGAGCGGACTCTCAGTAATCCTTATATAATGTGATATAACCACATGGCTCTTACAAAATCTCTGCAGTGATTCTGTGCTTCTTTCCACCATAGAAGGGTTTGGTGTGGAACACGATGTTAGCGCTGTAGCCCGACTTGGAGCAGGAGATGTTGCACTCTCCACCAAGCTCCACCCATGGCACAGTGAGGATCGACCTGGACAGACAGGCGTAGGTCAGCGAAACAAAGTAACGACCAACGCAGACCAACTGAGCGATGACACAGGCGAGCACAAGGATGCATTAACGGCACCTACCTGCCATATCCGTTAGGAAAGGTGAGAATGTAATGCTCATCGTGCTCCAAACATGACACGCAGCCTAGAGAGAGACCAGAGGTTACTTAACACAAAGATTCACTGAATCACACTTATCAGAGAATATAAAGCAGAGTTTAGTGTACCTTGACCGATGTTGTGGACACCTATGGACATGCCCAGAAACTTAGATTTAGTCCAAATGTGAGCGTTGAACTGGATCTTCCTGCTTAAGCACTCTGCGTAGAACGCAGAAACTACAGGGAAAAAATGCAGGAAATAATTAGGAGTGGTGCAAAAACAGCAACATATCAGCGATCGTGCAGAAAATAAAACCAAAACATTTGTGCACAAATAAGACTGATTATGACATCCATATCTGGTTAACGCTTTTAACGTCAAATAAAAAACTGATAATTTTACAGCGGTTACTTTTCTAAAGTCTCCACCACACTCTTCTGGATCTAGATGTACAATGGTATGAGCAATTCTGCGTTTACACTCAGAAGAAGGTTCAACACTTACTGGGCGGGTGGTGAGAGACCTGCTCTGCCACAAAAGACACGCTGTTGGATGAAGCCCAGGGAACCGGGCCTTCTGATACCGTCTCCTGAAATGTGCGAGAACGAAGCACATTGAGAGGAGGATTGCGATTCTTGGTTAGAACTGCAGATCGATGATTCAGGAACTTGTAAAAGTAATAACTGAAATTATTACTGGATCAAAAATCTACTTGACCGCAGTGACAAACGGTCTCACCGTAGGTGGCGAAGGCTCCTCTGTCTCGCTGGGAAGGTCCCAGTGGCAGTAGAAGACTTCTCCTAGGATTGGGTTGTACGGTTTCTTGGCGACTGAGCCTTTCCTTCCGGCATGGAAAGCCGACAGGTACCACTTCACCACATGCACCATGCGCTCCCTGGGCTCTGGCTGCTCAGCGATACTAAAAAGAAAAAGAAACAAGTACTGAATGACGACCCTCATGTCAGAGTGTGCATGTTTAACAAAAAATGATAAACAACTGAAATGGTACGTACCTTACAAATAAGTCGGGGTGTGCAAAGAAATCTGCATACATTTCTAACAAAGACCTTCTTTCTAGGATGAAGGTAGGCAGGACCACCTGGGAAATACAGTGAAGTGTTGTTAAAAACGAAAACCTTAGACCGACAGCGCTGGAGAGCGAAACGCTGCGACGGAACAATTAGGGCGGCTAAGACGCTAAGAGGTCCTGACCTTTGTGAGGTCCATGCCCAATCGAACTTGAGACAGCAAATGCATGATAACGCTCTTGTGCTCTTCCACAGACTCCCCTTCACCGTCATCGTCACGGTCATCGTGACAGTCAAACTGGTCTGAGGACAAGAGCAGAGCCAAAGTTTCATCCAGCCACATATTTCACCATCATGTAGTAAAATATGATTTAAATAACGCCACCTCCTCCCACATAAACTGATCAGACCTCATGCTAATCAGTGAGGGACAATCAGCTGTGATGTAATCACGTGTCTCGTGAGCATTTTCCTTTTTACCCGTGTCTGTGGTGCCATTGGACATCGAAGAGTTGAGGGACTCTGTAGTGTTGGGTCGTTTCAGAGCCGTTTCTTCATTAGTAAGGGGCGAGGCAGCTGGAGGCCCTGAGGGACTGGGTGCAGGAGGAGGAGCAAGGAAGCAGGAAGCAATAGAGATAAAGGGGATAAAGAATAAATATAAAATAAGAGGCAAACTTCTCTGATTGCAAATGCTCTTGCTGTTGGATTTGCTATAAACAAGGCGGGGTGCTGCTGTACTCACTCTATGCAGTGTTTGGGGGAAGTGTTGCTCTGGTAAAACTCATCAGCGTCATAGAATTCGTCCTCACTGGAGGAGTAGGAGAAGTCTGGCACTGAGTGTGAGGGGAGGGGGATGTGAGCCGGGGAGGCGACACCGCTGCTGGGGCCTGACGGGCCACTCCCTAAAAAACATATACATAAAAAATTTAAATCAAACAGTGTGCCTCATGCCATCACCCTTCTCATACATACAGTATATGTATTCATTTATCATCCCTCAATTATATCCGTCATCCGCCTGTCTGTTTGGTAGGAGGAGCCAAAATGGCTCTGTTGATGCAGAAGCTCGCCGGCGCCTGCCCTACATGATGTCATGGTGATGAAATCAACATTATATTGTTCAACTGGAGCCCCCGTTTCCCAGCTCTGCTGTTCAGCAGGATGTGCTCGGCACCATTAAGCCGCCTTAACATAGTGATGACTTTCTCTGCAGAGCGTATTGACAGTACTCTCAAGCATGCAGCCTGTCTCCTTATTGCACAGCACAGCATTTTAATACTGCAGCCTCAGCAGAGAAGGCAAACAGGCTGCAACCTCTGCTTTCTGCTCATTTTAACTTACGTTCAGTGACACGCTTTTACTCATTTAACAAAACAAATGACCCCCAAAATGCTCCTAAAAATAGAATTTTTGTTAACGACATTTGTAACCTGTAAAACTGCAGTAAAACCCATTTTCACAAGTCTACAAATTAGGACTGCCACGATTACATCGACTATCAACATCGTCAACGACAAATTTAATAGTCGACGGGTCGACTATGTAAGATCCTGAAAGACGCAGGAATAAGTAGTAGGATTTAAGAGTGTAATAACAGAGTGAAACAGAAGGTGGCAGCACTGCATCTACAAGGATGCCAGCTGCAGTTAAACCCCGAAGAAGAAGAAGCAGCAGTGTCCGATATAGCTGTGATGTGCGATACCACTGATTTCCTTTCCGATACCAAGTAAAATTGACTGGTATCGGAGGAATCGATATTTCACTATCGACCCGCACATCACTAGTGTCCAAATTCAGGGGCCGCATCCTTTGGAAGCCACATTAGTAGGCCGATAACGTTACAGTGATGCGACGAAGGCTTTGCAAAATCGAAGACTCCTCCAAATTTGGCCCACAAATGTGTCCTCCTTTTCCCCAGATTTGAAGGATGGGTCGGGTGTATCCTTCATGGCCCAACCTATCCCAGAATTCATAGTGCGGCTCAGCCAATTCCAGTTTCCAACAATGGTGGCAGCTCCTAAGTTTTAATATTACTCTTATTCCTCTTTCTGGGTCACAAAATAAACTTTTAACATATTTTCAGGCCAGAATGTAGCTGTGTAAAACTTCAAATATCTGCTCATTTATCAAGACACCACATATTTGTAAAAGTGCTCTGTCGTCTGTTACCCACCAGCTCGATAGCTAGCCCGGGGTTCAAGGCTCGTGAACAACACCAGACTCCCGGCACATAATTTTTAGATCCCCGCGGTCTTTCGGTACTACGATTAAACATGATATATAAGTCACTTAAAATCTTATTGTTTGGCTTTTTTCAGCATTTTATTTGTTCCTAAGTAAATCGGTTTGGCTGAGATTAAAGTTATAGTTTTTACACAGCTGAATAAACGTCAAACAGAAAACTGATTATCAGAAGTGTGAGACGGTCGAGAGTTTACTCCAGTGTCCTGTTATATTTTAGATAGCAAGGAGCAGACGGCCGAGTTTATTATTAAACTCCACCGAGACAATCTGCAAATTTCATTAAAAGTTTAATAAACATCTTGTCTTTATTTTTAGTTAGCACCTTAAACACTTAAAGCTGTAAGCTAATGATGGTTATATAAGAGCAGATGCATGCTGATGCAATAAGCTGTACGTTTTACGTCCAATGGATGCACGACTAATCGCAAAAATAATCAGTGACTAGTCGACTATCAACAAAATCGTTTGTGGCAGCTCTACTACAAATAGACAAAGACGGTACTAAATGTCATTTAAAGTAATTGTTTGAAGGTCAAGAAAGAAATGGAAAAAAACAGGATCTTCTTTGGCCACTTGGGGGCAGTGGCATCAAATTATGTAAACACATTTCACCCAAATCACCTTCTTAAATCTACTATTACATGCCCATGCTACTGTACTGTTTGCTATGTGATTGTGGTCCATTGTTTGGCGGCTCCTAAACAACATCAGAATAAGCGATTTAAATAAAACCCATCAGGGTGCCAAGTTTGGCTGCTTAACTCCTGATAGTGTACGAAGAGTCTGAGTATGAAATTTTGAACTTTTCATCAAACAGCTCAAATCAGCAGATCGTCAGGATCATATCTGGTTTCCCTGCGCTTACCATCTCCTCAGGGAAATATCCGACTAATCAGCTGTTCCACATTCCTCTGTTCAGTAGTCGATTACTGTTTACCATTAAAAAAGGTTGTGTGCAGTTTACAGATCACACAGCTACAACAACAACAACAAAATAACTAAACAGACTCTAACCTGCTGATTGAGCTGATCGGCAGTATGAGGAACCCGTTTCAATAATATATAGCCATTTCAGCATTTCACAAAAATTAGTCCAGTTCATGAGATTGAATTGAATTCACCTGTGCTGTTGGGAGTCGGGGTCTGCAGACTGCCCATCACTGTGACGACGGGACCAACAGGTAACGTGGAGGGTCGTTGGTCTGATTTGCACACCTGAGACGCGTCTTTATCACACGAAGAGAAAGCAGAGTTAGCGCCGAAGCCTCGAAACGAAGCCAGACCCCATTAAAAGCAGCATCTCATGCCACGTGGCAGGGCGCTGCAGACAGAAGCTTCATCTGTGAGCGGGGATTACACCGTCTATTATAAGAGACCAAAATTAGAACGGCCTACTTTGCACTGCTGATTTTTATAGCCTTTTTTTTAGTCTAGTCATAGTCATCTGACTAAAATAGCCAAAGATTTAGTCAGAGTTTAGTCAAGACATGTGAGTATTCTTATTGACTGGATAAACCATATTACCCCACAAAACAGGAATCTGCGTCAACACAGATCCTTAATTTAAAAGAAGAAGGAGAAGAGAGGGAATAATGTTGCTAAACCCTGTGACTTTTAAGGGTGTACCTTCAAATACTGAGAGAATATTAAGAATATTTATCAGTACTGGTGATGGTACTGTCATACTAGAACATGTTTCCAGTTGCAGCTGAAACATAATTTCAAATGTCATCTAAGGACAGAACACTGACAGATTTGACACATTTCTCTAACGGTTCTGCGATTACAATCCCAACCACAGGAGGAGCTGCTGTCACCTTTAAGCATATAACACAAACAACCTCTCAGCATGATGTCTCAACACATTAAGTGACAGCTGTTACTTTTAAATGTCTGGCACATGCTGAGGAGGCAGATGTCTTGTACCTGGGGGTAGTGTTGTCTGTGTTGGCATTGTGTTCACTGCTGGAGTGTCCAGAGGGGGCTGGTAGATCCCATCCACTGGGTTGATGGTGCTCTGGAGGAAAAAACCAAACAAACACAACAATGCCCTTTACAACAAAAACCGACATCAGAGCTTTGCTGCAACAATCACACACACAGACCCACTGCCTGCTTACTGGTTTAGAAAAAACTAAATCGAAAGCAGTTTGGCTTTTAGTTTAGAAACAGTCCTACTCTTCAAGGATCCACCTGTTCCTTTATCCTCTCAAACCCAGAAGGGGAACAGTATGACCTGATCACAACTCGGTGCACCTATGTGAAGAGCGAACTAAAACAATGCATCGTCCAGCCGGCGCAGATCAATTTCCTCGCACTCGATTTCCTGGAAAGAGCGGCGTTACCAAGCTTAATTAACGCAATCAATATGAAACCAACAACACAGCTTGAAATGCAAACGCTAGGAGTAGCTCTACACAACTGCTAACGTTGACTCTTGAACTCTGAGCAGCCTGTTTCTTCTTTAACAAGGCCTGGGGGGGTCGGAGGGGGGTTAACAAACACTACAGTAGGTAATCATTTGTAGAGGCCTGCCTTGATCCGTGGCAAACGCTGCATGCATATAAACAGCAGCCTGTTGACACGATGTCATGTGGTCACAGCCCCAACGACCCATCTGACAGGAACACCAGCAACCACACGAGATAAACCAAAAATATCTCGACCATCGTTCCCCAGCAGCTTACCGCCAGGAAACAACATTTAGTGACATTATAACTCAAACCTGCAGTTTCTGACTTTTACACTTTTTCTCTATTTTGAGATCATCTGAGCTCAGCAGGAACACAGCGACTTCGTGTTACGGCTGTGAGATTAGGCCGAGGTGTGACGTGAGATTTTTACTGAACTGAGTTATAGGAATTACTCTGACCTTGTTTTTTTTCCGTTTATAGGTCAAGATAACTGACAATAAACCTTTATCTAAACGCTAAACAAAAAAGATACAATCAGAGGTCAAGGATTTGCCCTCCCGTTCACACTTTTCCCCTCCTATCTCCAGACTTCCTGCGTCTGTTCTGTTCTTTCTACTTCTAATGGTTCCAGTGTCCACATGCCTTCATAAAAGTGACTCGACGGCTTCTAATTAGATCCAATTACAGATATATACTGACCAGCCTATGGCTATGCAAGCACGACATGAGAGGGAAAAAAAGCACGTGAAGAAAAGAGCAAGGCCATCAAAAAATAGCTAAAAAGGGCTTTAAACTCTGTAATGATCAATAACCTCTCTACCCCCCCAAGTGAACGCAATATTAATGCAATGAGCAGCTCTCACAGCAGAGCAACCCCTCAGCCACCCATAGCACATAAATTATTTTGACAGATAACTACTGAACATGCTTCTCGTGAGCTTGGTTTAAACAATTCTTGCACTTTGCAGCAATTCCCCAGGCAGTGCAGTTTGACAGGGTCAAACGTGCTGCTGACGCCTCGAGCATCTTAAACAAAGGCCTACGGTGCATGCATCACTGCTATGCAGGCACAGTGACAGCCATTCAGCAGAGGTACGATTAGTGGAAAGCCTATGGCATACAAAGGTGGCACGTGCAGGTATATGCATAGGCAGAGCTTTCGCTGTGCTATTTATACTACATAATACTGTACTTAATGATAACAGATTAAGCCAGCTGTAAGATCAATGCAGTAGTGTGAGCTAGCCGGCTTACGTGGAGGTCTTGCTTAAAGTGGGAGGTTGTGTCGTATTAAACGATCCACAAACACTTCTCAATCCCTTGCTTTTTCCAAAGATGGATTGGCTTCTTTTCATTTAGCTCCACTTTTCTGTTTATCCCTGAGTCAATGTTTTCTTTTGCTCTTTAGGCCTCACTTTTCTGCCTCTTCCACCTTCTGTTGTCCCATCTCCTCTGGGTGCAAGTGTGATACTGCAGTTTCCCAAATATATGCACCGTTTTCATGATACAGTCAGACCGATTGATAAAACTCCCTTTATATTTATAAACCACAGAAATAAGAACAACATGGACATGTGTCTGTAGGTTGTCAGTCATCCAGGTCATAGTAGTCTAAAGAAAGGGATTTGGACTCGGAGAGTTCCACGATTCCCTCTCTGGCACCTCAACCCACACTCACATCTGAAAATCTAAAGGTCACATGACAGGATGAGGCAAAGTCTCAGAGCGGTTTAACCCCAAACTTCTGGTGGTAATGGCTTTTTTCACAGTTGTCTCAGGCACACAGTGGATCAAAACCCTCTTAACCGTTGACATGTGTTTAAAAAGGGCAATATGACCCATCTGTTGCTCTTAATGTAGTGATATCCACCTTCAGTTTATTCATTTTATTTATTTATTTTGCAGGTCAACATACAACACATACATACAGTAGCAGACTAACAGGTAAAAGCCAACTTTGAGCTCTAATAAAACCTGCGCAGCACAGACTGGATGAGGGTCGGGGTTATGTAGCGTCAGAGAGGAAAGTCAGATACTCTGGAGAGCTTCTCTCAGTTACCCTTGCTCACATAGCAGTGAACAACTGAACCTGCCATCAGCCATAATTAGTAGTCATTAGTATACATGAGACACATAATCTGGTCTTAGGTCATAACAACGGCATCATGGTTTATCGCCATTTTAGGTCTGGTAATTTTTAGAGCTGTTTTATTTTGAAGAACGGTTAACAGGAACCCTTACTGCTGAAAGCTTTAGTGGTTCAAAACATGCGTAAATCCTGTTGTGGCCTTCAACACGAATATCTGCAGAAGCCTAGGAGTGCTTTCTGCACGGCTTTCCAGCTATTAGTGCTCAGTGGTTCAATAAGCAGGCAGTGTGAGAATGACCGATCAATGGTGATCAATGGTGACTTCGATTCCTCTAATTAGTAAGTGAAGTGATGGGCAACACTCGTATACGCAGGCATGCGATCACACGTGTCCCATGTGCACTTACACTAGTGCATCTCAGAACACCGAGTATTGTGTAAAGGTTTATCTTTCATAATTTAATTTAAAGAGATAAACTTTCATATATTCTGTAAAAGTGAGATATTTCAGGCCTTTATAAGCTATAAACAGCCAAAAATTTCAGTATGTCAAATTATTAGAACGCCTTCTCAGATCAAACAAAAAGGATCTCCATGTGCCCGACTTCTACACTACACTGAACATCATCTGTATTTTTGGGTCAGGGGTTTCTTCTATTCCTCTTGAACAATGGTAGAGGCACTCTTGTCCACAGTGTGGATAAAACACAGTGGATCAACCATCACCAACACCAGCAGATGACACGGCACCCTAAAATCACCCTAAAAATGTGACCACAGCAAAGAAACAAAAAGGGAAAAGGAAAATAAACTGACTTTGTTCATTAATAAAACTCACTGGGAAGTCTGGGCAATGAGCTAAATTTACACTTTACAATACGAGCCCACACAGTTGTGCTAATCAGTTTCTTTCAGCAGCATTTCTCCATCGTGTGGAAAAATGACCCACTGTTACCACTGCACTTCTTTTCCTTATATTGCGATCTCTCTGGGATTAACTGTACAGCGGCAGAAAGGGGAATTCTCCTGGTCTGGCCCACTTAAGATTAAAGCAGCTGTATGCGGTCCATGAGATATATGGCTTGGGATTACAGACGTGACGCTCTTACCTAAAGACGTCTGTGTGTGGACGCTGTCCGCTTTTCCTGACAATCCACTCACGGCTCAGGTAATTGCTACTGCTTGTGCAACTTTTCCTACCACACTTTCCATTAACGTGCTTTAAAACAGCTTTCCTGTGGCATAAACTCGATCTTCATCTGGACAACTGTCGAGTCAGCGTTCTTCCCAACGACTGTGGTTACTAAACTAAGAATGAAGAGTAATTTACTCACACTGAAAATAAAATACTTCAATAATTTGAGGAACTGAATTTCAGATTTTCGTGAGTTATAGGCCATCATCAACAAAATAAAATAACACTCATTTACATGAATGTTTACCTTTTTGAACAAAATGATAAAAACAAACTTTTCACAATTCTTGACATTTTTGAGATGCACTAATATACACTCTACAACAATGTGCATTTTGTGTAGCACCATTTGCACATATACATTTCATGTCTTCATGAAGGAAAGAATAGTTACAAAATAAATAAATATTAGATTTTAGAGGAAAATATTGATTTAATTAAGAAGAAGGCAGCGGGAGACATGAAGGAAAGCTTAGATCCAAATTAGATGGCATGCACTAAACAGATCTGGTACATCTGCTGGTCTAAAAGGAGAGAGTCTATTAAGCGAGAAAAGAAAGTTAGCAGTTTGTTTGATTTCGACTTTTGTCATGGACAGAAAGGGTCAAACTTACTATAGGTCCGTTTGCGTGTTGCTGTTCGTTACTTTGGTCCTTAAAATTTTAAGAAGACAGTGTTAGACTCATTGTATGTGAAGGTTCAAGAGTCATTTCATAAAAGCATCCCGAGCATCTGCCGTGGTGCGGTGCAAACGAGGCCCGGGCCTCTCGCGTGGAGCTCCAAAACTTTCCCCAAGTTGCCACATACAGCGATCCTTTCATCACACGGTCAAATCCAGACTTGCCGCTTCTTTCAGTAGTAAAAATGACAGGATTGCACTATCGTGTGAGATAATCCACGTGTGTGTTTTCTGTTTTCCCTTATCAAACAGCTAATAAAGCAGAAACGATTGCTCCACTTCCTTTCAGAAAGCTGAATAGAACATGTGATGAAACGAACACTGGGCAACACCCTCACCAACCACCGACCCGACTGCAACTGTAAGCAGGGAACTAGCCCAGGGATGCGAGGTAACACACAGTGCACACTCATGTGGTTTCACAAGAACAATGGTTATGAAGAAATGGCAAACTGCAGAGAGCGGACTCGTGCTGTGCTTACCTTGGCAATCTGCAGCAGTACAATACAGTGCTTGATGGACTCTACCATACTCTGAAAGGGAAAAATCAGAGCAATTAATTAGGAAGGAAGTGACTTCTAAACCCAACAGGAAGGAAAATGTGTTCATTCTCTGACTTACACAAGTAGTCTCCTTCAAATGTTCAATTTTCTGTCAAAAGAACAGAAAGAAGTAAACATGAGGTTAAAGAGCAGAAATACTGATGCGAGTAATGACGCCTGACTGGCTTCAGCTGGGGCTTGAAACTCCAGCTGTGAAAGGTTTGATGCAGTCGGCACGAGCAACAAGGTAAAGTGACCAAAAGCTGGTGTTAAACTCAAAGAGGAAGTGGACATATAACACCAGAGACTAGTGAGACGCTCTGAAGGTTAAACTCATCCAACAAAAGCGTTTACACCTCTAATCTTCAAACGTTAGAAGATCTGCTCGGAGAACTGACCGGGCCTGAGAGGAGCTACAGAAGGAGGAAGAATAAACTATCAATTGTAGTTTGAACAACAGTCCCTTGTTAAGTGACTGAGAAAATGAACCACAAACTCAAAAACTGAACTGCTGAATCGATCAACCTTGCAGTCGCCAGCAGCTCGGCCCAATCAGACCCCAAAACTGGTCCAAGGTGAGGGCAACGTATGGTGTGAGTAGAGGTGGTGATAAGTTTTGGTTAAGCTTAAAGCAACACTGGAGAACAGACGGGTCCGTTGTCAGGACTACTGATCTTCTTCATGCATCTTTCCCCCATAAAGACGACGTCTGATGACGTCCCCTGTACCATTAATGAGTTCTGACACCTCAGCATTCATAAATAAAGATGTGGTTTGATGACTATTAGAGTTTCTGGGATTTTCCAACAGTAGCCGGATAGGCAGAGACTTCCAGTCATTTTGGACTCTAAGCAGGCCTGAAATAAAGCTGAAACCACTCAGTTAAGGAAAGCACTTCAAGGGTTACTCCTTGAAGGATTTATTTTTATTCTTCATGGCTGATAAATAAATATCGAGGGGACTGAACTTTAGCTTTTGAAATAAGAGGATCACTTCTGAAATCACTGCTGCTTTAGGCCAGTTTGGAACAGAAATATCTGCGATACACCGACAGCTATCGGTTTTCATTCGCCCCCTGCTCCTTTGTTAGAAGCGGCTCTAATGATGCTGGACCGGAGAGGCGAGACGCGAGGACAGAGCTGCACTGCTGGTACTCACTCTGCGTGATTCATCCTCTTTGCAGTCCTTGATCTTCTCATCAAACAGCTGTGTGGACAAGAGATGAAAGAAAGGTTAAAAAACAGAAACATGGAATAAGAGCTATTCCACTGTCAGATGAGTGCCTATGTGTACAGATGACACAGTGGAAAACTACTGAGAGCTTATCTAAGGAAGGACATGTTATGTGGTTTCCTTAAGATGCTGGAGACGGTGTCTACTTTCTTCAAATACAGTTATCTGGTTTGTCACCACAAATCTAACTCACAAGAGCTTCTGCTTTACTGAAAAGTAGACTCAGATGAGCAAGGAAATGCTCGCTGACACAGATTCAATCTATAAATATAGGATGAGAAACCACTGAAATCTACAACATCTATATCTACATCACAGTGTGGTGTGCACCACACTGGATTTCCTTCGTGTCCTACCTTTAACTGATCAATCAGAATCTGTAGGTAGGCGTCAGCTTCAGCTAGCTTCTTGTCAAAGTCTTGAACACTAGGAACAAATCCCGTCTCAGCCTCCTAAAGACAAGGGAAGAAACACAGCTGAGCATCGGTGCAGTCCTCGACGCAGGTGTTGCAAAAGGTATTTGCATATTCAAAGTAAAGCACAAAACCACAGCCCATAAATCCAGGGCCGTGTATTCACATATTTATCTGTTCATTTACCAAAAAACAAACAAATAAAGGGGAAAAAGCCTCTCATATCCATCACCTCCTGGTCAGGTAGGCTTTATAAACTGTTACACAAAACGGTGGAGAGAAACATCAACAGTTCAGGAGAATTTTCCAGCAAGGTACCGTAGTGGGGGAGATATGGGTACTATTGTTTAAAGGCTCGTCTACATGAAAGGCCAGCAGGTCTGTCTGCTTGCCTGATGGAGGCCAACTCGTTTCAGGCTCTGAAACAAAACTGAAATCAGGACTCATGACCGGTTCGGTTCCAGACAGAACGTAACGGGCTGAGGTGCGCTCAAATTCATTGTTTGTTAATTAGCTTCCTTTAACACAGAAAATTTTGTTACATAATACCCATTAAAAGGTAATTACTAGACTATTGGCAGAACAGACGTGACCAGGCATCTGTCTGTGCTCACCCACCAAAGCACCCAGAACAATCCAGTAAGCTGTGACACAAAACCAAAAGACAGGAAAATGGGAAAAAAATAATTCACCCTCATTTAATCACCGAGGCTGTCAACAGCAAGGACACCGAGTGCCAGCGAACACACAATACCCGCCCTACGTCAAGCCAGCAGACTCAGGAGATGACTAACGGTGTGTGTCAACGCACTTTACCGCTTTACAGCAGTTACGTGGAAAAACGCACAACACCTGAAAAGGCGCTCTGTCAAAACGAAACAAATGCTGTCAAAAGTCAAACTCTTATCAAACCGTGGTGGATGTCACTGCTGCTTTGGAGCTGCCATGTTGCAGAGTCCAGCTGCGTCGCGAGGTTGAGGTGTGTTTTCTTGCAAACGAATGTGCTCTCATAGGAAAGTGAAGAAAAGCCATCAACCCAAAGCCGCTCGCAGACGAGCTAAAGTTTAAGCTTTAGAAAAACATATATACTCAGCAGCCATGAAGCTATGAGGGCAAACTTCCTCAAAAGGATCAAAGGTGCTTGTTCAGCTTAAAGGGGGAAAATGTAGCTGTCTGCATGAAGGCCTGAGCAAAAAAAGAGAAAACAAAAAAGAAAAAAAGACTGTTACTGTGCGCCTCTGGGGGTTTTCACCCAGACTGGCACATATCTTGAAGAAACTTGCCGGATAACTCGCTACACTGGAAACATATAAGTGGGAGTATTATTCCAGTAAGGCATTGCATCATGACACTTTTCACGGGAAGCAACCAGTGACACGCAGCGAAACACAAGTCAGAGCGAAAATGTTTACAGGAAACTAATTTCACAGTAAAGTGTTACAAGACAGATTAGAGATTAACCACCTGAGGCTCGACGTTTACTCTGCACTGTGTGAAAACTCAAAGAACAGAAGTGAACAAGACTTTAAATACACATGGAGAAAAGTAAAGCTGACACTACCTGCAGAACAGCCTGCTCCCCTATTACTACTGAGCAAATGATGTGTCCTGTTTTGACAACACACATGACACAGGGGAAGTGTTTTTTCTTTCTTCTTTTAACGTTTGGAAGCAGAAAGTCAGAGGCAGGTGGTTGGTTTATAAACAGCCACTGTATGACCACACTGTAGTGCTCACTTCTGCCCTGTTCTGGAAATATTCCCAGACTTCCACTCCCACTCGTTTGCAGCGCACAGACTGTCCATCCCTGTGACACAGCAGCAGGGAGATTTTAGCGTAGCCTCCAGTGTTAAATTAAGGCAAAAAAAGAAAAAAAACAACCCACCCACCCCGCCCCCCACACCCACAGAGCAGACTTTACAAACAACACTGCCCTCGCACACTCCCCCCTCCCTCACCTGTCTATTTGTCTTTCCACACAGTGTGACCCACTTTAAAAATGCTGCTGTCCCAGTGGCGCGCTGCAGCCGCTTAGCTTCTTCCCCTCGCTCTGCTGCAGCGGGGTTTTTGCCCGTCTGTGTGTTTTTACTTACTGGGTGCCGTGCTCCAATAGACATGCTGCAGTAAGCCAGTACATCTCTCAGTCCATTTAGCAGAGCGCAAGGTCGCTTTCTCTTTCTCTGCCTCCGTTACTCTGTTTTCCCCACAGCTACAAACTGCCAGCTCAGCTGAAGTTACATTCTTTCTTTCTTTCTTTCTCCCTCCTCCTCCTCCTTCAGCACCACAGAGAAACAAAACAATTTCCTCCTTTTGCTCCCCACTGCAGTGTGCCAACGTAACCCTAGCAGCCTTCAGACTGTTAGCGGGGCTTCAGCAGCAGTTATCAGCTAAGCGTTTGGTCTGAGCCGAGTTAATCCAGGACCCTCCCCTGACAGGAAAGCCACACTTCCTCTCGCACAGGCAGACGAGAAAACACACAAACCAACAGCGAGCGCTGAGAGGCACGAACATTAACAGCCACGAGGATTGGCTGAGACAGCCGAGGCAGATGTTTGGCCGATCGAGCAACCGGGTCTTGGATTGGGTAGCTGGGTCATATGATGCTTCGACAGCAACGCTGCATAGGTGTGCGCATGTATGTGTGTGTCCGCACCGAGCACGCAGGCACACGCGTAGCACATCAAACGGATTTGCCACCAAAGGGAGAGAGGGAGGGCGAGCAGAATAAGAAAGGTGGGAGGGAGAGCAAAGCTTGGTTATGAGGATGAAGAGAAGAGAGGCGATAAGGAGGAAGAAGCATATCTGGATGAGGATGGGAGGGAGCATAGCGGAAGGTTTGTTTTGAGGGAGGAGAGCAGGAAAAGAGGTTGAGCAGAGAAACAACTGCAGGGCAGGAGAAGCAATTTCTACTCTCATAAAAACAGATATAAACACCGGTGGGACCAAAATGGCAGCAAGCAGGTCAGCAGCTGAGCAGACTTTCCATTAAACTTAAAAGCCTGCTCCTAAAACCTGTCCAAACTGGCCACGTATTTCCAAACATCCTCACCCTACGATGACGCAAATGTCAGCATTTTTCCCTTTAATACAGACGTGAATTATCTTCCAGCTCTGCTCTCTTGAGGAAAAAACAGATGAGAGCAATACACGTAAAGCTTAAAGTGCTGATAACCTGACATGCAAAGCCCATTCAAATCCATCATGTTCGGGTATCGTTTATGCAAATACAGACTGCGTCAAGTGCGAAAAACAATCTCGCAGTGAAAGCTCTGATATTATTTTCATGGCAGGGTTTCCAAACTCGTTTACCTCTTCATCTAAACCAGGATCATCTTCGGGTATCACAAAGAGCGGCACGCTCGATTTCGGAAATATGAACTGTGCGACGGGAATTTGTATAAATGGCACGCAAACACCAGAGGATCCACATAGCAAACAACTCCTCTGTTAACTGCAGTGGATTAGACACAAAGACACACATCCAAAGAAGCGCTTGGTTTCATACCCGGAGTTGGAGGGTGTGCCGGAGGATAGTTCCCTCTAAGGCGTGGATCCACTTCTCCCGCTCGTCTGCATCTCGGGCTGAGGACAGAAACACAGAGACACACCCAGTGAGCCACGTTTTCCATCTGACACCATCTGTAGCCCATTTAAAGAAAAAAGTAATGACAGCACTAAAATGACATGAGTACTGGTGACGCAGTGAGGGACACTGAATATTCACCTAGAAAGTTTCATTGAAAACATGTTGACAAAAGGGGTTAGGTTTATTTCTCTCATGTCATTCGGTGACGGCAACCAAGAGATATTCTGGTAATCTGTTCCCCCGTGCCATACACATGAGAGCTGTACCAATCCTTAACCAAATTCATGCCGCCCAAAATGTCAAACTTTTCCTTCTAATCAGAGTATTCATCAGAGCTTGTAGGTCTGTGTCTAAATTGCATTAACATAAAAGTCAATAAAGCCTCTTTGAATTTGAATGAATCTTTATGCATGTTTGAGCCTTCCACTGAATATAATGGAACTAAATGGGACTTGGTCTTTGTGCTCACAGTACCAAAAAAACAAATATATTAAAAAAATTTTTTGTCTCTCTGGAAATCATGACCCGGTTTGTCCGAACCTACTAACCTCGTGGTGTGCGGTTTCATAGAGGAACTACACCCACTAAACGTTTTACAGTTCAGAAGGAAGTGTGCAACTACATGAAACTGCTCAACAACAAAAGGTGCACAATTGTTTTCTCCTTTGAGTGAGCCAGTCAGAGTTTTTAAAAGGTGTTTTATTGGCGTTTGAGACCTATAAAGTGAATTCAGTTCAATTTTATTTATACAGCGCCAAATCACAACGACAGATGCCTCAAGGGTGCTTCATTTTATAAGGTAAACAGCCTACAGCGACAGAGAGAAAACAAAGAATACCCTAACAATATGACCCCCTATGAGCGAGCGCTTTAGTGACAGTGGGAAGGAAAAACTCCCTTTTAACAGGAAGAAACCTCCGACAGAACCAGGCTCAGGGAGGGGCGGCCTCCTGCCATGCCACCTTCATTATGCTCAATGAGGCAGGAGTCTGACAGACATACATTAAAACTGAAGCTTTTTAAATACGCTTTACTATATTTAACTCATGCAGACATAAAATCTTTGTCTGCATGATAGTAATGGCTGAATCAATACCATAAAAGTGACCAGCTTTTATGGCAATTGTAAAAATGAGGACTTACAGCTCCTTTCCTGTGCTGTCACAGTCCTGATTCTCATCTTTGTGTGAAGCAGAGCAGAGTGAGGCTGCACCCTCAGAGCAAAGACAGCGACATTAACCAATGACCCAGAACAGGCTCTGGCACATGCAGTACACACTGCAAATGGCTCCTGGATGCTTTTTCTTGCCACTGGCATACGTAATATTGCATTTTCCTGCCAAGACATGGAATGAACTGAAGTGGATGTGTGCTAAAGCTGTCCAGCACTGTGCCAGAGTCTGAGCCAATCGGTTTACTTTTTGCTAAGAAAATGGGAAATAGGTTCAGAAATCTATTGAAACATGTGTAAACATATATGGAACTACAGTATATAAGGCAAAAAAACTACACAGAGTTTATACAATAGGAGTATTTCTCCAGGACATTCAAGCTTTTGGGTGATGGCTGCCTTTTGTGGATTTCTCTGTCAATATGACCCCACGCGGCTCTGAGGAGACCAATCTATGGCTGACAGTGTTTTTCTATCCAGGTACGCTTTTACTGCACTGGGAGAGTGTTTGGGATCATTGTCATGCTGAAAAATAGAGCTGCAGCCAAACAGATGCTTTCCAGGTCTTACTGCATCCAAATCTGACAGTTCCATTAATTTTGGCAGCCCTCAATACCTCTACCATTACAGATCGCTACAGACACAAATTTGGATTCACGGCTCCAGAAGACCTGTTGCCAACGATTTTTAGTCCAGTTTCTGTGCAATCTTCAGATTGTCTTCTTGACACCCACAGAGAGACTTCAGCAAACAGTAGATGGGTCAGATGCATGTCTCAGGTCCTGTGTCCGGTGTTTGCGGGAGTTTGTCTGTTTCTAAAGGACAGGACTTTCTGTTCGTGTGCTGCAGACACGTTTTTAGTCCTGCACTTCATTTATTTTTAAGGACACACTGCACACCATGCTGAGATATGCCAAGTTTCCACACAAACCTCTTTGGGAATCCCCTTGTTGGTGGAAAAATACAGTTTTTCGTGCCTGTCAAAATGTCTCATCTTTAGCATTATTTCTAGACTCGGCTAAAGATCCATCCTTTATAAATAAAGATACAAAATAAAATTAGCTCTTGCTAAGTTGTGTATTATATCCAGACAAAACACCGACCTATGAATCATTTGAACCATAAAAAAAAGCACCAGTGTTAACTGGCTTAAAACACAAAAACAACCAAAAACAGAAATTTGCTGAAAAAGGTCAGGTGCAAAGACTGGACAGAAAAAGCAGCTAATGTTCCAGGTGAGGACAGTAATCAATATAGTCTCCAATCAATCTCCAAAAGCTGTTAACAAAGAACTAAATATGTCCTTGAATTAGCTCCTAAACTCCATCCCGGGTAAGAGTCATCTTTCATTGAGCTGGAAACAAGACAGAACAGCAGATGACGGTCTGCGCTCGTAGGCAGGCTAAGGAGCGCTACAACAGGAAAGCTTTTAAAGACATTAAACGGCAGCCGAGGCTCAGGCCAATCCACTCAGACAGCACCTCACTGCCCTCTCGCTTTCCGACTCTCCAGGGGAACAGATCTGCTGCAGCTAATGTCGTTCAGCTCTACTCATGACAGCCAGGCCATTCAAGAAAAACTAATACAGGAACTGTTTCACAAGTCCAATCTTTGTCCTAGTTAGTGATTCACATCTGGAGCTGTGATTTGCTTTGCCAAGGAGGTGTGAGCACATTATTCATCCACCTGACAGGAACCTACTTTGTTAATACTCCACCAACAATCACGTTTTGTAGAATTTAAACACGTGACACAGAAAAGGGAGCACGCAAAAGCCCGCCTCGTTAAACAATCTTTAACCTGCAAGCTCCCCAGCACAATATCTGCGTTATTCCCATTTGTGTACAGGCGAGAAAAGAGCAGGTAATCGTCCAGTGAATTTACAACGAGTGACCGCCATGTGTCGTTTCTGCTGCACGCTCTACTCAGGAGCAGCTGACGCAAGCAGCCTCCTGCTGTGAGACGCATGTGAGGGGAGGACATTCAGACAATGACCCGACCTCCTCCGCAACAATTTCCAGAAATTTTGGAAAAAAGAAAACAAAAAGACAAAATTGAATATGCAAATGTTTTCAGTGAATGTTAGCAGCATCTATAGTGTGTGTTTAAATTAATATCCTTACATAAAATAAAGATAATAATTAAGGAAATTTGGGGATTCCAGTCGTGCCGTTTTGCAGTATCGTCAAATTTAACCGAACAAAAAGGACAAAAGTCTGAAAGTTAAATGCTTTGTCCACAAATCTGCCATTAAACCCACTCTTAAAGTTTTACGATGCCGTTTCCACCCCGTATAAATGAAACAGTCTGACAGCTCAGCTGCTACTGTCACAACACAGCAAAGTGTGCAGACCAAACCCGTTACTGAAAGCTGGGCAATGGCAGCGAGGCACAGCAGGGCTATCAGAGGCACAAACAGGAGGGACCGTACCTCACACCAGCGAGCTTCAGGTCAGCCACTCACACGCGCTGCAAATATTATATGAAAACCCACAAACTTACCCACACAGAACAGAAATAACTGCAAAACCTAATGGCTAAAAATAAGATCTCCAAATGCTGCTGCCAAATAAAGAAGAGTTTCCACATATGTAGCAGCGGTGCACAGTTCCACACTCACAGCGGAGATCACCTCACATCCAGCAAAAGGAACTGATACATGAAAAACATATTTACAAAGGAGGGTATGTGTTGGTAGAATTTTCCACAGGATACAGCTCCTCTCACGAACGCTAAACTACCTGCTACGGATCGACCGATGTGTACAGGAGAGACAAAGTGAAAAGTTGGGAAAACAGAAAAAAGGAAAATAGATGAATTAAATAATATGATTAATTTGATGTCACACATTATTTTTCCCTCCTGTTATCCTTCAAAATGCAAGGAAAATCTTTGCCTGAATTCTTTGTAAGCTTATTTACAGTATCTTGCTGATTGCACAACATCATTATATCACTGTAACTGTGTTTTTCAATTAATCCCTCCCCACATGCACCGAGCAGCTGCTGAATGGTTGTGTATTTCACTCTCCGGGGATGTGGCCAACTTTCATGAACAGTTAAGTCATGTGAAGTCAGAACTCTCACAGCGTGGTTTCCACACTATTTTTAAGCTCGATTCTTGTGGTTTTAACCTTTTTTCCTTATCTAACAATTAGGAAATTGAAAGAACTGGATGTGCAAGGATTTTGTGCCGAACCCAAAATAACAACGCTTACGTTGTCCCTTAAGGAGACCAGGATAATGGTATACTATCCACATGAACAACTGTAAAAATTGACTTGATGAGTCCGGCCCCGCACACCGGAAAACCGCTCCAGCTGAGTATATAAACAAAGTTACGGACAGTTACAGTCACCTAAACCGTAAACAATGCCATTCACAGACAAGTAAACACACGGCAGATGGTGCATGTGCAGTTACAACCAACACACTCAGACAAATATCATGTCCAGACAGTTTTGTACTTTTAACCCAAGGATTTCATGTTAAACCGTCAGTGACGTCTGTTTATGACGCTCAGCACTTCTTCATTATGCTGCTGCTCCTTTTTTCCTGTGTTAATTATTCAGCCCACTTCTTTCTCCTCCTGCTATCGTCAGACATGCTATGAAACATCTGGTCACTTGTCTGAGCAAGAAGGCTGATGCTAGACTACAAGCTGTCAATACTCTGACCCTGCAGCTCCCCCGGCGTGGTGCAGAAATCTTCTGAATGGCTACTTAATCGAAGGTGGATTGGTGGGAAAGTACTTTGTACTTTGCTCATTTAATGAAGATTAGAAGAAGATAAGTGTTGGCGACTTTTCAACCTGACACAAACACCGGTTTCATTCCTAAAATAACAGAGAGGTTGAAATGAAGATAAAGCTGTGAACAAAACATAACAAAAGGACAGAGCTGACAGTGCAGGTGATGCTGAGGTGAGGGAGGGCCCAGGAGAGAGAGAACAAGACGGAGAACACACAGAGGTCTCTCATCCCGGACTTGTGCTGCCCGACTGGGAGAGAGAAGACGACAGATAGCTTTAGCAGATAACAGAAGGCCAGCAAAGAGCAAAGAGGGGAAATGAGGAAAAGGGCTCTCAGGCAGCTATGATGCACCGCCGGGGGAGAGAGGCTGATGAATAATGGATGTTTCTCTAAATAGAAGGCACACAGAGCCGCACTCCAGGCTAGCACAGTGGACTGTGAGCTCAGAACTATAATTTAACCTGTAATATGGACTGTGCAGTACCAGAAAGCAGCGTGCTTCAGTGCTTAGAAATTAGCAGTTTTTACTGCAGGGATAAAAGGAAAAGCATCACTCTAAATATAAGTTCTAATCTCAGTTTCTCGCTCATTTCTTTACACCGGCGCACCATCCATGACCAGGAAACGCACACACTGGCCCATTCAGATGATGCTGCCAGTCCTGTGAGACCGACTGCATAACACTCTTACTCCAGGATTGTTTTACAGCAACACAGAAACTAGTCCTGCCCGACATCCTCTTGATATCTCAGCTAACAGCTGATGCATCCAGAATCTCATGTTCAGTGCTCATTTTTGCTCGTCCTGCCAGCGGAGATACATGAGACAGTTCAGTCCTCCGCTGGGTATTTGGAAAGCAGATGTGTCTTGCGTCAACTTTTCATTGTTTTCACTCAAACAAAAAGATGACCGTGGGAGGATTCGCAGCTTTCAAATCGACGGGTTTAACTCGAACAGCAGAAACCTTCGGTGTCTCACTGTCGCTAAACGCGCAGAAATTTCCCTCTCTGACTGATGATTGATTTGGTCTCATTAGAATATAATTTGCATAAACTGCTGCTGTTCTCCTGCTCTCCCTTTACTGACGTAAAAGTCTCACACGCTCAGTTAACTCAGATAAAAATAAATGCAATGTAAATATAAATAAATGCATCTTAACTGACAAAAATCATCTGCAGAAAAGCACCAGATTAAATAAAGACAATGATATTTGAGCCATTATTCACTGATGAATACATCCGCATGCGAGTTACTGTCCCGGGGGAGGGAAAACGACGTCTCCACAGCGAACCAGCAACACCAGTAACATAAACATCCCTTTCTAAAATAACACAGCGAGTTTGTGCAAACATCTGAGGACTGTGCATACGAACATCTCCTTAATGTTACCTCATCGCGGACACTGACTAAACAGTCGTAGTCTGAACTGTCCTTGAACCTCGACTGCAAACCCTTTCTACCATGCACCACGGAGCGCACTGCTCCACCCTGACCATACATCCCAGAAGACAAACAGACGACGCCTCCTTGCGATCCTTTCGCCCCGGGCTGGCATGCATGCTGACGTCGTGGTTTTCTCCTTACCCTTGCGTTTGTAGAACCACAGCATACAGCTTCGGAACACAGACATAGGAGAGGGCATGGAGGAGGTGAGAAGGGCGGGGGGCCCATGGACTGTGGCTGGTGACCCTCAAGGAAGGAGGTGAAAGGGGATGCTGGTAGTGAAGTGTGCAGGGTTTTGGTGGTGGCGAAACAGACACAAATGGACAAATGGAAGGGCGGAAATGAACCAAAGTTAGAGGAGGTTAGTTAAAGACCTGGCGGAGTGACAGGGTAAAAAAGGTGTCTGCGGTGTACTGAACAGGATGGGTCCCTGTCAAAAGGAGGAAGGGGCTGACAGGACGCGAGGGAGGGGGGCGATGCTGTAGGTGGGAGCCAATCCTGTCCCTACGGAGCGACCGGCTGTTAGAAAGCGAGCGACGGCAGCAGCGGTGCAGCGAAAGGCGAACAGCAGGAGCAGCAGCAAGAAGAGACCTGAGCTCAGCAGTATTCCCTTATTATTCCCAGTGGCTCAACTGCAGAGACACATAAGCAGCAATCTTCCTCTTCAGCCGCAGTGGAGAGGGCTGAAGGGAAAAAAGAAGTCTTAATTGCTTCTTCTGTTCCAAAGGAATCTGTTTAGCTCGCAGTGGAACAAATCTTGTTTACCGAAATATGTCAGTCCAACTTCAGAGCTCGAAGAGGAAGGGAGAAACAGCTCAGACGCATGCAGCATGCTTTGAGATTGTGTAGATGCCAGTGTGTGCGTGTCTCCTGGCAGTAGAGCAAACCAATCCAAGACGTTAAAAGGCAGGAAGGGGAGAGAGAGGGAGTGAGAGAGCAAATGGACAGCATGGCTGAATGCAAAGCATTCACAGAGGAGGATTGGCTGTGATGACTACATAGAGGAGAAGAGGGGGGCTGTAAGAGAGCAGAATTAACCGGGGGGACACCTCACCTTGGAAATGGAAAGTCTTCTGGTCCACAGTGATGGTGAATGTGCTGTCGTCCTCGTCATCGATGCCGATCACAGCTCCCTGTGCAAACAGAACGAGAGGAGGGGAGAGAGAGAATGGGAAAAGCAGGCAGTCAGACAGGGACACGTCATACTCCACTTTCCATTTCGATCTTCATGCCCTCAACATGTCCCCAACTGGCTCTCATTTATTAATTAACCCTAGTCATTCTCAGCAGCTCACCCTCTTCTCTTCAAAAGCTCAATTTCCTGTTGCCTCGTCATCTTTTTCCTCAAAAAATAAAATAAATCACCGTCTCTCTCTCTCTCTCTCTCGCAGACACACAAAAATGAGTGCAGTCTTTTGGAACATGGTAGAGAAGAAGGGAGGGGAGGAGGTGGGATTTGGGAGAGTGAAGGAGGAGAAAGGCAGGGAAGGGTGGAGAGAGAGAAAAAGTACACCAGGGAGCAGCAGCCAAAAAGGAAAAAAAAGGAACTGCAGAGGAACGGCCTGCTGGCTAGCTGGGGCATTAGCTCCTAGCAACAGAAACAGGGCGTGTGACTCAGAGGTTACTTACACAGCAAATCTCTAATAACAGAAATATCAGGAACTGTAAGGGGTGGATAAAACAGCTGTAAAATCTGTTTGTTGACCCCCGAAAACTCTGTTTTTTACATTTTTATTTTATACAACCTTTATAAAGTCTGTGCCATTGCTTTGAACTGAATTTCAGGGACATGTCTGTCTGTTCTTAGGGTTTCTGGATTGTACAGTATCTTGTGATGTGTTGTAAACCTGTAATATTACAGGTAAATTAATAATAATTTGTCTTATCTTAAAAACTAAATAGTTAAAAAAACAGGTCACTGACAAGAGATTCATATTTGTATGCACGTGTCTGGAAACGCATAATGAAACGGATACAGACACCCAGCCCTTATCAAATGTGGCAGATGATACCTGCAACCCTAAGTGCAGCAAAACTGCATTGCATGCACCAGCCACTTTATTAGGTACACCTGTAATTGCCAACAGCAGCTCAAAGCATTTGACCGTGTAGATATGATGAAGACAGCCTGCTGAAGTTCAAACCGAGCATCAAAATGAAAGAGGATTTAAATGACTTTGAATGTGTCACAATTGTTGTTGCCAGATGGGCTGGTCTGAGTGTTTCAGAAGCTGCTTATCTGCTGGGACTTTCCCACACATCCATCTATAGAGTTTACAGAGAATGGTCTGAAAAATAGAAAATGGGTAAAAAGTATTTAGGAGAGTGCCTCTGATCGTCAAACGTCAAACCATGAAAGAGATGGGCTGCAGCAGCAGAGACCACACCAGGCGCTGCTCCACACCTCCTCTTTATTTTTGATTTCTCAGTTAACATAAGATCATTAAAATGGGTGAACATTAAGGCTGTCACAAACGATTAGTTTGATAGTCGACTAGTCACCGATTATTTTTGCGATTAGTCGACTAATCAGATCATGCATCCATTAGACGTAAAACGTACAGCTTATTGCACCAGCAGCATCTGCTCTTATATAACTATGATTAGCTTACAGCTTGAAGTGTTTAAGGTATGGGCTAACTAAAAATAAAGACAAGATGATAGTTTATTAAATTTTAATGAAATTTGCAGATTGTTTCGGTGGAGTTTAATAAACTCAGCCGTCTGCTCCTTGCTATCTAAAATATAACAGGACACTGGAGTAAATTCTCGAGCATCTCACACTTCTGATAATCAGTTTTCTGCTTGACGTTTATTCAGCTGTGTAAAAACTAACTTTAATCTCAGCCAGACCGATTTACTCAGGAACAAATAAAATACTAAAAAAGCCAAACAATAAAATTTTTAAGTTATCTAAGTGACTTATATATCATGTTTAACCTGAGTAGTGAAAGACCGTGGTAGGTTTGAAAACGATTTGCCGGGAGTCCGGTGTTCTCACGGGCTCTAGTGAGCCTTGCCCCCGGCTAGCTATCGAGCTAGTGGGTAACAGACGTCTCCGAAAACGTCGGAGCGCTTTTGAAAATATGTGGTGTCTTGATAAACTGAGCAGATGTTTGAGGTTTACACAGCTACATTCTCGCCTGAAAATATGTTAAACGTTTATTTTGTGACCCAGAAAGAATAATAACAGTAATATTAAAACTAACTAGCTGCCGCCATTGTTGACAACTGAGCTGGGCTGCGCTATGAATTCTGGGACAGAGCTACTTCTCCTTCTTCGGGGTTTAACGGCAGCTGGCATCCTTTTACATGCAGTGCTGCCATCTTCTGTTTCAGTCTGTTATTACACTCTTAAATCCTACTACTTATTCCTGCGGCTTTTGTGATCTTACAAAGCTTCAAACGACGTGTCGACTATTAAATCAGTCGTCGACGATTTTGATAGTCGACGTAATCGTGACTAGTCGACTAATCGTGGCAGCCCTAGTGAACATTCATGTAGATTTAGGGGTGATGAACTCTAGGCCTCATGGCCGGTGTCCTGCAGGTTTTAGGTCTCACCCTGGGTCAGCACACCTGACACAAATGACTAGTTCATTACCAGGAAGACATGTTGAGGAGGTCATTTAGCCATTTAAATCAGCTGTGTTGGATCAAGGACACATCTAAAACCTGCAGGACACCGGCCCTCGAGGCCTGGAGTTCCCCCACCCCTGATGTAGATGCTAAAAGTAGCAGCCTCAACACTCCATTTAATTCACCGTCAGACTTCAGTAGCTTCACTCAAAGTGTACATAAGCCCACTCACAGTTTTCCCTCTGTAATATTACACTTCTACACATATTTATTATTAAACATTTAATATTCTAATAATGGACTACACAGCACTAGGAAAACAATTTCAGTAGACAGGATGTTTTTCTGAAAGTGGTCTAAATAATTTAGAGAAGTGCTCCCTTCTTTGGCATGTTCGTCATACCATATATCAACTCAATGCAGAACAGCTACCAAAACCTGACTTTCATAGAGGTTGATTATCTCTTAATACAGTCCCATCCTCACTGTGCACGACCTTGGACACTGTTGTTCCTCTAAAAAAATGAAGGCAACAACTTCTCTGGCATAACTCAAATGTGCTGCTTGAAGTAGTTCGAAGTTTGCGAGCAAATCTTAATTTGGCCTGGAAACCAATCATTTGTTGGTCTATAAAAAAGCTCTTCATAAACTAGGTGATCTCAACATTTATCACTGATTAAAGAAAATAAGAACAATGGCAGGTTTCTTGGCATTAATGTAGGCAGGCTAACAAACAGTCAGAGCTCTGAGGAGCTGAATATTCCTTTAACTTAAACGAGTAATTAATTAATGTATTTACAAATAATTTTTTTAACCATAAAAGAAAGAAACATTTACGTCCATAGCACAGACATACACATTTAGTAACTGCTGATATTAAAACCAACCTTTCCAAACCAACTTCAATCATTTCTTACACATCGACATGTTCGTTAGAATCCCTGCAAGCCCATCTAGAGAGGTCTTATCACAGATTAATGCTACTACGTCAAAGACGATCGATTTACTAACAGGCTACGTCCCACACACTTTTAATGCAGCTGTATTTATACCACTAAGCCACTAAAAGAGAGCAGTAGAGTTATTCAGACTATATTTGGCTGTAAAAATCATAAAAACATGTTGCCTAATGAGGTACTTATCCTGGATGGCATGACATTAGCCTCCAGTAACAGTGTATAAAATCATGGAGTCATTTTTGATCAGATCCTTTAACGCGTATATTAAACAAACACGTAGCATTGCTTTCTTCAACAGTAAAATATCTCTAAAATAAAAAAAGGCATCTCAGAGTGATGCTGAAAAACTAGTTGATGCATTCATTTCTTCAACAGTGACTACTATAATTCATTTTTATCAGGTTGTTCTAAAATATCCTATAAAAGCCTTCGGTTAGTCCAAAGTGCTGTAGCAAGAGTGCTGACAGGCACAAGAAAGAGAGACCATATTTCTCCCATACTCACTTTTCTTTATTGGTTCCCAGTTAAATTTAAATTTCCTCCCATACAAAGATAAGACCCTATCATATCTTATAGTATCATATTAGCCTAACAGAGCACTTCACTCTCAGAATGAATGCTGACTTGTTGTTCTTAAGACTTGAACAGGATTTGCAGTAATGCATCGAGCATTTTTCTCCACTCGACAGATGCTCATATACCACTGCAGCATATCATGAACTAGAAGAAACTCTCTCCCATAGTTTCTTCTATCTTGTCTCCCATGTTGTCCTTTTTGTTTTCTTCTTCCCCTCACCCCCACCGGTCAGATGGATGCCCCTCCCTGAGCCTCGGTCTACCAGAGGTTTCTTCCTGTTAGAAAGGAGCTCTTCCTTCTTATTGTGAAAAGCTCTTTTTTTTCATATGAGGGTTGTCTGACTGTTGGGCTTTTCTCCCAAATACTGCAAACTCTTTACCCCGCTGTATAAAGAACCTTTAGGTAACCATTGTTGTGATTTGGCGCTATATAAATAAACCTGTATTGAATTAAAATCTCTGAGGACTATTTCCAGCACCCTGTTGAATCTATGAATAGAAGAATTAAAGCAATTCTTAAAGATAAGAGGTGCAATCAGCAAGGTGTAACTAATGAAGTGGCCAGTGAATTATGTAGACATGGAAAACTCCAGCTATCATACAGTTACTGTTAAACCAAATATATAAACATACTGTATGAAAGTCTAGTAAACATCAGCAAACACAAAACTGGACACAACATCCAGCCTAGCCAGAGAGGCTGTCTGACAGTTTTTAGATTTAATAACATGTTGGTTGTGATATTAAAACTACAAAGCCAAGTTGCTCAACTTTTTGGACATAAGGGTTAATAAAACGCAGCCACAACAATGACTTTGTTGACAAGGGTTTAATTAATTTAATGACGCAAATGTACTAAACTGCAGTCACCACTGGGTTTGGACAGGGCGTTTTTCACAGGTAGTCTACTCCGCCTGCAACCAGAAATGACCAACCCTACTGACGTAGTGCTTCTCTTTTTATAAAAATAGCACCGGCGATTGTCTGACAATTGAGGACTTTGTGGAGTGAGAGGGTATTGACCAAATAATCAATCAGGATAATGCAACCCAGTCATGAAGTGTGTTGATAGCATTAGCACAGTTCAGGATGGGGATGCACTCTCCTACATCCTGTCTGATTAAAATTTTTAAAACAAACGACATCATGTATGTTGACTGCTATTTCATTATCATAGAATAATCTTGACTTTCATTGCAAAACCACTGAATATTCAATTGAAGGAAAATGCACTGCAACCAGGATATGACTTTACTGTTATTTTAGACAGGTCAAAGCAGAGTGACTCATTAAGAGTTTGTAGAAAACAATCAGATTAAACCCTGAACAATCTCATTACTGCATGAATACATACGGGTACATGAAACTGGATCCTCTGTACAGGTAGTTTCAGAAGATACTTCCTCTTTTCGGTCCTACCTGGCTAAAATAGTGAGTGCTTATTTTTAAAATAATCAACTTTCCCCTATTTTTTTAAGTCAACTAGCCAACTGAAAACGCAAGAAACTTAATATGTTGATGTGCAGCTTCCAGGAAGTCTAAAGGTTAAAAGTGTATAAAATGGGCACGTAGATAAGGACAACAAGGCCAGACTAAGAAGCTCTGTTTTGGTCACAATACACATCAACAACCTCCTCCCTCGTCTCTAGTGTGCAAAGTTTACTTCAACTCAACCTTTGATCCCAGTCAAGTCACGTTAGAAGATACAGTGAATTCACAAACCAAGGACAAACAGGTTTACTTTCAAACGCAGAAAACTAGCACAATGAGCAAAAAGAAACTAGACACTTTCTTTTAACCTTGGGAGTTTAGCTGAAAGCATTAACATAATAATTAACCTCTCAGAGAAGGAAGAACAAATGCTGTCAATATTGGTCAACAGATATAGTTCTGCTTTTTATCCTTCATGTCTTTAGACATTCACAATTGTAAAAAGAAAGCTCATTCTTTCAAGGCTCTCTTGTTATGAAGAAGAAACAAACACACGCAAGTATGACAACTGCTGCTATCTAGTGGACAGCAGCCAAAACTGAAAGTACTCAGAAAAGGAGAAATGCTTTACTGGAACGTAGCAGCAGATTTATGAGTATGTGAAACTCGTCAAACTACGTCAACAAACAGAGACCGCCGTCAAACCAAATCATGTCAGATAACCACACACGCACGTCCAGAAACAAAGGTAAAGCAGGTAAGCAAGGATGCACAGGATACATTTAAGGAAAACTATCATGAAGAGGAAGGGTTTGAGGCTCTTACCCTGAGTCGTACGCAGCCTCTTCTGGATCCTCGCATCATCTTGTCTTTTGACTGTGAATCAATAAAACAGAGAGTCAGGGATCAAAACATTTAAAGTATGAGAACATGATGTGCATTTAAATGCAAGCACATTTTTACATGTTTATGTTCGGAAATTTCAATAATTCCAACAACTTTCAAAAGTCCAGAAGTTCCAAAAGTCTTATTATAAGAAAATAGAGAAAATTTCTCCTTAAATAATAAAAGTAAATGGCAGAAAATGTGACTGATGTCGTGGCTTAATAATTCATGTTAACCATATTTTTAGAGTTACTTTGAAAAAGTTTTACGTTTCTTACTTTTTGTTGAAATTAATAACGCTCAGAATAAATTTGGACATGTGCATAACAGGGATACAAATACAGGCAGAAGTAGGGGTGTCTGTAGCTCAGGAGGGAGTGCAGGTCATTTACTAATTGGATGGTTTGATCTGACTGCTCCAGTCTGCGTGCCAAATACCCTTGGGCAAGACACTAACCCCGAGTTGCTCTCCGATATATCCATCAGAGTATGAATGTGTGTGAATGTTAAATAGAAAGCACTGCAGTAGAAAAAGCATAGAAAAAAATCGTATGCTTGTGAATGAGGCATGTTGCAAAAAGTGCTCAGGTAGAGCATAAAAGCGCTAAATCAAAGCCAGTACATACACTCATCCTGCGCATGAATGTCAAATACATACATACACTCTCTCTGATCTTGGAATAAGTTGGGCTGAAGGTTCTACAGTGTCTGTCTAATAAATCCTGTTAACTTCTCCTGAGTGATCACGATACACTAAACTGGAGATTTCTCTTTGCCAGGATAAAAAAGGTTTTTTTTGACACTCACTGGATGAACCGACATTCAGAACAATGGGAAAGTCTGAGAAACTCAATGAAGACCTAAGAAGAAAGCTCTGGAAATCGCTTGAGCCATTTGTAGACAACTGCAGATTCCAAGATCATCATTTTAAAAAACTATATGAATACAAATTATTCAGTTCTGTCAGAACTTCACTAACGTATGGAAGAAGACCCTGTCACCCTCAGATGAGTGACGCTTGCTCAGGATGTACAAGAACCATGAAGATTCCAGTCTGCCATGAAGTGTAAAAGCGCTGACCAAGAAAGAAGCCACTGCTCAGAAGCCGACACCTTCAAGCTCAACTGAAATTGTCAGTGGCCCACATGGACAAACCAAATGGCTTCTTGAGAAACGTTTTATGATCGAATGAAGAAAAAGAATTGAGCTGTTTGGATGCAATGGTCATTATTTTTGCCACTATTACAGATTTATTTTTGTAGGACTAAAGGTCAAGCTTTCAAACCTAAGAACACTGTACCAACTGTCAAGCATGGTGGTGGTAGCCCCAATATGTATTCAAATTCTGCCAAGAGTTAAAAAATAATCCAGCCACAATTATGCCAGAAGCTTATTGATGGTTACCAAAAGTGTCTGGTCAAGGTGCAACTCACTAAGAAACATCTAACCAAATAATAGTCGGGTTGTATGTATATATTCGAGCCGCTATGTATACTTTTGGCCCAGTGTGGATTAGAAAATCCTAGATAAATTCAAAGTTCTTGTATTTTAAAGTTCTTAAAGAAATAAGCTGTGTGTAAACTCCTGATCACAACTGTAGCGGATATATTGGACAGAGAATCACAAACTGATAAAAGACCCACAAGACATAACACACATACCATCAATACAATGTTGGACCGCCAATCAGGATTATTTGAGATCCTGTTGGCAGATTTCTTCTCACACCTCCTCCTATCATGGTGACGACTATAACTCAGCACACTAACTGCAGTCACGGTTAACTGAGAGCTCAGATTACTGTGTTCATATCCCTTCAGAATAACACTGTCAATCGCTGTCCATGTAAACAGGAGTATATTGATTTTGTTTTACTTTGTCAGAGGAATGGACGGCACTTGCTCTTCCCTACAGCTTGTTTCACCGATTATAACTTTTGCCTGGTTTACAGTCCACATTATATACCGCTCACAAACCCGGTGAGGTTAACTAACCAGCAGCCACTTTTGCGGTGTAGCTTTATGGCTTTAAGGAAACTAGTGAACGCTGTTCGCTTGGTTAACTATCAGAACAAAGGTCGTCTCTCACGCATGCACACACATTTCTCTCTTCATTTCCCCTGACAGTTTAAACTATCCATAACTATGTCTACATGAAAACTGTGGGGTTTTAGCGTGTAGCTGTGCTAGCTAGCCGCAATTGCGGAAGCATGGGCAAAAAATGCTATCGCCCGATTGGTCAGTTAGCATTCGAAAGCCTCTGCTATTGGCCAACGTACGCATCCGTCACCAACAGAGACTCGCCTAGCTTTGCCAGCTGAGACTCCCAACTCCTGACAAACACAAGGCCCTTCTCCCACTTCTGCTGACGGCCAGCCACAACTTCCACAGTCTAACCTCCTGAGCAAAACATGCTGACAATCACAGCCGAGATGAACGTACCGTGTAGTACGACAGCAGGCCGGCATTGTAGTCCAGAACAAACCAGCGATACTGCCAGCCTTTCATGACGTTGGTCCACTTGCTGAGCGGCCCCTCCATGATGGACGCCATCTTTACAACAGGCTTCGGGCGGGGAGGAGTCGGATATGGTGTGGGTAGGCGTCATGGTATGAGGAAGATTATTGTTCTGATGATGACGATGATGATGATGACACTCATCATATTCAGCATTCAGTGAAAATATAGTAAGAGTAGTCACTTGACCAGGAGATCATACTCTGAAACAAAACGACTAAAACTATGAATAAATAAATAAATAAATAAATAAATAATCATCCAAGTAAAAGTAGTTTACAGTGATTTTGATAAGGATGTTGTTATTATATTATTGAATCTTACCTTTTTTTATATCCACAAACGTGCGAATTACCGGAGTTCATTTTAAGTGTCTGCTATGCTGTCGTAGTTATGTGTGCCTATGCCAAGAGGCACACATATTACTATTCGTCGGATTTATTATTATTATTATTATTATTATGTGTGCCTATGCCAAGAGGCACACATATTACTATTCGTCGGATTTATTTTCAGTTTCCGCCTGAAATTTTGCAGCGAATCTCGCCTCGCAGTTTTGAGACAAGCTTCATATATGTTACCTCATTTTGTGCGGCTGGATCAGGAATGGTGTGCTATGACTTTTGGTGTTTATGACTATTATAGTTTTTTAAATATTAATATTTTAGTGAAAATTTTCCCGCGCTTCTCTGCCAAACAGTTTTGACAATAGGGTTACATATGTTAGATCATTTTGTGCAGCTGGAGCTGGACTAGTATGGTATACACTTTTGGTGTTTATGACTTTTATAGTTTTTTAAATATTAATATTTTAGTGCAAATTTAGAAAGATTCTTCTTTTGGCGCCATAGAAACAGACTTCATTTGTGGTGTGTTGGCTCCATCTTTTGGTCCCACTGATACAAATTTCAAACTTCATTTGTGGTGTGTTGGCTCTCTCTAGTGGTATGCCGGGAGTAGTACGGCCTGTCTACCCTTATTTGGATTACTGTAATGATGACAATATCAACGGTGCGCACAGCGTCGCTGCTTTCAGGAGCCATTGGAATTTTTAAGGTTGCGCAAATCATTCAAAAGTTACGGTAATGCTTGGTGGAAAACTCAATATCCCACAATTCATAGCACGCCTCTGCCGAGTCAAACAATGGCGGCCATCACTTAGTTTTTATTTTCCTCTTAATACTGTTTCTAGGTCACAAAATAAACTTTTAAGATATTTTCAGGCGAGAATATAGGTGTGTAAACTTCAAATATCTGCTCATTTTGTCAAAACATCCCATATTAGCGACAATGTTCTGATGATGTCGTTTCTGCTTGAGGCTAGCTGGCTAGTGTGGCTAGCGCGGCTTTGCTAACAAGCTACAGCCGGCCTGGATGACAGTGAGAGCGGCTTACTCTGGTTTCACACCCGGTCCTTCGTAAAGTCTCGTGGTCACAGCTGGACTTATTTTAAATAAATAAATGATTTATTTATTTATTCATTTTAGTAACGGTATAAACAGTGAAAGGTGGTGGATTGGCCAGATGTAAACTTCAAATATGTGCTCGTGTTACCAAGACATCCCATATTAGCTCTGATGGTTTCGGTGCCTGCAAAGAGCTAGACAGCTAGCTAGCTAACTGGCTGTCTTTTTGACTCAGGCTCATAGCTGGACTTATTTTTCGTTTTTATGAGCCGATGAGGGTTTTTTTTAGTAACGGTACAAACAGTGAAAGGCGGTGGATTGTCCAGATGCTGGTCGATGTGGAAAAAATAACTGAGTTGTTTGGTGGTCGCTGACGCGGAGCTACAACTGAGGGCAGCTATCCACCGGTGTGTGTCAGACAGAGCATGCAGGGAACGAGGTAGATCGTGGATCAGGGAAACCGAAGGCAGGAGAAGCAGGCGGCTGCCGGTCAGAGCGTGAGGTGAACTGAATTTCAGGTAAGAAGTTATGAACTGCACTCTATTTGGGTCAGATATAAACCGAGTTTAGGTGTAGTTTATTTTCGTTGTGCTGACTTTTTACAATCAGTTATAATAACTTGTACTGCGTGCTAGCTAGCACGACGGAGTTTCTATACAGCTGTGTGCGCGCTAAGTTACTGATGTTGAACTTTATGACAGCCTCCCCTGTCATTCTCTCGCCTGTTCAAACTTCAGTCATGAAACTGATCAATGATCGGCTTTTCTCTCTTGTTTGTTTATCGCGCTAAACAACAGCAGCACGTTTAAGCTTGATCAGCTGTTGTTAGAATTCATTTGATTTTAATTTCTAGTATCAGCTGATGTTTGCTGGAGCCACAGCTGTAGAAGCGGCTGGTGGAAACCAGGAGATGACCTTACCGAATCATCAGAGCTGAACTGGTGATGGAGAAACAGGTTTACCTTTTTTTTAGGTGACATGAATGAGTTGAAGGGAAGTTATGAACTGTTTCTGAGAGAAATAAACACCAAGCTCCTTTTTTATTTAGCTGACAGCTGGTAACTGTGCAGGGGCGGATCTAGCAAAGCTTTTGCCAGGGGGCCAGGTAGGGCATCTTACAACCAAAGTTTGTATAATAATACACAAGATTGTCTGTAGACCATTGTTAATCATTCAGAACACTGTGTAAAAATAACAAAAAACAAAAAGTGAATGCAAAAGTGCATAAATATTTATTTTACGTGATTGATGTGTGTGGCGGGGCGTGGTCTGCAGTGCCGCTGCAGGGGAGGTGGACCCACCTGAGCGGCATCTGCAATCACGCCTCTCTGGCGTAGTCTGTGCTCTCTCGGCTGTTTTTTGGGTGTGTGTCAGGCTGTGAGTTGAAAAGCTACAGCCGGCTGTGTGGGTACACCAACTATGTGTGAAAAGTGGTCCATAACGTAATGCTTCAAAGCGTGTTCATGCAAACATTGTCGGGTCTGCCGTGGTACAATGGGACTTCTGCTCATGAAACTATGTGCACAGCGTCTGCAAATCGGGGCTGTACAAAGTCACTTCATCTTTACCCAAAATTGTAAGCTGTCATCTGTGAGGTGCGAGCGGTGTTTGTTTTTACCATAGTTCATGGTGGAGAATGGCTGCTCTGCTGAGTTTTGCTCTCTGTAGCTGTATGAATGGCAAACTACACTGTTTACCAGCGGCATAGGCACACTTAAAATTTCTTCTGAAATTTTCGCTTTCTAGTTATTATTATTATTATTCTTCAGTTTCCGCCTGAAATTTTGCAGCAAATCTCGCCCCGCAGTTTTGAGACAAGCTTCATATATGTTACCTCATTTTGTGCGGCCGGATCTGGAATGGTGTGCTATGACTTTTGGTGTTTATGACTTTTATAGTTTTTTTAATATTAATATTTTAGTGAAAATTTTCCCGCGCTCCTCTGCCGAACAGTTTTGACATTAGGGTTACATATGTTAGATCATTTTGTGCGGCTGGAGCTGGACTATTATGTTATGACTTTTGGTGTTTATGACTTTTATAGTTTTTTAAATATTAATATTTTAGTGCAAATTTAGGCCAATTCATCTTTTGGCGCCAAATAAACAGACTTCATTTGTGGTGTGTTGGCGCCATCTTTTGGTCCCATTGAAACAAACTTCAAACTTTATTTGTGGTGTGTTGGCTCTCTCTAGTGGTATGCCGGGAGTGGTACAGCCTGTCTACCCTTATTTGGATACCGTAATGACGACAATATCAATGGCGCGCACAGCCTCGCTGCTTTCAGGAACCATTGGAGGTTTTAAGGTTGTGCAACCATTGAATAGTTACGGTAAGCACAATGGCTTCTATGCTTGGTGGAAAACTCCATATCCCACAATTCATAGCACACCTCTGCCGAGTTAAACAATGGCGGCCACCACTTCGTTTTATATGTCTTTTATTAGTGTTTCTAGGTCACAAAATCAACTTTTAAGATATTTTCAGGCGAGAATGTAGGTGTGTAAACTTCAAATATCTGCTTGTTTTATCAAGACATCCCATATTAGCGACAGTGCTCTGACCACGTCGGTCCTGCCTGACAGCTAGCCGGCTACCTAGCTAGCTGCCGCACTTGGCTGCAAGTGGACAGCGAGGGGACTCTCTCTCTCGTTTCACCTCCCCGGTCTCTCGCAAATGCTCGCACAGAATCGGAGTTACAGCTGGATGTGGAAAAAATAACTGAGTTGTTTGGTAGTGCTATAATGCGGAGCTACAACAGTGGGCAGCTATCCACCGGTGTATGACAGAAAGGACATGCCGCGAACGAGACATACGAGGCGGGGCAGGCGACCGCCGATCGACCGGTGTTTGCTAACGCAGAGGTCAATCGTGGATCAGGGAAAGCGAAGGCAGGAGCGTGAGGTGAACTGAATTTCAGGTAAGAAGTTATGACCTGCACTCTATTTGGGTCAGATATAAACCGAGTTTAGGGGTAGTTTATTTAGCAACAGTTCTCTTACGTGTTGCTGATAGCCGGCTAGCTAGCTAGCGCCGCTAGCTTAGCTAGCTAGCGCCGCTAGCGACCCTTCGTGAAAAACCACCCAGGCTTGGCTGATAGTGAGGTGGCTAAAATTTGTTTCATCGCCGGATCGCTCGGCAAGGGTCTGTGTCTTAGCTGGACTTATTTTTCGTTTATTTGGGCCGATGATGCTGGTCGATGTGGAAAAAATAACTGAGTTGTTTGGCGGTGGAGCTACAACAGAGGGCAGCTATCCACCGGTGTGTGACAGAAAGGACATGCCGCGAACGAGACATACAAGGCGGTGAGGCTACCGCCGATCGACCGGTGTTTGCTAACGTGGAGGTCAATCGTGGATCAGGGAAAGCGAAGGCAGGAGCGTGAGGTGAACTGAATTTCAGGTAAGAAGT
Source organism: Pelmatolapia mariae (assembly GCF_036321145.2). Taxonomy (NCBI): domain Eukaryota; kingdom Metazoa; phylum Chordata; class Actinopteri; order Cichliformes; family Cichlidae; genus Pelmatolapia; species Pelmatolapia mariae. Next base: position 49,531,762 of record NC_086246.1, read on the forward strand.
TATGACCTGCACTCTATTTGGGTCAGATATAAACCGAGTTTAGGTGTAGTTTATTTTCGTTGTGCTGACTTTTTCAATCACTTACAATAACTCGTACTGCGTGCTAGCTAGCACGACGGAGTTTGTATACAGCTGTGTGCGCGCTAAGTTACCGATGTTGAACTTTATGAGAGCCTCCCTTGTCATTCTCTCGCCTGTTGAAACTTCAGTCATGAAACTGATCAATGATCGGCTTTTCTCTCTTGTTTGTTTATCGCGCTAAACAACAGCAGCACGTTTAAGCTTGATCAGCTGTTGTTAGAATTCATTTGCTTTTAATTTCTAGTATCAGCTGATGTTTGCTGCAGCCACAGCTGTAAAAACGGCTGTTCCAAACCAGATGTCCTTACTGAATCATCAGAGCTAAACTGGTGATGGAGAAACAGCTTTACCCTTAGGTGACATGAATGAGTTGAAGGGAAGTTATGAACTGTTTCTGAGAGACAAATATACACCAAGCTCCTTTTTTTGTGTAGCTGACAGCTGGTAACTGTGCAGGGGCGGATCTAGCAAAGCTTTTGCCAGGGGGCCAGGTAGGGCATTAACAGAGAAAGGTGGACACAAAGATATACTTTTCTTTCTTACTCTCATATAAAATATTTAGCTTTTATTAAATAGTTATCTGAATCTTACAACCAAAGTTTGTATAATAATACACAAGATTGGCTGTAGACCATTGTTCATCATTCAGAACACTGTGTAAAAAATAACAAAAAACAAAAAGTGAATGCAAAAGTGCATAAATATTTATTTTACGTGTTTGATGTGTGTGGCGGGGCATGGTCTGCAGTGCTGCTGCAGGGGAGGTGGACCCACCTGAGCGGCACCTGCAATCACGCCTCTCGGGCGTAGTCTGTGCTCTCTCGGCTGTTTTTTGGGTGTGTGTCGGGCTGTGAGTTGAAAAGCTACAGCTGTCATCTGTGAAGCGTGAGCGGTGTTTGTTTTTACCATAGTTCATGGTGGAGAATGGGTGCTCTTCTGAGTTTTGCTCTCTGTAGCTGTATGAATGGCAAACTACACTGAATAGCAGCGGCATAGGCACACTTAAAATTTCTTCTGAAATTTTCGCTTTCTAGTTTCATCTATAATTTCTTTTTTAAAGAAAAAGTCAAACACACTACAGATGCTATGTTTGCTTTGACAGTGCTGATGGAGAAGAGTAGAGAGACTTGCAGGACATATATGGTGGTTGTATTACAACAGGGATTGGATCTGAGTCCCTTCTTGGTTGCCATGGTGATGGACAGGCCAGCCCAGGGGCGCATCCAGAATTTTTTCATAGGGGTGGCCATATGGGGGCCACTTAAAATATTGGGGTGGCACACCAAAAACAGAACAGTCCATGGGTGCTGCAGAAGGGTGGGGGTGACAATGGGAAATCGTGAGGGTCAGACAGGAGTCTCTGTGGACTATGATGTGTGCAGACAACGTTAGTAAGAGTAGGGAGTAGGTGGCAGAGAACCTAGAGAGGTGGAGGCATGCTCTGGAGAGAAGAGAGAATAAAGTCAGTGGGAGTGAGATAGAAGACGTGTGTGAATGAGAGGGAGACAGGTTGAACGATAAACATGAAAAGAGTAGAGGTAGTGAAGCTTGATGAGTTTATATACCTGGAGTCAGCCATCCAAACCAAAGGACAGTGTACAAGAGAGTTGATAGAGTCAGGACCTGCTGCTTGACAGTAAAGATTTTCAACTTGAATATTTTATTGATCTGTATCCAATGTGTAATTTTAAGTGTTCCTTTAATCTTTTGAGCAGCATATTTTACACAGAATTATTTAATTCAAATCAAGTCAGTTTTATTTATGTAGTGCCAAATCACAACAAGAGTTCTCTTGAGGCACTTTGTATTGTAAGGTATAGACCCTAAGATAAAAAAGAGAAACCCCCAAATAACAAACGGCCCTCATATTAGCAACACCTGGCAAAAGTGGGAAGGAAAAACTCTCTTTTAATAGGAAGAAACCTCTGGCAGAACCAGGCTCAGGGAGGGGCAGCCATCTGCTGCAACCAGCTGAGGGTGAGGGGCTAAAGCAGGGGTCAGCAACCCTGGGCACGCGTGCCACAGCTGGCACGGGTTAACTGATGGCACGACCATAGCTGGACTGGCCACCGGGCATTTGCCCGGTGGGCCGATGTGATTTTTCGTTTTTATGGGCTGATGATTTTTATTTTTTTTTGTAACGGTATAAACAATGAAAGGTGGTGGATTGGCCAGATGCTGGTCGATGTGTAAAAATAACTCAGGATATACAGGAGGAGGAGAGACCCGAGGCGGCCACCGGTGTTGTGCCAAAAAGTGATTGTCTGCCAAAAACTGATTTCCGGTATTTGCCAAAAACTGATTGCTTGTATTTAAACTGCTATAAATAACTTGTTGGTGTATAATATGTGAAACATATGTCAAATGTATCCCTCATGAATGATATCACGTCATCTTGAGCAACAAACAACATTCCTGTAACAAGGTAGAAGCCGCAATCAGTTTTTGGCAGTGAGTTTGATGTATCCTTTATGTATGCAGTTAAAAAAAATATTGTTGACTTTAAAAATGTGTCTTTTAAGAGTAATCTGGCCAAGAGGACAGCTGAAATTGCAACAAATGCGAAAATAGTTCTGTAAATATATCTTAAGTGGACAAAAGGGAGCTGATTGATTATAATGTAAGTGCAATAACACAGTCACAAAGATACTTGAGAAACAGGTAATTTTTAAATTTTATATATAAGCCCTTTGTAATACTTGTTCACCAAAGTCTATTTAGCAACATACGTAACGATATTACACATAAAAAACCACACGCAAACATTGGAAATCAGTTTTTGGCACAACACCGGTCCGAGTGTCAGGTGAACTGAACTTCAGGTAAGAAGTTATGACCTGCAGTCTATCTGGGTCAGATATAAACCAAGTTTAGGTGGAGTTTAATTTTTGTTATGCTGACTTTTTACAGTCAGTTACAGTAACTCGTACTGCGTACTAGCTAGAATGACAGAGTTTCTATACAGCTGGGTGGATGCTATGATGTTACTGATAGTGAACTTTATTTTATTCATAAGGTTAGTTAGTAGAGTTGCCAACCGTCCTGTAAAAAGACGGAATCGTCCCGCATTCAGAGAAAATATTACGCGTTTCGTGTTGAGCTGAGAAGGGACGCAGTTTGTCCCGGACTTCAGCTAGAATGGAAAAAGACGCAAAGGTGGAGTTCTTCTGCGTCTTTACGCTGCACAGCTGTCTCTTCTTCTCTCATTCTCTCCCCTCTCTCTCCTGTTGCTACTTCAATCATGAAACTGATCAATGATCAGCTGATCAGCTTTTCTCTCTTGTTTGTTTATCGCCCACTTTGCGCCAGAAAGAGGAAACAGCCGGATGTCGCGCTAAACAACAGCAGCACGTTTAAGCTTGATCAGCTGAGCTGTTGTTAGAATTTATTTAATATTACTTTCTAGTATCAGCTGATGTTTGCTGGAGCCACAGCTGTAAAGCTGCTGGTCATGATATCGGTTTGGATATGTGGTGAGAGGGAAACATGAAGATGAAACCAGGAGATGTCCTTACTGAATCATCAGAGCTGAACAGGTGATGGAGAAACAGGTTTACCTTTTAGGTGACATGAATGAGTTGAAGGGAAGTTATGAACTGTTTCTGAGAGACAAATAACACCAGGATCCTTTTCTAGGTAGCTGACAGCTGGTAACTGTGCAGGGGCGGGTCTAACAAAGTTTTGCCAGGGGGCCAGGTAGGGCATTAACAGGGAAAGGGGGGCACAAAGACATACTTTTCTTTCTTATTCTCATTTAAAATGTCTGGCTGTTATTAAATAATTATCTGAATCTTACAACCAAAGTTTTTATCTGACGTAAAATGTATAGAAATCATACATATACCAACAAGACTGTACATCACTGTCACAATAGTGTCTGTTTTCATTCAAAGGCGTTATGGCTTTAATACCTGGTGGGCCGGTCTCTAGTCAAAATGCCCGGGCCGATTTTTTGTTCCAGTCCAGCCCTGGGCACGACACGCAGTGAATTAAACTGAGAAGGTGCATTAAAAAATAAATGGCCGGGCCATCACTACCTGACAAGTTTAACTGTCTTCAGAACATTGCAGAGGCCTTATTGACAGTATTTGGCTCTACATATCTGTGTGAGCAGATTTTCTCTCACATGAGTGTCCTCAGGTAGCCTCTGAATGCTGGACACTGGGAGACCTGTGTCTCTGAGTGGGAGACCAGAGATCACATTAACATGTGTGTCTCTGTATTAACAAACATGCCATATTGGCCCAGTTTGTTTTTCTTATAATTGTTGTGAGGAGACCATCAATAGCATTTGCATTTTCTGTTGTACAGTTCATTTGCTGTTATGGAGTTCTTGTTATGGATCAAAAGTGTCTTTTTTTGTTTCAAAATAGCTGATAACTATTCGCTGATAGCTGCCAACATCTGCGAACAAATATAATTCTATAAAGTTCTTCTATATAGTGTTTAACTGTTAATATATAGCGTTATTAAATTTATTGCTAATGCAATCATATGGCACATTGACTTCTGAGGAAATTTTAGATGGCACTCATCATCAAAAAGGTTGCCTACCCCTGGGCTAAAGATACAACAATTGACATACTGTGGAAGAGAGTCAGGCATGAACAATAACTAATAATTAAATATATGCTGGTCTATAAACACACAGAGTGAAAAAAGGTGAGTGAAGAATAAAACACTATACATACTATACATTTTTCAAAAACGAAAATTTTAGGCCTAATCTTAAAAGTAGAGAAGATGTCTGTCTCCCGAATCCACACTGAAAGCTGAAGGCTCTGCCTCCCATTTTCCCGTAATCCCGCAGCCTGAGAGCACTTCACTCTCAGACTGCGGGAGACGGCGCCTGATTATTAAAGAACCTGTATGTGAGGAGAGGATTTTAAATTAAATTCTGTAGCCAACAAAGAGAAACCACTATGGGAGAACCTGCTAAATACTGCTGCAGCACTCTTGCAGCATTTTGGATCAACTGAATGTTTTTCAGGGACATAAAAGGACATGGTCAAAAGGAACTTGAAGATTCCTCTCAGTATTACTGGAGGCCGAGGTGATGCCGCTCAGAGTTAAAATTGGGTGAGACAATATGTTTCTACAATTTTTAGGGCCCAGTACAATAACCTCAATTTTATATGAATTTAGAAGCATGAAATTAGAGGTCACCCAGGTTTTAAGACTAATTGATGTGTATCATTTGGCATCATTGATAGATGAAGCTGGGTATCGTCTGCATAGCAGTGAAAATGTATGCTATGCTTTCGAATCACACTGCCTAATTGAAGCATGTTTAATGTAAACAGAAGTGGTCCTAGCATGTAACCCTGTGGAACGCCATAATTAACCTCAGTGTGTGAAGAAGAGTCCCCATTTACATGAACAAATTAGAGTCTCTACTAACTACATATTAAAAAGTAAAATATTCTCTTCTGAATTGATGTGGAGTGGAAGTATAAAGTAGCATTAAATGCAAATAGCTCAAAATTATCCACCTCTTAGCTCACACATTTTATCATTTTAAAACATGTTTGGGATCTCACACATTTTGTTTCTTTTTGAAATTTCTGACGTGTGTCTATAACTGGATAAGTCACTTATCAACAGATTTGCTCATTCTTGAATCGAGACAATACATTAAGTAACATCCTAAAATGTTAATGCTATGCATTTTATACTGTATGGCTTGGTAAAGAAAATGGATGGTATAACTGGAAAAGATTGGTCTTCTTCATTGAATCCTTTTTTCTGTTTTATACTGTCACAAAACATCTGAATATTTCAACTTGTATGTGATTTATAATAACCAGCAGAATATTTACTAGGGAAACAATCAGTTAATACCCTGACAGTGTGTCTACCTGTGATACTAACATCGTCTGCTCCACCTGAAATTTACTGCAAATAAACCACAAACCAAACAATATTCATCAATATCTTTATTATTTACAATAGGCTTAACACTGATAAGCAAAACTTCACAGTAATATAATGTGAGCTTTAAATAAAAAAAACAAAACAGAAAATATATATTTTGTACAATAAAAAAGTTAATGTTAACATCTGCCATTTTTCATCCCTGTTTAGTTTCACATATTTCATTACGGTGTGTCTGTGTGTTGATTTTACATTGCACTCATACAACTGAAGACGCGGCCTTTGGTATATTGATACGTACGCACGTTCTTCAGAGCTGTACTCCACAACAGGGAGACATGAGAAGACAAAATAAACAGATCTACAGGATCAATGCAGTCAAAAAACATAAATAAAGTCAATGTAAAGGACTGAGAATGAGCAGAAATTTTGTGGTCAGGCTTAAATATTAAACAGCATTGGTCTTGAGATCAGGCTTGTGAGTTGGTACGAAATCAGTTCGCTGACGATCAACGATTGAATCCTTAAAAAATAAATTAAATAAAACTGTTCGGAATAGAAATGCGTGATTTCAGGATTTTTTCTTTCACCATCTAAAAAGGCGTATTCACACAAAGTAAAGAGAAACTAAGGCCAATCTGGTGCTAGTCAGTTCTAAAGGTTTTAGACTGAAGTGTGATCAGATCAGACAGATATTTGTGTGACCGCACTAACAGCGCTAACAGCCACAAATAAACCCGATTAGTTACAGATTTTCCAAATAGAGTCCGACTGATACAATTGTTGATCCAATATTCTTTCTTTCAGACACAGAACTAAAAATATTTCCCTAACATTTATTGGGGTAATCTGTTTATGTATTTATTTATGCTGTATTGCCAACATGAAAGTTGCAGAGCACCCTCTGGTGGACAAGATATAGAATATCAACATTCATAACGTGGTTGAAGGGTGTTTCTCCCATCTCTTCTTTCTAAATTTTAATGCATTTATTACAAATGCTGACACCAACTGCCAAATATCCAATATGGCCAAAAAGCACATGTTGGCATCTGGCTGTTAACCTCCAAATGACAGAAACCGACAGCGCAGTGACAGGATTATAACAATGTCATTGAAATTGAAACATACGCATGAGAGTTTTAATGAGGGACTTGAACATTCTGTGAGTCCTCGCAGTGACAGTGTACAAGCTGTTTCACAAAAAGGCACCAAGAATTGTGAAGAAAGGTGTCATTTTTCATTTCATGTTATTTTAAATGCACAAAAATCAGCTCGTCTAAAAGTATCCTGTTTGGCAAAAAAGGGCAATTTTACTGACGCACAATAGCAAGAAAAATTACAGGATGAAATGCACCACAAAAAAAATTACATGCCATTGAAAGGCATTAAAAGTGTTACGGACTTGCAGCAGTGTTTACAATTTTACATGTACAGAGCATGTGTCAATGAACCAATGAGATCGAGGCCGTATCCAGTGTACATAAATATGAGAACCAAAGCAAGTAAACAAAAAGGAAAATAATACAAGTTGTGTATGTGCTGTACACAATTCTGCTTGTGCTCAAAAAACAGAGCAGATATCTCTGGACTTATTATTTAGTGTGATCAAAATAAAGTATGGGCCAGTAAGTTAAATGGAAAAAAGAATATGGCACCTTAAGAGATTAAAGAGACACGCAGCTGAACATTCAACCAGGTTGAGAACAGAAGAATACATTCATAAAGCAGATAATCAGATCTGGGTGGATGGGCCTCAGTCTTGAAATACATCTCTTCAGTCAGAAACATTGTTTTTTATGCTGTGACCACAGATAAATCTTTTGATTCCTGGATATGAAATAAGTCAAATATTTACATAGCTTTTCTTTTAAAATAGGTCTGTGCTTTAAAAAAACCTAAACAACAATAATTTAAAATTCAAGTTCATACATAGACATTCTAAAAAGCATTTTTCTGTGAACCAAATAATGTACAAATTGCTCATGTGCTGAAGACATACTGCAGTTTGTTGCGAGATCAGTACTGTGTGATTAGTGTAAAGTAGGTCTCTGCATTTCGCAGCGTTCTTACACTGAAGAATGAGGCACTGAGGCCACGACAAGGCTACAGGGAATCCAGCACTGTCCACACTCGCAAGGACACTTTTAAAACACTGTCCCAGTTCACCTGCTCATGTGCTACCCTGTGCTCTATCTTTCCTCACTCCACGTGTTTCAGCTCCATCGTACAAAACAACGAAGCAGCGTGCGAGGATAACTGGACACGAATAATGAAATGCTTTAAGGGACTGGGGAGATTCCCCATTTTTGTAGCACTACGTTAAGGTGTGAACATCAGTCACTGAAGTAAAGACAAATTCTGTGTGTGTGAAGTGACGGCCCGTGTTCGTTCATCATGTGTCAGTGCTGCGGGGAATATCTGTCAAATGCACACGTTTACTTTTGTAGGCAATCGCTAAAACTTTTATTATAATTAGGTGGACATGTGGAAATTTCACGGTTACTATTGAAAAAAACAAAACAAAACAGAAAAGAAACCAGACTTTAACCCCACACAAGGGAAAAAGCAGGTGTGGGTGTTATTTATAACCTTTTTACACTTGTCCAACTGGCCTATGAGAACACCCCCCCACCACCCCTCGTACCTCGAAGGAGTTCACATGAATGTAGTTTCCAAAATGGCTCACGATCACTTGGTTCTCCAGACAGAGGAAAACGGTACACTTACATATTTGTAAAACAATTCTTGAGTTTAAATTGAGGGGAAGCAGAGTGAGCTTTGCCTACTCTGTTGGCTGGCTACACAGCTGATACACTCGACATTCAGGCAGCAAAGACGCCTTTACATCAAGGCCACGTAAAAAGTTGCGGTGAAACGTTTTATGGTGCGACTTGAATTTAGTTTGGTATATTATTTCTCAATATGTACAGGTTAGAGGAAAATTAGTGTCCACACTGGCATTTTATCAAACTGATTTGTAAACAATTAAAAAAAAAGTTATTTCTTGTAGTGATAGTGTGAGGTACTGCAGAGATGCATCTCATTCTGTCCCCCAGAAAGCTGTCAACAGAACCTGAAACATAAAAAAGGAATCAAAGCGATCTGTTGGGTAGTTAGAGGTGACGATTTGTGGTGTCACGGTGGCTACCTCTGCACTACGTCACTAATCTCTTTAATACAGCTGTGTAGGTTATCCAGTACAGTGTTGGACCCCACGCCACCCAACCCCCCACCTCCTGACGACGAGGCTCTCAGTTCCTGCAGGCTGAGCTCCAGCTTCCCCACTGCCTCTCGAAAGGCAAATTTGTTCCTCATCTGAGGGATGCAGTCCACATAACCTGAGCAGTAGTCTAGCAGCTGATGGCCAGCGTCCAGAACCTGGCTGCTGGAGGGGCTTTCGGAGCTGGCGTGGAGTGCGCTGCTCAGGCATTCCGCGCACTCCAGCAAGGCCTCGCGGCTAACCCGCTCCAAGGGCGCCCTCTCCACTTGCTGCCTAGTTCGCCGCAGTGCCACTTTGGAACCAGCAGACAGTGCTGTGTGCGAGGGGGCAGAGGTGGTCGCCCCATTGGCCATTTTAGTGGGGGTTGTGTTTGTGGTGGCAGAGCAAGAAGAGGAAAAGGAAGAGGAAGAAGCTGGAGGCACTTGTGGTGGTGGCACTGATGGTCTGCCTGTCATCATTCCTCCTGACATTCGCCCTGACCTTTGACCTTTTAATGTGTCCCCATTTACTTCCACGGGCATTCCTCCGACTTGCTCTTCTCCGTCGCCGCTGTAGGAGTGTTGCAGACTGCGTAGAGTAGGGGGAGGAGGCGGTGCACACTTGGGTTTGACGAGGCGTGGCTTGTCTCGGTCTGCTTGGTGCTCAGACAGCAGTTTAAAGCGGTTCCCCTGAGAGTCTAGCCCGACCAGGTGCACATCACCTGGGCTGTGCTTCAGTGTGGGAGAGATCAGGACTGGGACTTTGTGGTTGTGAGTTGGCCCACCTGCTACAGCTGATGACATGCTCAAGCCAGAGGACTTGGAGGGAGATGTCCAACTCTGCTGCCTGTCCAGTCCTCCACTCTCCTCTCTACCCTCCCTGACTCGGGACAGGCTGTCCAAATCCCCAACTTCCCCCCCAACCCCCGGTGCCCTCACCCCTACAGCAGTGCCCCGGGGTAGTAGCTTGGCTTTGGGCCTTTCCCTGATCTGTGCAGTCCCCTCATCCATCCTCCTCAGCAGAGTTTCCGACGGTCGTGCAGCCCCGTTCTCTGGCTGAGAGGTTGTTGAGGCAGTCCTCTCCAGAGGCGGTTTAGCACTGCGGTTCCTGGGTAACGTCAGAGCCATGCGCTCCAAATCAGGCAGCCCAGCTGACATTGAGGAGGTAGAATTGGACCTAGGGAAAGGTTTAGGCCCACCAACTATATTTCCACCCTCGTCTGTGGAGCATGTCTTTCCTGTCCGTAGCCCCAGGGTCTTTTTAATGAGTCTAGGGGTAAAAAAGCCAGCCAGCCCACTCCAACTGCTACCACTTGTCACCTGTGAACCAAAGCCTCCCCCAGAGGGTTTCTGTCCAAAAGCTGCCCCGCAGCAGCGAGACTGTGCCTGGATAGGTTCCCCATGTGAGTGGGAAGGAGACGCAGAAAAGCCCCCTAAACTGTCTGACTGGGGCAGGGGAGGAGGAGCACTGAAATCGGGTGTAGGCTCGTACTTTTTGTGAGGTTGTGTCTCCATCTCCCGGAAGGAACTGCTTCTCTTGGGTGGCATCGGAAGGTTCTGTTGGTGCTGAGAAGACTGTGACGAGGAAGAAGAGGAAGATTTCTTTTTGATAAATGAGCTAAAGAAGCCAGTCTTGCGGTCTCGTGTAAATGTGCCCACATCCTGTGCATCCTCTAAAAGGCTGCTGGGAGATTTATCTCTTGACTGTTGCTTTCTGGGGAGGGCTGGGGAGCTGCCTGATCGGCCGTCCCCTCCGAGCAAAGACGACGCCCAACCTGGAAAGAAAAGAGGAAGAGGAGGAATCACAATCATACAACAGACCGACTGAACTTAGTAGGAGCAGAAATATCTGTTAAAAGCTTGCTTAATAGCTTAAAAGAGACATAATGAATAACTGCTTTTTGGCTCATCTATACATCAATGTCACTCATGTCAGGCAGCTGATGCTGCTGTAATAAGATGAGCTGTTCCCTCATTCCATATTTCCTCCTTTGGGATTCACAAGCTGAGAAAAAGCATTCGAAGAAGGTGAACAGACTTGTTTTTGAGCCCATGCCAGTCAAGGAAATGCACAGTAATTCAACGATTTACAAGCTGCTGTTTTAAAAGATAATGAACACACTTCAGGGACTGAACAACAGAAACTGCACAACTTCTCTAACATGGAAAGCTGCTGTGTCACTACACTCAAAGAGGAAGCTGCATTTGTGTTACACTTCTGCTGACCTTTAAATTGGCACAGAACGCCGGGCAGTTTCACCAAACAAGCAGATGAAGTGAAACGAATGAAAGAGGAAGCTGCAAACGCTTTTTCATTACATTTAGAAAACCTGTGATGTGAAGCAGCAGATAGGAAAGCAATAAGCTTCAGGTAGCCCTACACAGTTCCATCTCTTTATGAATATCATATACGTTTAAAAATAAAACAGAGAAAGAGGAAATGCTGAGATTCAGGATGTTCATTCAATGTTTGTGCACTGATTATTTCCTTATGGGCACTTTCACAATACCAGTGATGAACCAAAATGGGGTTTTAGTGGACTTTAGTTTTGTTGTTTATTGTGCAACAAAAACTCATTGACACTTCTTCTTTCTTTATTGGTGAATACACAAGTTCATGGACCAAAGCCCTAAAGACTTATTATAGAAGCATATTTGGTTTTCTTTCAGTTCCTTTACACTTAACTTCCAAACAGTGGTTGCTCCACTTAGTTCCTGTATTAGTTAACAGACATAGGTAAACAGAGGCATCAACGCCCTCCCCCCCGCACATGGATATGATTTTTATTTCAGTGAACCAAAATATTTATTCACACCTCGTTTTAGTGAAGTACGACCACGTCAGGACAAAACTGACACAGTCACATAAGGAGGTAAAGAGAGGTACACGGAGGCGAAGGGTTGACAAACCATTTTACACATGAGACAAACACACACAAAAACCCAACATAAAGCAAATAAATAAGTAATAACTTAAAATGAGATACAATGTTATGTACATTTAATATTAGAGTGAGTGAACAGTGAAGTATTGATGTATCATCAAGTATTAATTGGAGGAATAATATTAATGGCACAAATAGACCAAGAGAGAAAATAAACAAAAGCTTATGTTAATCAGATGATGACTGTGTCACAGTGAAGATGCAATTATTTATTTGAACATAAAGACAGGTTATTGTGTTTGAGGAGTTTGAGGATCACGTCATAGTGCTGGTGTCTTTTTACTTGAGGATGCTGAAAACATTCGATTTTAATGCAATTAAAAAATACAGCTGTACAGGAAACTTGCAGAGTGAGGCTATAATGCTGTTAAATCTCAGGCAGGACAAAAGCGCTCACAAGAGTCTGAGGATAACAGACAAATGTTCCCCAAATCTACTATAAACGAGATGTTCTCTGCGATCGTGAGAGACGAGAACGTCGTTTTTAACCCCCGTGTAAATGTTGTTGAATATTTATTCGTTTGTGGGGGTTTTATGCTTATTTAGTGTGTGCAAGCTTCATGGGTGATTAAAAAACATACTTAAAAAGTAAGTGCTTATGAAAAATTGATCAGGCAGTTAGACATAAATATGCTGACCAATGAATGCATGCAGGCTTTTGCTGCTGGTCGGCCAAATGAATGACAGATGTCAGATGGCAATGGTGATCGATCAGCTGTCGGGGAAAAAGACAGCCATTCTTTTGAGACGGCGGGCCTGACGTCGCTGCAGCTGACTCTCTGAATCAGTGTCCTCCGGCGTACCTGCAGAATCATAAAGTGAGGCACCCGACTGGTTGGTAGTGACATGGGCACGGCTGGCTGTACCTGAGTGACCGTGCGTGCTGTGGTCGGTGCGGCCGTCCAGTCCACCCTCGATGTTTTCCTTGTTTTCTGTGTGCTTGTGGAGTGGGCGAGATTTGGAAGGCAACAGGGGCATATCATGACTGAAAGACTGCAGCGGTCCGCTGTGATCAGAGGATGCTGTCTTACAGAGCTCCTCTGCCACCTCTGCAATGTGCAAAGAAGGAAAAAAAAGCATTCAGCTGAGAGGCATTTACTACTCTAATCCAACAAAGTACGTGCTGCTCCTTTACTGACCAATCAAACCTGAGCATAGGAGAGTGAAAAAAAAAAAAGATTCCACAGTTTGTTAAACTCCTGTTTGTACATGTTCACTTCTTCTTTCTCTCCTTTAGTTCTTCTACTCTCACATATTTAACTGAATTACCTAAAGCTGTGTTACTAAAGGTCAGTAGGCTAAATAAGACCCGGTTTGCATGATCAGCCAAGTCAGTGCATGTATTTTAGAGGCTACATGTCATAAGCTGCACGTTCCTGTACCTTCAGAAATGCTCGAGCCATGAAACATCGTTTCGAAGGCTTGGTGGATCTCTGCAAACGAAGGTCGATCCAACGGGCTCCACTGCCAGCCTAACAGCATGACACAAACACAAAGACGAGAAAGGTTTTATACATGAAAGCAATGAGACAATAACATGCGACTTCAAATCGGTAACAAGCCATCAATCTTTGTATACTTTGGTTTATTTATACTCTTTTGTATTTCTTGAAAGGCGCTATGCAAATTTACACATAATTACTGTTTCACTTCATTCAAACTTGTACAGACAAGCACTCCCTGCGTGTCTCTGAAATGTGGTGCAGCAACAGGCAGGTAAAAAAAAAAAACATGCACTCACATGCCCTCATCAGTTCATAAACTTTGGGCGGGCATCCCTCAGGTTGCTCCATGCGATAGCCTTTCTCCAAGAGATCGTAGACCTGAGACAAATCGATACCCGGGTAGGGAGACATGCCATAAGTGGCAATTTCCCAAAGTAGCACTCCAAAAGCTGTTGGAGAAATGAGTTCAGAGGATCAAAGATGAGCACACTGAAAATTAATTCAAGACGGCAAAACGAGGCTGGAAAAGCTGCACTGCTCACCCCAGACATCAGACTTGATGGAGAAGGTGTTGTAGGCAAGGCTCTCCGGTGCGGTCCATTTGATGGGGAACTTGGCCCCAGCGTGGGCGGTGTAGGTGTCACCGGTCATCAACCGGCTCAGGCCGAAATCGGCAACCTTCACGACATGATTTTCACCGACCAGGCAGTTCCTTGCTGCGAGATCCCTGAGAGGTAAAGAAAACAAGAAAAACTGGACAATTAGAAAAAGACAAGTGAAATATTATACAAGTAAAAGAAGCAGCATAAACACACACACACACCCACCCCTTACCTGTGTATAAAGTTCTTTTTCTCCAGATACTCCATGGCAGAGGAGATCTGCGTGGCCATGTATAGCAGCGCAACAGCATTCACCTCATCGCGTTCACACTCTCTCAAGTAGTCCAGTAGGTTGCCATGTGGCATATACTCGGTCACAATGTAGAATGGAGGCTCTAACGTACACACACCTGTGGGGGACAGACTGGTTTAAAATAAATACTGAAAGAAACGTGAACAAGTATGTTTTAAAAAGGCACGGAAAATTATAATTTATACTCAAAATGGAAAAAAAAGGTTTAGCAGTATTCATAAATACTGACCCAGCAGCTGAACGAGGTTTGGGTGTTTAACCTCTTTCATAACTGCCGCCTCTTTCAAAAACTCCTCTACTTCCATAGTGTCTTCCTGTCATTGACAAATGGAAACAAGAAAAACATTTTTGTTAAAATCAGTGGGTTGGACAGAAATGGGAAATGGTGCAGCAACAATAGGGTTAATCACATGTAATACCACTGTCCACCTGCAGGTGGTGATCTGTGATCATTTTTTGGGTCATGCCCCATAATTCACAGCTGCAAATATGAAAATGTGACACTTTACAGCTGCAATCTCAGATAAACAAATAATCGACATGTAGAAATAGCTCTTCGAACCTTTAGTGTTTTGACAGCCACAGTGAGGTTGTACTTTTTCCACACTCCGACATACACCTCCCCATACTGGCCTCCTCCCAGCTTGTGCTTCATGGTGATGTCTGTGCGCTCCATCTCCCACTTATCATGGATGGGTGACACACCGTACACTGTAGGCTTGTTACATTTGGGTGCAGGGTAGTGCAGCGTGGTGACCAGACCATCAGGTACAGTGGAGTGGTGATGGACCAGCTCGGCCAGAGTGGCGAATCGGCTTTCAGATGTTACGTACACCTGATGGGGAGGGAGCATGAAGGTGGATAAGGATGAAAAAGAAAGAAGAAAAAGTCAAGATTATGAACAGACCGAGTCTGTCCAGAAAACATCACTCTAGTGAGCCCGTTTAATAATTTAAACCCAATCCTTCTACCTTTCCATCCGTGGCTGTGTTGATCCGGTAGTGGTACACTCTGCCCTCATAGCGCAGAGATATGGACAGCTGTCCGGGGCTGCTCTCGCTTTCTCGCACCAGAAAACTGCCATTGATAAGTGATGAGAGCAGATACTCTGCAGCGCTGCGGGAAACGGGCCCGTGGTACCAGCTATGCTTCTCCAGGCTGTTGACCGGTGTGATGTAGTTGGAGGGAACCCACCCCTGACCGTTTTTAGACCTCACTTCACTCCACTCTCCATTCTGGTTGTAGCCCAGCACACGCAGCTTCTCACCTGAACACAGAAGGAGTGGGTTGTGCAAACATCTTAAAAGGTGCCGATTATAATGAAGGAGTAGTCAGCTTATCGGTATCTAGACAATCCTGTTTTAATCGATTTGTTGTCTGTTTTGTTACATAACATGAAAGACAACTAGTTCAAATAGTCACTACATTGCTGTAAGACTTGGATAACAAGTCAAACAGAAAGAAGAGGTTTCATGGGCATGACTCGCCCCTCAGTGAAATTACATCAAAAGCGATGGAACAATAAAAGGGTTGGGTGCACATCATATCTGTCACAGAGGGCTAGGCAAAACTAGGCCTGTACTGACTTGGTGTGTTGTCTCTATCTGTCTGCCTCTGACGTCAGCGCGAGAGACATGAGGGAGCGGAGAGGCTGATGTGCTGGATACTTTAGCAGGGAGGCACAACAAAACACTGAAAGGAGCGGTGATCAGACTTGCCAGTGGGACAGAGGTTTAGGAAATGAAAATAGCTTAGTGTGGAAAAAAAAGGTGTGATTGTAGAAGAAAATAAAAGGAAGAGGATATTAAGGCTATCCATCTTTTACACTCACCCTCCACTAAAATGCCAAGTTTACTCACTAATCCATTAACCTTTCAGCATCTTTCATCATGACAGACTGTGTTGGTCTGTAGGGGGCATTAAAATAAAGCAAGGGGCTTTGCTGGTGCAATAAAATTGGAAGCAGGAGGTCGACTGGAGAAGCAGATGAAAGTGGACAGAAGTTTATAAAACTCACAAACAAGATTTTGCAATGCTTATCTTCTATCACAGCATGCAGGATAGAAATACACAGACTGTTCTGACTCTTTGCTTTGGCAAAACAGGAACATTACTGCAAGACGACCCTGGTGCCTCCTGCACTGCTACTGTCATGTTTTTAACACAGGCTTAAAGTTGATTTTGAACATAGTGTTGGGCTATCATTAGTCAGTTTAAACTTTGAGAAATAGCAGATACAAGGATTGTGTAATAGGCTGTTCATATTAAGCACTACAGTCCAATAAACACTTAACTAAAATAGCTACAGTGAGTGCTGTTAGAGCCATATTAACATTCAACTAACCAGTGCTGCAGGGCTAGCTCATAAAACTAAACACAGTGTACTAGCAATCAGGAGAACTACATTAAACAAAGATGGTTATCCATATCCAGCCCACCAATCCACTGGTCTCCTCTGTGTCTGCCTTGTGTGCCCCTAAGTTTTGTAGGAGTGGAAACACTGACTGTCTTGCTGCCTCACACTGGGAGCCACATGTGCCTGAAGCAGGGCTTTGGTCTGGCCTAGCCTAGTCAGGTCTGGCACAGAGAAGAGACAATGATTAGCCCCAGACATGGCCTGTTAAGACCCCTTCTGTGACCGGCGTCCGCCTGCTGCGCTCGTCCACCTGTTATTATTACAGTCAAGCCGATTTCATATTAACACAACATTAGAGGCCCGCTGGGTGTTTTCCATGCAACAGAGCAAAGAGTGGGACAGATAGCAAGAGAGAAGTGGAGCCTGGGAGCGCACATGTGCATGCATGTGGGCAGGAATCTCAGATTTACTCCATGAGTCAGGGTCTAAACATCATTTCCATCCCAGGCAGCTGCCATGGAAGTCTTAAAACGATGGATAATTAACGCGCCGCCACATTAAACACATTAGACTGGATGGTGACAGAAGCCTGGATGTCTGAAAAATATTATGAGGATATTTTAAGCTTAATGCCCAGGGGAGAACTGGATGAGTGGTTAAGTGCTGCTGAATGAGAGAAAAGAGGTCTGGACTAAAAGAGTGTGTGCATTAAGAGGCAGAGCGAATAAGATATTTGTAATTATGGCAAAGCATGAGCATCACTGGTGTTTCAGGTATTATTCAGTGTGGAAACTATAGCACATAAAACTTCAACTGGTCATGTGTGGGTGTCTGAGGATCAGGTTATTGATGATGTCATGAGATAAGCTCTGTTGACACAGAACATTCCTTTGGAATAACTGGACGACACCTTTCCAGGTGGTGCTAACTTGATCCCTGTGCTCTGTTGCAACACGTGCTGTTTAGAAAGGTGTGGGTATAATGATCAATGATGTGGAAAAAAATCTCAAGCGCTCGGTTGTAACCAGGCAACAATGTTTAGTGATGATGCACAGAAAGAATGAACTAAAGTTTTTGTGAAACCAAAGGTTGTGGCAGTGAGAGAGCTAGTAAGAAAGTATGAACCACCTAAAGAGGTTATTCAATTTTTTCCCCTCCAAATTCAGACTTGGGTTTACCTTTGGTGATGCTGAGTGTGTTGTCTCCACTAGCAACAAAGTCATAAAGTGCAACAAAGAGGTTAGGGTCGCTCTCGGTGGCGCCCAGAAGGTTCTCCTTGGAGCTCCAGCGCACCGCCTCTGTCAGAGCTTCTGGTAAGAAAGGACAAGCAAAAGAAAAGACATTACATTACTATGATTATCAGAGAGATTTGATTCACACAGGTGAACAACAAGATCACAACTCCACTGCTGGCTGACACCTTCAATGAAAAATACAGTAACAAAACCAAACCAAACATTGCAATTGGGAATTTTGCCAGCTTACAATCCTCTTTGACAGAAACTGAACACAAAAAGCAGCAGAGCAGCATTTATGGCGACCCATAAATCCTAAGGTGTTTCCATAATCCTAAGACCCCATCCTGCTGACCGTCTACCTGTCTTTCGAGGTCGAGTCCCCAGTCTGAAACCTGTGCGGAGTTTATGGCCACTCAAAGCAGCCCACTCATCTTCAAAACTGCTGCTTGCTTGCAGGCACCTCAGAAGCATCACTTCACTCGGCCAACTCTCCTTAACTCACTTATCTCTCGCTACACAAACAGGCCTGATGTGGGCCAGGTACAATCTGAGATGGGAGTGTCTTTGCATTTGTATTTATGAAGGGAAAAAAAGAGGAGGAGCTATTAAACCAATGGGATGGGAAACACATAAAGAAGGGCTGAATGACACACACACACGCACAGAAATGAATACATGCGTAACTAACACGTACAGTGCTCTACAGCTGCTCCCAACATTGCTGCATGTCTGGACAGCTGGCTAAAGCGTGGGAGAGGATTGGGAGCAGAATGAAGGGAAGCAGGATGAAGAAAAGTCACATCAGTACAAGAAACTGAAAGCAAACAGAGAAGCTGCTACATGCATGTTTTTGCCATAAAGAGAATGGAAGTCGTGTGCCAAAAGTGATCGAGTAACCCCCGATTGTATATTTCATCTTTAAACATATACAATGTGCTTGTTAAATAAGAACAACGCCTAATCCATGTAATATGCTTGTACAATGTTATTTTACATTTTAATTAGCGAGAAAAGCAACCAGTTTGGTTTCTCAAACATACACAGACTGTAACTGAAAGCAATAACCTTAAATCTCAGTCATATTCAGAGTCAGATGAGTTTATTCTGGAGGCTGTAGTTTCCAAACGTATAGGATTTCACTACTGATTTATGTTTATAAACAAAACAATACAAAACCCCAAAATGATGGCAGGAGAATAAATGGAAGTGATATAACACATGATGTCACCTCTCGCTACCACCTACATGTACAGGCAAATGTTTAACAAAGGAACTAGCTGATTCACAGCAGATTTCCTCCTCTGGGATCAGCGTCACTAAAGTCACTTTGACTGTCAAACCAGACTGTCCTGTTAAACCATCGTTTGGACTTGAACCTATAATGGAACGATTCAGTGTTGGCACTTAAAGGTTGTTTTGAACTATTTACTGAAACAGACCATCCTGCCATGCAACAGCACTGCCACTGAGATCACAGACATGCAGGTTATGTTCAAGATGACACAACACACACCAATGCACCATCTACTGTCCAATCATCACCATAGCGTCATGATTCCTGGAAGATCCCAGTCAACCTCATTATACAGGAAGTACTAAAAGGGACTCAAGTTTTTAAGAGACCATCTAAATTCTTGCCTGATGCGTCTGATGCAACAATTATAAATTTCTAGGAGTAACAGATTTGCTCTTTATTTCTAATATCAGCAGTCTGCAAAACTAACAAAAACACAACTGCTGTCATGCACACGACACACAAAACACAAAACTTAGAATAAAAAACATGATATTGGCTGTAAAACTGAACTCTAATGCCAGCAAATGGGAGAACAATCACAGACAGCCCAGACGTTCACGATTCTTTTGGTAGACCAGGTTCTGATGAAAAACTTTATTTTAATTAAGCCTGAGCGATTAAGGAAAAAGCTTTATCTAGTTAAACCATGTTAAAACAATTCATTTCCACCAGAGCAGTCCAGTCAAATTTAAAACACTGAGTGGCAATTATGCTTTAATCACAGACACACAAAGCTGGCAGAAATTCATCAAGAAATGATCTTTTCCCCCCCATTCTTAGCCTTCATAATTTGGCAGGTACACAGTCTACATGGGAAAAGCTCTCTGCTTTCATAGCAAAGGCTGTAAACACAACCTAAATCTTGTCTCAAACAATGCAGCTGTATATTGTCTATTCTTTCCAGTATCTATATTCAACACTTGCCCACCTTTGTTCCGGACCAGCATGCACTGCAACGCAGCACTAGCTGTGACCTGACTCAGCCACAGTTCCCAGTACATCTTCTGCTTTGGGTTGGATGGCAAAAAGCCTCAGTATCCACAAAAACGCAGTTTCCCTTCGTTCACTGTGACTCCAAACTGTTTTTTTAAAAAAAACATCCAACTGTGTCTCAGACAATGGAGACTGAGGAGCACATTACTCTGGCAAAAAAATGACTGAGGAGCTCAGGGCAGTTCTCCAAGTCATCGCCTTCACTGTGGAGTACGAAGATTGTACACACAGCAATCGGAGAGCGAGAGAGAGACACAAAGGCATCTCCAGCCAAATTATTTACCGATGTAGTCTTTGACTTAAGCCACCCCGACTTCTGTTATTACCGTAGTGAATACCAGCCTCCTGCTGAAATCTACCCACTAGCTTTGATGTGGCCTAAGGGAGTCAAGATTTCCAGAGTCCATCTGGAGAACACAGACACCCATGACTGATGTTTGGAGCCTGAACCCACTCTGAAAGACGGCGAAAAGCGGCAGAGAGAGAGCACAAAAAAGACATGTGGTTGGGGGGGGCATGCATATACAGAGGTTTGGGGGTAGGGCAGGGTATATGGCAGTGAGGAAGGAAGTGTCCATGTGTGCGTGTATGTGTGCTTGGGGAGTGTGTGAGAGCTGTGGCCAACAGCAGATGGCCGGTCTTGTTCCTCTAGGGGGGAGAGGTCCTATTGACCCACACTTTTCTTCTGATGCATGTGCATAAACGATCATGGCTGCAACTGCTGTAGTCAGGCTAAGCCAACTGTCAGAGCTGCTCCTCTTACATATCTATGTATCAGATTGCGCTTCCCAGGAATGTCTAAATGAAAAAGGGACACAATGCCATTTGTCAAAAGGTCTCAATCTGAGAAATCTCAATTCTAGTTACAAGAAAAAGAAACTCCATCACTAATTATTCCAAGGCCTCAACCCGATCACATTAAATGATGAAATACTTCAATCAGGCAAAATGCTTTTGGCCTCGTGTGCTGAAATGTTTGACTGAGCGAGCAGTTGGCCAGCGCGGGGTACGTCGTGTGCCCATCCGGGTGCCTCAGTCTGCTGTGATGTGCAACACATGTGCGCACTGAAGAAACTATGGCTTTGTGTTGAATGCTGGAGAGCGGGTGTTTGTGTCTGTGGGGTATGCCAAGCCTGCACCCCCAAGACAACTGCGACAGAGGTGACCCTTGTACCAGGAGCACACATACTCACATATCTGTGTATCACATGCACAGATATCAGCGATGACACCATTCTCCTGGCTGTCTCAACAGCTGTTTGAATGTTTGCGCCTACAAGTGTCTATAAAGAGGTCACTTTACCAGCCAAGCACCTTGTGGGGAGTAGTAAACAACACAGTAATATCTTCTGCACACCCTAATCAAAAACAATGCTGATTGTATCTTAAGCCCGTGACCAGTGAGGTCAGGTGGTATTTTCAGCTGCTGCAAAACAAAACATGGCAGCATGACATCCAGGAATAACTCTGCAAAGCACATAGTGACGACGGTGTGAAGATAAACGGCTGGCTGAATGCCGGAAGTGCGAACAAAACCCTCATACAATACTGCGGATGAGACCCGCTTACACAAGACGTTATGTGAGCCTGACAAGCCTGATCAGATCCTGCACTGTATTCACTCCATAATCCTGGAAAAGACAGACCTGGGGGCTGAAATGCATGCTATAACCTGGCACCACCGATTATCCTTTCATATTCAATGACAATTATCCAGTTCTTCTTAATTCAACCTCATAAATCTCTCAAGAGTTTATGATGTTCTTCAGAATTAGAGGAGACTTTCTAAGACATTCACAGAGAGTTTGAAGTCAAGAAAAAGCCTTTCACAAATGACCTGGACATGTGGCTTTACATTCTGTACAGCACATTACGATGTCTACCTTTAAACATCTGGATTAAATAGGAAATCCACAACACGTCTGATGCTGATTAAATTGTACAAGTTTTAAGCAAAATTTAGAACACTCGAATTGTCTCAGATGTGCACTGCTAAGCTGAATTTTTCTTGACATTACCATTCAGGTGAGAAACTCAGATAATAAACATGTCAGCTCCCTAGTACAGTGTGACTAGATCACTGTCCAGTGGATATACAGTCAGCAGGAGGAAGGCATGTGCCCTACCAGCACTCTTATCCTAAAGGTCTTGCTACACAGCAGAAAACGAGTTCACAATTTTAAACATTGGTTTGTTATTTAGGTTTAGATCGTCCGCTTCTGGTTTCGGACTTCTAACTGACAAAAACAAGAAAATGCCTGAAGAAACTATTAGTAACTGATAAAACAACTACTTGGCACATTTGTAACATGAAGCCAAGGACATGAAATACTGCTCACACTGTGTACTGGCTACACTATGTAAATAAAGAAACATCCTTCAAGTAACATAGTTTTGAATAAAATAACAATTTAGACTTGAAGTGGTTTCAAATGAAATTGATGGAATACGTTTTTTTTAAATTCATGCATTTCAGTAACAAAACTATTTAAATCACCACTGATCCATACATTATATGGAAACAGTCACTGTTAAATGAATTTTGAGGGGTAACTAAGTGTGTAAGGCAAAGAGCCTTTGCTTTACTTTACTTTAGATACCTAGAGCTTTATGCAATTTCTTGGTATTTTTGGCCACATGGCAAACAATTTATTTAATGCTTTAGCACATTACACACTACGTAAAAAGTGCTGTTTGAACCCCGCCCCCCCAAAAAAATCAGAATACTGAAAAAATATAAAAGAAAAGGCAAACATTATGTAAGCAAATTAATCTGTTTTTGAGACATCAACAACACTATGAGAAATCCATCTATACTTTGTGGAACAGTCAACAGAAATCCACAGAAATGGCAGAGAATCAGTTGTTGTTCATGTGGACAAGACAAAGGACAATAGCCTCATTAATGACATATCATGTGTGTGTGTGTGTGTGTGTGTGTTGGCTCAGGAATGAATTCCCTGAAATGCCCTTGCACTTGAAATTGATAAAATGGAAACATGGAGCTTCTGTTTGCAGAAACAGTTGCTCAGTCCATCAGCTATGGCTCCATTGCTGACATATACACCTAACAATCACATACATGATGCATCTATGCTCTTATGCATACAGCTCATTCTTGTTATTACCGGCAGAGTTACATCACCCTCAACGGTGTTGCAAACCCCTCTGAGTAAATACTAACACATGCACTTACAGGCCCCTGTTGGAAGCGCCTCTCGTCTATTCATCCATTACATGCCCATGGCTACATCAAACACACCAATAAGGGAGTGGAACATCAGGACAGGCCTAAGTTGGATCATTCAGGAATGGAGCCTTAATTGATGCCTCAACCAGTCTCTCCCCACTTGGGTTATGGGTTAATAATGAGTTGTAAATGGACTGGTTCTTATGTAGCGCTTTTCTACTCTTCTGAGCACTCAAAGCGCTTTTTACAACTTGTGCATTCACCCATTCACACAAGCACATTTTTCTAAATGCTTTCTAGCTAACATTCACACATCAGAGAGCAATTTGGGGTCAGTATCTTGCCAATTGGCATGCAGACTAGGGGAAGCCAGGAATCGAACCACCAACCTTCCAATCAGTAGATGACCTGCTCTACCGCCTGAGCTACAGTCACCCCAGTTGTATGAGTGCTTCCCTCTAGGTGTGCTGGCAACAGCGCTAATTGCTACTGTAATGTGACAGCAGGGAAGAAGAGGGCCATATGATGCTAAACTGACCAGTCGTCACCAATCGATGCTCATTACACTAAAAGAAATACATATTATTACACACAAAATAATCCCCCAGACTGCAGGGATTAAAATATTAATTTCTTATATATGCAGATGAACAAAACAACAAAACTTCAGACCAAGGTGTTTATTTTGACAGCGTGCTACAGGTAAAAAGGTGTGACCACCAGGACAGAACTTTCCAAAGCCTAAGGGTGCACTCTCCTCGCTACCGTCGCTGTGTTTATCTTCAGTTTTTGCAGCGAGTGTTTACAAAAGGACCCGGTGACTAATCTTCATGTCTGAACAGCTAATCGGTGTATGGTGTGGTTAAGCTGTGCTAGGGTGTGGGTTTAAGCTGCTTTACCCTGAGTCATTTTAAAGAAACAACTGGAGCCAAAAAAAGGGGGGGGGGGGGAAATCACATTATATGCATAGTCACAATATAGTGGAAATGCCCCTGGCTGCAAAACTGACCCACTAGAGCGTTTAAATTTAATGTATATGCCCTGTCAGCTTACTGCTTGATTAGATTGTTTCTCTACTTGGTTTAAACATAATCTAATTAACTATTTCATATTATTTACTGCAGTATAATTATATAAAATTAAGCCTACAATCCTTAACAGATCAAATCTCTGAAAGCAATGTTTAAAAAACCTCTTGAACTTCTGAACTCTTAGAGTAATCAAATGTATCACACAGGATATTGGAGTACAGCAGTGCCATGATGCACACAGACCGGTCAGCTGGTGGGCAACTATGCTTAAAGAGAAGGACGCATCTCATAATCCGCAGTAAGAGCTTCACCACATTACACCTTCACTAGCAGGGATGGAAAGGACGAAAGAGTGTATGAGCACATAAATACAAGTGTGCAACTGCTTATAGTAAGCATGTGCAAGTGTGTATTTCTAGCCAAGTCTCCAGCCTGCAGCTGAGAAGATAAGCAGCAACGATAATGCCAGCAGTAGGGGGCTCATTCTAAGAAGCGATGATAATGCCAGCAGCAGAGGACTAAGCGAATCAGCGTTTAAGGGGTTTGGCTCGTAACCCATATCCAGTGCTACACCATTGCAGTTTAACAGTGAAAACTGATTTCACTGGGAGCCACTTCAACAATTTGGTTAGATCTTCCTACAAAGTTTAAAACATTTGGTGTTTTTAAGCTGACAGATGCAAGAGATGACTTTACCATCTGCACAACCAATCACTCACTGTTCTGATTAATCCTCACCCTTTAATGATAAAAGCCACAGAGAGTTGAGGCCAAGGAATAAAAACTAGGATTGCGGTTTTGGGAACTACAACACCAACTGGTAGCAGATGCAAAGGCTTAAGGCTGCAACTGGGAGTTGAAGAGCGAGCAAACCAAAAACTTTGGGAAAAAGGCAGCTCTTTTTTAATCTCTACTTTGTTATTTTTTCTGTTTTATCAAATGTCATAGCTGACACTCAGTTAACTGAATTCTTTCCTGCGTGGTAACAGTTGTTCATCGTAAAGCACTAACATTTAACAGACATTTTACTCTTCTTAGACCGATTTGGGATCGAGGCCTGTCTCCACATCCAGGACTCAGCAGACGTTTGGGCTAGGAGCAAATTATCAGTCTGCTTGACAGAGAGGTTTCAGTCGTTTGCAGTACAGAGCAGCTTTGGCATGAGGCGAGCACAGACCAACATAAATTATTTAACACACAACCATTATGAGAGTGCACAACGGTGCATGTAATCTTCAGGCATAAGTCATATTTATCAGTGTTAAAATGATCTGCACAGAAAGACTTTGCTTCTGTGCAGCATCCACTGTATTGCACTTAATACAATCAGACTCATCGGTTTTACCCAAATTTCTCACCCAGAGGAGGTGTGGTCATGGCTCCTCCTAGTGGTTAATGGGAGTCATTAGGACTTCTTTTATCAACATATTATCTTTACTCCAAAATATTATCTCAGAAAGGGAATTCAAATCCTCCCCATAGCCACTGAGGTGTGTGAAACAGCCATCTCAGGATACTGCACTGGCTGCTGCAAGACTTATCCTGGTTGTTGGGAGTTTTAGCACATAGAGTCCACAGAAAAGCAGATTTGCCTCTAATCTAATTTCACCCGTGATGCAAATCAGCTTACGTCCTTGAATCCTGGATCCAGAAATCTCACATCTCCTCTGGGCAGGTTTACCAGTACTGTATTGTAGATAGAGCTGGCTCCACGTGCATCATCAGTACTGCAGTTTAAAAGAAAAAAAAAATCCAATCTACTGATCTGTCCCAGTTTCTCTGATCTGTTTAGAGTAAAAATAGATCAGACTGTTATTTTGTTTAATTTATAAACCTTTCAGAAGGACTGTGGGTTTTCTTTACACGTTTAAATGTAGGTTATCTTATATAAAGGTGTTGTGAATGGTGACAAACTGCAGCACAACCTTGAGTCAGAAATTCTATTCACAGTTTATCGGCACATTCGCTCTTCTACAAGAGCACAGG
Organism: Pelmatolapia mariae; assembly: GCF_036321145.2. Classification (NCBI taxonomy): domain Eukaryota; kingdom Metazoa; phylum Chordata; class Actinopteri; order Cichliformes; family Cichlidae; genus Pelmatolapia; species Pelmatolapia mariae. The sequence goes on from NC_086246.1 coordinate 49,558,314, forward strand.
ACACTCCCCCCACTGCAGTGTATCAGATGAACCCACTGCAGACATGACATCTCTGAACTCCTGACAGTGCTGAAGAGGGAGACCATCAATATGTTGCAGCCACTGATTCACCAATACTGCAACTGAACCAATAACCCTGAGAGGCGACTGTTTGACCAGCTTTCTTTGCATCAGCACAGAGGCAGTCTGCTCCTCGTTTGTCCTCGTTCAGCTTAGCGTTTTTAAAGCCGGCTTGTCTTTCTCCTGGGGTTTTATTTGTAGACAATGATGCCACATTAGAATTGAACTGAGGAAACCTTCATCAGGGGACAAGGGCAGAGTCACCTTTTTTTTTTTAAAATTCACTAAAGAGAAAGCCTGCCCAAAGCTGCAATTTACAGATGTCTCAGAGCGAAAACAGAGTCCTTGAGCCAAGCATATCGACAGCCAATTTACACCAACAGCCCCAGCCTCATTTGTCACCCTAAAACGACAAATGTGGCATACTGATAAAAACTCTAGAAAGCATGTGCTCGTATAATACCCTCTGACACGAGAAAGACAGGCAGCAACACAGAAGCATGAGTTCAGCAGACAAACATGCATTCCTCATAGACTGGCACCTTTCAATTACATCTCAAGAAGGCATCATTAAACCCAAGAAGTATGCTAGTCTGTTATAAAGTATAACGTTTGTTATGTAGAAGCAGGATTAATGCAACTTGTAGCTTTCAGTGGTGTCAATAGCCATAATCCCGCAGATGTGCAAGCTGTATGCATACATTTAAAAAACGTTTTTCAATTAGTTAAAAAATAAAAAATAAAAATCTGTATTTTAGGATTTTTAAACGGTTGTGTTTAAGATGTTTTGGTTTTTTTGAGCTGCATACTCTCACTAATGCTGTGATGGAAATACATATGAAAGCTGACAATTGGGGTTAATGTCAGTGGATACAGGGTCACTGCCTGGTCAAACTTTGTGATGCTTAATTGCCGCCCTGGCACCGTTGGAGTTTTTGTTTTTGTCCTTTTTTGTGCGCTAGCAAGCAAATAAGCAGCTGAGAAATCACCAAACGTGTCATTTTAGACATTTTTGAATACTGAAAACATCCTAAACATTTAAGACTTTGCTGAGAGTCTGCATAAGTTAGTACTGCTAACATTATGCTGTAGACTTTGAACTATGGAGGCCTACATTTATGACATCTGCCCATATCTACTAACAGTGCTAAGCGCTCCTTCAGCTGTTCGACACTTAAATACATATCTCAGGAGTGCAATGACTGCTGACACTCTTAGTGGACGTGCACTGACTGGAACTGATGCTGAGGCTTTTGTGTTGGAGTACAACAACAAAGCGATGGAGAACAAACTTCCAATCTGGGAATTGAGGGTAAACACACATTCCTCTGGGGTATATCGAGTATAGATGTTGGTTGTTGGGCTACTGTGTCTGCTGCTAGGCTAATCAGACTTCTATAGGGGTGTGTAGGTCAGTCAGTAAATTTTCAGATGCCCTTTCTTGTGGTCGCCACGCTGTAGGAGATAGCACACCATGTTACTACTCCCCATGAGTCCTGGTGGTGCGACTGGCAAGCCATATATAAACATTACAGTACTGTGCAAAAAAATCTTACACCTGCCATTTTTACATTATCCTATGAAAATGGCAAAGCGGATACACTGGTTTATTGAAACCTACAAATATACATGGAAATGTGATATATGTCAAAAACCGATTTTATACAGTTCCAACAACCTTAAGAGTCAGTATTTCATTTGACCACCTTTACTCTTCAACACAACTTGAAGTCTCTTATGCAAGCGTTCCTGTAATTACTTCAAGCAGCTTTCAGGAATAGTTTTGCTGGCTTCTTGAAGGATATTCAAACCTATTCTTTGAATGCTGGCTCACTTTTGTTCAGTTCTTTGTAAACACGATCCCACAATGCTTCAGTAATATTGTGGTCTGTGCTCTGAGGAGGCCAATCCATGACTGATAATGTTTCCTGATAGTGTGTTTTTCTAACCAGGTGTGCTTTTATTGCACTGGCAGTGTGTTTGAGTACACTGTTATGCTAAATAATGAAGGTCTTACCAGCCCACATCCACACCATGTTAAGATATCCCAACAGTTCTTTAGGAATCACCTTATCGGTGCAAAAATGCAATTTTATGTCTGTCAAACTCTTTTATCATTGGCATCGTTCATAGACTCAACTACAGAAACGGGGTTGTTTTTACAACAGGCTGCCAAAACATACAATTTAAAATTGGTTCTTTATTAAAGAACAAGTTATTTCTTATGTGTACCTATGTGCACCTCGTATTCCTGAATGACTCATAGAACAGTGTTAAGTAGCTTTACAAACAAAAACCTCTCTCTCTAAATGCATAGGACTGTACTGAATATGAGTGACAAGGCAGCCAACTTCCAAAGAAAAGTTCTGAAGGAAAAAAACCTTTAGAAGGCCTGGAGCACTATTGCTCAACAACACTTAAAACAAAAACAAAAAAACCCCCATAAATGACAAGAACATCTGGCTGCTTGGAAACGAAATATAAATAAATTAAGCCTGACTCAAGTTTTTTGCACATTACTGCACATCAAAGAGTAATTTTGTAAAAAAGCAAAACCTCACCTACTTGGTTGACTCACACAATATATTAACATTTAATTTTGCTGCAATGGAACCGGAATTTTCCAACATAGGATCAATCAAGCGCATCTCAACTTTGATGTCCAAATGAACAGATAAGCAATCTCAAACTACATAACTAAATTATAATTTATTTGTTTTCTCACAAAATAATGATAAACAATATGAACTGAAGGAGCTTCCATACCTCACAAAACATTATGCAAAAACAACAAGTTGCTTTGTGGCTTTTGGTCATACTAAAACTGCAACAGTGACACAGATTTCAGCTTGTAAAGTGCAAATATATTGGATTTCCTAATGCTATTAACAAACTAGCAATTATTTTTGTTTTAGCCTAAACAATAAGATATTACTTCCTAATATTCAAAAGAGCTTCCTTTAAAATGTAAGATAATGCTGTATCATTATCGCATGAATAGACTACCAGCAAAAAGGCAGTTTTATATTCAGTGAAAGACAGAGCACAGTTCCAAGCTTCCTCACTTAAGAGTCTTTGTTCTATTATTGTGTGCTTTGAAGAGTAGCAGTCTCTCTGCAGAGTGGCTGTGTGACTGCATCCTGGATGCTATAAAAAGGCTACTCCTGCCCCGACACTGGAGAAAACAGAACAGTGCCGACAGTGAGCGGTGTTGCACTTAGTGGGTCTGCCTGTCTGTGTATGCACTTCAAGCTGAGGACTGTTACTTTTGAGATGTGAGAGCCAGGAACTGAAAATGCTTTCCATTCCCAAAAGGTTGCACCTTCCATGTGTCCTTGCTCACTGCAGTGATGGGAGGGCTTTTGGTCTGGGACATCAGTGGAAAAAACTAGGCGAGTTATGCCAGCAGTTTTACATATATGTGGCATGTGTGACGTAAACATTCATTCAAGGGCATATACGAATGAGAAACCAAGACAGCAGCATGTGCACATCAAACTTTTGACCGAGTTTACACTTAGAGTGTTCAATCAAGATGTGTGAGCAAACGATTAGGAGAAACTCTTTGTGAATAAAATACATTATAATGAATATGAGATCATGCAAACCTAATGGATATGCTATAGCCTCCATTACTTATAACCCCAGAAGTCTCATTAAGCAACCAGCTGAGAGGGCTTTGAGGAAGAAGGCGCGCCGACTCTCCATGACTCAAAAGAGAAAGATACTGAAGATCTGCAAGCAGATATCAACTTGAATACACTGCTTTGAAGCTGAAACACGGGTAGCAGCACCTCCTCTGTCTTTTGAGGGGCCCAAACCCACATTACTTTTTTTTTTTTAAATCATGAGTTACCTTATGTATTATCTGATCTTGAGGACAGACATGACAAAAACAGTATCACAAGAAAGGAATAGCCTTAAACCTTGACGTTTCCTCGGTGTCAACATATAATCACAGAAGGTCACTTAAATAACTGACACATTTCCCATTAGATCAATCTGAGCAGTTATCTTGCTCAGCGTGTTGTAACAGTAGACAGAGGATAGAAGCGAGCATGTGAAACCCACTAGGTGCTGCAATGTGAGCCTGAGGTGGTTTCTATTATGAGTTAATGGAGTGGAATTGTTAGTCAACCACCGGAGGCAAGAATCAGTGTTTCCAAACCGGGTATCACATAGAGGGGCCTTGGAGGAAACAAGTTAACCTCTGGGTATGACCCCTTGAATCGAGCACAGAAGACTCTTCCTCTCTTTAGGAACAGTACAGCTCTTTTCGGATCATTTGGTGACATGCATCACATACATACGCCCCAACAAAGTGATGACTTGGTGTGAAATCACGGCAATCTTGTTACCGCTATTCAGTAAATAACTGGCTTCTGTGTGCATACACAAACAATAGAGAAATTAACACACAGTAAAATGGATGAGGCATGGAAAGCTAATGTTGGATGGCATGGCTATTTCCGCTAACGCGTCGTTGTCAAATAGCATGGAGTCGGTTAGCGAATCAGCAGAAAAGAAAAAAAATCCAAATAAGATTTTATCTCCGCTTGTAGGTTGACAAGTACTTATTTCTCTTTACCTGAATGCTGGGTGAATATATTGATGCCTGGATCGGGCACATTGACTGGAGCTGTCCTGCCTGGCGGTGTCCCGGTGCTACTGCCGGGTTCCCGGGGTCTCCTCCCGACGCCGCTCCCCCGGTTCCCCTTCCCTTGGTGTGGTTGGGGCGCGTGGGGCTGTGGTGGCTGGAGCCCGGTCGATGTACCCTCACCGACTCGGCCAACCTGCTGTCCCATCCCGGTAGTTTGGCGTGAGGACGAAGCAAGCAAACCCCCCTGCGCGCGTCTGGTTCACATTCCCCCAAAGCTGAAGCGGCCTGGCCCGAATACTCTTCCTCAATCCCCTCCCCGCCGTTCTTTCAGTGGGCTAAAGTAAAACTAGCCCGTGTTAGCTCGCCTAGCTAGCCAGTTAGCTAACGTTAGCTGCTATCAGTGAAACCCACCCACCCTGCCTTTAACAATAAAATCCCAACCCCGGCGTGTGACAGCGACTGCCTCTAATTCCTTGCTCCGGGTGGCATCCGAGTAGTAATAAAAGACACCCGGTTGGCTATATTCGGTCAAATTGAAGCTAGTTAGAATCGTTTTGCCGTTGTCCGGCCGCTGCGCGCCCCCTCTGACGCCGCCATCTTTACCGCAGAATAGAAGATGTGTGTTGCACAAGGCGGGGGGTTCGCCTGGATCCACTATCCACTGTCAGCGTGATCCTCCACCTCCCCAGCTCCAACCTGGTCCCAACAGTTCCCCTGCACCCGCACCTACACCCCCGGAGGAGGGGACATGTAGAAAAACTAAAAAGTTTAGAATTTCTTCCCCACTTTTAAAAGAATGTGATTAACAAGTTTAATTAACATACGACTAAGATGATATAGTCGATGTACTCATCAATATTAAACGGATATATTTCCTTTATTAAAAAAAATACAGCTCAAACATCTGAAGTCAATACACGTTATAACAGCATACCTTTTCATATATTCTTCAGATTTCAAGAGGTTATTTAAACGTAGATACCTGTATTTGAAATTTAAACCTGTAAATCAACACAATAAAGACATTATTTATTTTCCACATGGGCTATTACATACACTTGATTAAAAGGTGTAAATAAAATACTTTCATTTTATTTAAATTCTTCAGTTTGTACATGATGCGCAAAGAATGAATCAAAACTTTGTCTACAATCCAAAAATAGACATGATTCATAAAAATGTCACGTGACACAATACCTATGTCGATTCAATGCCAGAAGACATAACAATGAACACAAACACCACAGTAAGTAGGAAAAGCTCTGGTCCCCCAAAAATAAACCTCTTATGCAAATAAACAGGATTTATGTAATTTGGTCTTTCAGTATAATAAATATTCTATTTATTCACAAAATCGTAAAGGAATGAAGCTGGGTGAAAGCTTCCTTAAAATGTCTGCGTTATCTGTACATATTAACAACAACAGTTTGCTTGTGATTATATTTGATTATTTTAGGAAAAAAATCTGGAACTCACTAAAATGTGCAGAGATTAAAAATAAACGCTTTAAAACAGTGCCACCTTGTGGTCACTTTTTAGAAGAGCACATCATTCTATTGCTGGTTTAACTTTGTATGGCGGGCCTCATTCATACAAATAAACACAGTCATCACGCATTTAAATGTGTGACGACTGCTGATTTAAAATAATGCAAATAGTGCCTGAAACCCATTCAAAATTAAAAGCAGAAACCAAGTCTGACTAATCTGAAATGGCTTGAACAAAATGCATAATAGTGCACTTTAAATAACAATGTTTTAGCCCTTAGTGCTGATCAAGTGTCCTTCCAACCTCAGTGTTAAAACATTTTAGCAGCCAGCTGCAAGTTTTACAGAAGTAGACATTTCTGAAATCACTGTGCACCACTTGCAACACGGAACAAAACACATCACTTAACTATCCTCAGTTACAAATGTATGCTCAAACCTGTTTAACTTAATCATTAATACATCCACCAGTCACACAATATTAATAGATCCATAAAGCTCTGCTTTTACACTTTACATTCGGTGCATGTTCAGAATTTTTAGATTATAACTACAATTTTATGTATAAATACAATTATCGCGTGTCCTGCTTCCAACTTGTGTCTTGATACATGGAAATCAACAGAAAACAGGGAAATGTGGAGCTTAGGTGGGTTTAACTCGGCACAGGTCCGCTTCTTAGTGAGTGAAATGGCACCACCGTTTTCCTCTTTAAAGAAAACTGACTGAAACATCAAGATTTTATACAAAACAGCAAACAGTGGCAGTCTTTTTCAAACTGAGTCTTATTGGCACTGAAAATAGATATAATTGAACAGATCCTTTGACACCGACTGTCCTTCAGTAGAGTAGCAACTGTAAACACTTTGTTAAATATTAGACTTTACTGCATATGTGAATAATGTTTGTATTCAGCTGCCATGTCACTATTGCCACATTCATAATGGCACGAGGAGTGATTTCACAGTTGATCGAGGCAAAGGGGAATATGGAAATGTCAGAAAATTAAAGAATGAATAAAAATAAGAGTTCAAGTGTTCTGTTGTGTGAACGATGATTTTGTTTTGGAGTTGATAACTTAAAACAAATAAGGCATCATTATAACTTTGCTGGCTTTTTTTGGCAGATACTTTTTCCATACATTCAAATAAACTATGAACCTTAAATAAAACAAACAAAAGTCCAGAAGTTGTGACAGTAGCAGACAGGCTGGTGTAATTTATACTGATCAGCAATAATCCTCGTCCCAGCAGCTCAGCTGTAGGTCACAGCCCATCAGAGTCTGTCATCAGGTCTCTCACAGCTCCAAGAGCGAGGCTTCAGTAGCTCAAAAAAGGAAGGCTGGAACAAAAATAACACAATTAAAAGCTGAATTTGTGTCTACACTTACTCTGAATAACTGAATTTCGCTGCATCTTTGGAAAGAATATACATCATGTGATTTTTATAAGCAGCGCCGTGTACCTCCTTCAGGGGACAGTAGCGCTGGGCATACCACTCCTGAGAGTACAGACAGATAATGACTCCCTGACCCAGGAACAGGGACGTCCACATGATTATGTTCCAGATGGGGCCTTTCCTTTTGTCATGCAAAATGAAGTTGAACATCACTGTGAGAGGACAAAGAGAGAAGATGCGAGTGGAAGGATAATGAAAAACTGACATACAGATTTAACTTGACTGGGTTTACGTGACCCAGACATGATACCATAATCATCTGATTCAGTACAACTCTCAAGTAATATCATTTTTATTAAAGGCGACAAAGTCTCTTACTTCCAAAGCACATGAAGAGGCAGAAGAGCACAGGATAGAAGAAGCCAAAGCAAATTGCAAGAATGTACTCATGAACCACTGCAGACACCGTAAACACGAACAGCATGGCGGCTGGTCGGCAGCGCTTCTGAGACATCTGGAAAGATCAGAGAGAACAGACACATGAACACAAATGTTAAAAAACAAAACGCACAATCCACATTAAGTTTTAAAGTTTTTTAAACTCAGACTGCAGTCTGAGTTTTATATAATCCTAGCTCTGACGACTGCTGTTCGACAAACATGTTTTAGTCAGTCACTGGACTTTGTTAGTGAATAAACTCATAGAATGTAAGAATGCAATCCAACTGTTTAACAGAGAGAAAGTCTGAATTTTAGGACACTTTAGCTCAAGACTACCTGGCATAATGTCAACCTATAAATAGGGATGGGTATCGTTTAGGTTTTATCCGATACCGGTGCCAAACTGGTACTTTTGAAACGGTGCTCGAAACGGTGCTTAAAGAATGGAGAACACAAACTTTGCTAAAAATAAAAACATAAGAGGTTTTTGGACAGTCTCTTTTTTTTCTGCAAAATGATAAGCACCGTCCAGCCTCACGCACGGGGTGATCTGCGCTAACTCGCTAATGGAGATTTACCACACCCGCAGTAGATGTGCTCGGTGTGAGGTCTTGCAGCAAGCTATCAAACACGGTGCATTTCTCGGCTTTTAAAAAAACGCTATGCGTCGCCAGGTGTTTCATCAGATTCGAGGTGTTACCTCCTTTGACAGTATCACAGTATCACCTTAAAGCACTTGTTGCAGGCTGCTGAGTTTGCATCTTTTGCTGTGAAGTACAGCCAGACTTTTGACCGCTTCACCTTGGGCATTTTTAATCTGTAGCTCTGCTCTAAAAGAACGTACGTACCTGGGCCCGCCTACTATCCTTGGAAAGGTAAAATGATTGGCTAGAGTCCAAAGTGTATGACATCTCAGGGGAAAAAAAGCACCGAAATAAAGCACCAAAATGTGCGCTGCTTTTCAGTCTGGTTACTACCGTTTATGTCGGTACCCATCTCTACCTATAAACAGCTGCTCATTGTTTAGCCAGGATGAATGTATGTCTAATCTGCTGACAATAAGAAATTTCACCAATAAACAAGCATGTTTATGCCCCGTTGTTTGACAATTTACAAATATGCCGGAGGGTGGGGTCTCTGTCCTTCACGCTTTTGTTTCTTTGGTGAAGGGAACTCCACAGATATGATGCTTCACAGCTCGAGTCTGAAGGTGCGTACATGAATTTACATCCATGGCACACAAAAGCCAGAGACTTTTATGTATGTGGCCATCCTCTAACCACATATGTAAAACACGATTATTCAGAAGGGAGATGTCTTTCCCAACCATTGTATTCAAATACTGTGAGGGAACATGGCAGCTTCCACAAACCACAAATCCACCATTATGTATTTTGAATAAATTAATTGACAGTTTATGAGAATGCATTAGTTTATTGGAAGACATAATTACACACTAATCCATGTATATTTATGAGTACAATGTCCTTTCTATCTCTGCTAAATAAACTCAGTAAATTACTGACTGCACTTTTAAAACAAAAGCATTAATTTATTTCAGACATTTTTGAACAAGCTGCAAACTTATGAAGACTGCTGGTGCATTTTACAATTGTGTGCTTTTACAGTCTCTGCTGCATCAATAGAAGAGCCACTTACCCACAGGAAGTCCCGGTACACGTAGTAGTACAGCCAGTCATGGACAACTACATTCCAAGTGCGATAGTAATTGGCAAAAGAGGTCGAATTCCACCAATCCTGTAACGTGTAGTCAAAATCACACGAGTCAAACACTGAGCACAACGAAGAGATTTAGTCCAAATTTTAAAATGAGAGTAAAACAAGTACCTTGTAAAACATTCTGTCGGCAAATCGAAGCATCTCAGCAAAAGCATTGAGCCAACAGTGGAGGAAGGCAAAGAATCCCAGGAAGAGGACCAGCACCCCTGCCAAAAACACATGACTGGTCAACAAACAGGAATAATACATCTCTCGCCTTCAAATATGAGAAAAGATAAAATAAAATAGGAGGTTTTCACAAAAGTTTGTTTCTAATCTTACCTGGTAAGATGGAATTAAAGACACAGAGAACCATGGCTCGCAGATCAAACAGCTGCAGACTGATGCTGCGAAACTGAGGTATGCACAGCCGCACAAACACGTAATAGGCATAAAACAGACAGCCAAGTACCTGTGGAGTGGGAGTGGTCAAGAAAGTAAATGTAATTTAAAAGTAATGAGCTGCTTGGACATTTAAGTAAAGTTGCTATAAATGTGTCAGAGGTTGGTACCTGAAGTAATTTTGAGACCACATAGCCCCACCGAATCACCGGATTCCTGTAGTAGGCAAGAAAGGAAAGAGGGTTTTACAGCTCTACTGTAAAACAAAACAAAACAAAACAAAAGTGTTCTATATATACTCCATGAGAGAGAACAAAACACAGTACCTGGGGTACTTGTCTCTGTAGATGAGTGTGGGTGCAAACAGGAAGTAGAGATACTGAGAAACCTGAGGGACCACTGGACCAGGGCCTGCAGATAACAGTGAAAATATATGAACACAAACAATGAAAGAAAAATATATATAAGCCATCAGGGGGGAAAAAGTGAGCACACTGTCTGATAATAAATGTAAATGGAAACCTGGTTGTATTCAAAAAGTAACATACCATTTTTTTCTTTACACCATGTGAGGACTCTTGGTACATTCTCCCTGACAAATGAGTGAGCTTTCATCATTAGACGTACCTGAAATAGATACAAATAAAATAGATAAAAATGAAAGAAGCTACATTTCAAAGGCAGCCTTATGCATGTCAAGATATATGCAAAGACTCTTCACAAATCTAAACTAAGCCATTCTGATCAGAAGAGAACAGACTAGACTATTCATCTACCTGTTCCAGGATGATGATGAAGCAGGATGCAGGCGGGAAACTGTTGGTCACCACCGTATAGGTGGGCAGGAATCCTAGACCCAGAACTTGGTAGAGCAGGAATAAAGTGCCAAACAGCAAAGAATACAACCTGAGATGGCTGTGTGAGCCAGAGTGGCTCTGTGCCCACAGGTAAAACAGGGTGTAGGGAATAAACAACACAGACAAAAACATGCAGAGCCACGTGCACACCACCAGAGGGAACTGCCCAAAGGCATAGACCAGCAGATCAAACTCCAACACCAGTCTGAGGCAGAAGGAGAGAAAGCAATCATCAGTAGTCTATCAACAAAAGCAACAGAAATAGACAGTCAAATAACACAGACTCAAAAGAGAAATGATTCATAGCACGTTTATATTACCTGCCTTCATCAATGAAATCTACCACAAGTGTACTGAGGATAAAAAGAATGAGCAGGGCAATGAACATGTGGTAGATGGTCCTGATGTGGTTCACCTCAAACAGCTCACTGTGAGGAAAAAGACTAAGTGAGTAACTGTGAAGTCAACAAACGATCTTTCAACAGCACCGTAACAAACACGAGTGATAAAGTATCCAGACTGCATCAACTTACTCTAGGAGGGATCTGCGGCTTACAAACAGCTTTCCCTCGCCGTGAGGAGGACGAAAGTGCCTGCAGAAAAACACAGTGATGAGCTATCGTCTTTTTAACATGAGCGTGGGAAGTAGAAGGGCATTAGCATCTGCTGTAACCAAACGCCAGATGCAGCTTTTCATTTGGTAACATAGTAAGCTGCAGTACCTGAGTTTGCTTCGCTCCTTGTCTGACATTGGAGGTGAAAATACAGCAGGTACCGGTGCAGGCTCCAGGCTGGTCGATTCCTCAATAAGACTGTCCATGAAATCATTGACCTGCGTGTCAAACTGACGCATCAGGTCACTCTTCAAGTACTGGGCAACAGAAAAGGACACGGAAATTGTTATTAAGTTACAAAATATATTTAAGTATATAGAAAGTCTGTGCCAATAATTATTTTCTTTCTGTATATGCAAAATTAGTTTCTCACCTTACAGCTACTTTTAACGACTGATTTTACATATATAAATATGCCCTCACTAAGAGTGGATTTACTGCACCGTTGACTGCATTTTAAATTCAAACCTAAGTTTGTGCACAAAAGCAACAGCTCTGCGTTATCATTATGACACATTCAGTGCCATTTATCGCTGCATTTTAAACACACAGCAAGTGTGAAAAACATTAGAGACATAGCTTGCAGTGTTGTCCAACGTCTAAGTGTGCGATGTTCTAATTAAACCTTTAAGAGGTCTGAATTCATCAGAATACTTGCTCAAGCATTTCAGGAGGGGATCAGATAACTTGATGTTGATCATCAAGCAAGGATTCACATTTAAATGGTTTAAATGATGAATGTAACAGAAGACATCAAATAAATAACCCCCTACTTTGGACTGCAGGGATGTGCTGGCCCAGGCTAATGACCATAAATACATCAGCTGCAAGAAATCCATGATTGCTCACATTTCCTTAGTACACTTTTAAGTAAGCAATTTAACCCCCCCCCCCCCCCCCCCCCAAAAAAAAAGACATGATAATGAGTCATTTCTTAAAGAAACTACTAACCTCTGCTTTCTTTTTCAGTTGTAGTTTTTTGCTGATGACGTGTTCCACTTCAATTCTCCCTGAAATTGAATGAGACACACATATGTTACAAAAACAAACAAACATATGTAAGTGTAATCTTCTTATATTAAAATGTAGTTCTGTTTTTTGGGCACAGCAATTAGCAATAGTGTCAATTAAATCAATCATGTCATCTGTTCAAAACTTTCCTATCAGTATCAGACATCAGTAATAATATCTGTATTTTGACATTGAAAATGGCAGTAAAATAAATAAAATGGTATAATGTGGGTTTGGTCACTGTGTTGTAAAATGCTACAGTCTGTGACATAGCAGAAGTTACATTATACAAGTCTTCAGTCTCCAATCCAAAGTTGCAAAATCCAAAGGGAGACACACCTATGACAACATGCAACAAGTACAATCACATGTCCTGTGGCCGGAAAGCTAAGCAAATACAATTAATTGTGGTCAAGGTTACTGTAGGTCATTAGGCTTTACAGCTGTCTGATGATGAATAGGTTTGTTTACTTTAACTGAGGTCAGGCACACAAATGACTTTAAGCACAGTAGCTTTCCACCCATCACGCAAGAAGAAGTCAACAATATAGCTGACGTTGTCACAAAGACGTGCATTGTATTATCATGCTTTGTGTTTAGCTCTTTCGTAGAAGCATACAAAGAACTAATATAGTCCCGAGGTAAGGTGTCAGACCAGTATTTCACAGTCATTTCTCAGTAAAGGTCATTCACCTTTACATTTTGTCTTTACTGGATCATCATGACTAACTTGGGCGTCATTTGCCCGGGTTAGCCACACTATAGTAAGTGAACCAGAGATCACGATGATTGCTTAAGAGGAACTAATCACACATGAAACTTTCAGTTAGTCATACTTTTGACCCAAGAGGGGAAATTTACTGAAACGAAATTTTGAGCTGTTGAGTCAACAGATTCACTGTATCAGAGGTCACTGCCCTCTCGGCTGGCCCCACTAATGAGGGAGTTGAGATTTTCTCACCATTGCTGGTGATGTGGTTGTCTTCCCTGCTTTGCTGTCCTTTCCCCGGACTGAGCTCCTCATCCAAAGAGCTTTTCAAGTCAGGGAAGGTAGGCATCGTGGGAATGGCTCGGCTGCGGAGCCGGAGAATAGCGTCATCCTCGCTCTCCATCCTACGGAAGCAAATAGGTTAATCATTAAAACAAGGGAAATAAACGGCGGTAGCTCTTGAACAAACGAGACATGCCCCGAGAACACACAAGGAAGACAAGCTAGCACATCACTGCTGTGCCACCTAACATCGATGGGAATGCTGATATTGACTGACAATACAAACCCAGTGGGCAAACACATCACTCTCACATGACACGGACACGCAGCTAACACATTAGTTAGCTCCCGTCCAGCTGGCATCAAGCCTCAATGAGACAGGCAGCGGCTAATTCATGGAGCTGAACTACTACCTGGGTTAATATCATATAGCGCTAGCACTAACTCTGATATTAAATCTGCCTGTTGACGCTCGCGGATATTGTTAGCATACAATAAAAGCTTTACTAAAGCTAGTCAAACTAGCCAACTTGATGTTTTATCGTCCGCTACTGCGGAACGGGTTGACCGACACTGACAGAAATGTAAAAATGCGGGCAGCACAATTTCCTGAATACCTACTCGTTTCAACCGCCAGGTCCTCTCTTCTCAAGCCTCTCTCTCGGACGTTAATGAGAGCAAACCCAGATGTGAAACTCCTTTAATCACCACAATCCGAGCCGCTGCTCACCTTCCCCATTCTATAAACACTATAGAAGATGAGCAGCACCCACGATTCTGATTGGTCGAAAGTCTCTCCTCCTTTTGACGTCACCGACGCTAAACTGCTGACCAGCGCGGTCAGACTCTCAAACGTCACCTGCTTCGAAAGAAATATTATTAAAAAAACAAACAAACAAACAAAACGGTTATATTTTTAATGATTAACAAATACATAAAACATAAATGGAGCGATGTATTCCTGCTGCAAGCTGAAATAATTTGTCTCGCGGTTTATATAGATTCAAAATAAAAATCTTATTATAATAGATTATAATGTATGTCTTTTCCCTAACTCCTCTTACACGCGTTAATCATTCTTTAACCAGTGTTGTGCTACACTGTAAAGTACATAAATACACAGCAAGTATTACCGATACCGATACTTTTAACCTATAAAGACAGTTTATGTAGGGGAGAACATCATGTCATGAATTATGAGATGAATCGTCATTAATATGGGGAATGTTTGAGGTATATTTTTATATATCAAAAAAACAAAACAAAAAAATAAACCCCAATTCATTTACTGCAATTTAGTGTGCTACATCCTAAACTTAAAGGCTAGAAACAAAGTATTGGTCCTAATGCACTAGTATCGATACCAATGCCAGCACTGGTATCGTGGTAAATTGACTGATTCTTATTTAGCGTTTTTCTGTTCTCGTGGAGCACTCAGAGGGCTTTATACAACATGCCACATTCACCCATTCATATCTTCTATGCTTTTTCGGTGCTTCAAAGCTAACATTCACACACATTTAGTATTTTGCCCAAGGATACTAAATGTGTGGCATGCTGGGGGAGCCAGGGATTGAACCACTAACCTTCCAATCAGTAGATAATATTTGGATCCACCCACCTGTAGACCAAACTCATTATATGTATCATATATATAAACTGCCCAGGGTAGCAGGATTATAAAATTAACCATCGAGATTTATTTTTCTAACACTCAAATCCTTAAAAAAAATTATGTGTGGTAGCTGATCTTAAAACAAACGGCGACATTTCCTGTACGTTGTTGTTTGTAAATACATTTAGCAACTACTTTTAGTGCAATGGCATTCCCGGGGTCACTGGGATGTGCTGTTATGCAGAGCTGTAAATAAGTGTTCATCAAACAGTGACGATAATTGTAGCTCTAACTGATTGCATTGTCTTAACGAATATGTAGCTTGCAAAGAAGACGAAGAAGAAATATATGTATTTGTTATTTATTTCTTTGGTGTTTCTGAACAGCTGTTCTTGCCGCCTGGCTGTATAGGTCTGCGGTGGTATAATGAACATGAAAAGAACTTAACTAACTTAATAGACATGTTATTGTGTTTTGTTTTGTTTTTTTACATGTTAAAGTCAACACGTACAACAAGCCTTCAATGATGCCATCCATAAAATGACTTTATGTATACTTCAGCCTTTGAAGGTGACCATATCCTAACACACTAGAGGTGTGGCAGTCTTTGTGTGGGACAATGCAGGTTAAAGCTCTGGCATTGATCATTTGAAAGTCAAATATACTGTATTGTATTTGAATGCAGTTTTCCTAACTTATAAATACACTAACAAATGAAGAGAAATTGTAATCTAAAGTTTGTTTTTATTGAATTCTGTACACTAATCTATTCCCTTCATCCTTCCCTTCCCTTTGCCAACAGGACAAACCTGTAGCTGTCTGGTAATCACCAGGTTTCAGTAGTGAAAAAAAAATTTGTGAACTAAAATAAAATATGAATATAGAGGAAAAAACTCTATAACAACTTTAGTTTTAGTATTTATCAATTTGGTAAAAAGTATTGCCCGATGAGGTTTTTGATGGATGTGTTAATTGAGACTTTGGATGTCTACAGGACTGTGAATCACCTGCTTTCAAAAAGTTCTGCTTTTATTTTAATAGCAACTGATTTTCCTAAATCTGGCCTCTAATATTTGCCCTAAATACCATAATACAAAAAAATATTATTAGTAATTCTAAAAGTCTTAAAACGTAAGCTAAAACTAAACATTTCAAACAATAAACAATACAATGAAACAAGAAAACCTCTGTTTGTTGAATTAAAAAGAAATTGTCAAAACAAAATAAAAATAAAAACTAATCAAAAAACAAAAACTATACAAATTCTGACAGTGGATAAGAATGCTGTGCAGTCTAACATAAAGTGAGACGTCTGGTCACTCATCCACCTTTTCAAGTCATGTTTGTTGGTATTTTACTTTAATGGTTCTTACTTCTCTCCAGAAATTACAAAATATCCACACAGTAAATCCACCATACCTTTCGTTATGTACCATGAATCAAAACATATTTCTAGGAAGAATAGGCTGTTTTTTAGGAGAAACGTTTACAATCAGACAGAAGCATGGTTTATGTTATTTTTTACTATTTTTATGGTATATTTTTTTCTTTTTATCACACTCCACATCTTTACACTAAGTTCACAAGCCTAAACAAGCAAAGATATGCTAAGTTATAAAGACATTTCATGGGAAATATTCACAAGATTTTGTTTTGTAAATTACTGTCCCGTTCATTTAAAAGACGGTTTTGGAGCCCATGTGCAAGTTAAACGCGTTTTTGATGGAGCGCCTCTAAGTAGAGCGTGACATGTTGTCAAACCTTCATATAACTGGTCTCATGAGCCTACTGTGGCAAAATGGTTAATTTCAAAGAGACAACAAGACATTCACTGTATCAGACATCATAAGGATGGTGCATATAACCATGGATCTTCCTGTGGTCTGTGATTAAGTCGCTCCAAAGGCTCAAGAGTGAATTAGGACACTGAGAATGGAAGAATTTCCCAACAGGCTTGTTATAAAAGACATGTTGTCTCTCTCTATGGTGAACCCAGCCAGATTCAGCTGCCATACTCCAGCCACTCTTTTTTCTCCCAAGAATATTAAAATTTGTTGACATCACTGCACTCGGATGGTTGAGAAGTTGCAAACCTGTTCACAAACCAGTGCTTCCACAATACTGGGAACGTAGGAATGTGGCACTAGGCCTAGCAAACATCAACACAATTACTTAGTTTTTACTTTGTAACTATTTGAAGATTACCCCTTACTGTGTGATGTGCGCAGGCTCAGTACAAACAAAACACAGGGCTTGGTTTCATTCAGAGCCATTGTTTTATTTTGATAGTGCGGGACGGCATTCCCCTGAGTTGAGGACAAAGTAAAAAACGAAGACTTTCAGTGTAAATACAAAGTTATAAGTCAAACTGAACTGAACATCTGATGCTACATTTTCATAACAAAAATGTTTCATATGCCAAAAATCTAACAATTTTACAACTGAATAAATATACAGCAAAATACAAAACTGAGCACTTTTATTTTATTATTCATTTACATATTTTATATTATTCCAGCTTTCTGGATGATAGAAAGCTGGAATAATAGCCTTTTTTCACACCTTGGCTCATGTGGTGACTCATATGATCAGTACTGGGTTAGCAACCTTCAGGACTTACTCCACACAGGACACCCACCACTGGGGTTTATTTCCTAGGAGTCTCCACCAGTTGCTTTAAGAACCGAAGAAGCGTATTGGATGAGATGTGAAACGTCTTCACAATCCTAAAGACGTCCAGCTGCCTTCTTTCTTGAGCTCTTAAGACTTTCATCACACACAGACACACCGGTCACAAGAAGCAGACGGGTCCCAATGCCACAGAGATCTCGGAGACAAGCTTGGAGACACTGCTCATCTCTACACCCAGATGTCTGACAGGAAGTAATTCCATATCTCCTCGAACCCTGACAAACAGCTCCAGCTGGAGAAGAAGCAGACAAAAAGCAAACACAACGAGATGTGTTCAGTTTGTTCTTCCTGGATTCATAACTAATTCCAGAGACTAGACCCTTGTGCATGGCGAGGGAAATGATTTTTAGCAGCTGTATGGTATCTCTTAGCAATCTCAAGTCTAATATTGTTTTATTAAATCTCCTTTATTCCCATAACTATAAAACGTGTGCAATTTAAGCATGCTTGTAAGGCTATCGCAAAAGCTGAAATTAAAAAGTTCTCATAGGTCAGACAGTGTTTGATTTATTTGTACCGATACATGATTTATTTATCTTTTGGAGACTGGTGCTTTCTTTCATAAATTACCATCACAATAAAAGGACTCTGATCTGACAGAAATGTGTTGCATGGTTCCTGAAAATAATCGATTCCACTTCTTTTTCTCAGACGCCTTATGTACAACAATGTAAAACTAATGTGTTGTTTGTATTACAGTCACAGTTATAGAAAGCTGCTGACAACTCCCCCAAAAAACAGCCACAAATCTTTTAGTCTTACCTCAGAGTGTTTTCTGGACACTGTGACAAAGTGTGAATCAATTTCTTTGCCAGAGTCTCCCAGTAAGTGGATAATCTGACTGGCTAAATCATCTGTGGCAGCAGTACTTGTCTGGTTTTCTGTACAGCTGAGAGTGATGTGCTGGAAAGATGAGTGACTGTGTAACCGCAGAAACTTTAGCTGGACAGCATCCACACCAGGGTAATCAAACTATCAGAAAGAGCATTAATGTTAGAAAGCACATCTAGAAATAATAGTTGCCTTAATCTAGCCACATATTATTTAATACTTACTTTTTGGTGGTGAGTGAACCTCTCCACATATGTCCTCAGGTTCATCATTTCTGGGTCCCTCCATATTTTAATCTAAACAATGGGATATGATGTATATTTTTGAAGCCATTCATAAAAACATTATTGGCCTGGAGTTATTTTTTGAAAAGACACACACACACACACACACACACACACACACACACACACACACACACACACACACACACACACACACACACACACACACACACACACATTCAACTATCTTAGTGAGGACTTTCATTGACATGATGGTTTCCCTAGCCCCTAACCCTAACCAATGAATGCCTAATCCTAACCATAACCTTCAAACTTGTGAGGACCGGTGCGTGTGTCCTCACAAGTGACTGTTGGTTCTCACAAGTATAGTAGAAGGCAGATTTCGGTCCTCACAAAGATAGCTAGACAGGAACACACACACATACTTGAACATACTTGAACATACAGGTTACTTTTTCCTTCAATAATCTGACATAAATGCAACACAAACTATCTACAAACATTCTCAAGTTTCATGTTTTGTAGCTGATATTGTGTGATAATGATGAAAAGTTGTTCTTTGATAACGTTAAGCCTTACAGGTGAAAATGGCTGAACGTGTGAGTAAAGAGGTTCTATGCAGGTTGCTCCACCTCCTGTGAAGTTACAGAAGACCTTCAAGGCATCACAGGGACAGCCTTGGTTCGGGTCCATGTAAAAGTAACCTGAAAAAAAAATTGAATGGAACATACTGAAATATATAAGGGGAAACGTAATAAGATAGTCATCAGATACTCACCATCATTTAGATGTGGACGTATGAGTCTCAGCTCATGGCAGGTGGTTCCAGGATCATCTTTGGTGCCCAGGGGCCAGCTGAAGAACTCCTCTGCTTCATCTTCTTGAGACCATCTCCTCGTCACTCCCCTGGGCTACAGGAAAACAGTGTTCAGCATTTACTCAGTCAGCTTAACATGTTTTACTTATAAAGCTAGACTGCAGAGCAAATGAGGACATTCTGTGACTGTATATAATGTGTACGGAATAAGAAAGCTTGTACCAACTTTTTCTTGCCCTTCGCTTTGCTTCAGGAGGCCGGGGCTTTGCTTTGACCTCTGTACAGTTTGAAGACTATATTTTTTAACAGGTCTTTGCTTAGGCTTCCATTTGCCAGGGGCTCCTGGTTTTCCCTGTGAAAGGCATGGCATGATACAAACTTTCAGGATATTTGGAGAAATGAATCAAGCTTTACATACAAAACAAATCTCAAAACAATCTAGCATGTTGCATTTGTGTTCAGCGATCAGGTCCAAAGCTTCTTCGCTTATATTGTGTTTGCAAACTCTTACTTGAGGTCCAGGCTTGCCCTTCGTTCCCTTTGGACCTCTCCTGCCTCGGACACCTTTCATTCCCTGTAGTGGCCCAAACACAATTCAGCAATGAACAACATTGAATACAAATTGACTAATGCTAAGACTTAAACATTTATAGAAATACAAAGTCAGTCACCCACTTTCATTCCAAGGTGGCCCTGTAACAGAGACGAGTGCATCAAGTTTTTAGGTTACAACATGACAATTTTTTTTAAATATTGTTCAGTAAAACTTCACTAATCAAGATTTTTTAGTAAGTCATTACAAAAAACTGAACATCAAAGCAACTTACAGGGATTCCTGAGAAGCCTTCCTGCCCGGCTGGACCACGAGGACCAGTGTCCCCCTATAGCAAATGGTTAATTGATTATTTATTGGATACAAATAATTAAAACAATGCAATAATGGGAGTAAAGTGTAACTGACCTGTTTCCCCTTATCACCCTTTTCACCTTTAAATCCCTGCAAACCAGGATTCCCCTGATATACAAGTCAGTCATGTGATAGATTAATCCAAAATCCGGCTTTTTCATTTAAAGCATTTTATATTTAAATTAACTACAATTCACCTTTAATCCAGGTGGACCTATTGGTCCAAGTATCCCTGTATCACCTGGGAGACCCTTTATAGAAAGAAAAGAAATTAAAGGAGTTACAAATATGCAAATATATTTTATATGAGATTCTGACATATTGAATGAATATATGCACAAAATATGTAACTGACTCTTACCTTCGTGCCAAGACTTCCAGATTCACCTTTCTCTCCTCTCAGCCCTGGAATACCCTGAACCAATAGCAGCAGATGATGCAAATGTTCACACTAACAGGGGTAAGGTTTTTTATTAGCGATCACATTCTGCTCTCTAATCATTTTACCTTTGGCCCAATTGGTCCAGGAGGCCCATGTGTTCCTTTTAGACCACTCCTACCCTGAGATATTTAATAAGACCTTAGTAAGAAACATTTCAACAATGCATTACATCAAACATAATAAAAACAACAATTTTATAAGCACCACTATACTATAATAGTAAACATGTGCTTATAATAGTCACCTGAAATGTATAAATGATTGCTTACCTTAACCCCCCCTTCTCCAGTGTTTCCCTTAATCCCAGTAGATCCAGGTTTTCCCTGCAAGGTATGTATGTATTTAATACCACATAATGCAATAATCCGTAAGAAAAGCTTAGCTGCAAAAGACTCCGTTTGTAATTGTGCAAATTTGCATGTCATTTATTTCCTTAGTCAAATTACCATCTTGCCAGGCCTGCCTGGTGTTCCAGGAGCTCCTCTGTAACCAACGTCACCCTTTGAAGTTAGCAGGGGAAAAAGAAATTAATGAAAAATTGTGAAATGTGTTAAAATCAATTTTAGTAAGGCAGACTTTCTTACCGGATCTCCTTCATTACCCTGAACTCCCAGCAACCCATCCAGACCACTCAGTCCCTGAGAATATGATCACAAAAACGAGAAAAGACGATCAAACGAAATGAGCATTGTTGGTGTTTCGTGTTAAGAATTGCATTTGTTAGTTGGGATGATTACAGGTTTTCCAGGTGGTCCAGCCGGTCCTGACCTCCCAGGCAGGCCTTCAGGTCCCTACAAAAGAGACAAGAAACTTCACTGGATGAAATCAAGGCCAAAACCGCTTAACCTTTACTGTTAACATTAATTGTTTATTATTTAATTCAGAGTGAATCATTAATTAGGCTTTACAGAAGACTGAATAATTAATCTGTCTTTATCAGACACCCAGTGTAAGTAAGTAAGTAAAGTTTATTTAGATAGTGCTTTTCACTGACATAACAGTCACAAAGTGTTGAACAACAATTAAGACACCAGATAATCATGTTAAAACAGATAAAAAAAATAGCATCAAATTGGTAAGACAGCATAATACACACCCAGTGCATGTGGGATTTATACTATCCATAAATGTTGAAATAAACTATATTTCATAATAGTCATAGTAACTAATCTTGGAACTCCAGTCTGAGATGTGAAGGGACACTCGGCTTAAAACAAAACTCACGATTTCCCCAGCAGCTCCTTTTGTCCCTTTACTTCCTGGCTCACCACCTTTTCCCTTGAAAATGAATACAGTGACATGAAAGTTGCATGAAGCAGGTAAAAAAGTACCTTCACTATGATAGCTTTATTTAACCTCCTAAGACCCAAACTCTTTCATGGCATGCATTTTTAATTTCTCTTTGCCATTTGGGCTGATTGGGACCTGATAAGTGTAAAAACAAAGAATTACGTGATTTTTTTTTTTTTACCTGATTTTTGTTTCTGACAGAAATGAGATCCACAAATTAGGACATTCGCTTTAAATTTCGATAGAACGGTGGCAGTATAATATCCTCGTAAGTGTATTTTGTATTTAGTACTTTGGTCTAGACAACCCAAAATGTGATGTCCACATATGTGGATGCCAGGCCCTAGGAAGTTAAGGGAATTAAGAAACTGTTTTAGAGTTACATGGTTTGAGCCACGCTTTCTTCTTACCTTTGGTCCCTGGATTCCTTTAGTTCCTGGAGGACCAGGAGGACCAGCAGGTCCAGTTTGACCTTTAGGACCTGGAGAGCCTATGACCCCCATCTTCCCCATTGTACCCTAAAATTACAGTGAAATATACTCAGAAATTTCTAGAATCACACTATAATAGCAACAGCATAGTATAGAAATTAAATTTTTGGAATTGAAATATGTCAGATGATCCGGTATGATCATTTAGTCATTTATAGCACTTACGTATTAAAACTGCAATTTAAATGTTTAAGAATGCTCTCTTACCAGTCTTACCACTTTCCCTCGTGTTCCAGGCTCGCCTTTTACGCCTTTCATACCTCTGATGCCCTGAGAAACAAAGACAGTTATGCAGACACATTGCATCACTGTGTTTGCACACATGATATTAAATATGCTTGACCAAATTTATTATGGCCACAGAGTGAAACAAATAATGAAATCTAACCACGTCTCCCTGAATGCCTGGAAGACCCAGCATACCCTTTTCACCAAGTCTGCCCTGAATTATAGAAAAACCAACAGAGACAGTTAAAAACCAGTGAAATCTTTTAGCCGGACAGTTAACATGTGTGAAAGGTACAGTATACCTTTGCTCCAGGGACTCCACCTTTACCTTCAGCACCTCTCTTGCCAGGTAATCCCTAAAAACAGACACATAATGTAAAAATAACTTACATATCACTGAAACAACTAAACCTTTTTTCACATTCAGGCCTAAATTAAGTTATATATTTTAAATATGCGCCACAATATGTCACTGTTGCCTGTCCACGGCACGTGATTAGGTCCACCTGTTCAAATGATATTAACACAGACATCTATTCAGCTAGACACCTGCTGAAGTTCACACTGAGCATCAGAATGGGGAACAAAGGTGGTTTAAATGACTTTGAGAGCAGCTGGTGACTCAGACTGGCTGATCTGAGTCTTGTCCCCTTCAGTCAGGGTCATAGCTCTAGCTCATGACATTGTGCTAGAGGTCAGCGGCACATCAGGGGAGACTGTTTCGAGCCGATAGCAAGACAACGCTAACTTAAATAATCACTTGTTACGACAAGGTATGCAAAAGAGCATCTCTAAATGCAAATGGGCTACGGTAGCACAAGCTTACACCAGGTGACACTCCTAGAAGCTAAGAACTGGAAACTGAAGCTACAGTTTGCATGCGATCACCAAAATTGGACAGTAACTGTATTCAAATGAAGAAGAGTCACATCATGGATGTCCAGCCAGCAGATCTGCTATCATGTTGATATCAATATATGTTTCCAGCACCTTGTTGAATCTATGCTACAATCATAGCTGTTCTAAAAACAAAAGGGGGTTGATCCCAGTACTTTAAGTGTACCTAATAATGTGACCAGTGAGTGTATGTGATTTAGTTAACACTTTTAACTCAAATTCAACACAAACACATTGAGGTGATACCAATATCAAACATTTAGTGTACATTTTAGCACACAGTAAGTATAATAATGGACAGTTAATGTTAGTTAAAGTAAAACGTACAGCTGGTGACGGTCCAGTTGGTCCAGGAGGGCCCATAGTACCAGGAGGACCCTGAAAGAAAAACAAATATAATAATGTTATTCAGCAGCATTATAGTCAAACATGCATGTTCTGTAGAGACATATAGACACAGCACATGTTGTTAACATGACTGAAGCACACAGAATCCCCCTCAGGTACTAACAGCTAGTCCCTGGAGCCCTTTCTGGCCTTTGGTTCCTGCTGCCCCAGTTTTGCCTCCAGCTCCAAATGGCCCAGGAGTGCCTGATAAACCCCTGGTGCCTGGCTCACCCTGTCAATAAATGATCATTATCACTATCAGGTTTTGACTCAGACATTTTGTTTACAGGCAACACCAGTTCTCAGGTTTTCTTCATCATTGTTTCTAAAAGTATGAGTTAAAATGACTGACCTTGAGTCCTGGGTGCCCCTGTTGTCCTCTATCTCCGGGTGCACCCCTGTATCCCTGGGAAAAACACATATAGTAAAGACAAGGCAGAGGCGATACACAGTCTTCCTTATATTTGCTCTTTTTGAATTAATATCCCTGTATGGAAGTCAGTGGTGTTACAGTATTCCAGTAAACTATACTTTAGGATTACTTCCTACATACCCGTTTCCCTTGTGGCCCCTTCGCTCCCTGTGAACCTTGGTTTCCTCTTTCACCCTCAGACCCCTTTGGTCCTTTCTGCCCAGGAGGTCCAGTGTTTCCCATAACACCCTGAAATCACAGTTTTATAAGTAACACAATTTCCACGAATGCTGTAGTAAACTGATAGCAAAATTAACCTTTATTCTTAATTTTTTGATTGAAATTGGACTCACAGATAAGCCTTTTTGGCCGGCTGGCCCTTGAAATCCTTTCTGTCCGTTTGGACCCTAAAGACAAGAACAACGCTCTTTCAGTTTGTCCTGTTTCATGGGCTCATATTCCTGAAGTTACTCTAACATGATCTTCTAGGTCTTTCATTTTTCTTTGATTTTCTTTCTTTCTCTTGTTTTATCTGTGCTTTCTGTACTCTATGAATCTCTAGTGTTCTTACTTTAGGTTTTATTAATTTTATGTTAAATGGAAACTGAAAACAGTTGAATCCATGACCAAGCTAATCAATCTACCTCCTCACCATCGAGACCAGCAACTCCCTCCTGCCCCACAGGTCCTCTGGATCCCTGAACACAGGACATGTAGAGACAAACAGAAGAAGAAGAACTGTGTCTTAAGTTACTTCAAATCACACACCATTATTGACGTGCACTTGCATACAGCTTTTTCTGAATTTAAGTAGGCAATAAGATACTTAGAGAAGTTCAGAGGTTCACCTTATGTCCTTTTACACCGCCTGATCCAGATGGCCCTTGACTTCCATCTTTACCCTGTGTGTTAAGAAATTTAAGATAATAACAGGGATATAATATAAAGAAACATACTATCAAAAAAGGAAGACAGCTCTGTCTTAATGAGCTTGTAGTTTGGTATAGCAGGTTTTTTTCTACCAAATGTATTTTGAATTTTAATTTCAAGGGATGCATTTGCTTCATGTTCAGTATACCAAATACTGCATAAATAATTGTTCTATAATTTGATGCACAACAAAGAATAAAGCTTAGATTATAATTCAACGTTACTATTGGTGCATCGAACTGCTCGGCATTAATGCCAAGGCATACTTTTAAAAAGCACTTTTCTGTCAGAGATATCTTGAAAATTAATAATATTAACAATATCTCACAAAAAATGGTGGCAAATTGCCTGTATTTGCCTGAACAACCATAATATTCAACCAAAAGTTGTCAAATTATAATGGTGAATGTGACTCCGATCCGTCTTCTCTCTTTAAAAGAGCAGGGTTAAAACCATGAAAATTAATCGTACATGCGTTGGCTTATCTGAGTTTTCGAATCAGTTCAAATGCGGTATAACTAAACCCGACATCATCATCCTTCCAACAGATCTGGCGACACCGGGCTTGACTTGGTCTGGTGACTGACCCAGAGAAACGAATTATAAACTCATGGCAAACTGGAAAGAAAGAAAGTGTCTGTTCGCTCCCGAGTGCTTCTGCAATTATCACAAGAGGACTGTTCATCCTGCAGTTAAGCAAAACTGCAGAGAAATTAGCATGAAAGTTTTGTGACCTTTCACGTGGCTGACAGTTTGACTTGATGAACAAAGTGTGACTAATGACAGGCGGTCCAGACTGATTCACTGTCATGGTTGAATGACTGGAATGCTGCCACTGTTATCAGAGCCCATGATGCTTGTGTACCCAAGGCAGTCAGGCTTGATGTAGGCAGCATAGGTGCAGATAGTTGCTAAAGAAAAAACATACTCGTCAGTTTGTAAGAATACCTAAATAATCTGCACTTGTTTGAAATATTTTTTCTAGATGCTGGCCTGTGCTTTTGTGTTTTGGACCCAGTGTTCTGAGTCTGGGATTTTGGGTTTTTCTAGTTTTGTATTTTTGATTTTTTTCCTTGTATCCCTGTTTATTCATGACTCTCTTATGTTTCCACATCTGGCTTCTTCTTCATCTTTGTGTTTATGATTTGTAACTTGTGTCAATTTAGTCTTGCATCCTTTTCAGTTGTGGCTCTCTTCCTGTTTTATTTTGGTGACTGTTCTTCTCTGTATCCTTTGTCTTGGTTAACTTCCTCCAGAGTCATTATGTTAGTTAACCCCAGCTGTGTTCCTACCTGGTTCCTATCTCCTCATTATGTAAAATGCCTGAGTTCTGTATTTTGGCTGCCACACAGCCAACCTTGACAGTTATGTTGGACAGACTGACAGAGCTTCAGTTTGTGTATGAAATAAAACAATTAGGCTCCAAAACTTCTAATTATATTTGAAAACAAAAGCAAAAAAACCCCCCAAAACCTTACAGAGTAACCTGTAACTCCAGGAGGACCAACTGGGCCTTGTGGACCTTGATCGCCTGGAAGACCACGGGGCCCAACTTCACCCCATGGTCCAATGTTGCCATGGATACCCTGTTGGATTGAAGTATGTTTAAAAAAAACCCAGAGAAAATCAAGTGAGAAGTCCATAGACTAAAAATGTTTCTTGGTTTTATACAATCTAATTGAAGTCTGTTAGTTAAATACACAAAGACGTTCACATGCTGTGTGTAGAAAACACACATGGCTGCAGTCATGTGAAAAACAAAGCCCACGCTTGGAGCTGCCATAGAGTTTAAAGGTAGCAGCAAGCTACTGCTCATCAAATGCACTTGATTAATCAATGGGACCATCTCTATAGAAGCAGATGTTGGTCTGGAGCATTCAGGTGTGTGCTAACTTAATGCCACAAATTTTTGAATTTTTTGAATGCAATACAAACAAATTGCAAGTACTACATATTAGACTCAGTTAGCATGTTGAATATTAAAGTTCATAACAGTCAAATTAGAAAATCACTAAACAAGTATGGCTTATTTGGAAGAGTTGTTTTGCAAAGCTGCATCAGGACAAACAATAAGCATTTTAGAACAATGACCAGATGATGTTTGGCCATTATGCACCGCACCACAAAACCAACCAGAGCATATCAGCACAAAATGCTCAGAAACAATGTCAGGCATGGTGCTGGAATGATGATGACTTGGGCTTATTTTGTAGCCACAGGACCTGAGCAGCTTGCAGTCTTTGAATCATTAACTCCTCTGTACACAAAAAGATTCTAGAGTCAAATGTGAGGCCATCTGTTGAAAGCTTGGCCAACACTGGGTCCTGTAACAAGACAATAATCACACAATAAGAACCATGGTGCTATGGTGGGACCATTAGAGAGCTGTCCATAAACAAACTGTCACGGTTCTGGGTCATTTTTAACCAGCATTTTCAGTTTCAGTGTTTTGGTATTAAGGTTTGTTCTGTTCATCTTGAGTTTAAGTTTTGCCTCTGCGTTGAGTCTGCATTTTGGGTCCTTTCCTGCCTCCCTGCACACAGACCATGACACAAATGTTACCAAACCTCAATGAATTGAAGCAACCTTAAAATAAAGTTCAAGAAAAGTTGGACAAAATTCCTCCACGACACGAGAAACTGAAAATTATACAGAAAACTATTACTTCAAGTTACTACTGCTAAAGGTTTCAGTTTTCAGTTTTATTTGTCATATGTAAGTTAGCACAGGGTCAACATTGCAATGAAATGTATTTGACGAGCAGAGGACAGTCACTCAGCACTCAGCAGGGTGCACTGGTGGTGGTGGCACTTTATCACAGGACTGCACAGAGTCCAATGAAAAACTTTCTTTTCCACATACCTGCCTTCATCTAATTCTCTAATTAACTCACAAACCAATGCTGACGTGTAGAAACTCAAACCACTGACCAATCAGTGCGTCTGACCTCCTGGGCCACAGCATTCTCACATATAAAGACATTTACCACAATAAAATCAAAAGCATAAGTTGACCAAAAGAATGTGTAAACAAAGGACTGGATGAACATTTTGTATGGACAAATAATTAAAATGATCTTACAGGAGGGCCTCTGTATCCCTGTGGTCCAGGCATGCCCATCTCTCCCTGAAGAATGACAAGAACTTGACTTTAGTAAGAAGTTAGAGAAACACTTATAAATAATGAACAGGCGATAGTAGAAAATAAAAGGGAATAATTCACTTACTCGGGGGCCTTGTATTCCTTTTGGTCCCTCCTCTCCTCTTGTACCCTTCACAGCACAAACGTTATCATAGCATATGAGGAGCTAAATAACTGAGTGACTGATAAACCTGCTACTTAGTAATGAAAATGTGAGGCTCATACCTTAAATCCTTTACTTCCTGTTAGTCCGCTGGGGCCTTGTTTACCTACACCCCCCTAAAGGAAACATCAGGATTGGACTTTTTTTGTCTGGCTATAAAGAAAGTACCACAAATTCCAGAAAGTCTACATTCATATATCATCATTTGGGTTGAATTTTCAAGGCGTCATTATTTTCTTTCAACAAACATAGGAGTACTCTCCATACAAGCTGCACAGTAACATACTCTCTTTCCTGGCTGTCCCGATGTCCCCTTCATTCCTCTGCTGCCAGATTCTCCCTGGAAGTCGAATGACACAACACTATAATGCTAATGTCACATAATTCACTATGCTGAGTGATCACAGGATGCTGTTGTAAAACTTTAGATCCTCATCTTAATAAATAAATAAATTAATTAATTTATTACAGTCACTCCCATAGTCTCCAAAAAATACTAACCATGTTTCATGAAGCAAGAATTTAAAAATTGCCTTACACTCTTTCCTACAGGGCCTTGGAATCCAGGAGGTCCTGTTTTTCCAGGCATTCCCTGTGGAAATGAGAACATGAGATAATAACTTGTCCCACTCCAGGATAAGCAAATGCAGCTGTCATATAACAGGACGAGCTCACTTTAGGTCCTGGAGGTCCGACCTCTCCATTCACTCCATTTGCACCAACAGGTCCCTGAGGCAAAGATCATATTAGTTCATCAAATATCTGTCCTCATCCTGTTACCCTGGTAATATTACTGCTCAAGTATCATTTCTGACAGATTAAATGTTAACTATTAACCTAAAGAAGAAAGGATCAGATTTAACCAAATCTGATTCTGGAACACTTAACCCATTTTGTTCTGTAAGAATAACAAACCCATAACAATAAATACATAAAAAGAAAAATAATTCACATTAATAAGGGAGGCTTCTGTTCCAAAAACAGCACATGGTTAGTCTTACCGAGGCTCCACGACTGCCATCCTGCCCCTTGTGGCCCGGATGACCTTTAAATCCCTGAAAAATGAAAGAAATGTCTCATTTTTTCTATTTGTTTTTTTCTAGTGTGAATGAAAAAAAAGGAGTTAAAATTTACCATATATTTGAAATCTATATAATTACAATACAATACAATTTTATTTATATAGCACGTTTAAAACCAGGGGGTACACCAAAGTGCTTCACAGTAAGGGATAACGGTAAATGATTACACTGAACAGTAAGTCATTAAAACAAAGTAAAATAGAGAAAATAGAGAACAAACAAAAGCACAAGTAAGTAGAGATCAGAGAAATCATGATCATCCAGAGAAATGAGTATATTCACTGCAAAAACTGAAAATCTTACCAAGTATATTTGTCTTATTTCTAGTCAAAATGATCTCATTACACTTAAAATAAGACAAAATCGGCTACAGAGCAACATTCCAGTAAGATATATGAACTGGTTTCAAGACAGTGAATCTTGAAACTAGAGAAAAACTAGAGAATTTTCACTTGTTTCATTGGCAGATTTTTTTTCACTTAATACAAGATATTTTACCTTCAAATAAGTGAAAAAATCTGCCAATGAAACCAGTTCATATATCTTACTGGAATGTTGCTTTGTAGCTGATTTTGTCTTATTTTAAGTGTAATGAGATTTTTGACTGGAAATAAGACAAATATACTTGCTAAGATTTTGAGTTTTTGCAGATACAGCAATTAATGAGCGATTTAGCGAGTCGGAGAAGCCAGGTTGAATAGGTACGTTTTCAAGCGTGCTTTACAGGATTGAATGGAGTCAGAGGCACGAATGGTAGCAGGAAGACTATTCCAGAGGTTTGGTGCTACAGAGGCAAAGGCACGATCACCCCTAGTCTTCAGACGGTGCCTGGGCTGGGCCAGAAGTAACTGACCAGATGATCGTAAAGAACGGCTGAGAGTATAGAGGCTGAGGAGATATAGAAATAGTGCCATCATCTGGATAGCAGCTTTAGCAGATGTCATGTGTGGTGGATAGATCAATTCTATTTTAAAGTTATAAACATGTGTTTCTCTAATGTTTACATGTAAAGCATGATCACCTTCAGGCCTTTTGAACCCGGCATCCCCGGGACTCCAATCTTCCCCTAAACAGATGGGGTACACAATCAGGTACAAACACAATGTGAACTCTTTGACATGCCTCTGTTTAATGCAATAGTAAGCTTTTTGAATGCACTGATTGGTCGATGCCTTCAGTCACAGATGTAAAAAAACAACAATTAACAGTGCAGTCATGCAAGTACAGAGTAAGAACTTTATCCATATAGGAACCTTAATACCAGGTTCTCCTTGAAGTCCCCTCTCTCCTGATGTCCCCATCTGTCCCTGCAATAACAAATAAATACATAAATAAAACTATAGCTTTAACACAAACATAAGTATCTATACTGAACATGTTGTCACTTATACTCACAATAGGACCAGGGATTCCAGAAAATCCCGCTCGACCTTCCCGACCCTTTGACAATAAGAATGACTGTTAATGGTTTGGAAATGTTACAACACTGCTCCCTGTACAATACTACATTTCACATATTTTTTGGAAATATTAAAAGTAAGAAAAAACTGAAAAGCACCTCCTTTGCAATTTTATGCTGACTTTGCTTAATGTCTTTTAATACCAAGTTTGGCATCTGATCTTTAAGGTCACATTGAGATATGTAACATTCTGTCAAACTAAATTTCTGTGCAAATATATTGATTTATTTTAGAGCTGTCAGCGTTAACCTCGTTAAAATGACGTTAACGCCATAACTGCATTAACGTGTTAAAAAGCTAACTGCGCTAATGTGTTGACGCCATGCATCCCCAGGCACGGGGTGATCCGCGGTAACTCATTAATGGAGATTTGCCGCGTTAATGTGGTTATGGCGTTAACGTCATTTTAACGAGGTTAACGCTGACAGCGCTACTTTATTTTTATAGATATGAATTATTCAGACTCTTTACCTTATTGCCTCGAGGTCCAGGACTTCCTTGAATACCAGCTGGTCCTCGGTTTCCCTACATCACATCATATTTGTGCAACAAAATTCACTTTTCAGTGAAGAAAAACAGTCAAGATAAACGTCTGTGAAGGTTCTCAGTCATCCAGGTCATCGTAGTCAAAGGAGTTTGCAAAGAAAAGCGTCTGGACTTCTTTAAGTAGCTTGAAGACGTTTCACCTCTCATCCGAGAAGCTTCTTCAGTTCTAAGGTCAAATGGCCGAGAGTCCCAGATTTAAACCCAGTGGGAGTGTCCCCCCAAAGAGGGACAAAGGACCCCCTGGTGATCCTCTAATCACATGAGCCAAGGTGTGAAAGCGGGTGTGGGACCTAATCAGCCAGGGTTTCGGGTGAGCTCATTGTGAAACCTGGCCCCACCTTGTCATGTGAATTCCTGAGGTCAGATGGCCCAGGATGTGAGTGGGCATTAAGGCGTCTGGGGAGGGAACTCAAAACTGGATTATAGATGGCAGACAGTTGGTGTTGTAAACCACCGCATCTGTTCAAAGATGGTCGCTCACAGTGGACATAGATGGCCTCTTTCACTCCTCTTTCAAACCATCTGTCCTCTCTGTCCAAAATGTGAACATTGGCATCCTCGAAAGAGTGACCTTAATGCCCACTCACATCCTGGGCCATCTGACCTCAGGAATTCACACGACAAGGTGGGGCCAGGTTTCACAATGAGCACACCCGAAACCCTGGCTGATTAGGTCCCACACCCGCTTTCACACCTTGGCTCATGTGATTAGAGGATCACCAGGGGGTCCTTTGTCCCTCTTTGGGGGGATACTCCCACTGGGTTTAAATCTGGGACTCTCGGCCATTTGACCTTAGAACTGAAGAAGCTTCTCGGATGAGAGGTGAAACGTCTTCAAGCAACTTAAAGAAGTCCAGACGCTTTTCTTTGCAAACTCCTTTGACCAGTCAAGATAAACAGATTCAACTATTTTCCTCAAACTCACCTTGGAGCCATCTTTTCCCTGCTTCCCTGACTCTC
The DNA here is from genome assembly GCF_036321145.2 of Pelmatolapia mariae. Lineage (NCBI taxonomy): Eukaryota > Metazoa > Chordata > Actinopteri > Cichliformes > Cichlidae > Pelmatolapia > Pelmatolapia mariae. The sequence continues at coordinate 49,591,429 of NC_086246.1, forward strand.
CCATGATGCCATCAAAGCCCTACAGCATTGGATGAAGATATGAAATAAGATCTGATATTACAGGAGCTTTAGCATCATAAGTGAGCATGTTTTTTAAATATATATTTATTTTTTACACTCACAGTGGGTCCAGGAAGTCCTGGTAGCCCTGCATGTCCTCCAAGTCCCTCAAGTCCCATTGGCCCTGCGTGCCCCTTTGATCCCGGTTTACCTGGAGGTCCACGAGGACCCTGAACAAACAAAACAAGCTGATTAACAGATTCACTGATCTGATCAGTAAACAGATCAACCACAGACCCGACAGATGGACAAGAAAATTACCTGGGCTCCCTTGAATCCTGGATCCCCCTTCTCACCTCTCCTGGATTTGACACCCTGGTGGTGACAGAAACACATATAAGTAAACAGAAAACAGCTCAGGAGACGAAAAGGGAACATCAATTAATGTCATGCATTATAAAGGTTGTAACCATTTTAGCAAGAGTAAGAAATTTAATTCTTTTAAGTAATCTTACGGGATCACCTGAGGATCCAGGCTTTCCTGGATTCCCATTGGCTCCCTAAAATAAGGGGGGGAAAAAGACATTGCTCAGGTAAACTCACTACAGCATAAACAAACGCTGCACAGCACACTTACTCTTTAGCCTTATTATCTTACGTTTAGTCCAGCTGGTCCAGGTTGACCTATTTCCCCTTCGTCTCCTGGATCACCCTGGTGAAATGTAAAAAACAGAAAATTCAAACAGCAGTGACCCAAACTGGTAACTGCGTACGGTTCACAAACCAGTTTTACATTTTATGTCAGAAGTATACTCACAGTGCTACCTTTAGGACCTGGAGGTCCATTAGGGCCTGGGTTTCCCTGTGAGGTCATTGATCAAAGTGTTTTACTCACAATTAATTTTTCAACATGTGATAAAGAACTTTTTTTTTTTTACTCCTAAAAAGATTTACTTAGGTTACATTAGGTTTATCTTCCTCCTGTCGTTTTTAAGTAATATTTTCTCATCTTCACCTTCTATCGTGGCTTCCTTTGTTCACAAACTACACGTGACCACACCAAAAACATGCCACTTCCATTTACCAAACGCTGAATAACATGTTGGTTGTTTCACACAAAAGCTTTACTAATACCTGAGGGCCACGAACACCAGGAAACCCAACTGTTCCATCCGGACCGGGCTCTCCCTAAAGCAATGCACGTATGTATATTATGGACATTTATTGAGATAAGTCACAAAGTCTGCTAGAAAGTGAGCATATATAAGTGTTTTCTCACCTGTGACCCAGCTGCTCCTCTGGGGCCCATTTCACCCTGATGACCCTGACAGTTTAAATAATTGCTCTATAAATGTCTTTTTTTAAAAACCACCACTTTGAATTTGTTTACTTTACTTACTGGTGGTCCTGTAATTCCTTGGACACCTTTTCCTCCTCTGGGACCCATTTTGCCCTGAAAAGAAGGCAGATTAATAGATGCTCATTAATAGTATCTCATGTTTAATTAAAAATAATTTTCAGTGTGATGGTTTCGTAGGAGGATATAACTTACAGGAGGGCCTCTCGGACCACAGAAGCCTAAAGCCCCAGTTTGTCCCTGAAAGCAATGAAAAGCAACAATGAATGCAAAGTAGAAACAGTAGAATACCAACACGGATCATTTTTTCTATCTATTTGTGTGACACTGACCGAAGGCCCTGATGGTCCTGGGAAACCGGGAGGACCTCTTGCTCCGGACGTGCCCTGTAAACATTGGACTTTTCAGATGTAGCTTTAAAATGTACATAATTTGAGAGCAATAACTAATTTAAGTCATCTGTTTTACAAATATTAATTAATAAAAAGCAACTTTTTGAATGTGCCAGGAATGGAGCTGGTCATCTGAGCTTACTATGTAGCCAGGAAGCCCAGCGTGGCCTCTGACTCCTTTATTTCCCTGTAGGCACAAAGAGACACAGGTCAGAATCCCGTGCAGCCCTCCTGGAAAACAACAGTACTTCTACAGATGACTCATCTGACCTTGTCTCCTTTCTGTCCTCTGGGTCCCTGTGATCCAGCCTCGCCCTGATAACCCTACAGGCAGAGAAAAATGTTTGACTCTTAATATAAATCTTTGACACTTTAACATATACAGTTATAATAGTATGAGCAAGCTGCACAAATAAGTGGCTGTCGCTGAATGCAAACGGAGACAGATATACACTCACTGGCCAAATCATTAGATACAGATTTCTAGTACCTGCTTGGTACTGTCACGGTTCTGGGTCATTTTGACCCAGCAGTTTTAGTTTCTTGTATTTCTGTGTTTTTTCTGTATTATGTTTTTTTTTTATTCTTTAGTTTTCCTGTTTTGAACATTATAATCCTAAGTTTCAGTGTTATTCTGGTTAAGAGTTTTGTTCTTAGGTTTAGTTCAGTGTCTAGTCTGTGCTTGCCATGTTTCCTGTTTTACTTTGAAGGTCCGTGTCTCATGTTAGCGTGTCCAGTGTTACTCTCCCCTGTGTTGTCATTATATTTCATTCGAGTCAGCTGTGTCCTCACGTGTCTCCACTTCTCCTGATCACCTCATGTGTGTATTTAAGTTCTCCGTCTCCCTTTGTTCAAGAGCTCATATTACCCCAGTTCTTCAGCAGCTTCACTGGTTGCCCATAGAAGCCAGGATAAGCTTTAAAATCTTACTTCTCGCATACGAGTGTATCCATAAATCTGCTCCTTCCTGTTTGTGTGACCTGCTTCATATCACCACTGTTTCCCGCCCTCGTCTGATCACTATGGGGAACAGAGCCTTCAGTCGCTCTGCTCCTCGGCTCTGGAACGATCTTCCTCCAGCCATAAGAAATATAAACTCTCTTCCAGTATTTAAGTCACAGCTCAAAACACATCTGTTCACACTGGCTTATTCGCTTTAGTGCTGATTTTATCTGTTGCCAAGTTCTGTTTTGCAATTTTAACTTATTTTATGTATTTTATGACTATTGCTCCTTTTATTAATTTTGTTCTTTTGTAAGGTGACCTTGGGTTTTTGAAAGGCGCCCTCAAATAAAATCCATTATTATTATTATTATTATTATTATTATTATTATTATTATTGTCGCGTCGTGCCAGCTGTTTTGGCCACTTTGTTTCAGCCATAATAAAGGCTCGCCTTTCGTTTAAAGTTCAGTTCTGTCTTCTCGCCTGTGTCTGCTGCTGGATCCACCTCACTCAGTCCACTCGGTCCGTGACAGGTTCCCCTTTTGCCTTCAGAACTGCTTTAAATCTTCATGGCAGAGATTCAATACTGTATGTGAAACATTCCTCAGAGATTTGGGTTCTTACTCAGCATCACACAGTTTATGAAAATGCGTTGAATGCACATCCAAGATGTGAATCTCTCGTTCTACCACATCTCAAAGGTGCTCTGTTGGAGATGGACCTTGTGACTGTGAAAGCCATTTCATTACATCGATGTCCAAGAAAACAGTTTGAGGTGATTTGAACTTTGTGATGGCCGGTCAATAAGGGCTGGGCATGGTCAACAACAATAGTCAGGCAGGCTGTGGCACTTAAACGATGCTCAGTTGGTTCTGAGGGGACCAGGTGAGCCAACAACATTATACTGAACTGTTGATAGAAGGCAGGACGGATCCATGCTTTCTACCATCTGATAGGTGAGACTCATCAGACCAGCCAACAGTAATGGCAGCTGGTGTGGTCTTTTCTGTAGCCCGTCTCTTTCAAGATTTGACTTGTGCATCCAGAGAGGTCTCCTACGTACCTCAGGTCTAATAAGTAGTTATCTGAATTACTGTTGGCTTCCTATCAGCTCTGTGTAAAGACTAGTGATGGTTGGGAAAATCCCAGAAGATCAGGCGTTTCTGAAATACACAGACCAGCCTGTCTAGCACCAACAACCATACCATACACTCAAATAACCTTTCTTCCTGATTCTGAAGCTCAGTTTGAAGTTCAGCAGGTCATCTTGACCATGTTTACATTCTTAAATACACTGAGTTGCTGCAATGTGATTGGCTGATTAGATATTTGCCTTTAACAGGCAGTTGAACAGGTGTATCTAATAAAAAGGCCAGAGAATGTATGCTGTGCATGCTAAAGCCTCCATAGTTATAATCCTGATAACATTATGAGTTCAGGACAATCTTACCCACTCACCCAGCTCCCCTTTGCTGCCCTGCTCTCCTTTGTAGCCTTTGGGACCCTATAAGGACAACTAAGGAGTTAATTCTCCAGGCACCAGTATGACTAACTTAAATCCATACATGGAAACGGCATAAAAGTAAAACAAATACATGTTTTCCAGGAGATTTACCTGCTCTCCAGGTAAACCTGGAGGGCCCGGGTCAGCATTGTGTCCTGGGGTCCCGTCTCTTCCAGGTCGGCCCGGGGGACCCAGGATACCCTGTGGACCAGGACTGCCCTGGAGTACAACACAACATGTAAAGTAGGTAGAAGAATAATCATGAGACATTACAGAGCAGAATTACAGACAATAGTAGTAATATCTCTCCTCTCTATTCAATATAAATTAGCTTCTACCCAGAATTCCTATTACTACTAAAATATATCCAGGAAATATTAAAACCTCTGTCCTGACCAACCACAACAAGCCAGCATCCACTTAAGCATCATATTAATGTCTTAACCCACCACAATATTGCTAGAATAATATACAGGTTATCACCCTACTGATCAGTCCTAATCACGCTAAAAACCACTTGATATTTACATAGTCAGCTGCTATGACCTAAGCATTAATCATCTCATTTTGCAATATGTGCACGAACCTTAGCATGTTCTTTGCCTTACACTTATTTTTAGGTGTCATGATGTGAGCCCCATGATCCTGCACTCAAATAATCAGATGCAAAAATCAGAGAAACGTACGATAATTCCTTGAACTCCTTTAGGTCCTTGCTTTCCAGGAATTCCAGGTAGTCCCTGGAGAAAAAGTAACCACTGGAGTCTAGTTACAGTCCTTTATTTGTATTGTCATGTAAAACTTTCAAGTTGAATTTAGCCATAATGTCTTTGTCTACTTACAATTGGTCCATCATCTCCAGGAGGTCCGGGAGGACCCGGAGGCCCTTTAAGTCTCTGAGAACAAAAACACACAGTGTTGCAGCTCAGCCACAGCATGTCTTTATTATAACATTAAAATGAAAATGTATATGCGCAAAGAATAATTTTTTGATTAACCTAAAAAATAATCTTCTCAGAGTACCAAAGTTCAGCCTTTCTTTCTAGTCCGACTGCTATAACAAAGGAGTTACTGTAAAAAGTCATTTTAGGTGCATTCATGTTATAAAACAAATGCTTACCGGCCACGAGGACACCAGCTTTTTGTAAATTTGCTTTTTCTGCAAGAAAACATCGAAGAACGGATTTCTTTTAATCATGATTGCTGAGCGTTCACACACAGAAAGAAAAGCTTATTCATACTGACCCTGCCAAAAACAAACTTTAAAAATAATAACACAGCAGTGGTAATTATAAGCTCCGAAACAATTAACGATTTAAATTGTCACAGTTATATGAACGCATCAGTTAGACCTTTTGACGAGCAGTGAATGTGGACAAACGTGATATAATGAAACACAAGTAGACACTGAAAAATTAAAGATCCAATAACATTAAAACTGTTTATATATCGTAGTCAGCACAAATGAAACAAGTCAGTCCCTTCTAGATCACACATGAAATGTTTCATTGGATCCAGAAGGATCACGTTTGTATTTTCCTGTCTCTCAGTTAATCTGATTTCAGTTATTTCAATTCTCTGTATATTTGTCAAGCAAAAGTATCTTATAATGTTAAAAAAATTCAAAAAAATGCTACATTCAAGAAATAAATATATTTAAACAATACCACTAAAACTAACACTTCTTACATTTGCTAAGCAGAAGAATGTATATCTCCTGTTTTTATTAAATATGCTCAGTCTTGGAACATGTCTGTTAAATAGTTTTAATTTCATCAAACACAGCAGCAGCTTACCTTGAAAGCCTCCCACTCTTCTTCAGAAGTTTTAAATACAACAACAGCCGGCATCCCAGTGGGACCAACAGGGCCTCTGTATCCAGTCTGCCCAGTCCTGCCCATCATGCCTTGGTATCCCTTAGAAGACAAAATCCCCCAAAACAAAACCGTTTTTGTCTTATAGTCCAGCAAAAACAAGAATTTGACATTTTACTTAAAGTTTATTAAAGATTCATGAAGACAATTTACCACCAAGAAAAATGCAACAAAATTTGTGCAAACATGTGAATGTGAAAAGAAACCAACAAACCTACGCCTCTAAAAAATTAAAAAGGAGGATTAATGCAATTGTAAGCCATGCTACTGAGCTCACTGCAATATCTATTTATGAACAAGATTAATGACAAGAAATGCTTATTAAGTTTAATTTAACACTCACTTTATCTCCCTTATGTCCCGGTGGTCCCGGTAGACCAGGTAAACCGTGCAATCCCTGAAACAAACAGTAGAGCTGCGTCATTAGATCATGTGTATCCCAAAATGATTTTAACTAAGATTACTACAAAGTGAACATGACAGGTAAAACTAAAATTTGTTTTAAATACACACTCATTATGAATTTGATGTGTCACACTAGTTTTTGACTTATCACACATGTTTTTACACATCTGGAGCAGATGCAGGTATTTTATCTTCTGCATGGGACCTTTTAATGCGAAGCCATGCTATTTTAATAGGTGTAGAATATTGTATTCGATCGGCTTTTTGAGACAAGCAAGACCTCTAATGGAGAGAATGATGTCTGGATGGTTCCTCCTGAAGGTTATTGTTCAATGCTTTTGGGATCTTTGTGCAAACAACCTCTGAAACATGCACTGCAGCCCCAAACAAATCTCGGAAGCTGGCTTTTAAACTGCCAACGAGCCAGACGGTCCATCGTCTCAAGCAGTTGGCTTCCATGAGTTTCACTAGTAATTGAATTTTTGTGATGCCTCATACCACAGGCAGTTTCCCCCATACTGTTTCTCAAGATTCTCCAAAACTTTACATTATATTATGCACTAAAGATGAAATTTGACATTTTGACAGAATATTAAATCCTTCTCCATATTTACCTCACAAAGACTCTCTACAGTGTTGCCAGTCAACCTAAGTAGTTGCAAGTTATTACTTTCTTTTAGGTTCATTTTTTCTTTTTTGGGGGAAACTGGGTTTTACTGGGGCTACTTGGAAACTATACTTTAAATGATGACACACTGAACATGAGTGTAACTGGGGGTGTGTTATGTACAATAAACCAAATATATATTTGTTGGGGAAAAAGGAGAAAAGGTGTAGTGTAGCTGATGACCTTACAAATATGCCTGAGGGTTACAGTTCCACAGTTTAGCCAGAGGAGGGAGCCAGTGCATCTCACTGGAGAGACTAACCACCCTCCCCTACACACACACACGGTTTTCTAGGTGCTAGAACTGACACAGATATATGTTGCCATCGTAGTCATCAAATCAGCTTTGTGCAAATTCAATTTCATCCAAGGACACGGCTGTAAATAAGCCGAGAATATCAGACAAATGTGATTAAAATTTCCTGTGTGCTTTGTTTATAATTTCATTAAAACTCTGTTCTCTGAATCAATGTGAATGAATCTTTTGTTTATAGTACCAAGACCCACAAAGGTAAAAATAGCTACAGTAGTGAAATCAAGTCAATTTCATTCATAGTTACTGCCAAGCATGAACAAATTCCTACCCTTTGACCTCTGATTCCAGGTGTTTGACGTCTGACTGTGTTTGTAGGAGGCTGATTCGCTGCTTTGTCAGTCTGCTGTGGAGGTTCAGTCTCTGACTGGATGCTGAAGCCTACGGTGCTAAACTGGGAGATCAAATCAGGCGAGGGCTGACTGTAAAACCTGTCACTGCCTGCATGCCCTTCCTCCACCTCTGGATCTGTTTCATTTTCATCTGTCTCCGTCCCAGTAACTCCATCTCCACCTTGAAACGGGATTGTTTTTCCTGTGGGTGAAACAGTCTCAAACTTGTCTTCCATTTCCTCCTTTTCTATTTCCTCACTGGCTGAAACATTACTCATCACAGTTTCTGTGACCCTGGGACTCAGAGCTTCTCCACTTTGTAGTGTGGGTGTTAAAAGCGTAAGGTTTGGGGTGGGGTCAAGCTGAGGTGGAGCAAAGACCTCAGTAGCTGCCCTTTCCACTGATACGTCTTCCTCTGTTGTTCTGAAGTCTTTAAAGGAGGGAATAGCGACTACTGGGACTGGACTGGTAACCACTGATGACAAAGCCTGTTGTCTAATTTTGCCTATTTCCACTTTTTCTGATAAAGGGTCCACAGTGGAAGCAACAGAAGCGGATTCTGTGGTGAATCCTGAAGCAGCGATAGATGAAACCGTCCCTGTTTTTGTTTCTGTATGAGTTCCTGATGAGGCAACTGCAGCTGTGGCGTCCTCAGACTGAATGTTAGGGCTGGCAACTGTCATCTCGGCAGTTTCTGAGCTCCCTGTCCCAGTTATGTTAAGATGTGACTTGGAAAGCTGCTCATTTCCAGTCAAAGAGCGAGGCCTTGGTTCTGGATTTGGCTTTTCTGCTTCTCTGTTGGTTGAACTTGTAGTATTTGTATCTAGATCTGCATGATTGTTCAATACTTTGGCGTTTCCATCATGTATGGGAGGATCAGGATGTGACTTCAAAGGGGAAGCGCTGCTTACTGGATCCAGCCTTGGCGTCACCTCAGTGTGACCAGCCTGCAAAGTCGAGCTTTGAGGGGAATTTTCTGAACTGGATGATACTCTGACTCCAGGCTGGTTTGTCTCATCTACAGATCCAGCCTGCAGGGAAATCTGACCACAGTGAAGTTATTTCACATTTTAGTCCATTTTCAACCATCTTGCAGTTTTCATTTTGCTAAACATTTAATTAAAGCATGTGATGCTTAAATGACATTCCTAAGTAAAATGCTTCTCGTGGATTCACACACAAGTCCAAAGCACAGTTAGTGTCCAAAACAGGTCAAATTCAGCTCTCAGACAAACGCTCCCTCTGTGGCTTCCCCCAGACAGACCGGCCAATACAAACACAGACAGTACTATGGAAAAATGTTATTAAATGTCATAGATTCACACTTATGTGTTAACAGAAAAGCAAACAGGGCAGCACAGTGTGGCCTTATGAACTTAAAGCGTGAAGTTGTAGGGCTGAGGAGAGATTACTAAAGGGTGTGCACACTATCAGATAATTCTACTGCGTGGGTGTGCAGCAGTTAATCCTAGCAGATATCTTCAGCTTTGTTGTGTAGAGATTACTGACCCTGTAACTTATTCCAGTTTTGAAAGCCTGCGGCTTAGGCTGGCATCTAAATCATATCTGTATAACTGTTAGTAGCTCTTGATTACTTTAAGAAAGTTAAAGCATAGAAACCATTTATGCTATACTCCACATAACACAGACAGCATCCGTAAAAGGGACAAAAAGGAACATATATATTAGGATGAGCAGAACAGCAGCAACAACTGATCTAGTGTGTTTTAGACACCTTAATCTCTGATAACAGGAAAAAGAAAACAGACGCTGTCTGTTTGTTTGTTGACTGTCACAGCGTTGTGTGTCTGTTAGACATGAGCACATGATGCTCTCATCTCCACAGCGATGCTCAGCTGCTGAAGGCAGAGGTTTGCCTAACTATAACTACTACTTGCTTAATCCTGACCCCAGATTCAACCTTAAACCAAGTCTTTGCCATAAAATGTTATGATTCACATCCGGGTGGCTTGTTTTGCTTCCCAGAAGTCGATGCATGTTAAACACATATAAATACCAGAGGAGAAACCTCACCTATAGTTTAAAAAGGTGAATTCTGTTTTTATTATGGTGGACATCTACATCCATCTACATCGACATCTGCATACCTCACTTGTCTTCACTTACTTATTTATTTATCTTCCATTATTTTTTATCCTTATTTATCTTTATTTATCTTGTTCTTTTAAACTAACTTGGTATTTGTGTATGGACAGCAAAGGAAGAATTTCATTGCACAGAGAAATGTTATTTCTTCTGTACATATGACAATAAACGCTTCTCATCATGCTACATGGTCTCAGCTGTGGCGGCCACTCGGGGATGCCAGAATCAGCAATATTAATATCTTACACAAACAGACTTCAGATGTTTTACTACATTTATATACATTACCATTCAGTGGTTCCTTAGTTTTTACTGTATTTAGCATATTATGACATAATAATAGATAATAACACTGACACTTCATCGTCTGACTGTCCTGCAGGCATAATGCTTTTATTTTGTTGTTGCTCTTTCTGTATAGAAAAATCAGACAAAGAAGGGTGTTTAAATCTCTCATAACCAAAGAAAAACTAGACAAAACTAAAAAAATTATCTACATGAACAATAAATATGTCAGGTAAAAATGACCAATAATCTATTCCTTTGTGAAAACATGCATCTGTCCTTCAGGTAGTTTTTAGTATGCTGGCAGACCTCCGGCTCTTCTGTCTTCTGTCTGTCAAAACATTTTAAGGGGTGAAATTATTCTTTTGCAGAGAGAATATTTTATTCGCTATGTTGCTACAGTTGAAGTAAAAGTCCTCCACCATCGATGATTGTTTCATTTGCACATATAACAAGAGCCAATTACTTGAAACGTGTTAATAAAACAAAATAATTTAATTGCTACAGTTACTGAGAGAAACAGAAAAGGAGCAAAGGCAGTTGAAAACAGTAAATGTAAGTAAAGTGATTCTTAGTGTAGATTAATGACTATAAAAATCTACAGCGATCTGGTTTTTCCTTTAAATTTCAGAGCCTTGTACCTTTACTCTTAACCTAAACAGAAATAATTACACTTTGTGCTTCTACTACTAGTTGACAGTCCATTGGAAAAATTAAACAGAAGTATATCAGCAGTATTTTTTAGAGACAAAAGTACTTCAGTGCAGCCAGACTTACGTAGCTCAGTAGCAGCAGCAGCAGCACAGAAGAGCCCTGCATGGCTTCTGGTAATGGTAACATCCGGACTCCTCAGTCTGAACTGTGTGCCAGCGCTCCGCTCTGCCTGATAAACGCCAGAGGATGCACTTGACCCCCCCCCGCCCCCCAGAGGCCCGAGCCAAGCACTGGCCTGGCTGTCCATTTGTTTGAGGCTGTGTTCATTTGTTTGATAAAATCGAGGAACCAAACGAGACAGCTGAAGGCTCAGCATGAGAGAGATGTCTCATTTAAACATTGTGGCAGCACAAAATCACATGAACATATCCATCTGCTGGTTGACGTGTCTTTGATCTTCAGCAAGCTAGCAAGTGCCTCAGATCTCATAGTGTGAACAATGACAGACACTCGGGGGGTGTTTTCGTCTAAGCTTGCTGCTGCACAGAAGGTATAAGTCCTTTGTTTCTCATGTGGCAGAGACTGTCTGAGGTGAGACTTTATAGACAACACCGCTGCACTGAGTTGGGCTTGGGATGAAGAATAAGACTACTACCTGGAGAATCACAGATTCACAAGCATAAGTAAGACCAGTGTTAAAGATTTACATTTTCTCTGCCATAAAGTTTATTTTTGGACACAAAAAGTAACAAAGACGACTTTTCTGTCATGCAATCCACCTATATGACCCCAGTCTGCCTAATTCACCATTGAACTTCACACTGATCCAACACCCCCATTCCCCCCACCTCAGTCTCCTTTGTCCAGGGTCAGAGGGGGAGGACTGTGGCCCAGGTGAGGAATGTGACATAAGGATAAAAAAGTGAGGGGCTGCTGCCTCAGAAGGGGATTTGTGACCACGGTTTGGGATTACAGTAAAGAGTATGTGGTGACCGAAAGCACCTCCCAGAAAGCTCCAAGTATTGATCTGAGGTCCCAGACCATGACACCAGGGTGTTTTTTTTTTTTTTTATAGTCAACAGTCCAAGTACAGCATGAATTTGGGGAGGGACTGGAGCCTATCCAACTGCCATAGGGCGAGAGGTGGGGTACACCTGGGGCAGATCACCAATCTGAGGGCCAGCACAGACAGAAAGACATCCCTCACACTTGCATTCACTCCTACAGCCAATTTATAATCACCAGTCATCTAACTGCATGTCTGTGGGAGAAAGCTGGAGCACCCGGAGAGAACCTACACAGACCCAGGACCGTGCTCCCCGATCTGTGTGAAACGTGACGTGCTGCATGCATTAAGTCTATGCACACGCACAGTTTCCAGAAGAGTCCACAGATTTTAAGTCCATGGTTGTGACATCATAGTGAAACTAAACAGTGTCCTCACAGAGAGCTGCTTCACGTGTTGATGTCAAGTATATCACAAAGCTGTCAGATTCACAGGGCATTAGTACTCTGTATGGAAACATTCAAGGTCAAGTTAAAGACCACGCCTTTGAGCTAAATCCTTTCAAGCTGCACATCATGGAAAATGAATCCATCCTAGATAAACAAGCCCACTGCAGTCAGGTGTGACCTTGCGAAGTCTCTTCCGAGAACATGCATAATCTGTTTATCTATTGAAGACGACAGTCTCTACTTAGTTTGCATGTTAATTTGTGAGTAGTTTTGTTCCATTAATGGGTTTCTGCCTTAGAGAAAACAAACAGTAGCTTATTACAGCTAAGCCAATTACTGTTCAGACTGACTGATGCGGTAATGCAAACAAAGATGTTGTGCAGCAAAGTCAGTCAGTTAGATGTCAGTTTATTTTTTAAAAACACCACAAAACTTTATACCTGGAAGAAAATGCGTTTAACAAGTTTCTGTGTTGCATTTCACTGGTAATATTTACAGAAGGCTGAATGCTGCCACTGCTCCTTGATATGTTTGGCAGCATCTAATATCCTCTGATGCTGAAATCCTGTAATAAGTGCTGACTGCTGGTCCAGGAGCAGCAGTATGTTCACCTCGGCAGAGGCATGATGGATTATTGATAAGGTGTCTGAATATCCAGCTCCCAGAATATGCGATATTATAGCAGCAAATATGTTTTATACAACTAATATACAGCGAATGACTCACAAACCCACTGTGAACATAAAAATCAACCTTGATGAGGCTATAAAGGCTGATTTTAGTGAAGCTCATCAAACGTTTTTACCCATTAAAACTGAATGTGACGACTGTGTGAGAGGAGACTGGCTGATGGCTGTTGAGTAGTGGGTCCGAGTCTGCTCACAAAACAAACTCGACATCTCACCTACGTCACTTAAAAGCCCCAGCCTGCTTAATCCTTAACACGTACTTATTTTGGGAATATATGTGAACAACAAAATAGAAACACAAAAAACATGTTTCTCTGGAATTTGAGTAAAAACTAAAAATAGTTAAATGCTTTGCAAATGAAGCACTGACTTGCACTGAAGCACTGTTTCATCTACTGCTCAGGCGTGGGTATTGAAAAACGGAAATTTCAGGCAAAATCTGGATTTTGTGAATGTGTTACTTGTGTAGATGATCACCAACAAGATGGGTCAGTCGAGCTTCCAACTCGTGTATTTTGTTCATTGCACTTTCATGCTCTCTTACAAGAATTGCAGGTATTTCACCGCCATTTAATAACAGTGATGGGAAAAAAGGCATAACGAGAAAGTCATTCAGCAAAGGGTCATACATCCAAACCCAGTGGCCCCAGCTGTCTACTGGATTTAAACCAGCACCTTCTTGCTGGGAGGCAACAGTGCTAATCACTGCCCGATTTGGTTGCATGCAGCCAAATTCTTGGAAGTGATATCACTCAGTGCAGAAAAGTCAGGTGATCTCTTTTTAATTGTCCTTTGTTAAGCTCGTAGACAGACATCATGAATAAAATAAAAATGTAAAGATTGCAATAAATTAAACATGGATTTATTTTGTACAGTTTATACTACATATTTACCAGAAAGCTTCTCTACCTAAGAAATCCAGGCTTTACAGGGAACTCTTTGGGTGAGTTTTCCCCAGGCACAGATTAGGCTCTTCTGTACAGACAGTAAGGTGAAGTCCTAGGCTGCACTGTACATGCTAAGCATGGCCTTATATACTACAGGTAATCTAACTGGTACACTGTATAACTCAAGTCTTGCAGTCAGCACACTTCAAAGGTGGTATTGTTGCTAAATGACACCTTCTCTTCATCGCGGGACTTTATGTTCAGGTCGTCAGCAGGTGACTTTGACCCCTCAGATAGATCCCGTTTTCACATTTCAAACTCAACATATTATAACAACACAACAACACGTGATATAAATATACATCTCATTTAGAGGGAACGACAAATCATCTATAATTTTGGAATGTTGCAGAGGGAACGCCGGGAATAAACATTTCTCTGCTTTGCTCTGTTTCATAATCACATTGTTGGCAAAATGAATCTCAGTTAACATCATGGGCACACTAAAACAAAAAATAATCAGGCGGCTTTAAGACACAGCTCTCTCACCCATCTCTCATTATCGCTGTCACCGTGATCATGCATGTGTAAATTACTAGAACTCTGAAGCTTGGAAAATACTGAAATGCCTGCTTTTTGTTTGTTTTTTACTGACAGAAAGTGATGCGGTGGGAGCGATGTGGCAGTTAACACAGAGACTAACCAAACAGTAGCTTTGATTGCTCTTTTGTTGAAGCATCCATGTTGCATCACATGTATGAAAGACATCAAATTCCCATCACTTTTGTCATTACACGAAAGAAGGCAACACCACCCGAAGAGGACACATCCCCGGCTCTATGTACAGGAGGAACATGGCTTTTGTCACATCTCTAACACATCAGCAGTGGTTAATCAGCACAGACATGTGGAAACTGAACATCCATTTAGCTTCATATGGTAACAACACCCAGGCTATCTGTCCTACGGATGACTGTCCTCATGCCAAGGAGTTTGTGGTCCACAAACGGAGCAGATGGACACGATAGGATCTGTTCAGTTCTGATGTTAGTCATGATCTTACTATGTTGACTGACCCGTAGGGTAAAGAGTCACTTAAAGTCCTTCTGATTTCATTGTAGATCCCGAGTGAGTGTTTTTCTGCAGAGGATTTCAGAATTCAATGGTCCGGTATCCTGAGACAAAACCTCTCTTATTGTGTGATCTGCTCATCATCTTTTTGCACACACACAACCCTTCATATACACTACTGTTGCTTTGACATTGTGGCAAAAAAATAACTCTGTTACAGCTGTTCAGTTCACTAAACACCTGGTACTTGATTTTCTGTATTGATTGATTAATGCCCATGAATCTTGTGGATAATCTGCTGTAAACAGGAACTGTTGGGAATGGCTGGTTGCCCGTTATAAACTGACAAAAAAATCTTTTTGTTTCAATGCACAACAATGCACAGACTAACAGCAACCTCCCCAAATGACCTGAACATGAAACTAAAATACATTCATCTCATTACATGTTTACATGCTACCTCAAGCTTCACTTACAGAAAATGCACTTAAATCAGTGTCTTGGATTCAGCTAGAAGATTTCCACATCTCACCATATTTTGTTCAAATAACACTCAAAACACAAAGTTGCGTGGGAAGGCTTGGCAACATGTGGGTTTGCCCGCAGTGAGCTACTAATGGTATTTTCAGTCTCTGCTGTTTTCGTGATTTGGCAAAAAAAAAATCTCTTTTAAGAGCGCACACACAGAAATTCACATCCGTGTCCACACATGTAGTCTCCTCCAGCTACAACAAACGGACACGAGGACACATGCAGACAGACACCAGCATCCAGATAAACAGCAGTGGGACTGAGTCCTGCTCGTAATGCTACTGGCGCTGAGAACATCGGGTTCTCGGGGCCACTGTGGAGCTAAAGCGTTGTGGTGCCACGTGGGCTGTTCTGAGGTGCCCTGTGCATCCTCCTCATCTTTCTCTCTGTTTTTTTTGTTGTTTTTAGCAGCGATCATCCTCGTCTGTGTCACTTAAAAGCTCGCTGGCGCCAGCTGGACTTGTCTGGCCCAAGTGCTTTCGGAAATGCCCATTAGGGACCTGCCAGGAGTGTCTGAGCTGAGGAGCCGAGCTTATGGCATTGGCCCGACCCAGGCTGGTGGCCACGGCAGTCTCAAAGGTAAGCGTCTCCTGCCTCTCGCTTGCTTCGCCACTGCTTAGGTCCTCGTGGAATGGGAGGTAGGGCTCCGATATGTAACGATGAGGAGAGGGGTGGCTCGGTCCTGAAACGTGAACTCCGGATGACCCCTGGACTGCAGATAAAGGCCTGCTCTCCTTGTCAACCCTCAGTGAGGCCTCTGTGGGGCCAGCAGGAGTGTCCTGAGGCTGGCTCTGTCCCTCATTGGAGGCTGCGGCTGCTGCTGTTGTGGAAGAGGTTTGGGTTCGGCAGACGAGAGGAGAGTAGGAGATGTAAGGCCGTGGGCGAGGGGGAGTCTGGGGCAACTGGCGGCGATTACGAGGAGTACCAGACTCTGAGGCTGAGTGGGCAGGGCTGTCTGATGTGTTCACCTGCAAATAAATCAAGCACAATATTGAGTAAAAGACTTTGCCAGAGAAGGACTGTTGGTTCTCATCCAGCAGTAGAAAACAGATCCTGATCCTATTATATGACAGATCTGCACAGTGGCCGGGTCAGGAAAGACTGAAGCACCTGTTTCTGTAAGGTATGTGTGCGTCCTTCGCTAGGTGAGCGGGACCTTCTCCTTTCACATGAAGGGTCTCGACTCCGCTCCTCAGAGTTGCAGCGCGACACATCAGGGGACAGCAGGTGGCGGCGCTCCTTGGATCGCCCTCTCTCGTGACTAATTGTTTCTTTGTGGTTGATTCTAGGACCTGAGAGTACAAGATTAAAGTGCCTTTGAGTCTGTGGCACCAAGACTTTACAACAGTCTCCCCCTGCATTCAGCCTATGTACATCTATCATGCATGCCCACTCCCCCCCACTGTCACTCAGCACTGGATGCCTGCAGGGCTGTGTTCTCAGCCCCCTGCTGTAGACCCTGTACACACATGACTGTACACCAACACACCCCACCAACGTCATCGTCAAGTACGCCGATGACACCACCGTGGTTGGTCTCATCTCTGATGGAGATGATGAGACAGGGTACAGGGAGAAGGGGGTAGTGCTCAGAAAAGACCTGAAGCTTAACATCCTTAAAACAAAAGAACTCATAATGGACTTCAGGAGGCACAGACAGGTCCTCTAATCGCCATAAATGGAGAATGGGTGGAATCTGTCTCCACCTTCAGGTTTCTGGGCACCCACATCTCCGCTGATCTCACCTGGACCCAGAACACCAACGTCCTGGTAAAGAAGGCCCAACAGCGGCTGCACTTCCTTCACCCAGACCGGGAGCTGCTGCTTCCCTTCTACTACTCCTCAGTGGAGAGCAAGCTCTCCGACTGCCTGGGTGTTGGCAGTGTATATGGCAAATATAGAGATTATATAAATTAGGCATGGAATCAGTATTTTTTTCACTGAGTAACTTATTGAAACAAAGATGTAAATAGAAGAAGAAATGTCAGAAATTCTTTCAGCCTCTAACGAGATGTGGCTGTCGTTTAAGAAGAATTATTTACATATACATTTTATTGCTTTTGTGCTGTGTTGCAGTACAAATATTTGCTCAAAATCACTTAAAAAATGAAAGGGAAATATAAAGAATGAGAGGTGGCTCAAGACTTTTGCACAATAGTCTTTTTTTGACCAGTTTCCCCCCAAAACTTTACTCTGAATCAGAATCAAACCACAGCAGCTGCTTCACGGTTGTAATTAGTGACCTCTGTAGCTCCTCTGTCGGGGCCTGTATGTGGCATCAGGGCTGATCCTCTCCAGAGAGTGCTGTTCCTGCCAGAGACCGTTCACACACTGGTCTCCAATGGTAGAGAAGGAGCGCTTCATCAGCCTACTGTCTGCAGACATCCCAGGCTATATACATGCAAAACAACCAGAAGACGCATTATTTAAGTAACCAGGAATGACACCAGCGAGCACACAAACTCTCTCTGGTGTCTGTAATAGTAATTTAAAATATGCGGGCAAATTGTTTCTATTCACTGCTGTCAAGGAGCAAATACGAGCATATTAAATGCGCCCTGTGTGGATTTTAATAGTTTATTGATTTTTAAAGCACCTACTAATATAAGATTTGTTACTGAATATAGGTTTGAATAAAGGTTATTACTCTTTATTACCTGAGGATCTGCAGCCAGCCTGGGCATGGACGACGCTCTGATAGATGCTGTACGCTGAGGTGATTTCATTAGCGCTGGGTCCTGCCGGGCCTGCTGCATCACTTGGTTATACTCTACTACCTCTGGGACCTGCACAAATACCACAGAGGAGCAGGCTGAATAAACCTTTTTGCTTTTGCTCAGACTCGACATTCAAACATCCAATCAACCGCACTGTCATTCTGCTACGAGACAGTTGCTGAAAGCTGAAAATCAACATTTTCTCAACTTTTATTGGAACAGATGATTTCGATTTCATAACAGCAAGTTGTTACCAGTGTGTGTAAATGATGATGGTGGTGGTGAATGCGGTAGGGGTGGTAGGGTGAATGGTAATCATCTTCATCGTTTTCCTCTTTCTCCTCTCTGGGGCGGGACAGCGGTTGCAGGAACATCTCTTGGGGAGAGATCGGGCTGAGTGCCACAAAACCTCCTCTGGTACTAAGTGGACGCAGAAAAATATCATGGGGCCGTTTGCTTCAACAACCAGAATTTGTATTCTCTGCCATCATAAATAACTGAAAGCTAGTAACTTTTTGAGGAGATTAAAAGTTTAATATTTACAGAGCAGATCCAGCACTATGCCTTAGGAATGAGAGGGATTTGGCATTGCATAGGATTTCTTGTGGAAGAGAGGAAGCATCCATACGCTGGAACATAGGAGCGTGTTTCTATGAGGAGACAAAGAAACATATGGAAACAGGAACAGGTCACTAGGATAAGTATACTAGGGTAAGAAACATGAAAATCAAAGGACCTCCTAACAACACTGCTTATGATACATATGTAAACATATTTAAACAGCTGTTTTATGTGTTTTTATGCGGCTCAGTGCTGTTTTTAAAACATTTTTTGAATGTCTGTGTAGGTTCTCGGTCATTCGGGTCATGATAGGTCGTGATAGTCTTAAGAGCTTGAGTTGAGTTCCAACTGAACTTCTCTTTAGCTTCTTCAAGACATTTTTGTTATGTAATGGCTGTGTGCAGGCAAGAGTGGTAGTAGGAGGACCCAAGGTGCAGACACTCAGAGGCAAAACTTGAACTCAAAACAGCTTTAATGCTGAACTCAAAAGGGTGACAAAACAAGGAATACAAAATAAACTTACTCAGACGGAACACACAGCAAGATAAGGGTAGATCGCGACAATGACAAACTGAAACACAGGGCTTAAATACATAGAGGGAGCAATCAGGGAATGAGTAACAGGAGGGAAACACAGCTGGGGCAAATCAGAACTGACGAGACAAGGAAGCGTAAACTGAACACATTAACATCAGACATGGACCGTCAAAATAAAACAGGAAACATAACACAGACTGACTGGACACAGGGAGACAGCAACTAGAGAACACAGAGACATAAACCATAAGACAGAACTCAAAGAAACCCAGAAATGATAAATAACATAATAAACTCAAAACCCTGGGTCAACGACCCAGGCATCCTAACAGTTTTCACCTCTGATCCAAGAGGCCTCTTCACTTATAAAAACTGATGAAGAGGCCCAGGCATTTAACCTCTGCAGGGTCGTCATTTTGTCATAATCTTCATTTATGGTAAAAAGGTGAAAGTTGCAAAAGGTCCTCGACAGCTGTGAAGCTGCGGGTATAAGTGTGGTTCGTCGTGGTTACTGTTGGAAGGACTGATCTTGTGGCCGTGTTGGCATGGTCCCTGCGAGTGGTTATGTTTTATGGTTCAGATTTTTGTGAAGCTGTATGCAGAGTGCTGTGATAGCACTGGAGTCTTGACCTTCATGTTTCATTTTAGGCCCTTTGCTGTGAAGCATTTCAGTTTTGGGATGTTACTGGATTTTGGTTTCTGTGTTTAAAAGATCAAATAATCTCAAATTAGTTTCTCAAACAGGATAAATTTCCTGTACTCAAACAGTCTCCACAATCACTAGATTTCAATCCAGCAGCGCACCTTTACTGTGCTGTGGAACAAGAGATTCACACCAACTGTGCAAGCCCATCATGTCAATATGGACCAAAATCTCTGAGGAATGTTTGCAGCATCTGGATCTGAAGTGCAACACACTACTGGAATGATGCACCTAATAATAAAGTGACCAGTGAGTGTGTAATGTCTTTGTTGTAACATGTGTTTGCTCTCTTCCTTTCCTGGTTTCCTGCGAGCGTGTGGATGTCTGTTTTGTGCTGAATGTGGACTTTTATTCTGCCTGCCTCACCTCCTGCATTTGGGCCTTTTACTCTGCAAACCACAGCACATGCAATTATATTTTGTCTCGCCCAAGTCTGATTAAGTTAAGTTTTACTTTAATACTGGGCTTGGAGATGACGCACATTTTAATTTAAAAAATAATAACCCTAAGAGACAGCCTAATTTAATATGTAACTATGACAAATTAACATCGGTGGGTGAACGGCGGTTCAGCAAGATGAGCAATTAAAAAAAAAGCACCTGTTCCTCCAGTTGCTGTCGAAGCTTCTTGGCTTTGCTCTGCTTGTAATAGTCCATGATCATCATGGCAGCATAGATCTTACCTATGGTCATGTCACTGGCTGTAAAGGAGAAGGCAGAAAGCAGTGAGACATTATCCATCTCTATCAAACTGAAAACTATTTTACTGAAATAACACCGGTGATGGCTAGTAGTGTAATGCAATATATTTTTTTACTGGTAAGTCATGATGTTGATTTTACCTTTGTGAATTGGAACCAGTAGGTCCAGCGTCTTCTGAGAGAGATGAGGCCAGATCACACTAATCTCCTTCTGCAGATCCAAATCCATCTGATTCCTATCTTCCCCTCCTTCAGATACAAAAATGCCAAAAACACAAAATTAGACATAGAAACCGACCCACATTTAAACTTAAACAAAAAAGGTTTTCCATCAGAATAAATGTACTGTGTGTCTGTTTCTGTCTAACCTCTGGCTATCTTGACTTCAAGGGCAGTGCGGATGAGGGCCATCAGGGTGGAGGTGAAGTGGACCGTCATGTCATCGTCCACAGGCATGTTCATCAGAACTAGTCTCTGTTGACGTCAGCAAAGGTTTCATAGTCAGTCATAATTCACAATACCAGCCAGCAACGGCACAACATGGCACAGTGCAATATGAAACCTGAGTAACGACCAACGGCTGTGACTGCTTCCAGTATCGCTACATGAATTCTGATGCAGGGGTACGTGTACTCAAGCTAATTTTCCAAATATTCCAAATGTTAAAATCAAAACATTGCAGAGATGAACAGTTACGAAAGCCAAAACATCACATTCATTATAAAAAACAACTTTATATCAGTGTTCCTCATTTAGATATCTAATATGGGGATAATTAACGGGAAACCAGTTTCCCTGTAGCTTAGCTTTAAATTTGTTTTAGTTAAATCCACTTTGAATAAGATTACTGTGATCAATACAGGAGGAGAGAAAAGGCAAGTGGATCATTATTTCTTTAAATGAAGACAACATTTGTATTTAATGTCAAAATAAGACCGAAATAAGACAGATAGCCAAAAAAAATATTATTTTACTTGCCCTCTTTTGTCCTTCTATATTTGAAGGTTAAAAAAACATACACATGCAATGGAGCATGCTTGCAGCTTCACTCAAACAGCATGCATAAAGCGCACAAAACAACGAGGCAACAAGAGGCTGTGGCAGGAGGCACATGCAGACAGGTAGATGGAAGAAACAAAAGTATGAACGCCATGAGATCATCTGACAACAGACGCCGGCAGATCCAGCATGTCGATGTTTAACAACTTTCTCATTTACGTCCCCTCTCTGGCTAAATAATCAACAGCAGTAACAATCTGTCTTTCACCCGTCTGAGTTCTCTGCCAAGATGCAAAGCAAACAGGCAAATCATTACTGTAGCGCCAACCATGCCCCAGTGGACACATACACAAACTTAAAACTGCTTTAACAAGCAATACTGCATCATATGATCGACACACAAAAAAAAATGCTTTGCCTTTTTCAGTGTGGGACATACAAAATGATGTTTTACAGAGCTCATCTCTGCTGATTGAAATATGAAGGTGGTGCCTGTTAGTCTTGGTGTTCAGTCTACCTTATATGCCACCTTGGAGGGGCATTTCTTGCCCAGGCCTAGAGGTGGTGACATGTTGGTCAACATCTCATACATGTCAGTGTAATGGATACGACCACTGGGGGCGCCAGGTAGCCATGAAGAATGAAGGAATGACGAAAAGAGAGGAAAGGGAAGGGAAATGAAGTGGACAATGTTGGAGGTGGAGGAGAAATTGAAAGACGATGGAGGTGTAGGGGAAGTGCAGTCCCAAGGGATGGTGGAGGAAAAAGAGCACGGGAGGGCGTGAGGGGTAAAAAAGAGGAACAAGAATAGAGGAGATACAAGAGAAAGGATTATTCCAAGGCACTCACACACGAGGAGACTAAAGCAGGAGAAATAAAACAGGTTGTTTTCTTTCTATGCTGCCAACAGGGCATAGAAATCTGGGAAAGGAGAAAACCTTGGACAGGGTGAGAAAAGGAATGACAGCCTTGCTGGATCTGGTGTAAATATTAAATACTTACATTGGGTTGTGCTGTGTGGGAGTGGGGAAGAATGACAAACATCTTTAAACCAGATCCAAAAGGTAGAAAGACACAGGACTCCCTCAAATTGGTCAATTATTGTATCAAAATTAGACTCGAAGCCATCACAGAGAGGTTTTAGTGTAATTAAAGTGTATCTACTGATTTACAGCTGTGTGGAAATTGAGGAACGTCATGTGCCTTAGTACCCTAAGACTGAATTATTGTCATTCTTTGACCCGATTAACACGCCCCTAACGATCAAGCGGCGGGGAGGGGGGTCACAGTTGGTGAAGGGAAGGAAAGGCAGGAAAAGAGGAAGTCAGGAAGGATCCAACATCAAAGAGGCAGAGGGGAGGTTTGTTGATATGGGGGAACCAAACCTTGCAAGCCACCCTGTGGGGGCAGTTCTTTCCAAAGCCCAGGGGAGGTGAGATAGTGCGTACAACTTTGTACATCTCCTTATAGTGGATCCTACCACTGGGAAAAACATACAAGTTTTCAGTCATGGTGTAATTACAGACTCACACTATAGTGCACAATAAGGGCGAATGAGGCGCTGTCCTCTAACCCAGCAGTTTTAGAAATTGCAACAATAAACTGGTGGTGAATAAATCACACACAAATAATGGCAACTGATTCTTAATCGTCTGATTTTTAAACAAAGCAATAATACTTCCAGCAGGCACAGGGTCACTCTCACATTTCCCAAGTCCTGAAAAAAGAGAGTTGGTTATTTTTTGCTTTGCTAAACCCACTGTGGTCGCTGCAAGTCTAACATGTAACAGATATCACAGGATGATTATAACAGATATACCAGGATCGATAGGTGGATGGATATTTTTGTAGATGCAGTTTATTGGAGATGGTTGAACCTCTGTATAATTCTGCCTCTCTAAGATGCCTGTGAAGTCCTCGTAGTCTAAGGAGCTTGGAAAGAAAAGCATCTGGACTTCTTTAGGTTGCTTGAAGATGTTTCACCTCTCATCCGAGAAGCTTCTTCAGTTCTAGGGTCAAATGGTGGAGAGTCCCAGATTTAAACCCTGTGGGAGTGTCCCCCCCCCCCCCAAAAGGGACAATAGACCTCCTAAATGATCCTCTACCTAATCACACGAGCCAAGGTGTGAAGAAGGGTGTAGGTCACAATCAACCGAAGTTTCTGCTCGTGTGATAAAGAAGAAGTAAAGAAGTCCAAACACTTTCCTTCCAAGCTCCTTAGACTCTCTGAGATCCATTTTTAGACCCAATAATGTATTTGACCTGTTACTAACTAACCCAGCAATTAGTTGCTAAACATTCCCCCAGCTGTTTCTTTTTAGTAACACTTACTTTTCCAGCTGTTTTTGCTCACCGTGTTGCTGTTATAAAATCCAAAATGAGCTCATCATTTTCATTAAATAATGACATTTTATGTGTTTTATTGTAAATAAAATATGGGTATATGAGACTCACAAACCATTGGATTTTGTTATTATTTACATTTCACGCAGCATTTCAGGTTTTGGAATTGGGGTTGTGTAATCATAACGTGCCATCTTCTAATCATGGATCCTATCCAGACATGTTTGAAAAAAAAAAATCTGGTTTGAATCTTAGAAATGAGACGTATCAGACAAAAGATATTCAATCCATTAATATCCAAATATGTTTATTGTTCGCACGTTTAAGGTGTCTCCTATGTATAAGGCCATTCTCTAAGTCAGTACGATTCATGTGTTACATTTCTGTATCATACTTGTGAAGGTTGTAAGTTGCTGCTAATTTGGATGGTGAATTTTTCACCATTTTTCAGGACTGCAGAGAAACTTTCTTCTCCTCTTGTCTAATAACAGGCATTACCAGTGATGACGGCGTTACTTGTAACGGCGTTACTAGTAACGGCGTTACTAACGGCGTTACTTTTTTCAGTAACTAGTAATCTAACTAATTACTATTTCTATCGTTACAACGCCGTTACCGTTACCAACAAGAAAATGCGTTGTGGTCACGTTACTATTTTTCAACAAACAGACAGTTGAAGCTGTGTTCAGCTTACCGCACATAAGTAATCTGGGCGCTACAGCTTTTTGGCAAAACACCTGGAGCTCAGGGGGCAAAACAATCGCATGAGTGCTGCTGTTTGACTGAGGAAGAATAAAATAGTCGTGGTAAGCCAATCACATGACCACTTCAAGATGACAAAGCAACAAGGTGATATATAGCAGTTTATAAATTGTGTCGATAGGCCACGTAAAACCAGAGTCATGATAAACAAGATATATACGCCGTGTTTTTTCCTCAATAGTTTCGTCACGTTTACTGTCTAAGGACAGCGCAGCAAGCACTCTCTGCTTATGAGCAAAAAAATAAAACAAACAAAAACAGCCCGTTTGTGTTGGTGGAAAAATTCACCATGTCGACCAATCAAAAAAATGATATGGTAACCTGACATTTGGTTGTTTAGGAAGAGGGGGAAGATTTAGGCGTGACGGCGAGAGAGAGAGAGAGAGAGAGAGAGACAGCAGAAAAAGAGAGAGAGCGAGTTTTGAGATGTGAGAGATTTGTGATGTTTAGCATGTTTGGAGTGTGTAGTTGTGTTGTCTTGTGTAGTTAGTGTGTAGTGTTGTGGATCGTTTTGTGTTGTGTGTCAGAAACAAATAATTTGTGTGACATCTTATTGAATGCAAACAGCTGATTTTATGTAAATAGTTTGAAATGGTTATTTTTAAAAAAGGGTAAAAGGTAAATGGCTGCAAATAACTTTGTTGTTTGTAAAACTTGTACATAAGATTTTAAAACTGACAATTTATATTTGCATTTAAAGTTATGAAATATGATTCAATAAACATGTTTGTGGTTGTTACAGTAAAAAATATAACTTTTTCTACTCTGATTTTATGTTTTTGTCTGATTTTAGATCAATTGTGTTAATACAGAATGTCAAAATGAAAACATAACTGTAGATTCAGACACGTGAGGTTGTGCTGAAAAGGATGATACCAAACAAGACAAAGTAAATAGTTTTTAAAGGTGAAATGTAGAGGAAACATCAAAAGTAGTTAAAATGGCCAATTATACCCTGGACCCCAGAGGGTTTTTTTTAAAGTACCACAATAGTTACTACTTCAAGTAATTAATTACTTTTAGAATCTTGTAAGTCAGTTACTTTTTTGAAGAAGTAACTAGTAACTAGAATTAATTACTTTTTCAAAGTAACTTGCCCAACACTGGGCATTACTCCTCACAGGGAATATTCATGAGCATTACCAGAGAGCTGATGTTTTGATGAGGTGAGCACTTGAAATGAAATCTCACTATTCCCTTAAAGTAAAAATATGTGAACGTGCTCTTTTAAAAGTGTCAGAGACCAGTTCATGTATTTTCACAAGTTGGTCTTTGCCTTTAAAGGTTCTGGGTGGTGTAGTGGTGTACCAAAGTCGATGACAAGGTCGAGGAAGCTGTATTATATCACAGGTTTTCACATCATATCATAATCATAATACCACTAGTAGTTCAACTTTTGTGTGTAAACTGGAGTAAAGACTCAAGGATACTGACCAGGCAGCTCGATCGTACTCCCCCCAGATTCGAACAAACTCATCTAGGTGGTGGGGACCCAGGATGGACGAGTCCCGGGTGAGATATTCAAAATTATCCATGATTACAGCCACAAACAGATTCAGCATCTGAATGGAAGGCAAGACATGGAGAAAGCACAAGCTACATATAAATGTGCCAAACGTGCTGTGGGGAAAATTATGATTATTCTTGTTGCAAATAAATAAAGGGATTAGCAATGGCTAAGATTTTTTTTCTCTTACCAGGAAGGAGCTAAAAAAGATGAATGAAACAAAGTAGAAATAGGCAAAGTCGGAACCACAGCCCCCTTCCGGGTCTGTCGAATCTGCTTGGAGCAATGGGTCCGTTTCACACTTCTGTCCTCCCAGACAAGACAACATGATCTCCTGCCACGACTCCCCAGTAGCACTCCTGGATGCAAACATTAAACGACACCAGGGGGAGGAGTAGTTGTCAGGACTCACACTGTCCAGGTCACAGTTTATTCACAGTTATGCCTGCCATGTGGAGGGTGCAACCAGAGTAAGACTTGCAGCTCCATTTCAGAAACAGCTTTTAGATGCAAGATTTAGTTGTTTAGTGGATAATACTGAACACTGCAGCCACACACACCCTGTCCAATGAACGTGCACGGTAAACTTCTGGACAACCAGCTGATCACCACAACTATCTGGGGCAAAAAAACTGAGTGCAGTTAGTGGGCAAGCACAGATTTGTCCTTACTATAAAGAGGATGTCGTCCTAATTTTACTGTAATGTGACGGAAATAATGCTAATGCTTTATACAGTTGTTTCTTTTGCACTGTGTAATGTTTCTAAATGTTGCACTAAATAATTAATAGACTAAAACCTTGACATGTTCTGAATGTATGAGTCAATGACCCAGTTTCAGCTTTAAATGCCCAGTTTTCGTTGATGTTTTTTTGTTTGCTCATGTTTCCTTTGGTGTCCTAGTTTCTTGTCCCCAGCTTCTCCTGAGACATTTTTGTGTGTTCTGTTGTAAATAACATATAGATGAGATTTTCAAACCTTTGCATTTTGTTCTTATTTACTTTTTACACAGGATTACAGTTTTTTACCTCTCTGTCTCCCCAGCTGTGTCCCTGTTTAGCTCTGTGAAGCTGGCATGTCTTAGTCCTGGACTCCTGGTGTTTTTTACTTCCTGTTTTATTTTGACAGTCCATTGTCCTGTGTGTTATGTTTTGCTTTCCCTTTAGTCTATTATTAGTATCAGCTGTGTTCCCACCTGTTGCCTGTCCCTTCATTCACGTGTGTGTCTATTGTCTCAGTTTCCTGTATGTGCCGTGTGGTCCATGGTTCTTAGTTTCTGCTTATCCAGAATTATTTTGTCTACTTCAGTAGTAAAGCTGCCTCGGAGTTTTACTTTCTGAGTTTCTCCTGCATTTGGGTCCTACCTTACCTGCCACACAGTCATCCTTGAGATTTATGACACATGAGAACAATGTTGAACTCCACCATGAGACACCAACACAACTCAATCACTCAACGCTTTCTTCCAGACATCTGTTTAGACTAATCTGTTAAAACTCTCAAAGTGTCTGCCAAGCAACTTGATGACGAGGTAAGTAGTTCAGTGCACTTGACACAGGGTAGCCCCAGGGACACTTGGGCAGTAAAGCTCTTCGCTACTGTAATCTCGCGACATAATTCAGACTACAATAGAGAAACTTATTTAGCAGCCAAACTGGAGTGCTGTTAACTGAACCCACATTTTTAGATTACATAGCTTTCAATAGTGCATCTATTTTAATCAGGTTGCAGGTACTGAAGTGTCCTACCTGAATAGCAGCATCAGAGCACCAGAGAAGGATTTAAAGTTGTTGTGCTGGTTAATGTGCGTCTCCTCGTTCAACTTAATGTTCCCAAAAACCTGATTGACACACACAAACAGGCAAAAGAGGACAAACTTACTGTTACTCTGAAGGATTTATTTCACCATAAAAAATACACTTAGGATGCAGGGGGACTTCTCACCTGCATGCCAATGATGGCATAGATGAAGAAGAGCATGGCAATGAGCAGGCAGACGTAGGGCAAAGCCTTAAAGGACTGAACAAAGGTCCACAACAGAATACGGATGGTGTAGCCTTGTCTTAGCAGTTTAATCAGACGGGCTGCTCGGAACAGCTTCAAGAAACTCATGTTGATCGTATCAACAAACTGGCAGAGAGACACAAGACGGGAGAAGTGGAATACTGTGACGGCATATTCTTTTATGAACTCTGCAAAGACATGATTTTGCAATTTTCTGAAACAGAGGAACATTTAATAGTGCTTTTTTTTTACCTGCAGGTCTACCACAATCTCAGTGATGCTGCCCAAAACGGTGATGAAGTCAAAAATGTTCCACGTGTCTCGAAAGTAGTTCTGTTGAAACAGGAAAGCTGTTCTGAGTCATTTCCAAAGACTTGTTGAATTCACTCTAAGGCTTTGCGTGTTTTTGTCTCCTCTCACCAGAAAGCCAAAGGCCAAGATCTTAAGGATGCACTCAACAGAGAAGAGAACAGTGAAAGCCGTGTTCAGGTGCTTCAGCACAGCCTCGTACGCCGGCGGGGCAGAGTAATACTGAAAACACAAAAGCGGCACATGTAAATATAAAGTGATCTTTATTATGAGGAAACTAAAGAAGTGGATCATTTTGCAGCCTGTTCACTGCGCATCAACCTCCTCTCTGATGTGTGTGAACTTTAGCCATGCACTCTGTAGATCTGCAGGTTGATGGAAGATTCCTCCAGACCCATAAATAGTGCCTCTGTCTCTGCACCTCTCGTCTGTCGCACTATAAAAGGAGTCATTCCTCTAGGGGCGGCGGCCACAGTTAATGAGGTCATGCTAAATAGCAGCGCACGGACATTATAGATCAATATTTAATACAGGCTGAGTCACTGAGCGCCTGTCTGTCTGAACAACCAGCACAGCCCCAGAAGAGGCCAGATCAGAAAATAAATACTGCTAAAACATCAGCAGATCCAAACGCAAACATCACAGCGTGTTCAGGCGGCGCCGAGAGACGAGCACATCCTTTATTTTACTGCAGAGTGACGCACCTCGGCTTATTTTAAACCCAAAGTGTTAACAGTCGCACTTTCATCACAGAATATGTTGCTGAGAAGTGATGCAAGGTGTGCTTTCCTATTAACAAACGGATGTGTGGAAAATAACACAACAGACTAAGTAGTCACTGCAGAGAAAGGAAAGACGTGATGCAGATAATAGCTCTTCTGCTTTCATTTATCACTAATCTAATGTTCTGCTCTCATTAAAAAATGCAAAATTTAATAAGTTCTCTGATTTCTTTCCTGTCGTTTCCTCCTTTTCCTCACCTTCATCATCAGCACGATAGTGTTGAGCGCAATCATGGCCAGGACGGTGTACTCGAATGAAGGCGACACAACGAAATGCCACAAACGGTACTGGAACGTGTGCCGATTCTGCGGCATGTATCGGGTCAGGGGCTTGGCGCTGATGGCAAAGTCTATGCATGCCCTCTGAAATACAGAGAGAATGACAGTTAAAACACGGCAGTAAGCACAAAGAATCAGCTGTGCCGTAAAATAAATGTGAGGAAATTCTGATTAGACAAAAGCAAAAGACTCGCTGATTCTAAGAGAACAATTGTGTACTGTATTTTTGATTGATGGGGCTATTCCATGTCTGATCTTCAACATTACTGACTGCCAAGAAGAGCTGCGAGCAGCATCCTAACGAGCATGTTAAATTTCACTAGATTGTACCAATACTGATTCCTGCATGTCTTCTTGCTGCATGTCATCACCTCATTCTTCTCCAGGCTGCACTCCTCCATCATCTTATCTCCCTGCTCCTGGAAGGTGATGATGATGAGAGCCACAAAAATGTTGACGAAAAAGAACGGGAAGACGACAAAGTAGATGACGTAGAAGATCGACATCTCCATCCTGTTGCCGTGGCTCGGACCTCTGTCCTCTTCTGTCACATCCACAGAGTGCTGCAGAACCCTGCGAAAGCAGCGGTGCAATGCTAAACCAATGCTGATATAGATGCTAATCAAACCATGACCAACAAGAACCAAACAGCCTTTATATCAGCCTTCATATCGGTCCCCCAAAACCTAAGACGGTGTGTGGAGGGAATTTTGAAGAAGCTCCAGCAACGCCTGTAGTGTAAAGAGCGACACGTTTCGTCATCGGTGATGCCCCTGATGAAGGCTGCAGACCAAAATGCCGCTCAAGCAAAAACAACAAAGTCTAGAAGCGCTGCTGGAGCTTCAGCCTTCTTCTCCGAGCTTCTTGGAAGTAGGTGAAGTTGTGCCAGAAAGCTTTACTCTGTGCAGGAAATGTTCTCTTTCTGAACTGTTACCCTTTGAGAACATTATTAGATCATGTGTTACAGCAGCTTTTTCTTCTGAAATTGTTTTTAAGAATTTGTTCGCCAGGATGGAGAGCAAATACCAATTTCCCAACTGGCTGAGGAAATCATTTCCAAAGGTTTATTTCCTGGCAACTGCCAATTAAGAAGGGCCGGGATAGTGCAAACCCACGAGCCCCGTTTAATCTGTAGCCTTGTGTGAGATTAAAAAATGGCAATATAGTTCTTGAATGAATCACATCTAATAAATTTCCTTCATGAAAGGTCATACTGGAACCAGAGGACAAGCCAGATGTTAAATTGTTATAAATGCACATAAAATTAAACAAGGCTCCAATGAAAGAAAGCTGAAATTGGCATGAATATTTCTATCTAAACTTAACTCACTGAGGCCATCCCTCTCCAGTGGAAACCGTGAAGAGAGTAAGGAGAGCCCAGATGACGTTGTCGTAGTGAAATTCATGCCTCTTCCACTCTCTTCTCTTCACCTCTTTCTTGTCTTTCCCGTAGTCAATATAGTAACCCCTGAAGGAAAATACAACCAAACACAACCATCATGATGAGGTTGTTTTTGTCATTGTCGTCACTGGTCTTGTTTTCCCTTCATCCCCTGCTTCACCTCCCACCCTCAGCCTCAACTTCAACCACACCCAACTCAACACACAGACGTTCATACCATCACGCTTACATATTTAGGTTTATTAACCGCATTCTCCTCAAATATTTTCAAGTTAGAATTAAATATATAAAATTTAGAGATATAAGAGAGCATTACTGGCAGTCTTTCTCTGTGTCCTTCGAACTATCGGTGCAGTAGAAAAACTTCCCCTTGAAGAGTTGAACAGCGATGACGGCAAAGATGAACATAAAAAGCTTGTAGACGATTAAGATGTTGAAGACGTTCTTTAGAGACGTCACTACGCAGTCAAACACCGCCTGGAAGAGAGGAACACATGTAGAAAGCCTTACATTCAGATACTAATCAACCATGGGCAGTCCCCGCTTCTTTATATTTTGCTTCCAGGAAGCCAGACCACCTTGCTAATTTTACAGTGGTCCTGAGCAATACTTCTCCAGGCTTTCTGACGGTATCAACAGCAGATTTGGAGATCTGATCCCTTAGAACGGGTCTCCATGCTTCAGTGCTCACAGTTTGCTGCTCATGTCTGTGAAGGTTCTCAGTCATCCAGGTCATCGTAGTCTAAGGAGCTTGGAAAGAAGCTTCTCGGATGAGAGGTGAAACGTCTTCAAGCAACCTAAAGAAGTCCAGACGCTTTTCTTTCCAAGCTCCTTAGACTACGAGGACTTCACAGGCATCTTAGAGAGGCAGAATTATACAGAGGTTCAACCATCTCCAATAAACTGCATCTACAAATGTGGAAAATTTTCAAAATATCCATCCACCTATCGATCCTGGTATATCTGCTCATGGTTTATTACTCTTGTCTGTCTGTTCATTTTGTTTACAAACAGTTATAAGAAAAACACAGAACAGACACTCATATGCAATGTTCCCTCTAATTTCTCATGTGTCAGAGCAAAAACACAAACTCCCTGAGCGGTCCCTGTTACCACTGTGAGCGACAGCAGACGTGTGCACTGTGGTCACGCCAGCATCCAATCCATCCAAGTTTCATGGTTTATTAAAATAATCAAATTACAGCATTTACATTTATGTTAGACTACTTTTAATTAACTGCTTTAGCCCACTTACAATGAAAAAAAAATCTTGTTCATGACCTGTGTAGTATGTTAACACTATTGGAAGTAAAAATAACTTGAACTCCAATTTTGAAAACACAACTTTCTTTTTATTTTTTATAAAGCCCTGCGTGAAGCTCCTGCTGTGCACTATAAGAGAGTCCTGTAACTCTTTGTCTGCAAAATACAGTATATAATGACCAATGTTGGGCAGGCCATTTTGAAAAAGTAATTAATTATAGTTACTAGTTACTTCTTCAAAAAAGTAACTGAATTTTGCAAACAACAAAGTTATTTGCAGCTATTTATCTAAAAATGCAGCCAATGCGTTTTTTAAAATAACCATTTCAAACTTTTTACAGAACAATCAGCTGTTCTGCATCAAATAAGATGCCACACAAATTATTTGTGCCACTCCAAAAAATAATTCCTGTCCACTGTAAGATAAAGGAGCCTGATACCTGCAGGCCTGACAGCAGGAGGTGTATCCACCTGTTTTTAACCTGGAGACAGTAATTACATTGTAATCTGCCTTTAGTAGCTTTTTGGCAGCAATTGTGACATTCAGCAGTCACCTCATTGTTCTGACACACACAACAAAACTATCTACTACAGAACACACTAACTTTATACTCCAATCACGCTAAACGTCACAAATCTCTAACGTCTCAAAACTCTCTCTCTTTCGCTCTCTCGCTGCCGTCACTCCTAAAACTTCCCCCTCTTCCTAAACAACCAAATGCCACGTTGCCATGTCATTTTTTGATTGGTTGACATGGGATATTTTTCCACCAATAGGAAAGGGTGTTTTTTTTTTTTTTTTTTTTTAACTCACAGGCAGAGCGCTTTCGAGCGCTTTCCTAAGAAAATCGCAGTTTTTACCATTTCTTCCCGTGGTAAAAATAAACAACGACACTATTCAGGAAAAAAACATAATAAAAAACATAATGAATAATAACTCTGGTTTTATAAAAGCTGGTATATAGTTTGAAGTCCACACTTTTCCCGTCAATTTTTCCGTCTGTCCTGCTCACATCTCCACTGGTTGTACACCTTGTCATTAGCGTGTCTTCACTCCACATTGGCCACGCCGCTTTGCCAGTTAAAACACTGGTGGCGGCACATAAGGACGCTGTCACAGCCTGTCAGCAGCGTTGATTAGCTGCGTAATACTAATGTGAATTGCATTATAAGGCTGGAGCAGCCAGTCACCGGTCACTTACTGACTCACACTGCAAAACAACACAGAATGTTACGTATTTATTTTAATTTCAATTCTGGTTGAGTTTTTTTGTGTGCAGCGCAGATTTTCTGTGCGCAGTGACCGTGTCAGTAGTGCGCAATTGCGCACGCGCGCAGCTTTGAGGGAACATTGCATATGTAACCTGTTGTAGTACATAGCTAATGCAGGCATAAAAGTTCTCCGTGTTATTGTCGGGTCTTACCAACCGACGTAACTGTTGTTGGGATTTAGTGCTACATGAATATAAAACTGAGTATAACTTTAAACTCTTAAAATCTTTTTTTTTTTTTTTATAATGAACTGCCTCATCGAAACCAAAACGGACAAATAAGCCAACTATAGTCAAAAGCATTTCGCACCTTTAGTTTAGGAAGCCTCTTGATAGTCTTCAGTGGTCTGAGGACGCGCAGCACCCTCAGAGATTTGATGGTTTTGATATCCCGTCCTTTGTTATTTCTGTACAGAAACACACAGCGTGAACATCCGTGAATGTCCCATTTTTGCCTCTTCTTATTCGCAGAACTGTTTTTTTCCCACCTTTAACCCACTGTCACTACATGTATAACATAATTTGACATTCTGCAGAAATTTAAATGACTACATTTAAAGTTAGTATTTTTCATAAGAGAGGACTTTTCTTAGTCTTTTACCCCATCACATTGCTGCTGGTCAATCCCACAGAGGCATCATCCACAGACAGTTAAAGCAGGAGAGAGGGACATTTATAACAACAGTTACAAACCCAGAAAGGAAATGGAACAGACTGTGATGCAAAAGATAACTTACAGTTGATTTAGAGACACTTGCGTGTTAAGACATATGATTAGCTCATGAGAGTAATACAAATAAATCACGTGACTGACGTGAGGGCGAAGGCCACCAGCGCTCCCACCACTACGACGAAGTCGAGCATGTTCCACAGGTCTCTGAAGTAGGAGCCATCATGGAGGATCAGACCCTGATCAATCATCTGGAGACAGCACAGAGCCACGTGGTGAGTTAGAGGTGATAATGAGTCAGCGAGGAAAGATTACAGCCCTCAACTTGCTGCAATAAATTCATGTTTGTTACTTCAAGGCTAAAACACAGCAGAGGGTCCTAACATAAAAACCGCTTACTTCAACTTCTTTGGTAGTCAGATATGTTTTCATAAGAAACTGTTTTTCTGTGTTTGTTCTGTGATCTGTTACTGAACTCATCTGGCTAAACCACAAGATGTCTTTGAATTTAAATCCATTAGATACATTTACATGATTCAGCTCCATTTCTTTGACATTTTTACATAATAACTCACCTTTATTATCATTTCAAATGTGAAGACTCCAGTGAACACGTAGTCAAAATAGCGCAGAACCTGTAAAGTCACAGCCAGAGGTGCTTTAGAAATGTCAGAGATGACACACAAAGGGCGCAGAAAACAATGAGCGAAAACGATTTCACAATGTTTTTTCTTTCATATGCTTCCTGATAGCCGCTTAGCAGAAAAAAGTCCCCTCAAATTACATTAATACAGCACAGGATTAGCCCCGCTCCTCCAGTGAATAACCAGGCTCAGTGTGTTTCAGACCTCATTTGCCACACTCATCAGATATAATTGCCCCCCCATCAAGCGGCCTTTTGCAAAACAGTTTAAGGATTTTTTCCCCTTCTGTTCTTAATGATATTTAATCTGCTTACCTGAGGGGAGCTGAGAAACCCACAGTGCTGATAAAGCGTGATTGAACTCATATCTCAGGATGAGAGTGATTAAAAAAGCAGAAAGACTGGATCCTCCACTGAGACAATCGTGTAACACCTGCCTCAGACAGGTGATTCATTAGTGTGAACACAAACCTTATTCCAGTGCGACGAGGTGGCTACAGGGTCCTCAGCAGCCAGTGCTATACTACTGGCAGCAATGACCAGAAGGATGGACATCTCAAAGTACCTGAGGTTCACCACATAATGACACGCTCGACGCACACTGGAGAGAGCAGAGTGGAGACCACGTAAGGCACAGATTGGTACCCTATTTACAAAGAAGAAGACTATACATTTAGCCACAGTTTATAAACTTATATGCAAGGATTACAAATTCATATGAAAATGGAGAATTTTAAAAAAAATCAACATTTTATTTTCTTTTTGTTCATTTCAAACAAATATCCCATTCGGTTCCAACTTCTCCTTATGTCACCAAGCTGCGCTGTTTCAGACTGAAAGCTACCAGCAACTAAATAAAAGATAAATTAAGAGGATTTACAGAGTCGTGACAAATCCTAGAAACATTTCTGTTGAGTGCCTGATCATCTTTATCAGAACACAAGAGTGAGAGCTGCAGCTTCTTCCTCAATTTGCTGTCTGCGACATCTCACAGTTAGAAGACGCTCTGAAAGGCGTCTCTGAAGAAATGTTACTGACTGTCATTTCATGACGATGCATAACATGTCACAGAGCCTTTTAATTTATGAACTCTGAAAATCTGCTGCTGATCTCAGTAAATGCCACAGGTTTGCTTCCTTCACTGTTTGGAGATTTCCATATGTGACTATTAAAGGGTGACACACTGCAGAGCGTTGTGTTAGGAACAGTTGCACAGGAATATTTACTTCTAACTGACAGCATTTTGTGTTGTTGCATTTTAAGATGATTTCATATTAAATATTGAACTTAAGTGGCACAGGTAACGAAACAAACAGCTTAGTGGAAAGTGGATTTAACCCTTTAAAGCCTGAACCATGAAATAATTTAGAGAAAATGTTAATTTGCATATATGATTTTAATTGTGTATCATATTGTTGGCATTTTTGCAATTTTTAGTTTTGCTTATTTTACTTTTTGTCCAAAAAAACAACAACATAAAAATCAAATATGTACTAAAACTCATGAATCAAATACGATACACTTGGCTTTAAAGGGTTAAATCCAAGTGTATCGCTACATTTGACTGGACCACCAGTTTTTGCAAAATGTCATGAATTATTCTACTCATGCTACTCTGACAGCAATCATGTGTTTCTCACATTCACAGCCTGAATACATGAATATTCTGCAGCTGCTAGCTGTTTAATTTAATGATTTGTTTGCTTTTAAAGACAGAAACCTCTAAAAACAAGCCCCTTGGTCTTCATTTAAGACTGAGAAAATGCCAGATGTATAAAACCACTGACACTTAAAGCCATTTTAAACTACTTATTTCTCCATTTAATTATTGGCTTTTGGGTTTACAAGGTGCACTTGAATGCACCGTTAATTTTACAAAGTATTTTGAGAGTTGGCTGCTTGAAATCCAATGGGCTCAAGCCCAGCTAATCCAGGCATTACTTACTGTGAGGTTGTCTGGCAACTAGAGGAGACTCTGAAACACGAGAGTGCAATTGACCTTCTAATCAAACTCTCTGCAATCCTACAGCACTATTATTCCCCTATCACACAGACATTATAAAATAGTCCATGTAAGAGACAGCAACTTACGGGTTGTCAGGTTTGAAGATGAACATACTGTCTGGGATCACAGAGTTGGCCGGCTTCGTCTCTTCTGATTCCTCCTTCTCTGACTTACACTGTTCAGGGTCCTTACTGTTGACTGCAGGAGGTCAGGAGAAGGAGATTCTGTTTTTATCACAGTCTGCCCACTAGGACAGCATTATCCTCAGAAAGCCAGCCTAAAAACTGAAAGCTCAGTTTTCTGTGGGGATTTTTAACCAGAAAAATCCAGCGAGAGGTGATGAAGTCTAGCGGCGTTAAGCTGTGAACTGTGGGGCCTGGCTTAGGTGATGACATGACTCACTGTTTCCTAGAATGCTTTATCTCTGGAGGCTACAATGTAAATTAAGTGTAATAGATATGAGATCAAGCACGTCCCTATAACTGCATCCTTACTCAGAGCATTGCTAGAACATTTCAAAAATGCTTTTTTGAGTTTATAATAGCTGCAGATCATCCACCTGTGAGAATGGAAACCAGTCCCACGTAAACGATCACTGATGAGCTTTCAGACAAAGCTGCAAATACGAGCAGCCTCGTCACAAGTCATTAGAGAAAACAAGAAATTACCTGAAAATCACAAATCTACATTTGGTCCATTACCTTTGATTGTGGAGAGCTCGAGAGATGAATGCACATTGGGCACTTCGATGATCACACTGGAGCTTAGCTGAGATTTATCCCGTTCCTGCTGCATCTCTGTTTCTTCTTTGTTGTCCTCTGGGACAGCAGGCGCAGGCGGCTCTGAAGGCCGAGGAGGTTCTTCTTGCTTCTGGGGACACTGATCACCAGTGTGGCTCTGGTTATCTGCTGGAGCGTTGTCCCCTTCTGCACTCTTATCACTGAGTCTGGAGATGCAGAGAGGAACACGTTACCAGACAGATGTGAGCAGCAGCTGTCCTGCTGTGACACGCTCGCAGCAGGACAGCTGCTGCTGGGTAGCGAATCTATCGACTCCAAAGCTGGAGAAGAAATTAAAGTTTGAGTATAAAAGACATAAGAAGAGATTAGAGTAGTACTCTTAAAAGACAAGTTCAGTCACTGGTCACACAAATGAGAGTTATGATAGCACAATACAAATAAAGACTTAAAGGAAACATACTGAGATCAATTAAAACAGCAGTTTAAAGCCAAGTATGAAATGTTGGCCTCGGTCCTTTCAACATCTCTGACGTGGCATGAAATGACCAAAAACCATGACAGATTAGATTGTCTCTTGCGTCTTGTTTGCCAGATCGTTTGTCAGCTTTGCTGACATGAATGGAGAATAGGGAGATAATTTTATGTACAGGTGCCAATGAATGGTTGATGAAAGGACCTTAAGCTGTGGCATGCTAGTTCAAACAACTGCAAATCCACGCACACTTTGGTCAATAATTCCTCGCAGAAACGTTAGATTTAATTTTTGAAAACTGATATTAGATTAAATTCGGTTTGAATTTCATTAAAATGGTCAAAGGTGCATGAAAGAAAAAAAGCTATTAATTTGTTATCTTATTAGAAGTTATGTTTTTTCTCCATTGTATCTGCATAACATGTTGCTACATTTTTTCCAAGTCACACAATTAAGTATTGGGATTAAAATGTGATCTCCTGGGATGTATCTAACCTGGGCCCTCTGTTGGGATGGCATTCTCCCTTTCCATTTGATCACTCCATCGCTACTAAAAAGACATGTTTGTGTGTCTCACCTGCTCTCCTCATGCTTGGAGACGTCTCCCTCTTTGTTTTTAGCATCTTCTGCATGCTCTTCTGCTTTCCCAGGGTTACTCTTCTTGTCCCCGACGACAGAGCAGCTCGCCGCCTGGCCTCCGTTGGCAGGAGAAGACCCCTGACTTCTGATCCTGGTCTGATGGTCATAATGATACAAGTCCTTACTGCCCCTGTTTCCACCACGACCTCCCACATCTGGAGTCAGTGCCTCCCCATTATCTGGAGGTCTGAACTTCTTTACTGCCCTGTGTTGACGCTCACCATTCAATCTGGGGCTGTGACGCTCACTGACGTGTTTGTGACTCTGATTAACATCCAGGTTTTTGCTCTGAGGGATGGGCACTGAATTAGGCGGCTCTGGTATGTTCATGAACACAGAATCAGTGGGATCCGCTGATTCTGGCTCCACTGATTCGGGTATGTCACCAGACAGAGCTGCATCCAGTGGTACTTCCACAGATATGGAGGAGCCTGAAGGCTGGGTCTTGGCTGGGGAGGCTAGGGGATCTGTCAGATGCTTTATACTCCCTGACGGTGTTTGCATGGCCTTGCGGTGCAGCGAAAGTGGACGTACGTGAGCCTGGCTCGAGGCAGGAGGACCGTCTTTCTCCTCGGTGGGGCTACTGAACAGGATCTCTCGGCTGGACATCTGGCGGTGTCTCCGCAGCTGGCTGGTCCTCTGCTCCCACACTGACATGGTCAACCTCTTTCCTCTCTCTCTCCTGGACATGAAAGAGTTAGAGGGGTTGAGTGGTGGGGGTGGGCGGCCCTCCCTGACACTGCCATGGGCCTCCTCCAGGGAGCAGGCATAGGTAGGCCTGCTGCGGTGAATGGCTCGTTTCCTGTACAGATAGGGCCGCCTCCTGCGGCTTCCCCTGGAAAAAGGAAAATGAGGTACGATGTCAGCATATGTAGACAGAAAGCATTAAGCAGGTTTAAAATAAGGTTTCTGTAAGCTTTCGTGTTTTTATTTTAGCTGTCTTAATGTATAGATCTAGGTCTGTCATGGGTGATTTGGTTTGATTGAAACTCATTTTTTAATTTTTGATTTATGAAATGTACGTTTGCAGTCAACACATGTATATCACATTAACATCACAGCACACCGCAAGTGCTTGGGGTTGATGTTCGAGTGATTTACCAGTTACAAAGAGAAACTTCATCCAACATGAAGCAACTTTTTTGTTTTTCGATGAAGATGTCGGGTGAAAAAATAAGCCAGGAATTGTTGTGCGACTTGAAAAACAAAAATGCTAAGATGCAAAATGATGTCAGTGGAATAAGTCTTAGAAAAAAATGTAGCTTCAAATGATGCTGGAGAGTCGGAAGGTACAGGACAGAGCACGGACAGAACACCACACAGGATGAGTCTATGAGTGAGAGATTCAGAGAGTTGAACAGACAGCGTTACTTACTGGAGCGTGGACTCTTGTGTGATCCGTGTTATCAATGAGCGATTGGTTGAAAACAAGACATTAGTGCTTTGTAAGCAGAGACAAAACAGGCCAGGAGACACACAGCAAACTGGCGCCTCACACAAAGACGCGGCCATGAAAACAACTATCCAGACTGTTCGTGCCATTTACCAGCTGCTGTGAATTTATTATTCATTGCTTGAGGGAAGAAACTATTTTCTGAATTCTGCACACATAAATAAAATGAAATATTAATGCCACATTTATTCCGACTCTATTGTACACATTGCTTTGAAAAAAATATTCTCAATGAGATTAAATGGATTCCAGATGCTTTGGTGTGTGTCTCCGCTGGAGCCAAGCAGCACATTGACAAACAAGATGGTAACAGTATCAGAAACAATTAAACAACATTAATAAACATTAACAGTAAGCACAACATAGATAAAAAAGACATCTTGAGTAGACTGAAATGTTACACATTCTGAGCTACGGTATGAGGACAGGTAGAAAACACAGAGATGGGCTCCGTCAGCAAACAAAGAGTACATTTTCAGACACCCTTTGAACAAAACCAGCACATTGGGATGCAGCTCTGAACACGACTGCCACTTCAGAGCACTCACAAATTAGCATTCATGCTAGTAGAGCTAACGGGGGAATTCGAGTGCCGAGCTTCTAAATATTAGCTTGAAAATACTCGGAATACTGAGGAGTGTTTGAGAGTGGGATTAAAGACTTCCCGGTGAAAGAAAAACTGAGCACACACCAAAATGTTCCATTCTGGGTGAGTGCGCGCATATATTTCTGTTTTTCTTCCTTTGATCATGCTGACCAGAAGCATGCGTTTCCCAAGATGAGACAATAATCAACCTCCGACGTGCAGCGTCTTGCACTTTTTTAACTTAGGAAATGCTGCCATGCAAAAAGTTTCTTCAGGGCTAGCAGGGGCAGGCACTGCTACAGTTTCACTGCTGACATCAGAGATGAGACCCGAAACCCTTAAAGTTCAAAGTGTCCTCTGTCAAGTTGACCCTCCCAGTCTTCTCTACGGGCTCTGATAAGAACCCGGACCCTCGTCTGGTTCAAGTGAAGTTAATACTCAGCAATTTTCTTCTGTTTTGTTTTAATCTTTGTTTTCTTCATCAAGAACCTTTAACAAAAAGGGCAAGGTCTCAAGAATGAAAGACAGAGACAGAATAAATAAAGTAATTTATGTTAATATTCTGTGTTCCCATAGAATCTTCTTCATGCCCATGCAACAAACCGCTTGGTTCTCAATACACAGCGTGCATACAGAGCAGGAGGTCCCCACCTGTGTTCATGCACATGCACTTCCACCAACTATGTCAAAGCAATGTTCAATCAGTTCCCAAGGACAAAAAACAAAAGCATCTATTCTGAAAGCTGGAGACCTGGACACTGAGAAAATAAGGTCACATCATTTTATTAATAACATTTTCCAGTGAAAACATCTGCTTTGCAGAGGCACAGGCGTGTATTACTGTAATGGACACACCACCCTTAATTTGGATCCTAAGTAATCCTGTTTCCATAACAACTATGTCAGCACCTCCCACCCCAGAGTGGAGCCAGTAACCATGGAGACATAGACTTCAATTAGGAGCAAATTACAGAGCAGGGGTCAGGCAGAGGATAGATAGTAGACCTTTCAGTGGACACGTACCAATAAGTCTGGAGTGGGACAGCACCTAAAACCGATTCACTCGACAACCTCTAAGTGATGTTTAACTTTTACGAGCCAGCACTGAGAGACACTCGATTTAGTCATCGTTTGTACTGATGGCACATCTAACTGTTCTACATTCTGCAGTTTTATTAGTAATCCAAAATCTATTGCACCACATAGACTAGACACACTTCTTGGCTGAAGAAGGGAACAAGAGGGAGGACGAGATAGAGAGAGGGAGGAGAGAAGGTCAGGCAGGAGAGGCTGCATACAGCACTTACTCTGAGGACATGAAGGAGGACAATGGTCCAACCTCCTTCGCCTTCTGCAGAGCATGCTTCTGGTTGAACGCTGCCTCTGCTTCCTCTTCATCCTGATCAAAAGAAGAGAAGATGAAGAGGAAATGAACAGCTGTAACATCTGTAATTTTAAATAATGGAATAAAATCAGACAGCGAAAAAGAAAGAGGGGAGATTATTAAAACTACTCAGCATTAATAAAGAGAGCTGGATTAAATTAAGCTTTTTTGTTATTCATGTTTTATTACCTTTGTTAGCTCTTGTGCATTGGCAAGGTTATCCACAGCAATGGCCAAGAAGACATTAAGCAAAGTGTCTGGTTACACCTGTGTTAAGGACTAACAGATTAACGATGCACCACAGTACTGCAGACTGAAATCATAAAAACCACGTTGCACCTGTGCAACAGCACTGTGACAGCGACATTGTGTCCCTGTTCAAAAATGTTCAAGGTCTGACAACAATGACCATCAATGAGGGATGACTGTTGGCGCCAGATGGGTTGATTGGATGATTTTTACAATTTGCTGATCTACTGAGATTTTCCTCCACAAACATGTCTAAGGGTTTACAGAGAATGGTCCAAAAAAAAAAAAAACCCCTGAAAATATGCAGCGAGCGGCAGTTGTCTGGGAAAAAATGCCTTCTTACAGTAATACCAGTGGTCAGAGGACAATGGCCAGATTGCTTTGTGCAGTTACTCAAATAAGCACTTGCTCCAACCAAGGTAAGTGCATCTGTGAACACACGGCATTGAACACTGAAAAAGATGGGCTACAACAGCAAAGACCACGCCAGATGCCACTTCTGTCAGTTAAAAGCAGGAAATTGAGGCAACAATTTTGCATGGGCTCCCAAAACTGGACAACAGAAAATTGGAAAAACATTTCCTAGTTTGATGAGTCTTGATTTCTGTTGAGACATTTGGATGGTGGGGACAAAACACAAACAACACTAAAGCATGGATGGATCCTTCCTTCTGTTAGTGGCTCAGGAAGGTGATGCAATGTTATGGTGGATATTTTCTTTATTAGTACCAACTGAGCATCATTTAACACCTACCTTAGTATTGCTGCTAACCACCTCTTTACACAGTGTACCCATCTACTGGAGGCTGATTCCAGTAGGTTAATGCACCAAGTCACAAAGCTCAAATCATCTCAAACTGGTTTCTTGAACATTAAAATGAGCCCATATGACCTCCACAGTACTAAGATCTCGATCCTTTTGGGGTATGGTGGGACAGTTTTGCATTATGGATGTGCTACCAATAAATCTGCAACAACTGTGTGGCGCTATCATGTCAATAAGGGGCAAAATCTCCTGAGGAATGTTTCTATCACCTTGTTGAATCTATGTCACAAATAAGACAAATACGTTTCGAAGGCAAAAGGGCCAACCCAGCACTCGAAAGGAGTACCTAATGAAAGATCCAGTGAGTGTAGGTTTGGTTGAGACCGAATGATGTATATAGTTCTTTATGTATATAATAGTTCTTTACTTTTAACCACTTTCTAGTTAGCTGTAGGTAGTTTTTGTCCATTTGGTAAAAGAGAAATTTCCAAAAATGTAAAAAGCTTCCTCCTCCTATAGACAAAGGACAACTAGAAGGAGTTCATGAAGGACATCGAGCAGACGGTCAATATTATTGATCTGTCTGCTTCACATGTCTGTTTGTATACAGTGTCTTCCACTGTCTTAATTAGAATTCAAGAATCTAACACAAATCGATATGTTAAGCTTTACAAATGAGATCAAACGGGAGAGTGAACAATGGAAAAAATTGCTACAATTTCAGGTGCAATTAAGAAACATTAGAATAAACCTACGTTACATAATAACAGCAGGCTGTCTGTTATTTTTAGCATGAAGGATACAGTTTCCAAAAAGGGTGAGAACTATAAAGTAGACAGAAGACCACATGCCAGACTTTACTCCACCTTGGGAGCGAATACCGTTGTACATCACCTCGTTCCAGTCCTCTCCGGTAAGGATCTGTGAAAACACACCCACAGCACACAACCATGCAGAGCTTTGCTGATGAATCACCTCTAGGTCCACATTTATCAAAAATGTATACTTAAAAGCAATTTTCCTATATATTTTGATTAATAGTAATAAAGAAATGTGTAAAAGCTGTGTTGAAAGTAGACAGCACAGAAACTGTGAGGTTCATTTG
The DNA here is from genome assembly GCF_036321145.2 of Pelmatolapia mariae. Taxonomy (NCBI): domain Eukaryota; kingdom Metazoa; phylum Chordata; class Actinopteri; order Cichliformes; family Cichlidae; genus Pelmatolapia; species Pelmatolapia mariae. The sequence continues at coordinate 49,635,746 of NC_086246.1, forward strand.
CAGACCTGAAAGACGGTCATGATAGCTGCAGGGAAAGTGTCAAAGTTTGTTGGAGTGTAGTCTTCAAAGATGAACCTGTAAAAAACAAGTGACATTTATAATCAAGTACTCTGATACTGATACATTTATCCCCATGTCTGTCCAAATTTTAATTTGGACCTTTGGGATGTTACATTACTATTAGACCATTGTGTGAAACTGTGACAATCAGTGAATAATTCTTCCACTAAACCTTCCCTCACCTCGCCCCTCCCCGAGGTTGGTCTGCTGGAGGTTTCGTCCTGTTAAAAGGGAGTTCTTCCCTCCTGCTGTCGCCAAGTGCTTGCTCACAGGGGGTTGTCTCCCTATTGGGGTTTTCTCAGAATTATTGTTTACCTTACAATATAAAACCCCTCTGGGTGGCTGGTATTATGATTTGGTGCAAAAACAAAACAAAACAAAAAAACGGAATTAAACTGTCCTTAATTTTGACAGGATGTTTGAGCCAAATTTAAAGAAATTTCCACCAGGCACTCCTAAGACATTGCAATCACAATTATAGTGAAGTCAGATGAATAACTCGAAAAAATGAATGAATCAAGCCATAACGGCTGCCTGTGCAGAGGCATAAAAATCAGTCTACAAATGACAATCCAACGTATGACAGTCTGGCTAACAGACTTTTATGTTTTTGTCTTCTCAGTTTTGAATTCTAGAGGCCAGTTCATCACAAGGACATGCTTGTCTACCTCAGCCAGCTTTTATTGAGGAAAAAGCTTGTGGGAAAGGGCCTTTGACTCAGGGGGAAACCAGAAACAATAGCTGTGTGTGTGTGTGTGTGTGTGTGTGTGTGTGTGTGTGTGTGTGTGTGTGTGTGTGTGTGTGTGTGTGTGTGTGTGTGTGTGTGTCAAATGTAGAGTCTTAAATCTCTACTGAGCTCACACAGTGTCCTGGTATAATAAAAACAACCGCGAATAGGAGCATCTATTGCATTTATTATCTTCTCAGTTCAGTAAATAAGAATCTACTACACCATGAAGTCTGCTTCATCCTTATTATTATGTTTGTGAACGTGAATTTACAGAGAGGGAAACTTGAATTGAATTACAGAACTACAAAATGTGAATTTTACTTAAAGAGGTTCTATTATTCTCATTTTCAACTCCATATCTTTGTTCTTGAGCTCTGGCACAGCTGCTTTGCATGATTCACTGCTCATAAATGATCCTTGTTATCTTCTGATGGGACATGACGCAGCCGGTCTGCTGATCCACAGCCTGAAGCAAGCTATTCTAGTTCCTCTCCCTTAAGCCATCTTTCTTCTCATTGGCCGCCCCTCACAAATAAGCTTTCAACAGCAGATGATTGAAATGGCTATGACGTCAGAAAGCTCCATGATTGGTAAAAAACAACAGTCCGAAACAGACTGTTTACAGCAGTCTGAAGGCTTATCTTTGGTCTCAGAGGGATTACTGTAAAATAAGCTTGATTTTAGAAACTCCTGCCATTTTTAATATAAGCTTCTATCCTTTAAAAGTATATAAATGACAGATCACGAGAAGAAGTTTAATAGGTCTACTTTAAACAAATCTAGGAATCTATGTGGAGTCTTACCTTCCACCGAAGAGCTGCATGCCAAGGAGGGCAAAGACAACAATGAAGAGAAAGAGAAGGAATATGAGGGAGATGATGGACTTCATGGAGTTCATCAGAGAGACGACCAGGTTCCTCAGAGACGCCCAGTACCTTGAAAGCAATCAAACACCACATCAGTGTAAAGAAGATAAAAATGCACAGGTTTTGGATTCAGGTTTGTGCGGTCTATCACCCCATTAACAAGAACTTAAAGGGAAACATTTAAATCTAAAGAATATGTTTACAGCTGTTGTTGGAGAATGAAAAATAATGTGAAATAAATTATGAGCATATGAGAACAAAGCCTCTGTTTCTCCAGAGGAAGCTGCAAAACAACATTTCATAAATAAAGTGTCGTCTCTTTTGTTAGTGTTGTTTGGGTTTGAAAAATACCAGTTTGAATGAAAAAAGAAAAAGCATCACACAGTTAGAGCGAAGCGAGTTTAAGAGGCTCCTCATCCATGTTAGAGGCTCAAAATGCAAAACAAACTGAAATAAAACTTGCTTGAGAGGGGTTGAGTTTATATAGGGTAAGATTGACTAGGAAAGCGCACAGAGATGCATCGTGGGTAATACAGGTGTCACATTTTAACAAAGATGATGATGGAGTGGAGTAAAGAAACTAAACTCGGATTATAAACTGTCTACTGTTAGCTCAGTGTTATTATAGAAACTATGACATCACACTATCAAACATAAAGGTACCAGGTGGTTTGCTCTGTAGTTTAACATACAAAGGGACCCACATGTTACTAATACTGTTAGCCTTTGGTCAACAGGGAAATGTAAATAATATAAAATCTCAACAGATGGCGAAGAGTGAGAAAACCTGCAGGACTAACTTGGTGATCTTGAAGATCCTCAGCAGACGCAGTGCACGCAGGACGCTGATGCCAAAGGAAGTGCCAGGCCTGAAGAAACCCCACAGCACTTCAAAGATGCTGCCAACAATGACCTAAAGAGACATGCAGGCAAGTTACAGCGAGTTTACAAAGAAACGCATATTGATCAAAAAAGGACAAGTGGACAGATGTTACGGTCATGAAGAGGAGAAAAGGAGAGGCAAACACGGTGCAGAGACAGACGTGAAGAGAGGACTGATGCGGCACAATTTAAAAACGCAAGCATCTGAATTTTCTTAGACACAAATAGGAAGAGAGGGAGGCGGAGTACTGACGCTGCAGTCAAAGCAGTTGAAGGAGGAGTGGAAATAAAGACGTGGGCCCAAGCTGTACATCTTAAGGAGCATCTCAGTCAGGAACAGAGCGAGGAACAGAAACTCTGCATAGTCTGGAAACATAAATAACAAAGTTATGTCAATCAGTGCTCTCCACCACCGAATGCAATGACTGAGAAGCTGTAATAATGCCTAGGTTGAATGATTAGGTTGTATTTAACTTACACTAATGGCTTCTTTTTCTTGTAAATAAAACAAAGAATCGTCGTTTCATGTTTTCTATAACTGTCACTCAAGTGGTGGCTGTGAGTGGAAGTTTGTAGTGAAGAGCTGTCATTTTTATTAGCTAGTCTGTTATTTTCCTCTTTTTTCTTAGCTGTAGATTTGTACATTTTCATTATTTGGAGCAAAGTCAACCTTTGCTTTTAAAACTGGACAGTGAAAGATTTCAAGCCGGACAAATGACTGACTTCCAGAGCATGTCTCATTTTGCAAAATGCTACCACAATGAGTTGTGACTCACAGAGAAAGTTGGAGAGCCATACGGGTTGGTTATGGTGAACAATGGCTACACACAGTGTGTTGAGAGCCACAAGGCCGAGCACAGTCCAGTAGAAAGTCTGTGTCTTCACCATGCGGCGGATGGAGATGCGCAGGAGACGTTCCTTACGGCGGAAATATGCTGTCGGACCTCGCTTAGTGCTCCGGATACTCGTTCTGGTCATGGGGATGCCTTGGGGGGGGGACAGGGAGACAAACTGTGGTCGAATAGATCTAGTGTAGCATGTTCCCACTCTGAGTCTTAGAAAAATCTGTATTTAAAACTGCAGCAGGGCTCAGCGTGCACCTGCTGGTGTTTGACTTTCTGTGCCCATATGTCTGAGCCTTTGCGCACTCCCACTCACCCACAGAGGAGATGTCACCATATTGTTCCTCCCCTGGTTGCCCTTGACGCACCACATCCATGCCTCTCCTCTTGATGGTGGTGGCTCGCTTCAACACTGCAGACAGAGCAGAAATGTAAAAAAGTCCCAGAACAACCTGTTCAAGCTGCACGTGTCAAATTTGAGAAATGACACTGTGAGGGCAGCGACACAAGGCTGATTTTGGGTGAATGTGGCCAGAAAACAGAATTAACTATTTGCTATTGTATTGAATATTTAGAGTAGAGGAATTCTTAACCACACCCCTAAACTGCCTTGTGCATAACCACCCTCATATTTAAAAAAACAACGTCCATAGTTGGACCAAGGCATTATGCAAGTATGCAATGAAAAGAATGAAAATAAATGATGAGAAGAAATCAAAGTGAGAGTAAAATGCATGTCAAGCTACAGTCTGTGAAGTTTCAGCTAAAAGGGCAAATTCAGCTCAATAACGCTGCAGCTAAATGAGACAAAAATGATCATTTAATGTTGGTGCAATGATCCAAAAAGCTGAATGCAAATCTTCGGATGCTTCTTCATCATGGCAAACCATGCTCCGAGGCTGTTTAACAGTCCATGCATTCCTCTTTTTTGAGCCGTTACCGAGTGCTCCCGTACAGCACAAGCACACACACACACGCCGTGCAGCGCACACATGCTGGAAGTGGACGTGATGAGCCTGTTTTGACCTTTTTCACTGACGGATGTGTTTATGATTACCTTTTCATCTTATCCTACCCCTTCCCACACCTTTCCTCTGTGTTGTGATTTCTGAATCTACTTGCAGGCAATATTTGCTTGGGGACTTTTTAATAAACCACTGATCAAACATGCACGCACACACGCAGGCGCACACACGCAGCCTTTTCGCACACAGCAGTGTTTTCTAATGGCAGACCAGACTCTGGCAGACAGAGTCCTGCCAAAACACACACGCTCAGTCACACATGCATATAAGCACATCCATACGGCTGCATTTTGAGACTGGTGGTTGCTAAGGCAACTGCTGTGCACCACCTTTCTTTTTAATCAAAGCTATAAGAGCATCTACATTTATTGTTATCACAGCAGCTGCAGCCACTGTGTGTTTCTGCTACAGGTTTGTGTTGCACAATTAAACGTAACCACTGTGTCTTTGTAGAAGAACATCCTTGAAGGATTTTCTTTCCTTTCTCTAAGAGTTTGTTTCTCTGCTTATTAGTGGCCGCACATGTGTGTGTTTGTGTTTGTGCTTGTGTGTGGTAAAATGGGGTAAGAAGTGGGTTACGCAAAGTGCAGAAGAGAGAAGGGTTCTCACCATAGACACCACCTGTACTCCACTCTGGGAGCCTCCTGAGAGCTGCCAATCAATCAACATTTAATAAAAAGCCCTGCTAGAGCAGCGAGTAAAGGTCACAGTAGTGTTGAGAGGGTCAGAGTCAGAGCAGCACTAAGCTATCCGTTGGGCACTGTATCTAATGACAAGTTTCACACTATCAGTGCTCTCTGTGTGGCAATTGTTGAGACAGATGGTATCGTATGAGTAATTTCTACAAATGCACGACATCAGCAAAACATCCTGAACTTCTACACTGTGCTGCGTATTTAGAAGTAGATATAAAGATGGGTTCCCACCTATTTAATGTGAGCCTAAGGCTAAAGTCAGCTCGGTACATTTTCATAATGACATAATGGTATAAAAAGATGTTTTATGGTACATCCTGATCCCCTGATATTCTTCAGGATCTAATAATACATCACAGCATCATTTAAGGCTTTGACAAGAAAGCTCAGCCAACCTTTTCCTCATTTTACTTTGTGCATGCAAACTTACCTATTGATCTTAACAAAGCATTATGTTTACCATGAGCACTAACTTAATTTATTAATATTATTATTTTTACAGGTATTTGGTAACCAGCTATTAACTACAGAAATGTGCATTTTCAGATGCTGATGGTCCTCAAGTCAGGTGATCATCAAAACTGGTGAGCTACATTTGAGCATAGACTGCATGTATATAAAAGGCGGACACACACTGATTCTTGAAGTCCTGTTTTGAAACCTCAAAATGAGCGTTTTAGCTGCGGCCATCTTTGTCTCTTTAAATCAGACGTGACAAGCAAATGGAGCGCTGCACGCTAATACAGCAGTGCCTCGTCAGTCAAAAGGTAGCCACCATATTGTTTTCACTAAGTTTTTAAACTTGCAGTTGAGTCCATATATAACAGGAGGTCATACAGCAAGAATGTAGATTCTATCTTAAGGATAAAGGATTTACGGCACTGCGTTTGTGTTCGTATTTGCCTAAGTTCAACTTTGTCGACTACTGATTGCTGTCACCAGCCTGGAGTGTCACAAACAACCAGTCTGTGAGCTGCTGCTGCCTGTGCTGGCGTTGGTTCTTCAGCCAGCTGCAGCGTGGAGCAAAATTACAACATACGAAAAGCTTAAGTAAAATGAGTGTAACAAACAATCACCACAGCAGCCACCGTTTGTGCTTTTTGTGCAGTTTTCTAATCCCTGATGTTGTCAGCCAGTCAGCATCGTCCTTGGTGAGCTGCATGCTGTTTTCTTTCTTTCTTTTGTTTTTTGAGGACTGCACACAAACAACTCTGTGTAGGTAAATACCGACACAAACGCACACAAACGCAGTATTGTAAATCCTGCATCATACAATCGGACTACTTTTTGCAATCAGATGAGTTTAAAAAGAATGCACGGTTTTCAGATCAAGAGGCCATGTCCATCTCTTATATTTATGCTTTTGAGATATTTCTGAGTAAATGCTAACTCAGCATAGTAACAGTTAAGAAGCATGTCATTGTTTTATTCATAAACTGAAACATATACAAACTGAAACTTTGACTGGATGCTGGCAATAAAAAATCAGAGGATTACTAAAGTTATTAGGAGTTCTTCCACAAGCAAGAATAAAGTCATTATCACATTTCAATGAACAGTCTGGATCAGCTTGAGCCACAATAGAAGCCAAAAATGAACAACCACAATGAAAAGAAATCCTAACACTGGAAAGACTTCTTATTCCTATGTCTGAATCTTAAACAGTGTGTGCCAATCTAAAGCCGATCCGCAGTGCAAAAAATAATAGCATACATTTTTTAAAGCATATCTGCCAGCATGAACTAAGGTAGCATGTACTGCAATAGCAGGAAAAACAAAGATCCCTGTTGACTTACCATCAAGGGCAGAAGGTCCTGGATTTTTATTCTCCTCTGCAAGCATAACTTCCTCTATGAAAAAAAGAGTATGGTCAGAACTGAGCAGCTGATGGTTCACATAAAGGAGCTCTACCGCCATCTGTTGTGATATATTTACAGCGTTTTTGTTGCAAAACGTAACGCTTATATGTTGCATCTAATACCTCCCATGGTTCACAACTGACAGGATTATAGAAGATGAAAGAAATTATTATTTTTATTTCTCATTGAGGAAAAGTTCATCTGTGACTGGGACTAAAGCCACCTGCTCTGTCGATCCAGGCCCGATAGCCGTTGAGCTCTCTCTCAATCTGCTGTTGGCGTCTCAGCTTCATGAAGGCCCTGCGATTTTCAACTCTCTCTCTCTCCTTGGCAAATTCTCTGCAGAAGCAAACAGAAGAGGCGTACTTTTAAAGGCCACAGGGATACAGTATTCCTCTCGAAGAAAAAGCTATTGTTGTCTTGAACTTAATCTCTTCTCTCTCCCTGTGGAGATAATGACAATGGATCCTGAACTGACCTTTCTGTAAAACTAATTAACTTGCATAGACACCGTCTAGTGAAATGGTTTGATTTGGCAGCAGATAGTTTGTCAGTAATTCTATTTATCGGTGAACAAAGCAAGTCTAACTCGTGTGATCTTAAACCAACAAACAAACCAAGCTGACTGTATGGCTGCAGCCCATCTCAGGGAACGACGAGGCCAACACAGATGTAGAATACCAGAGCCCTAAACCTGTGTCTGTTAGCAAACTACACAGTAACTCTAAACAAATGTCGTGTGTAGACTGACTAAACGCTTACTTGAACCAGGAAGATGTCATTTTAATTTCATTTTCTATTCTAAATCTTTAATTTGGCTGTTTGCTGATGACACCCCTTTCTTCTAGCTCACAACTATTTGATAGAGGATGAGAAATGAAAAAGCCAGTGAATTAAAAAAAAAAGAAAAGAAAAGAAAAATCCCCTTAAATTTACATCAGTGTTGGAACAGGCTGAACCTACGACAGATTAAAAATGTCAGTGGACCTACCCAGAGAGGACTCCCAACACCAGGTTCAGGACAAAAAAGGAGCCGATGATGATTAGAGGGATGAAGTAAAGCCAGTTCCATCTGGGGCCCAAGGCATCGTCGGTCTGAAATATATATATATAAAAATCTTAGCTAGTTCAAGACAGCTTGGAGCATGACCCATGCTGCCACAGGGAAAGACAGCAGAAAGACACAGGTGTAAGGTTCAGGTCTGCAGGCAAGGAACCGATACAGATATTGTGTCCATAGATCTGTGGGGAAGAGGTTATTCTCTTGGACATCATTAGATAACATGTTGTTTCTTTATTTTATAGCACCAGGACCTAAGCATGACAACATAACGCAACATAATGCTGTTTATTCAAGTGGCTTTAGTTTTTGTGTACACACCGCAGGTGCATATTTCTCTTAAACCCCAGTACGTCTTCACTGTCCGCAGATCATTTTCAGCAGCACAGTAGTGCTGATGTCATCCTTTTCTGTCCTCTGTCGGTCCTCACTCATCGGTAAAGCTCATTCACCATCACTTTAGACGACATAATGCAATCAGTCTGGCAAATCGTATGCCTCCATCCATCTCAATAAAAACTGAAAGAGCAGGCAGCTGACCGCAAATTGCACCCTGGCACAGCAGCGTGCATTTTGCTTTACTGAGATAAAAGCAGAAGCATACAAGCAAAAATGAACAATTAAAGCCTGTGCATGTCATGCATCCTTTTTTTTAGTGTTCTTCATATTGAAGAAAAACAGTAAAACCTCCACAAACTGTCCTGCTCGCCATTATTTTTATTCAATTACTAACTGAATAAAAATAATGTTAAGCGGGACACATAACAGAGGTTAGAGTCGTTATTTCTAGATTAAACTTTTGAGACAACTCACAACACTCACAGGAGATCTCAGAGGTCTTAAAATGGCAGGATGAGAACTAAAGAAAACCAACGTAGCTCTTTGCAATCATCACCTACTAACATATTCCCCCATATTCTCCATCCGCAGCTAAACTACGTCAGAGGTCGCAAACATCCACTTAGCAGTCATTAACATCCTGCAGCTAAAGCTGCTTTCTGTTCATTGAGGTTAATGGAGTCTGAATTGTAACAAACTACTGCTATGCTTTAATAATTTGCAGCAATCCAGCAAAATACTATGAATGGCAGAGCTGTGCATGTTAGCTATCTTACATTGTAGAGTACAGTGGTCCATCCTTCCATGGTGATACACTGGAAGACGGTGAGTACAGCAAACAGGATGTTGTCAAACTGCGTGATGCCATCATTGGGCCCGATCCAGGTATCGTTGCAGGTGTATTTGGCGGGACACTTACGCACGCCACACGGAAACTCGACCTCAGATGAGTCCATAGTCTCATTTTCTGAAGAGAGAGATGAAAAGTGAGAAAAACAGACCCACAGTAAGACAAGTGAAAGTGAAAAACCTGATCTGGTCCACTTTAGGATTTAGCATGAAACGCTTAAACCAATCAATGTCCACTTTCTAGTAATCTGACCATCTATCGACACAAAATACTCGAGTATGTCTGTGTTATCAAACTGTCCATTCAGCTCGTGTGTGACAGGAGCTGCTCGGAGGTTAATGATATCTATGAATGTACAATGAGCCATTGTGCCAGCCTGCATTGTTGGGTTTAATTATACAGAAGAGGGTTTGGTTTGATCACATCTCCAGGTGCAGCCTAGTATGGTGTGTGTCTGTGCCCATGTGTGTATGCATTTGTGATTATGAGTACAGAGCTACTACCTAAAGAAGTGCATAAACATGCATGAGACTGCTGTACACAAACATAACTTATCCATGAGACAATGTTGCCTCTTTGACATTCAAAGATATATAAATAAAATATCTTAATACTTTCAGAAATGAGGTAAAAAAAAACAACCCTGTGTATGCGCATAAATATCCCTATGTTCATGTGTGTACAACTGAGTAACAGACCTATTAGTTACTTGGATAGAAAATGCAATGGCTTCTTAAAGATAATAGCCAATCAGCAAACAGTGAAAGAGATAAGTCACTGGACCATAAGTAACTAACATATGTGAAACAAAGATGAACTCTGAGCATCTGTACCCAGGATCCCAGGCTTCGGTTTGCAGCTGTAGTGGAGTTTGCCGCTGTAAAACTCTAAACCGATGATGGCGAACATGAGGATCGCAAAAAAGAGTAGCAGACCAATCTGTAGCAGAGGGACCATGGCCTTCATTATAGACTTCAAGACTATCTGCAGACCTGGAGGGAGAGCACACACACACACACACACACACACACACACACACACACACACACACACACACACACACACACACACACACACACACACACACACACACACACACACACCAATTTAAATGCATCAGCTGAAGCTTCTCATAAAATCCTTTTGGACTTCTTTCTAGTGAGAAATCGCTACAAAGTGCAAAGTGTTGCAAATCTGTTGAGATAAACGAGGACATTATGTTTGAAAGAAGGAGGTTATGCTTCTGCTATTGTTTGTGTGTGTGTGCGTGTAGTTCTTTGTATTTGTAAACATAATAAAACTAATAAAACTTTGTACGGGTGTTGCGTGGGGTGATGTTAATAATAATTCAAATTTTAGCTGACATCTACTAATTAAGGTCAACTAAATGATTTATTGGTGGAAAATAAAGAGAAGTTAAACTATGATTTTTACAAGTGTGGTGTGTGTTGTCAACATGTAGAAAGTATTGTATAGAGATTTAAACTATTATGTCACATTTGACCTTTGAACTCTTCTGCATGGTCAATAGATTGATCTTAAAGTCAAAGTGATGATAATGCTAACATAGAGCGATTTAAAATGGATACAGGGACAGGGATAATGTGGTGATTTTAAGTATCATGTTACTTTTGACCTTTGACCTCTTCTTTAAGGTCAAAATTTCCAGAAAATGTCTTTTAATTTTTAAACTTTCCCTAAAGTGCTGCTGCCTTTGTTTTATTGGCTATATTAGGAAATGATACTTGTATGTGGAGATTCTAAATATCACATTTGACCTTTGACCTCACCTTTGACATTTTACATCTGCCTTTCTTTCAAATTGATCCGAAAATGTGTCATAACTTTAAAGAAAGTTCTGTGACGAGAACGAATGAGCTGCCTAGTTAGCTAGAAATATATTGTAGTTTAATATTATAAAATAAGCTCAAGTCATTCACGTCCAGTTATAGCTGTTATCTATTACCTACTCCTACATAATGCTTACATACAAAACACGACACTGTACTATTCCCCTAAAAGTAAGCGAGCTGCCTTGGTGGAGGTTTGTGCTCTCTGAGTGCTTCTTGTTTGACTGATACAATGTTATTGATTAGTTTTCCAGAAGGCTCTGAGGCAATACCTTAAATAAAAACAACAGCTGTCCTTATGCTGATACCAAATATCAGTATTTGCCAATAACGGGGTTGCTTTTATTTTGCCACTTGCTTAAGCTTACCCATTAATCCTCTTTATCACAAGCAGCCTGCGCATACATAGATCCAGATGAAAAGGACAACAACGGCATATTGATTTAGTATACGTGAGACTCACTGGGGATGCCCGAGACCAGCTTGAGAGGTCGAAGTACTCGCACAGCTCTCAACGTCCTCAAGTCCACAGAGATGTTCATATGTGCCCCTGCTGCAGCCAGGATCCTTAACGAGCAAACGCGTGTGCATGTGTAAACCCACACAAACAGAAGACAAAGAGAAAGAACAGGACTGTCACTGTTTCGCAGATGCACATTAATACCACAATTTCATGCTCTGTAGGCTGCGCGGAGCCGTGTCAAAAATAAAAACACGAGGCCAGCGCGCACAGTGTCGGAGGACGGCTGCAGCGCTTAGATAGCGACTGTGATGACGAGAGGGTCTCCGGCAGGCGAAGAACACAGAGGAGAAACAACAACAATGATTATTTGGGGGACTTTTGGCTCTTTCCGTCTGTGTGGGAGGACGGCCGTGACAACTGCTATTTAGGGGGAGAACAAAGAAAGCAGCTCCATCAGGAGAAGGCAGGACACCCTCAGGCTGAAGGGACGCGAAGCTCGCGGACAAACACACATGTGGACACGCACACGTTACAAACACGCCAGCCTTTTATGCTCTACACAAAGCCCTTCACAGGTCTCATTTTCACTTTGTTTGTCTTGTTTTCTCTCTAAAAAAACACCTCTGTGGCCTTCAGTCCTCAAAATGACAAGAAAGAAAAAAATCGTGTCTGGTGATCTCACCCCTGGTCTCTCATTAGTCTGCCCTCCTGCTTCCCCTTTCTCTCTATCCTCATATCTTGCCCTTCATCCCTAAACCTCTCTCGTCCCCTCTCCCCCCCTGCTCTCCCCCTCTACCTGCCATTCAACCACCTTCCCAATTATACTCCACCTCTGATTCATTCTGTTTTTACGTTGTCCACCGACCTGAGCACTTATTTATTCCACTTTCACCTTGATGCCTGCAGAGTGGGAGGCAGAGAAGGATGAAGAAGTGAGGTATAAACAAAAGAAAAGCAGTGCAGGGGGATTAGAAGATAGGTTTGCTAAGGGAAGAGTGATACAGCATTTTATTTCAGGACCGTACTTATGATCAAAAAGTAAAGACATAGACGAGCTAAGCAAACTGAAAGGTGGATTATCACAGATGATTTATGGTATCATCTTTATGTGCAGTAATTTGCTCAACAGTAATTGCATACTTGATTATCACACAGCTAGAAACGCAGCATCACAGACCCAATTACATTTCTGTGATAGAGTGGTGAGAATTAGTTCGGTCTGTACTGTTAGAAGACAAGGAGTGTCATTTGATTTAATTATGAAAAGAAAGAAAAAAGATAAAGAGATGGGGGACGAGGAGACGAGAGAAGGATTAAAATAGCTCCCCGTCATCCACGCAGATATAGAAATAGAACTGCATTCACACCTGAAGCCACTCCCTCCTCATCCCAGTCTCAACAGTTCACTAACGCGCTGATTATTCCTGTTTTCTCTCGTCTCCTTCCCTCCTTTTAATCCAATCACTTGCTCCGCTCCCTCCTGACACCGCCGTCATTTCATCCTCGACCTCCCTCATCTTTCCATCTTTCTTCAGACCGTCAGTCCTGGCTGCTCTTTAACTGTTATGGCGATGAAGGCTCTAAAAATGGCTTTCTCACTCAGTCCGCTGATATTCAGCGGACGTCCCAGGCTCCGTTTTGCAGCAACAACCATTTGCAGAAGTTAGATTGTGTTTTGGGACCTTGGTGCAACCACAGTTAGAAAAGTCCAAAAACATTTTTGGGGTAAAAGTTTTTGCTTGTTTGTTAGGTTTTGACACAACATTTCTAAATAACATATTATAGCCATACTAAGCATACTGGTAGTTACTGCTAAAGCCTACTAATACAAAAATAAATGACTCATAATATGAAAATGGATTGAGGCCATTAGAGCTAAGACACAGATGTATAGAAGCTTGCTTCCTCTGCTACAAAAATTAAAAAAAAGCCATCTGTAAGTCAATATTTTGGGTAATAAATAGACATATCAGCACCAAATTAACCTATATGTTATTAGATTTATTAGGAAAAAAATATATACACATATATATCTAATGAAATGTTGCAGAATGCTTTCACTAACAATTCCCTCTGCCCCACAGCCTGCTATACTCATTACTGTTACAGACATATTGCACATTACAGTCGTCTGGCCATTGGCACCACCTACGTGATGGACATGAGGAAGGTGAAGGTTGGCCTCAGAAAGTGGCAGATTTAAATCAGCCAAGGGAAGCACAACACATGGCCGATTTGGCTGAAAGAAGGAGTTTGGCACCTCCCGGTAGACTTCCTTCTCGGTAATGCAGGAATATTCATTTTTAGTGGTATTAGTCACCATTTTATTCATGAACACCATGAAGTGGTCCAGAGTTAAAGGATGAAATAAAACAAACACAAATAAGTGTTGGTTATTCAGCAGTTTCTTTTAGTTTTTCAATAGATTTCTGAAAAGAAGATTCAAAATAAAATTAATTCGGGAGCCTTTCACAGGGCTAGCTACACCTACAACTGAAGGGGGTCCTATGGCAACAAGGGGGTTTGGGTTACCCTTGTAATAAATTTTTAGACAACCTAACTGATCTCGGGGACAGCTCAAAGCTCAAAGGTGACTGGTGTTTCTGAAAATTAATAAAGTCGCTTTTAGTCACTGGGATCTGTCAGACAGAAAAATGTGTCTGTTCACTCTGAACATGTCTGCGAGCGTTATATGAGACGCACTGTAGTGAGCTTAGCCGATGCCCTGGTCAGAGTTGTCAGCCATGATAAGTGAGTAACAATGACATACCCTGCAGAGGTGACAGCTCCCTGCTGCGTGACAAATCTGGCGTGACAGCTGTCGTGCCGTGATACTGATAACGTTGTGACTTATGCTCCGTGTCACTGTTGAGCTGTTAACGAATGTGATGTGAGCGCACCTGGATATTGTAACGACATTAATTACCGGTCTGCAGCTTTAGAGTCACAGGATCAGTTTTGTGTGTTAAAATAAGAATTCAAATTATATTCCAGCAAATCCTCTTTTATTTTTCTTAAATGATTGATTATGTGTTATGGAATCAATTTAAATGTGTACAACACACTGTGACAGGGCGTGGTCTGCGGTGCCGCTGCAGGGAAGGTGGATGCACCTGCACGGCATCCACAAGCACGCCTCTGTGCGGACTGATGTCATGTTGTTGTTGTTGGAGTGTTCGGCTGAGCTGGAAAGCTGCGACCGTGTGATTGTGTATGGCAACCGTGAGCATGTCATCAGGTCTGCCGTGGACTCTGTTACACACACAGTAATCCATATTGTATTTTGCCCATTGTAACGTGTCATTATTTGACACTGCAACACCTCTAACACTATTCAGAGAGCCATTCCTCACTTACAGCATTTGCCATTTCTCCAAAATGAACCCTTGCAACAGCAAGAGCATGAAAATCAAAGGTGTTACAAGGAACATTAATATGATTTTAATGATTCCCTTCCATTAAAACCCCACAGCGCATCCACGCAGGTGTTTTCACTTATGCTGACTGATGAAAGCTCTTTTAAGGACTGTGTGGGCGTCTACCAGTTGGGCTTGATGGACACGTGATAGGTACACTGTTATTATTTTATTAGTGCTTAACAGTTTTGTTACACTACATTTGTAACACTGTTATAGTAAAAACAAAAAAAAAGCAAAAAAATACAGGTGTAATTAGCATGTTAACTAAAAACACCTGTGTGGGTCTGCGGGGGCCTTAAGTGCCTCAAGCAAGCATGCACAATATGGCACCACAGAGACCGGTTACTCTGTCATTAGCACTGTTATTTACATCTGCATTTATCCTTCTAACTGAAAGTATCTGCCATTTAAAAGAAGAACGATGGGTCTATGGTTTTATTTGAAATCATTTACTCATAGCTGGCACATTTTTAGAATTTTTGTTTAGAAAGTTAACTATAAATATCGCTCTGCTCTGATAAAACGAGTGCTTGAAGAACACAAATTTAAACTATCTCTAAATCAGATTTTTAGATTAACTGATTAATTCGGGTAAACTACAGTTAATTTTGCATTATTTTCTATGCATTGCCAGGATTTGAGATTATCATCAGTTTTTACTTCAAGTCAGCCAAGATCAGTGACAGTTGCAGAGAATTTTATACCAGTCATAAAAATCCTAAACGAGGAGGATGAAGGATGGTGCCATATGAGGATTGGTCTCTGGGAGAAAAGACAAAGAAAATACAGTTAATTTCTTTTCATTATTTCTAGGCAATACCTCTCTTTTCCCCTAAAAATCCTTTATAATCAAAGTGTATTTTTCAGTGGTGGTTCTCTGTTACATGCCTCGCATGAAACAATTTGCTGAGAACACATGGGCTGAAGTAAGATATGCATTTGTAATCATTACAGAAAGAAAGAACAAAAACCCTTCAGAGCCAAGTGCCACAAACTAGCTATGCCCACAAAGGAAGATAGAGATAATCTGACAAAGACTCTAAAGAAGACCAGACTATTTATACACATGAAGGTAATCAGGGAATTGGCTCCAGGAAGGTAATGACGCACAGGTCTGAATAATAACCACAAAACTGCTGAGGAAGTGAAACTGGAAACAAGACACCAGAGACACATGCTGACCAGAGCAAAGCAGGAAAAAAGAAGAATAACTGGATAACTACTAACTAAGAATAACAGAAACACAGAAACACGATCTAACTGGACAGTGGGAATGTTTTATTTTTTTAATGTTTTATTTTGAAGGTTAGATCTTTGTGTGGCTTCCATGTTGGTACTTCTATTCCTGTTAGTGTTTGATGTAGTTTACGTGTTCCTTATGACCTTTTCCTCTTTGCACTTCTTGTTTGGCTTTTTGTGCACGTCTGACTCAGTGCAAGTGCAAACTGGATTTTCTGTTTGGGTTGAAATGTTGATTTATCATCATGGGTAATAAGGAGCAGCTGTAAATTACTCTTCATGCCAGTGTAGGATGCTCCGTGTCCACCATTCTCCCTATTTGGACAACACTAATAATAATAACAATAATAATAATAATAATAATAATGGATTGCATTTATATAGCGCTTTTTGAGACCCTCAAAGCGCTTTACAATGCCACTATTCATTCACTCTCACATTCACACACTGGTGGAGGCAAGCTACAGTTGCAGCCACAGCTGCCCTGGGGCAGACTGACAGAAGCGAGGCTACCATATCGCGCCATTGACCCCTCTGGCCAACACCAGTAGGCGGTAGGTGAAGTGTCTTGCCCAAGGACACAACGATCAAGACAGACAGATCGAACCGGCAACCTTCCGGTTACAGATGAGCTTCCCAACCCCCTGAACCACGGTCGCCCCACTACAAAGTGGCAACCTCTAAACAGTCCACTCCAGAGTGAGGAGTGACTGATTTTGGACACAGCCACATCCTAAAGTCAACTGAAGGACCTCTGTAATGTTGAGGGATACAGAATAGTCGTGATTGCCCTTACTTCCACGAAAGAGACCAATAGCGCGTACGGCACACAGTCATCAATGTTTCATGTGTACAAATTCCAGTAGATTGCATCAGGCGGAGAGACTCCAGCAGCACTACACAGGAAAACATAGCATGAGGTGAAGCTAAGAAAACTGGATACTAAACAATAAAAATTAATCAAAGGTTAAGATACTGAAGGTGTTTTGTTGCCATTTTGCTCTTTGTAGGGGTATTAATCATAACTCAAGAACAAATAGTTAATAAAGCACACTGGCTACTGGAAATGAGCAGATTTATTGCAACAGATGCTGTGATTTTATTTTATTGTCACAGTTAATTATTGAATTATTTCGTCACTGCTGGTTATGCAGTTGCTATTTTCTAGCGCTTCAAGCTGTATAATCACTTTATTCCAAATTATCTCTCCCTCTTTCGTCACCTGGAATGAACCTGGGAATTTATCAGAAGAGGCTTCAACTAAGTTCATGCAGTACAATACAGTACACACGTGTTACTACTTATGAAAGAGAATTCTTGCACCGACATAGAAAGTTTTGTCTCAGCAGGAAGACTAACACCATATTTTGTGCATTACACTAAATGTTGAAAGAATAGCTTAATTAAAACTAGCATCTTAAAGTAAGAGCCAACTGCCTTCCCAGCAAATATCCTCCCAGCTGATGTGTCCCTGAGCACGAGTCTTAATCTTTGTGAAAACTCTAATAATAGAGAAACAGTTCCTCAAAATCTTTCACTTACAGTACAACACAGTCCTACCTGTGGAAGGAAGGAAGGAACAGCTGAGCGTGATTTTTAAAAAAATACATCACAGGGTTCCTGTTTAAGGAGATGTAAGATTCTGCAGGACAATCAATTAAAACCGCTGCTCTAGAGACTCAGTGTGGTGGGTGGTGTGTGCAGAAGAAGGAATTGCATGAAAAAACTCTTACAGTGCTGCTCTGGTTGGTTTAGTTGATATAAGCCTCTGTGCCTCCCACAGTGTACTCACTCATTTTTAACTCCCCCCCCTCATTTGTCCTTTTTATTCTCTTTCCTCCTCACCGAAAAACAGAAGAAACCCCAAACGCATGCACATAAAAAACACAATTTGTTGTGCAATATCGGATGGACGGACCGAAGGGTGGGTGGGTGGATGAAAGGATGGAAGGAAGGTAGGTCAAATGTAACTATTCCTTAAATCAACAGCCTGAGATACTGGCCTGGGTTTATCAGCCTGCATATATTGGTTTATATGTCAGTTAGCTAAATGTTTGCTCTTTGGCCAGAATGAATAATAAATATGGGTAAATGATTCAGTAGCCATCTGTTAGAAGTCAGAGAAAGTGAGAGAGAGTGAATGAAGGAGAGATGTTAATTTAGCTCAGTGCAGACATGAGTCACCAACACTTTTTACATCACACACACTCACATACACCTGTTATAAATGACTATCTTTTAATTCACAAGGAGGTCATAAAGGGAAAGTTTTAAGTATCAGTAGATGCTGGTAAAATTGATTAAAATCACACCATCAATGAAAAGTATTGATGGTGTGATAGTACAAAAACTTCTTATGCAGCAAAAATACTTCTATGCTACTACAATATGTCTGTGAAGGTTCTCAGTCATCCAGGTCATCGTAGTCAAAGGAGTTTGCAAAGAAAAGCGTCTGGACTTCTTTAAGTTGCTTGAAGACGTTTCACCTCTCATCCGAGAAGCTTCTTCAGTTCTAAGGTCAAATGGTCGAGAGTCCCAGATTTAAACCCAGTGGGAGTATCCCCCCAAAGAGGGACAAAGGACCCCCTGGTGATCCTCTAATCACATGAGCCAAGGTGTGAAAGCGGGTGTGGGACCTAATCAGCCAGGGTTTCGGGTGAGCTCATTGTGAAACCTGGCCCCACCTTGTCATGTGAATTCCTGAGGTCAGATGGCCCAGGATGTGAGTGGGCATTAAGGCGAAGATATGTAGATGACACCTGGGTCAAAATCAAGACACAAGAAGTGGAATCCTTCACTGCGCACATTAACGCTGTGGATAAAAACATCAAGTTCACCAGGGAAGACAGAAAGGACAACTGTTTGCCTTTCCTGGACTGCGCCGTGCACATTGAAGAGAATGGCAACCTCCACATCGAAGTTTACCGGAAGCCCACACACACGGACCAGTACCTCCTCTTTGACTCCCATCACCCTCTGGAACACAAACTTGGAGTAATCAGGACCCTACACCACCGGGCAGAACATGTTCCCTCTAAGCCTGAGGGAAAAAAGAAGGAACACACACACGTAAAGGAAGCACTCAAAACATGTGGTTATCCTAACTGGGCGTTCATAAAGTCAGCAAAGATGCACAGAAAAGAAGATCAGACACCAGCGAGGGAGGATAAGAAAGACAGACGCAACAACGTTGTCATCCCCTATGTAGCCGGTGTATCAGAGAAACTCAGGAGAGTTTTCTCCAAGCACGACATCCCAGTGTACTTCAGACCCAGCAACACACTTAGACAGAAACTGGTTCACCCGAAAGACAAAACTCCAAAACACAGACTTAACAACGTGGTGTATGCTGTACAGTGCAGCGAGGAATGCCCAGACCTCTACATTGGAGAGACCAAACAGCCACTTCACAAGCGCATGGCACAACATAGAAGAGCCACCTCCACGGGACAAGACTCAGCAGTCCATCTGCATCTTAAGGATAAAGGTCACTCTTTGAGGATGCCAATGTTCACATTTTGGACAGAGAGGACAGATGGTTTGAAAGAGGAGTGAAAGAGGCCATCTATGTCCACTGTGAGCGACCATCTTTGAACAGAGGCGGTGGTTTACGACACCAACTGTCTGCCATCTATAATCCAGTTTTGAGTTCCCTCCCCAGACGCCTTAATGCCCACTCACATCCTGGGCCATCTGACCTCAGGAAATCACATGACAAGGTGGGGCCAGGTTTCACAATGAGCTCACCCGAAACCCTGGCTGATTAGGTCCCACACCCGCTTTCACACCTTGGCTCATGTGATTAGAGGATCACCAGGGGGTCCTTTGTCCCTCTTTGGGGGGATACTCCCACTGGGTTTAAATCTGGGACTCTCGGCCATTTGACCTTAGAACTGAAGAAGCTTCTCGGATGAGAGGTGAAACGTCTTCAAGCAACTTAAAGAAGTCCAGACGCTTTTCTTTGCAAACTCCTTTGACTTCTATGCTACTACACTTCTAGCAACTTTAAACCCTTGAACCCCATCAACAAGGTGCTGGAAACATTAATGTGGTTTTGGTCTATTCTGACATAATAACATCGCACAGTTCCTCAGATTTGTCGACTGCACATCCGTGATGCGACTGCCCCATTTCACACAGCCCAAATGTGTTCTCCTGGATTGAGATCTGGTGCTCGTGGAGGTCATTTGAGTTCAGCGAATAAAAAAACCTGTGAACTCGAGCCTCTGTTTTCTGTTCCTAACTGAGAGGAGTGGCACCCACTGGGGTCTTCTGCTGCTGTAGCCCATCTGTGTCAAGGTTTGACATGTTGTGCGTTCAGAGATGCTCTTCTGCATACTTTGGTTGTAACAGTTTGTTATTGGAGTTACTGTTGCTGTCAAAGGTGCTTTCCTAACAGCTTGAAACAAGTCTGGCCATTCTCCTCTGAGCATGCTCCTTTAACATCAACAGTACATTTTTATCCAGGGAGCTGCACATGTGTGTGCATCTCAGTAAATTATAATATAGGATGTTTTATAAATTATTAATTTTATAATGTATTTATTTTAATATTGTAATATGATAATTGGAATTACTGTATTATCATATTACAATTATATATAGTATAAAAAATATAGTCCCTATGTCAACAATAGCAAACTTACAATGACTTTTCAAGTGTTCCTTTTGAGATGGACACAAATATAAAGTAGTAAATACTGTGTTTGGGCTGAAGGTTGCGTTTTGTCTCAAAGCCAGTGCTACATACTGCTTCCTGGCAGTGACACAACTGTGACAGCAACATGGCTTAAGGAGCTCCATTGACACTGACGTCATTTTGACAGTGACAAACCAGAGTGCCCTCAAGAAACACCGAGCAGCATCTAAGGTCGAAGTTTATAGCTTTTTACAAACCACAGCGCCACTTATACAGTACACTGAAAGCAATCTTCTAATGCAAATTCACGGTCAATTGTTAGTCAGGTACTTTGACCCCCCCCAGCCAGACTCCAGCAGAGATCAAACGAGGGTTTTCTACAAGTGAAAATCTTCAGAGGTGAGTGTAGTGTCTGTATTCAGGCTCAGTTTAATCTCAGCAGTCTCTCTTGGCAACATAACTGTTGATTCTGACTCCTCTTAGAAGATGTGGTCAAAACAAGATTCACAGACACAGCATATGGTTGCTGTAATCTAAACAGTATGTATTTAGACTGTTACAAATCTTCTCTTCAGCCTCTTTTTTCCACTTTGAAATATGAAAGGAAATAACAAATCACTAACAGCATATATGTCAGAAGCTAACGGACCTCTAGTGTTCCTGTGAATATGCTGCTTAGGTGGGGAGGAAGCATAGAACCTAGAAACAAACTGGCACGCTCCAGTGTGTGTTTCATGTTGTAAAAGGAGTTATAATAAGCCCAAAACCACAAAACACCAAAGTTACTTTGGATTTAAGACAACAATTCCATGTTGAGTGGATAAATCCTCCATTTTCAATAATAACTTTTTTCTATATTCAGCCATTAAATTCAGCCATATTTGCTGGAATTATTCATAAAGGACCAAAGGTGTGATGTAAATCGCTATACAGCATCTCGCAAATCTAACTGGACACAGAAACCCAGCAAAGATGTGCCCAATAACAATGAACTTTTTTTAAATGTAACATCTTTATTGATGTATTAATACATTTATACTGTTCTGCTTTATGACTCATGCACTCAAAATATAAACTAGTGTCCAGATTTAGCTGGTGTATTGTAACGTTGGTAGCATGTGTGTTTCAGCCTCTCTCACTGTATGCTAAGTAAGGTCCTCGGCGCTGACACCGGCTGCACATGCATTTCTGTTTGCCTCTGAAAAATGCAATTTCATTCTGAACATCATCTGAGGAGACTTCAGTTGTGACTGTACTCTTTGTAGTTTGTCAATCACATCTTTTACCAGATCTCGTTCAGAGACAAATGTAAGACTGAAAAGGATTTACTGCAAGCAAAAATTAAATTCTTGTGAAAGGCTTGTCTGAGTAAAATTGAGGTTGTGAAGACAAATTGCCAGGTCACAACTGAGAAATGGCCCTGACCCTCCCTCAGTTTGTGTAACTTTAAGTTGCAAATTGAATTTCATTTGACTTCAGTTCCTTCAAAAAGAGGAACCCCTTTGATCTCACTGTAGCACCTCATCGTCTCTGATCAGATACTAGACTGGACTGCATAAAGACCCCTGACACGGTCTTTGTTTCGCAGCCCATTCATCGTCTTTGTAGTATCTAGAAGGATGAAGGAGGGAGAGAGAAGACAGGGGGCACACAGGGGCAGAGAGAGAACCTGTTAGCCTGTCACCTTCCTCGGCATCGTGATCATCATTCACTGCCTCGGGATGAGATCACAGGTAAAACACCACGTCTGCGCGAGGATTCAAATGTCACTAACTGCTCTCTCTTTCTTCATCTTAATCATGTTTCACTTTGTTTATTTTAAAACAAAGGCCAAATGAAATGTGAGAGAAGAGTGTTGCCATCACTCATGCACATAAACATACAAAGAAACAGGTGTATCTGCACTTATCTGTCCTTTTCTGACTAACTGTAGCAGCGGGACTGGAGCCAGTGACAGCCTGACCTGGGGCGGGGTTCTCAGTCACCACGGTAACAGCTCAGGGGGACATATCCACCCCTGCTATGTCTGAACTCATCAATCGATCAGACAACAGATGGAAAATAAGACTGGAGAGGACACGTCTGTGTGAATATGTGTGTGTGTGTGAGAGAGACAGTTTGATATAGTCACTTCTAACATGTGCATGAATGCCAAGCAGACATACGGTGTTGCTGGCTAAAAGACATGCAGTAGTGGCACATTTGGTTCATACGCATGAGTAACAGTAATACACACCAGACAGATTGTGCTCGCAGCCTTCAGTGAGTCAGGTACAGTGATGTATGTTCACAACTTATCTGTGATATTAATATCATTTAAAGAGCAAAGCTTAAGAAATGTATTAAAAACTGAAGAAAATTGAACTAAAGCCAAGAAACAAAAGCAAGTGAAAGAGGGCCGAGATGTGAGGTGAAGAAATACAGTGAAGAGATGGAGAGAAACAAATAGCATATCCCATGCTGGCTGATATTAAGGGTGTTGGCTTCACTGATGTAAATCAATTTGAAGCTCTCATGTTAGCTCTCCCTCCTGGTCGGCAGTAGTAACAGAGTAGGAAATAGAACAAAGTCTGATGCCTGCAGTATAAACTGCTCTCACAGCAAAAGGAACTGTCTGTCAGTTAAAGGTATAAATCTGTCATTTTCTCTTTTCTTCCAAGCTAATGTACAAAACGACGAGATAACATTGCAGCATAATTCAACAGATTTACAAAGTTCTTGTCCTGGTTTGGGTCTCTTGGTTTAGGCTTTCGGTTCATTGTTACTCTTCTAGCGCTTTAAGTTTTTATTATTTTGAGGTTTTTTGATTCCTATTTCAATTTAATTATCATCTTTGTAGATCTTGAATGTTAGTTCTTAGCATTTGATTTCTAGTTATGTTTTAGTATTTATGAAGTTTTGGACTCATGGTTTGATTAATTACTCTGGAAGTGAGTTTGGTTTCTTGTGGTATTGTTGATGCCCAATAAGAAGTTTATTTTATGCTTGGCTGGGGAAGAGGAACTCTAGTCAATGTAGACCAGTCAATATGAACCCAGGAGAGTGTCCAATACTCCTCCAGGGACTTGGAAATGATGATATGTTTTGTTGTCCATCAATTGTTTGGTGTAACTTAAGTTTCAAAATGTGTTTGTTTCATTTTGAGCCACCATTCGTTTTTCTCCGGCGTCTGACGTCACCTACAGCACTTCCGCTCTTACCCAGCTCCTCAAATTACTCTTAATAAGATGTCTCGCCTTTTGTTAATCAGTCTGCTTGTGTCCTGCATTTGAGTCCTAATTATACAAATTGTGACAGATATTTTTGACCACAGATAATTGGGCTTGCCAACAACTTAATTTTCCACATAATGTTGACGACAGCGGCTCTACAGACTACACTCATCAGACAATTTATTAGATACACCTTGCAAAATGTTGAACGTCCTTTTTTCCTTCAGAGCTGTTGAATCTGTTCCAAGAAGAATCGAGACAAAGTCCCTCAAATATTCCTCGGAAATTTTGGTCCTTATTGAAATGACAGCACACAGATACTGCAGTTTTCCACGATCCATGAAAGCTAATTTCCTGTTTCTCCACATCCTAAAGGTGCTCTACTGGATTGAGAGCTGGAGACTATGGAGACCATAGTCTCCGGGCGACCGTGGTTCAGGGGGTTGGGAAGCTCATCTGTAACCGGAAGGTTGCCGGTTCGATCCCCCAGCTCTCTCTGTCCTGGTCGTTGTGTCCTTGGGCAAGACACTTTACCCTACCGCCTACTGGTGATGGCCAGAGGGGCCGATGGCGCGATATGGCAGCCTCACTTCTGTCAGTCTGCCCCAGGGCAGCTGTGGCTACAACTGTGGTTTGCCTCCACCAGTGTGTGAATGTGAGAGTGAATGAATAGTGGAATTGTAAAGCGCTTTGGGGGTCTCGAAAAGTGCCATATAAATGCAATCCATTAGCATTTATAGTCAAGTATATTCAACCCATTTTCATATTCAAGAAACCAGTTGGAGATGATTTGAGCTTTGTTATCACGATGTCATAAGTCACTGGACACTGTGAACATCCACGGTCACCACTTCATGCATAATGGACCTTCCATGTGTATGGACATGTGCAGGTATATATGTATGTATATGCATACATATGTATATTTAGTGTGTACATCTCTATAAATAGGAATAGTAGTGGTACAATAGCTATATCAAGCTATATAGTTTATGTCTTCCATATTTCCAACTATATCCATAATTACATTCTGTGTATGCTACCATTGTATATAGTGTATTATCTTACTTTTTTTCATTGATTGTACTATTTGTATTTTTGTATTTCCTTCAGATGTCTGTACCTGAGCTGAGGTGACGCAAAAATTTCCCCGTTGTGGGATCAATAAAGTCTTATCTTATCTTATCTTATCTTACATGGAGCACAAAGCTAAAAGCAGCCATCAGAAGATGGATGCAATGCGGTCATAAAGAGAAGGACACGGATACTCATGTAGACTGTTGCATTTAAATAACGTTCAGCTGATCAACTGTAACGTCTGCATGCGTGTCCATTCTATGTTTTGGAGAAGCAGAGTGTGAAGTGGACACTGTGGACCGGCGTGTCTATTAGAGGTTTTGCTATGATACTGGATTGTCCAATCAGCCCAAAGCAGTCTGCCTATTCTTCTCTGACCTCTGGCATTTCACCCAGATAACTGCTACTCACTGGATATTTTCTCTTTTTCTTTTTTTTTCCCTTATTCTCTGTACATCCCAGAGATGATTGGTGGGAAAATGCCAGTTGAAGTACTTTGGTCAGCCTGTCTGGTACCAACAACCATGCCACATTTAAAGTCACTTAGACCACCATTCTCCCCCATTCTGATGCTCAGTTTGAACTTCAGTGGGTCTTCTTGATCCTGTCTACATCTCTGAATATCTTGAGTTGCTGCCAGATCATTGGCTCATTAGATAATCGCGTTAACAACCAGTTGTATAGGTGTACCCAACAAAGTGGCAAATGAGTCTATATAATGGTAAGTGAACGATAAACATTACGTTCACTTTTGTTACTTGTGATTGTTTCACTAGAATAAAATTACATTACAGGATTTATATGTAACTAAACCTGAATAATCAAAGTACGACTTGTGCTGTTCCTTTGACCGAGAGTTAGGAAGCAATATTTGACTGCCCTAAAAATATTTTATTAAGGAATTTAGAGTTTAAATATATTTTAGCATCTGCAGTGTAACATTTTAAATGATTTATCATTTACAGACAAGCATCACATTAACAAGATAACTAGCTGCCGTTTAGAAATTTTGCTTTGGCAGACAGATTTCTTAAAGTCTTGAAAACACAATATTTTAAAGTGTTTGCTACATCAGAGCCATATTACACCATTTATTTTCCCGAGTATCTTTTTCCTTCCTCTGTGCTTCAGATATTTTCCTATTACAGGCTTTCTAAACAGCCCTCTCCTCTCCTCTTTCTACTTGTTGGTGTTCTAAAATTACATTTCAGGTACTTAGCTTGCAGTATCTCTATAGACTGGCTGAGCTCTAGGGCACAGTTAATGGGGATCCAAATGAATAAAAAGAAGATGTGTTTTCTGAAGTAAAGAGGAAAAGACTGAAAAAAATCTTCATAACAAACTTGGCAGCAATGTCTGTCTATAAAAACATTATCCTATATATAAGAGCCACAGAGAAAAATGCTCATCTCCCAGGTTCCTCATCTTTACACTCATCAGCTCCCTCTGAGCTAACCACCCCCCCTCCTCACCCCCCTGAGGGTCTGGCACACAGTGATGAAACAAACCCGTGGTGGGCGTTGCCTCTGCCAACTTTTGCCACTCTAATGGAGGGCTTACCAGCCAACGAGTCGACCACGATACCAATTAGTATGTGCGATTATGCAAATAGTCTTTCTTCGTATTTCCTCCAGCTCTATCCATCTCGTCCTTCTTCACTTCCTTTTTCATCACTTATTTTCTTTCTCTCATGCTTCTCCTCCTCGCTTCTCTGCCTCACAGCTTGCTTTTTCAGCAGGAGTAACCGGCTGGTGAACCATGTGAGCGGGCCTGAGGAAAACCCTCTATTCCAATTTCCACCACAACAGCCCTCCTTTACATGATAACAGCTTTTGAGGAAACAGTAAGTGCCATCTGGTTTTTCATACCTCCCTCCCACTCGCTCTCTCTGTGTAATACAGGCCATCTTGAAACACCAAGGAAGCTTGCTGAGGTAATCACGGCCTCCAGCGTTGACACTTTTAGCAAATGCTTCCATAATTACACATGTTCACACAAAATGTTGAGTGAGTCAGGGGTACTCACCGAGGAAAGGTTTTGTAGTCTGAGCTAACACTCATGTGTTGTGTTTCCATGGGCAAAGTTTTAAATGAGGGCTCCCGCCTGTGTGATTGAAAGCGTAGTGGATTTACTGCAGGCTTGTTGTAATTGCACTATTTGTGCAGGTAGAACTCATAGTCTTGTAAGTCAAGTCCACTTGAAGTTGCCATTTATGAGCGTTTTGGTGACTGCAGGCTTCAACACACACAAACAGAATCTCTCAGAGTCCCACAAGGTAAATAAAAACCAATAATCCCCTCACATGATCATTTTTTCAAAAATGGAGGTCAAACTGTTTATTTCCAACTTTAGCATGTGAGTAAAACAAAATATGTAATCGTCTTTTCCCCACTTAATATCTTTGGGGCTCACAAAGAGCACACTCTTACTTCACTGTTCACTGACTGACTGCACTCTAAGGTCAACATTCACATACTCCTGAAACATTTAGCAGCATCTAATATTGCTTAATGTCTTCTTTGACGCACATTTTTTAAATATGTAATGCTGTATTTGCCTTAAATGTTCATTCTTTTTGTTTCTCCATATGTTAATTTGATTATTGGTACTTTGATTATTTGATTATTTGTATCAACAGTTTTTCTGCCTGTTTGTCTTTCTTGAAGTTTCTGGATGGTATCCTTTGAGGACAGAGGGTGTCAGGCCAGTGCTACCCCTCAGCCTCCTCACACCTCTAACCTTGACCTTGAAGTAAAGGTCACCGGGATTTCAACTTGTCCAAGACTTTTAGTGAGTACACCCACAGTATCAACTTCAAAATCTTACGTCACCTCGTTCTCGAGTTACTATATTCATAAACTTGTGTGTCCGCTCTGCCCGCTGACCTGCCGGGGTGATGCCAACACCCCATCAACCTTTTTGCGGCCAAGGGATAAAAATCGCTTGACTGGTCACCATTTCAGTCTTTCTTGCTCCTACTTTAGCTCAGCTGTCGCGGTCTCATTGCACAGAAACTTTCTTTGCAGTGCTACATGAATGAAAGTGTTGCTTTACGACCACAATGAAAATAGAGGGACGCTGCCAAGTGACTGTAATGGAATATGAATACAGTTCAGTGTTTGTATTTGAAAGCATCTATATGCAGAATATTTGCAACACTCTCTGACTCTTCCTGTCTGTAGAGACCTCCTAATTACTGACTGATAGACAAAACTGGTGGTACATCTCATAATACCAACCAGATCTCATAACATTTATCTGCTTTCCAATAAAGTTGCAAACCTAGAGTGATAGCCTAAAAGTCTGGAAGTGCTGATGTGCATTGGAAGTGTTGAACGGGCTCTGAGTGGAAGGAAAAAGGGAAACAGAGAGAGACACGGTGAGAACATTTTCATTAATTTATCTTTGCACGGGCTAAAATGATAAT
The DNA here is from genome assembly GCF_036321145.2 of Pelmatolapia mariae. NCBI lineage: Eukaryota > Metazoa > Chordata > Actinopteri > Cichliformes > Cichlidae > Pelmatolapia > Pelmatolapia mariae. The sequence goes on from NC_086246.1 coordinate 49,664,280, forward strand.
TTAGAGAGGGAACTATCTGCAGCTCACTTCATCATGATGAATATTAATACAATGAAACCTTAGAGGCTATTTCAGCCAGATCGAGCATGTCTCCGCCCTGAGTCACAACTGGTAGTTCAAATTCAACCCACAGCACGCGAGAGTGGAATAAATGCAGCTGCTGTTGTTCACGTTTATAAAAGTTCCTTTATCTGTACTTTCCCCCAAATATCTGTTCGGTAAAGATGGAATTCATCTGAAACATCATCACGTGCAAATTACACGCAGATGCATTCATTTACATTTACATGACTGGAGCCCAGCACACTCCGAGCTCTGTACCAGGAAAAAAACTCAGAAGATACAAGCACATCAGAACAGCATGTATGCACAGCGCTCAGAGAAAGATAGTCTCTTCCTCTCTGGTCCCACATGGAATTAGAAAAATAAGCTTCTAATCTTGGTCACAGCAAATATGGCTTCAGGGTTGAGTGTCCTCACAAGAGTATGTGACAGTGGCGTCAGCCGATCAACAGGCTTGAGATGGGAACAAAACTCATTTCTCCACGCCGCCCCTCTCCCGCGCCCTCCTCTCCTCCATCTTTCTCCTCAAACTTCACGTCCTTCCTCTCTCCAACAGCGAGCGGAGTATCATTAAGAAGCCCGAGCTCATCAATAATTGAACAGCCAGAATCATGTAGAATTCTCTAAGAACCGTGTCTGCCACCCTTTGTACTTCTATCCTGTGACTTGATTAATATTTCATTTGTGTGTGTGTGTGTGTGTGTGTGTGTGTGTGTGTGTGTGTGTGAGAGAGAGAGAGAGACGGTGAGCGAGAGACAGGTGTCGAGGTTAATCTGCTGTCTCATCAAGCTCTTCCTTTGAACCATAAGCATTTCCCTCTCTGCTCTGACAATGAGGCGCCCGTGTCTCCCGAGAATTTAACTGCTGTAAAATGCACTATAATGCAACACCTTCTCCCCCCACAGAGCAGGCTGAGCATCCCCAGAGTCTTTAACTCCCATTCAATTGATGTACTGTAAGTACACTGAGTGAGATGCTTTTCAACAGCTTAGTCAGCTTCCAGCACAGTGTTCTGGTCATAGCACACTCAAGTTAAGAGTCTGTGGAAATTCATGGTTGGTCATGTTTACATTCACAGAGCAAAACTGACTGGCTATATCCTTGAGGTCCACACACAAGTGTACTTTCTCCTCATTAAACATTTACAAATCTGTTGCTTTAAGTATTTAAAATTCAGGCTTATTCACATTCATGTTTAGCTTCCCTGCCTGTGCTGGCAGAGCGCAGCAACTTACTGCGCTATCACAACCTGTTGATCAGACAAGTTGTTTGTGTGCTTAATTTCAGACACTTGAGGACCAGCTCTGATACAGCAGACCAAAACTTGAGAGAGGGAGGTCCTCTTTAGCCAAAATGTTAACATTCATAAGATATTTTTTCTGGTGGGTGTCACAACAACAGATATAGTTAAATGTTTTGTGGTTTCTTGCAGAGTTTTGATTGCACTAAAACACCTTTCTGAAAGCATTAGAGTTGATAAAGCACCACAAACAAATTTGTATCATTTTCCATATTAGTTTCACATATCAAAAAAAAGAAGCAGCAGTGAAATGTTAGCTAGAAGGAAATTACAGCCACTTTTGGTAACAGTGATATTAGTAGTTATATATATATATATATATATATATATATATATATATATATATATATATATATATACATATATGTCCTCGACTGTGGGGGGAGACTTAAATTATTCAATTATTAAATTAAATGAAATTATTTAATTTACTTTGAAGTTAGAACTTAACTAGCACGGCAGCCTGATGTGTCCAGCTCTGCTCTATTAGTGTCAGATTATTTATAACATAATGGTGATGAATGCTGATTGGAGCCCCCCCTGGAGTTTTCACCTAGGGCACCAGGAGACTATATACAATAGTTGCCACCCAGTGTTTGGCTCTCCACAGTTTAGCTCTGGACTCTCCACATCTGTCCCTCTGTGCGCTCACAGTCGAGTATAATCCCAGCCTTACAGACTAAATGAGCCCATTTTTTAACAAGTGCTGAAGCCTTGCTTTGCATTGTTGCATTAGGATGTATTTCTGTACGTTTCCTGGAAAATAAAGTTTTGGGATACTTTTTTTCTAATGTTAATTTAATCAGCTACATAAAAACAGAAGAGTACCTTTATGTTAATACTAAGCACTGCACAACTTATTCAAGCAAATAGAAACTGTTACTCTGAACGTACTAATGGAATGAAAAAGCACGATGTAAATGTTCTTTACTCTCCTTCTTTTGTCATTTATGTTTGGATAAAGGTCACTGTATACACAGGTACATGTCCTATATTATGAATATGAAATATGATATGGCACACTCATCCTCACCTGGTTCTTTCCCAAGCAAGGCACCAGTAGCATTATTCATAGTATAATGTGTTTAAGTTTAGACAAAAAGAGCAAATAACAGTTGGTTTAGAAGAGGTTTACTTTCCCACCGTCCCACTTTCATTATAAGGTACACAAAAGGCTTCCTATGTGACTTTTATATGGTTCACTGATCAGCTTTAGCAACAAAAATTCCACAATAAAAGAAAGATTTTCAGGTTTCAAACATTACCAATGAATAAGCCAACAAGTAGGCAAAGCATTTGAAGCCAATGGTGCTTAAAATAACTGCGAGCTCCTTAAAAAAATCCTTAAACAATTAAGAAGAGGCTTAGAACACTGCGCACTGTATTTTCACACCATAAATCTCAGAGTCGCCAGCCTTTTCAATTCAAGATGCTAATCCTGTTTCACAGATCTGTAAATGTACACACACTCACATGCACACACTGTTGGACTCACCCACTGAGGACCACAATGAAGTCCATGACGTTCCACCCATTCCTGAGGTAAGAACCTTTATGAAACACAAAGCCCAGGGCAATGATTTTTATGCCTGCCTCAAAACAGAACATCCCTATGAAGTAGGGCTCTGTCTTCTCCTGTGAGTACAAAGCAAGAGAGAAATTATTAGTTCACACTGAGCTGACAAAGCGCTGCTGCAAATGAAAGTGTCGTGTGTGCGTTTTTAAGCAGTCTAGTCTTATATTTGATTTGACAGGAGATTATGAGTTGTGACTGTGTTTGTGGATCATGTGCAGCTCACCAGTCTTTTGGACATGGGTGTTTTGTCCTCTCCGGGAAGGTGCTGCTCCAAAGCCAACACGATACAGTTGGCGATGATGGTGGCGAGGATCATGTACTCAAATGGAGTGAAAGGCTAAAGTTAAGGAGCAACTGGCTCAGATAATGTCAACAGTTTGTTTTTCATTATGCAGCATAAAGTTGTGAGATGAAATTGCATATGTAGTCCCTTCGTGATGCTCCAAAAACAGAAAGATGGATGGATTAATAATTATAAAAACCTATTGACTGGGAGTTTGGCAGTGGATGCATAGTGGCTATCTTTTAGTATCCTTTTTCTGGATATATTAAAGACTAATACTATCGATTCTATGCTTTTCTTACTGTCAGCAATTGCCAGTACTGTGCAAGCATCTTGAGCAACCCCTCATTTCTTTACATTTTGCTTTGAAAATGGGAAATAGGTGCAATGATTTTTTAAAACACATTCAAACACACACTGAAATACAGTCTGTAAGCTAAAAACAGAGTTTGTGCCCTTGTAACAACCTTAATATCCAATGTCTGGTATGACCACCTTTATTCTTCAACACAGCCTGAACTTTCTTGGACAAGACTTCTTGTGATTTCCTTAATTAGTCTCGAGGAATAGTTCTCCAGGTTCCATGAAGGACGTTCAGAGCTCGTCTTTGGATGTTGGCTGCCTTTTTGTTATGTTCTCTTTTTAGATGATCCCACAATGCTTCAGAATGACTTCTTGAATGCCACTCCTGCACTGAGACCATTTCTGATTCATTTTCAGCAAACAGCCCATGAATCAGCTGAAGGGCCAAATGCATCTCTCAGTTCCTGTGTCAGGTCTTTTTTTATTTCTTAAGAACATGACTTCCAGATCCTCTTCATATTTTTTAGGCCTATCACTTCTTCCTTTGTCCTCCAAATGTCCAGTTTCTTAAAGGACACACCATGGTGAGATATGCCAAATATTTGATGAAAAATGATTTTGTTGGTACAGAAAATATTTTTTGCCCATCAACCTGTGTTACCTTTGGTGTTTTTCATAGATTCAACTAAAGAAATGGGAACAAGCTGTGTTTTTGTTATAAGCTGCTATTAACAAAGTGCCTAAAGATACATTTAAAAATTGTTTCTTTGTTAAATTGTCTTATTTGTGTAAATACAACCCTTGAGTTAGGTACAGTTTTTATGCTTGAATGATTTGAAGGTCAGTTTTTCAACAAACAAAACAAAACAAAAAAATTTCACTGAAAATGGTCAGGTATAAGAATTGGACTGAAAAAGTACAAATGTACAAAAAAAAGTTTGGAGAACTGTTTGAACCACTTTTAAAAATTACAAGAAAGACTTTGGAAGCAAAATATAAAGAAATGAGCTCAAGTACAGTACTGGATACTTTGATTTTCCTTTAGAATACTTGTCTATTATCTTAAAGCTTTCTAAATGCATCACCATTACTCCACAGAAATAAAGCGTATTGCTCTTGTGGAGTGCAGCAGCAGGTTGATGTATGTCGAGTTCTTTGGCAGGAATTTGCTACATAAGGATCCGACTACACAGACAAGACTTTTCAGTATGAACGATTCATTGTTGGTTTTGTTCATTTCATAATATTTGCTGACAAAAATTCTTAATTATTTAAGTATTTTAATTACGTGACACCTGAATTTCCCAGCAAACACAAATGGATGCAGTTAAGTTAATTACAGGGAATCGAACCCAACAGCAGGGCCACTGACAGGGTAACACATGCTGTAAGCCTGTTAGCTTTGCTATCTGAGGTCAGCCTCAGCCGACAGGGATACACAGACATGCAGACACACAAACAAACATGCCAGAGTAGCAGAAGGCTTATCAGGTAAGACTTGGGTTGTGATCTTATAAACAGGGTCGCTCTTACTTCAAGCTTCGCTGCCTGTACTGTGAGACCTATATTGGTTGTTGGTTCAACTCCAGCCCCTCTTTGGTTGAACTAAGCCGGCAATGTGCTTTTTATCTAAAGCTCTGCGTGGGCATTCCCCTCTATCCTAGTTATGTGCAGCAGAGGGAGGAAGAAAGGAAGGAAGGGAGCTTAAATCTGCAGAGAGGAGAGGGAGAGTTGAAGAAAGGAGGAGGCAGAGACAACAGGGAAGAATCCAACAGGAGAAAGTGACAATTTAAATGAAGGGGGACGAGTGGTGGAGGAGAAGATGATGGTTATATAAAGAGTTAGAAGCTTCCAAAACAGGTTGATGAGGAGGAGTGAATGAGGCTAAATAAGAAACTGGACAGATCGATGTTGTGCTGGCAGCTGTAGCTAGCAGGGTTACTCTGGGACATGTGAGTGATGAGAAGTTAAATAAACAGAGCAAATGCAATCTTACTCCCACTAGCCTGCAGGGGTGCCAGCTTAAACCTAGGCTGAACCACAGATTGACCCAGAAGATTTTGGATAAACAAATCCATAAATGAGCTGGAAAACACAGCCCAAAAGAACATCTCAAGCACTAGTCTTTATTTGTTTTTTAAGTGTATCTTTTGATTCACTTCCCTGCAATAACTAGCATCACCTTAGGCTCACTGAAAGCTCTGAGCAGCAGCCAGCCGCCACACCCCACATCCCCTGAAACACTCGCAGCAAACTGGAGGAGGGGTGAGACAGGATGAAGAGAGAGACTGAGGGGGAGAGAGAGGGGGAGAAAATGAAGATAGAAAGAGAAAGAAGAGGGGTATCCACGGCAACAGGCTTCTCTTGCAGACAAGAGTCAACGCTATGAGACGGTTACTGGGCAGCTCAACTATCTGTGAGGCGGTATCACTACAAACACACAAATAAATGAAAGTCTTGACAAAACTTCTTTTGTCATGATTTTACGTCAGCGTGATCTTTGTTTTCTGTCCTGTGTGTTTTACTAGTGTGTGATGAAACAATGTTGGCCAGTGTATGGCCTATTGTAAGTACTATAAACTTTCATTTTATTATAAATATCTAATAAAAAGGATGCCTCCTGGGACCTCCTGTTGAAGGTTTTCTGGATGTGTACAACTGGAAGGAGACCCAGCTGCAGACCTAGATGCTGCAATAGGCCTAAGCTGCTGGGGGCCTCCCATAACGCACTGAGTTTTCTTCTTCAATCACCTTTTTTCATATTGAAATATGGAAAGCACCTCCAACGAAAAGGACAAATGGAAGAAGTGGCCTTGTTAGATATTAATAATTAGATATTATTAATCTCTGGTTCTCACAGCGTATCCTTGTCCCGATTTCCTCCCCTCACCCTCTACAGGTCATGGCAAGATGGCCGCCCCTCCCTGGTTCTACCTGATGTTTCTTCCTGTTAAAAGGCAGCTTTTCCTTCCCACTGTCGCCCAAGAACTTGGTCATTGGGAGTCATATGATTGTTGGGGTTTTCTCTGTTTTCTCTATATTGTCGTAGGGTCTTTACCTTACAATGTAAAGCGATTTGAGGCAACTGCTGTTGTGATTTGGTGCTATATAAGTAAAATATAATTGAATTAAACCTTGAACACAATGGAGAGATGATATATCTCAACTGGTCTATGAATGCTTTGGGATCCCACAGGAGGTACTAGAAAGTGTTTCTAAGGAGGACAGTGTCTGGAGTACCCTGTTTAGCCTGCTACCACCCAACTTCAGATATGCTGACAACAGTGAATGAATTGAATATTATGTCAAACCAGGTAAAATTTTAAACATAACATGCTCTGGGCTTGAAAAAAATTTGGTATTGCATGACCATGAGTTTACATCAACAGGGTCATTGATGTGTGAGTGAAGGCTGCTCTTTGAAAATGTAAATGTTTTAGTTTTATAGGTATTTTAACATTTCATACCTATATGTGAAACATTTACTATAGAAGGTAATTTCACCACAACTCTCAAGGGAGGGAGGTAGGGGTGGGGGACAGAAGGACGGACGGACGGATGATAGTAAACTCCTATTAGTGTTATATTGCACAGCCATGGTTTCTCTCTCGTCTTGTTTCTAATTGTGAATAATTCTGAAATCCTTAATACTGGTTCGAATGTTGCATATATGGGGCTGCATCACATCAGACTGCCCATATTGACCCCCATCCACCATGGAAGCCACCTCCTATGAATGGAAGAAGGTTGCCTTGTCTGATAAATGACGTATAATTTTACCTCATGTGTGAGGAAGTGCTGGCACGAGGATGCAATATAGGAAGAAGACTAAGCTAGCAATGTTCTGCTGGGAAACCTTGGTTCCATGTGGGATTGATTTGCATTCTCCAAGGAATAGTGAAAAGCTGAATCTCTGGTTCACTTGTAGGGACAAATTTAACAAAAGTCCTTAACCAAACCCATTTCCCCCTCCTTGGTGCTTCTCTGGGTGTCAGCTGATGTGTGACGTCGATCATGATTCGTCTACCAGCTTTAGCAGCAAGATATCTTGTGAGCAATCCCAAGTCACAGTGACACTGGCGCTGTGCCTTGATTCCTCAAACATGCGTGTAAAAATAGAAATGGAGACAGAGTGTGGTGCCCTGTGCAACTGAGAATACGTTCATGCCCAGATTGGATCCAAGCCCCTGTGATTATCATTACATGGAGGTGAAAATCAAAACAAATCACAGGCATCTGAGCCCGCTTTATTAGAAATCTGTAAATTATTTGTGGCATATGTGTATAGGTCCGTGTGTTTGTGGCAGAGGCCAGTATTAAATACGTAAACACATAAGAAAGTTACTGGTGTGATCTCCATTTGGAGCTCTATTTAGACCTGAGAAATAATCTTTATGGAGAACTTAATTTATATTTATTAAATTTGAATTATTGTCATAAGGATGGATGTAATGGCATCATAGTCAAATCTCCATTCAATTTCACATTGCCTCTATACTTCAGTGGCTTGCAGAGTTCGCCAGTCAATCTTGAGAATGAATGCAGACATAATTCATTCAGTTATGTTTATATGCAGTAGCTTAGCCCTCAAACTGTGAACTCGCAGCTACAGCCCTTCCCACTCTCTTAGGCTATAAAGACGCACATTTACTATAAATTATGATAAAGCACATTGTAGCAGGGTGAGACATATGTCATATTTGCTTTGTATACTGGTTATGTGAACAGCTAGAGACTTTCACTTTAGAAATCTGCTCTCATTCACTAAAAACGTCTGGATATGAAAAAAATCAGACTTTTGAATTGGACAAAAAAATAGACTAACCGCGCAGCATGTAAGTGTAAGTAAAGGTTATTATTTTCCTTTTAAATTTTTAATACAAGGATGCAGTTCAGTTAGATCAGTTCATCATAAGCTGACTCTAGAAGCATTTGTAGCCGAATGCCCCCTTGGTTAAATTAGCGATTGTATTTTAAATCTTAGTTAGATTTCATAGCGAAAACTACAGAATGTCTAATAAGGCAGGATATATGCACCGTTTTATACTTAGAAGCTCAAAGTGTGCTAACTAGCTCTCACATGATTATTTCTGTGTGCATCACTGATGAAACAAACCATTAAAACCATCAATCAATTATTTAGAAGTGTACCTTCTCAATGGGAAACTTCCCACTGTGGGGTATCCCAGTGGGGATCAGACAGGAGGAGCAGCTGCAAGTCCTCACCAGGCCTGCCACGCTAAACTCTGGACCTGGGCAAATTCATCATAACTGCCTTATCAGACCAGGCCTCCATCGGCTTCTATCGACTGCACAAGCACATTGAACCACACCTCCCAAAGAGAGACTGTACTCCGTATAAGAAATCATGGACGCAAATAACCATTAAAACACAATCTGATGTGCTCTAATAAGCCCACACACCATTCTTGCTCCATCCTTACACACCCAGCCACGGAAGCTTCTGGATAATTCCTTAATTGATCATCTGCTGTTAATTGAGCACTCAGAAGAAAAAAAAGAAGCTCTTACGGTGAGGTGACAGCAGCAAGTTTTGCTCCAACCACAAGGCTGACCTTTACCAGATGTACTGCAGAGACTGTGTGCATATAGGTGTGTGCATTTGTTCACGTCTATCTCTGAGAGGACCAGTACAAGGTGTAAACCATTGCACCAAGTACATTTGTGAGGTGCTTTGCTTGGTCTATTTAAAGTTTGCAACTTTTGGAATAACAACAAAAATGATTTCTGGAAAAGATCAAAGCCACAACATCTGCAGGTTTCCTGCCAATTGCATAGAGATGACTAACTCCCAGGAAGTCAGTGTTCTTGGCTAACAAGTAGTTAAGTACATGATAATGTAAAACCGTGACTTGAGTGGATTAGAAAAGAGACATATAACACATTAATTGTTGACCTTTTGAGGTGCTGATACTTCCTTGTACAGGGCGAGGCAGTTCTCCAACTCCTTTTCTGTCTAATAGGCTACTCCACTGGTTGACAACCATTTTCTGGCAAGCCTCTGCCCAGAAACAATGTTTTCATCATTAATTATTATTATAAGTATGAAAGTATCTAATCCAAATTTTAGTTTAGTCAGCAAGAAAATCTCAGCAAATTCTATTATTTGTTGCCAGCTTACCCCACAGTTTGAGAACCAACGGCCTATTAGGCTACTCTTTAATACAAGAGCAGTCTAATCTCAAGTCTTTGGAAGAAAGGAAATAAGCGTCAATATCTCCCAAAATGTAAAACCTTTCCTTTGAAAACACTTTGTTCATACATTTCACTGCACTTTCTGCATTATCTGTGCTTTCTTGTTGTGCCTGAACCTTCACACTCAGAACAGTGATCATAACAGGCACATACGATATTGACCAGAACACAGCATCAGTCAGCTCAGCATCACTCTCTTCAAAACAATATTAGTAAACAGTGTAATATAGTATGAGTCAGTGACTAATGACTGGTTGTAATGCACATGACACAACGATCAGACATTATTACATATAATTCCTGTTAATGTCTGTTAATCAGATACAGTAGAGCTCATTATATGGAACTAGACACTCCCTCCACCGCGACACATTAACCTGGAGGTTATTCTGGATCATTGCTTTTTTCTTTTTGGTCACTACAGCACACGCTTTAATTTTATTTAAAGACAATTCATTCCTTGCTGCAGAACATAAAATGTGTCTCATTGGTGCAGTTATAGTATCAATATTGGTAATAACCCAGCCCCTTCAGGTTCGGAAGCTGTAATATAATAAACGCACACGCTATAATCCTTTTCCTCCCTGAGTGTTGATTGAAATCTCCTTCTATATTTAATTAACTCAATAAAGAGGTGAACCCAGAGAAAACAACAATAGACACAATACTCCACAATAGAAGCGGACTCATTCTATTTGCTGGGTTTTTTAAATCAGCAGTAGGCCAGTCAGTCAGTCAGGAAGCTGTTGAATGGAGCAGAACAATAGTCAGTAAAGAGGCCACACCTGGCCAGGACACCTGGTGAGCTGTGCTGCAGCAGCAGAAGCACAAACATGTCACCAATGGACAGTGTGTGTGTGTGTGTGTGTGTGTGTGTGTGTGTGTGTGTGTGTGTGTGTGTGTGTGTGTGTGTGTTGTTGCTGCCAGCAGCGACAAGCTGATAACAGTGTTTCTTTCAGAAACAGAGAGGCGTAATAATCAGGTCCTGGGTATCATTTTGCTGTAAAAAGTGACCAAAAACACAAAAGGAGTTATGGAAGCACCTCTGAATTGATTTTCTGTGGGTTACCTAATCGTTTAACTGAACAGTCAGCTTGAGTTTGAGTTGAGGCAGTGGATATGATGGAAAGAGCAGGCCGTCATGGCTTATTGTTGACAGAGAAGATTTACAGACATGAACTTTCATGTTCCTCTAATCCACTTTCCATTGACACCCACTATACACCCTCTAGAAGCTGCTTTAGCCATAATCTTTGTCAATCCCATCGAGAACTTCAGTCATTTTGTGTTTTTGTTATATAGAATAGCAAAATTAAGCCTACGAGTCTGAAAAAAGTCTGATTTTAACTTGTTGTTTTGTATCCTGCTCTTTTCCTCTTTTTTCCTTACTGCACCCTAAGAACCAGGTGTGCCTGTTTATGTGGTGAATACTTAATTTCTTACATATTGTCCCGTGTGTGCTGTCCATGGTGCTGAAATTTACGGTTGAGTCTCTGTTGCACTGAGAAACTGAGGGCAACATAATGAAGGACTTCTGCCTTCTGTGAAATTGGGCACAACTTGTGGAAATATGAGGAGAAAGTATTGAGACTGTAGTACCACAAATAAACTTAATTTGTTTTAACCAATTGGATAACAGTTTACTCACCGCTGTACTTTATTTACACGAGTCTGTGCAGATACTGGATGAGTGTGCTTTCACCGTGAAGCTGAAAAGGATATGGCCACTCGGTGATTTTCTTGGCGTACTTCCTGACCACGTTGTCCTCGCCGAAGATGAAGAGCGACCTGTTGACGGTGAAGCAGTTCTCCCTGACCGGAATAGGGTTGTACAAGGCCATGGTGCGGGCACGCTGCGCTTTGGTCTGCTTGAAGGCTGGAGATATACCACCTGTAGACACGGCAGCGCCATCGCGGTTCCGGATGCGCTCTGACCCTCCATCCCCTGAACTCAACAAGCCCGGGACGTCGTCTCCGAAACGGGCCATTCTGTTAAAAGCAAACCACACGGGAGGTGGGATGAGAAAGGGGAGAAAATGAGGTTATACTCTCCTAGAAAGCAGGGCGCGGTACCGCGCTCGGCGTGACAGCGGCGGGGTGGCGAGATCCTGATCAGTTTTAGACCATCTTCAGGGTTTTTTGTAACAACACCGCGATCGGTGCTCTTAAAGTTAGAAAAGAAAAATCACACAATCGCTCCAGTAAGCAGCCCAGACAAAACCCCAAGTCAATTTCCCTAAACAAGTCGCTTTGCGCAAAAACACCCAAGTCCCAAAAAGTAATTCAACTCGTCTTCATTTAACAATCCGTGACACCGAGAAAACTGATTCATTTTGCTCCGTTTTACATCCAAGCACTAAAATCTGAAAGAAAAGCTGCAACAGGTCACGTCTTCAGCCATCCTCAGTCCCCTGCGCGAAAAGCAGAAGAGCGGGTTGATCCATGGATTTTTAAATAAACTAGCAACAGTCCACTGACTAATTCAGAGCACATCTCCTGTCTCCTCTTCTCTGCTGACCACCTACCAGCAGAGCTACTAAGAGCGTGCGTTAAGAGCACGAAGGGAAAAGAACTTTGACATTTTCCATGCCAACAAAATAAGCTGACTGTGTCTGAGACGGGAAAGAAAAATCCGCCTCGTCTGCAGCAGGATAGTGGGTAAAGGAAGCGTCTCCTCTTTCCCCCGCAGTGTGAGAGCAGGAGGAGTGAACTGTGTCTCCTAATGCGACAGGATCAACACTAATAACCTCTGTCCAACCTATGCAGTTCGCGAGGTGTGAATATAGTTAACAAATCGGGTGCTGACAGGAAAGAAAGACAGATAAAACACGAGTCACGGGTGGAATAAATAATGTCAGCATATAATGGAAACAGTTATTCGGCGACATTGCCTCAATCTCCAAGAGATTATGTATAACCATACATCAAGCATTAGGTAAACGCCTGTAAACGACTTATTCCAAAGGTAAATATTTGAAATAGCCATAAGTCATAACACACACGGATTAATGGTTTCAGTAAAAATGTGCGCAGCAGCCTTTTAAAAAACACTAATGTTCACCGTAGGATCACTTATATAGGTCGGCTGGTCAGCTTCTATCTGAACAGAGGCCACGCTGTCATATTTGTTTTGACTTTTGTTGTTCACCCTGCTCGGTTCACACCTCAGGGAGAGCAACCCGGATGCTGCTCACGCATCAGATCTGGCGAGGAGTAAACACCTGTTGTTAAATACACTCAGGAGGACAGCAGCGAGCTTCTTCGGCTAATTACGGGGTTCAAAACCCACTATTGCGAGTCACGTAGTGAGGGCGAGTCACGCTGCTGTGTGCTCGCTGGAAATCATCGCATCTACTCCGATAAGGATGATGACACGTTTTCAGAATGAAGGGATAAAATCTTTATATAGTCGCACGGAAACCTTAATGTGGAACAAGGAATAATGAGAGTCAGCTTATAAAGTTAATCCTTGTTAAAAACAAACAAACAAACAGATAAATAAATAATGAGCAACTGCACTGGATGACATTTCCATCATCATAAAAAAGCTGGACACTTCTACTTTGCAAATCCTGCATGTATCAGTCTCACACACATCAGCGTGCTTTAAATAGGCTGCTCATTATCACACTAAATGTTAATTAATTTACAGCTGAAAATAGCCCCTAACCACTGCCTTAGATTACAGTATGCACTGGATTTAGGAAATTACTGAAAAATGTATATTTGTTAACTGCTTTTTAGAGCTTTAAAATAGGCACAGACAGGCAAGAATGTCAAAGTACCAAGAAGAGGATTGACATATTAGTGATTTGGAGATTTGTAACCATAGGGACAAATGTTCAAATAAACACAGCCTCGTCTTTGACGGGTTGGTAATGAGACTCTAAACAGTCCCTGCCCAAAAATATATGAACTCATATGTATAACTTCAGCCTTAAAAGGTGTTATCTAATGGCACAATTGAGGGAGTTAATGCAAAAATAAAATCCACCGGCTTTCATCACATAATTTTTCTAACTGACAGAGAGAGAGAGAGTAAACGGATGATGATGGAAACAGAAGACAAAGAAAAGAGGAACCACAGGGGAGAGTTAACCACGACACCGGCACTGATGGGGCTTTTGTAATGGTGCTATGACGAAGGCAGTGATCAATGGTGTGTGGCTTCCAACTCATTAGTGCTCCAACACATTATAGGCGTTAAAAATAGAACGCACAAGAGGCAAAAATATCTGACATTTAAGCTGAAAAGACGCCTCGGATTTCCCCATAACAGTCCGTTGGAGTGATGAGCCAAAACTATTTGGGGAGGAAAAGACATTAAAAAACAGCTACGCTCCATTTTTTTTATTTCTCTCTAACAACTAATTGTCTGATAAAAATGCTACTTCTGCCACTTCCTCTGTGCACCGCTAAGCGAGTGATACCATTACATTGTTTCTGCCAGAGTGTGCAGCAGCAGCAGTCACAGATTTCTTAGCTGAGAGGTGAGGGGTGAATTATGGTAATTAGGTGTTAGCGGCAGGGATGATTAGAGGGAAGGGTGACGGCTCCTTCCTGGAAAAGACAGCAAGCAAAAGGTTACAGTTTCTTTGTTTAACATGTTGCTTTCAGTTCAGATTCTCTCTAATGAAAAAAAAAAAAACAACAATAAACTTTTAGCTGTAAACTTACTTTGTTGACTCAAGTCAGATGAAACAGTCCCTTCAGCTCTGATGAGGGCATGATGCAAAACTAAAAGAACTACAGTGAGGTCTGGGTGGGGTTCATTTTCTTTTTTTTGGTCGGTGGTGCATGGTGCTGACCTAGGAACAGTAAATCTTCTTCTCTGGACAAAAAACGAACAAGGGTCTTGATTGATTTCATTGATTTTGAGCTGCTGGAGAGCATTCTGACTGGATTTTGAAAAATCCATCTAGCTGATGTTTATCTTTTCTGTTCAGAAGGAAATGTTAGTAATCATTTTTAACTGAATTTCTAATCAGCCATCAAGTTGGCAGTTGGGGTTGCTGTAAATCAAAATGTATATAATCAGACTTTTGGTGGTTTGATGCCCGGATGCTCCAGTCCCAATGCCAAAGTATCCTTAGGCAAGATACTGAACCCCAAGTAATCTCTGATGCATCCCCTGGTGTGTGAATGTTAATTAATGTGTGTGGATGTTAAGTAGAAAGCACTTAGGCTTAGGGAAAAAAAGTGCTTGTATGAATGGGTGTGATGGGTGAATGTGGTACAAAGCGCTTTGAGTGCTCAAGTAAAGTAGAAAGCACTATATAAGAACCAGTCCACTTTCCATTTGCAGTCATGAATGTACATTTTATGTAATAAAGGCTGTTTTAATGGTTCTTCGAGTATACAGTTGTCAATTTACATAAATTAACTGCTGGATTATCCAAGTTTTTCCAGACTGTGGGTAAATAGTCCTAGGAGGGATTTTCTGATCATTATTATTTTGATATTGGAGAAGTTAAAAGAGAAATAAACATCATATTGGAGGACGTGGTAATTACATCTATCAGTAAAAGGTTTGGGAATAAAAAATAAAACATTGATAATAAAATGTCATCACTTCTAAATATTATTTGAAATGCAACTTAATATAAAGTGTGTGTGGCAATGCTCTGATCAGATGTGCCAGCTCAAAACGAACTCGGTGTTAATGTGTCCAAGAGTACAAAGATTTTCAAATGTTTTCATGATTTTCATTAAATTTCTTTTGCAGCTACAAATGAGTCTCCTAAAAGCTACTTTTGGCCGCTCTCTTATTCACAAGGGGTCGCCACAGCAGGCAGCGCCGCATGTTTGACTTGGCAGATTTTTTACGCCGGATGCCCTTCCTGACGCAACCCCAAAGGGATTTGTGTCTCCTCCCGGGATCAAACCGGGGCTGTTTCACTCATTAGGCAAATGTGTAAACCACTACACAGTCTTAAAGTCGATTTTGGCTTCCCAAATAATTACATAAATCAGTTAATGATCTTTCTTACAGGGATGCCAGAGGCTCATTTAGAAGTTTATGGGAGACCTTAACTAATAATCTGTAAAAGCCAAATTTCCTGCTTCCTGTATTAACAAAAGCAGATTCAAACCTGCCCCCCTACGCTTTACCATGATAACAGTATTACTGAAGGGAAATATTCTAGACAACAGGCATCTACTTTGGCATTTTAGACGTGTTGTTAATGTTGGAAAGTCTATAGGAGTGTAGCTTGCAGAAAATCTACATCAGGAACATGGACATGACAGCAGGTTGACAGTGTCTGCTCCCGTAATGGGACTTGGTGCCACAGAATGAGGTGTGAACAAAGATTTTGGTTCAAAAATAGAAGTGTGAACGGAGATACCTGGCAGGCATCTATCTGAAACCTGGACATTATTGTTTCTCTTCTCCTATCAGTTTTGAAACTTACCCTACTCACCGAGCACACGTATGAACAAACATGTACGCATGCACGTACGTTCATTTGACACTTTTAGTCCGTCATTGCTCAGCAACGTATTTCCACAAAGCTCCCATGTGTTGAATTCAGGTTGCTTAACCCACTTTCTGTCATGAACGTGAACTAATTTCACGATACAGTGCTCCATTTAAGCCAGACAGTATCCAGCCATACAAACGCAGAAATAAACTGAATCTAAAAAAGGAAAAATTCCCCAAGGATTAACTTTCTACCTTACAACTTTTCCTCAACAAATAATGACAAAGATTGTGGTTTTGATAGACTGATTTTTTAAAACTCAGTCCCACGGTGACTTGGAGCAGAGAAGTAAGAAGATGACACATTTATGAGGCAGTACTGTCTGTGCTCTGCAAAAATATCTGGGTAGGCTGGGACAGCTTCAGTGTCATGGCGTGCTACCTCAGCAAGGACATCAAGCTCACACGCACTCTTCAAAACAGAATTATGAGACAGAAATGAGACATAAATTAATATAGCATAACGTGTAACAAGAAAAAAGGTCTCCAGTGCAGCACAAAGAAGACTTTGGGGCATAAAATGTTCCCGATTCTCAACTCAAAGTTAAAACTTTAACACTAAATAGAACATAGTAGCCACTTTATTAGATACATCTGTTTAACTGGTCATTAACACAAATGTCCAATCAGCCAATCACATGGCAGCAACTCAGTGCATTTAGACATCTGGACATGTTTCAGACGACCAGCTGAAGATCAAACTGAATGAGAAGAAGATCTCACTGAGGAAGAAAGGTGAAAAAGAAAAGTGACTCTGAATGTGGTACAGTTGTTGTTGGTTGGGCGAAATATTCAAAACCATCTCCAGGGTTTACAGATCTGAAAGTAAAGATCCAGTTCTCTGGGTGCCTTGTTGATGTTGAAGGTCAGAGGAGAATGGACAGACCGCTCTGAGGAAGGCAACAGTAACTTAAATAACCACTCCAAGATATGCAGAAGAGCATCTCTGCACGCACATCAAGCCTTAAAGCAGATGGGCTACAGCAGCAGAAGGACACACCCAGTCAGACTCTGTTCAACTGATAACAGAAAAATGGCAGCTGGTCTGATGAGTCTCGATTTCTGCTGCAACATCCAGATGGTAGGGTCAGAATTTAGCCCAGACAACATGACAGCATGGCTGGACCACCAACAGTCAGCTACGTTCACTCGAGCATGTCTGCAGAACATCATCAAGGACTCTTCTCATGCTGGCCACCATCTTTTCAATCTGCTGCCGTCTGGAAGGTGCTACAGATCAATAAGGGCCCATCCCTGCACACTACAGAAAGCTTCCATCCAAACGCCATTAAAACAATTAACTATATCTCACAATTGTATCTCTATTCTACTCTAATGCTGTGAGCAATGCTTTCTTAGCATACTTTGAGCCTCTTAGTACCAAGCGAGCGTAATTTAAAAGGCACGGCCTATCTGTGTGTTGACGCTGAGCATTTATGACCGCAGCATATCGATCTTTGATGACACCACATCACGAAGCTCAGATCATCTAAAACTGGTTTCTTGAATAGTTACCAGATCTCAATCCATTAGAACACCCCCGTGGGATGTTGTGGAACAAGAGATTAGTGTCACGGATGTGCAGCTCACAAATCTGAATTGTCAATATGGACCAAAATCCCTGAGGAATGTCTCCAGCACCTTGTTGAAGAATTAAGAAAGTTCTGAAAGCAAAAGGGGATCCGACTCTGTACCAACATGGTGTAAATAAAAAGTTGCTGCTGAATGCAGGATAGTAGAGTACAATCATAGAGAAAAAATGTTTAAATAGAGGTTTACTTAACAAAGCTTTGAGATGCTCCATAGAATAAAAAAAATCCATAAAGACATTTTAAAACAAAAAAAACAAACATATAAACAACAACAGATCAGAAAAGAAATAAACAGGCTAAGGTGGGCTAATCAATTCATAAAAGCCTTGCAACAGAAGAATGTTTTAAAATACATTTAATAGACAGTCAATAAGAGGCTGATTTTAACAGGCAAACCTCCAGAGTTTAAGTCTAATGTGAAAGGCCTGGTCCCATTTATTTACTAGGAATAAGCAGTGGTGCATCTTTCATAAATTAGACTCCTATAAATGAGTTGTATGCACTAGGTTATTATTTAGGTGTCTATTTTTTCATCTTTAGTTACACTTTATTGCAAAACACAGCCCAGTATGTGAACTCTACTGAGGAAAAAAAAGAAACGAAGAATTAATCACTGCCTAAATGAGAAGTATTTTAATTGGAGCGGTGCAAGTGCTGGAAGCTAATGCAGTAGATAACACACATTATTTACTGTGTGTGTGTGTGCGTGTGTGCGTGTGTGTGTGTGTGTGTGCGTGTGTGTGTGTGTGACAGAGAGAGACAGAAACATAATATAAGGAATCTGAGTGTGAGTCAGAGTTGTCAACACAGTTTCATCAGTGTGGAGAACGCAGCTGATGACAGCCAGGGGAGGGGCTTTAATTGTGCAGGTATTACAGAGCAGACCAAAACACAGCCAGGCAATACCATCATAACATGTCACCAGAGTTTCATAATTGTTTTTCTTGTCTACTCCATTACTCCACTCCATTATCACACTTCTGGAAGTAGACACTTCCCTTTATAAACCTCAGAACCTTCAGTCCACAGCATACAGCTAAGTATTTTCAACAGCTTTGATTGAACATAACAGCCTTGGGTCTTTGAAGAGATAAAGTTTGCTCGGAAGGTTTCGCCGCTCTAGGCGAACCCCTGTATGATGATGTCACATGCAGCATCATACATCCTGGGATGCAAACAAAAGTGGCCTTATTCATATTATTCATATCGGCTGGGCCAAATTTGAGAAACATTTAGATACCACAATAGCACAGCTGTTCTTCCTGCAGTCACACATTAAGGCATCAGCGCCATGATACCTCACACATCATCAGCTCGCTTCAGTGCTTTAAATCTTTATAGTAGTCCTGCTGTTTATTAAGAAGCATGAAAATGTCACGGGGGCGTGCCAGCAACACACACACACACACACACACACACACACACACACACACACACACACACATGTCTGGTTTGCTATCCTCGTGGGGACATCCCATTGACATAATGCTTTCCCTAGCCCCTTACCCTAACCCTAACCATTAAAAATGAATGCCTAACCCTAACCCTTACCCTAAACCTAACCATAACCTAATTGTAACCCTGACAGTAAAACCGCATTTTGAGTGTGAAAATTGCTTTCAACCCCGAGGGGACCTGGATTTTGGTCCCCACGGTGCAGAAAGTCCCCACCAGGATAGTAAAAGTCAGATTTTGGTCCCCACCAGGATAGTACGAACCCGTACACACACACACACACACACACACACACACACACACACACACACACACACACGTCTGGTTTGCTATCCTTGTGGGGACATCCCATTGACATAATGCTTTCCCTAGCCCCTTACCCTAACCCTAACCATTAAAAATGAATGCCTAACCCTGACCCTTACCCTAAACCTAACCATAACCTAATTGTAACCCTGACAGTAAAACCGCATTTTGAGTGTGAAAATTGCTTTCAACCCCGAGGGGACCTGGATTTTGGTCCCCACGGTGCAGAAAGTCCCCACCAGGATAGTAAAAGTCAGATTTTGGTCCCCACCAGGATAGTACGAACCCGTACACACACACACACACACACACACACACACACACACACACACACACACACACACACACACACACACACACACGCTACAAAAGATAGAAGAAGCTCTTTTTTTATTTCTTTGAGTATTGAACAGTCTGACCTCGGGGAGAGATGCTGGGACCTCCTGTGAAGATTGCATCAACATACACCTGAATGCTCCAGACCAGCAAACTGCAAAATCCTCAGCTTTTATAGAGGTGCTCACACCTGCAGGTGCTGCAGGAACTCCAACTTATTTTAACAATTGGGTGCACAGAACATGGAGAAGGAGCTGCGCCAAAAAAATTTATATAGTGCTTTTCTAGGCACCCAAAGCGCTTTACAATTCCACTATTCATTCACTCTCACATTCACACACTGGTGGAGGCAAACCACAGTTGTAGCCACAGCTGCCCTGGGGCAGACTGACAGAAGCGAGGCCATATCGCGCCATCGGCCCCTCTGGCCAACACCAGTACACTGTAAAATATAACTTGTTGTTTCAACTTAAAAATATGAGGTAAAGGGCTGCCTTAAAATTTTAAGTTAAGTCAAGAAATAGAGTTTGTTTTTATAACACAACCAATTGTTATCTTAATGAAAAATCACATGTTGTCTAAACTTTCATCTTTGTTTAGTTGGCTGAGATTTGTTAGTCAGTTCAACTCCTTTAATTGTCATCTTTACTTGGGAAAACCCTTTCAGCTAAATTAAAATAATCTATTGTTTAAACTCTTGTCCTAGTTCAGTTGACTTGGGTTTTTTAGTTAATTCAAATACTTTAGTAGTTCTTTTAACTTAGGAATCTATTTTAGCTTAACTAACATAATCTGTTAGCTAAGTTGATTTAAGTTTATTAATTAACTGAGCTCCTTAAGGTAGCTGAGTGAACTTGTAAATCAGTTTCATTTTAATTATCAGAGTTGATTGACTGGATGTAAAGAAAAATGTGTATTAAACATCTTAAGTTTTGTTTTGTTTTTTTTTGGCTTTCTAACATCCATTTCAGCAAAACTACCTGTTAGGTTTATCTTAGATCTCAGGTTTAAATATCTACATTCCTTTAAATTAATTTTCTGTTGTTTACAGAAAAAAAATAAAACCCCACAGATTCCATTAAAGTGTATCTGATCATTTCATACAGAAAGTTTGTTTTAAGAACATGACAAGACAATTACTCATGAGCACCCAACATTCACCATTTATTGTGCCATCTTAGTCATCTGAGAAACAGAAAAATCAGTGACGTAGCTCATCAGGCTCACAATCCATCAAAACTCAAAGGCTGCTCCCTGTGAAACAATAAATTTGAACTTGGTCTTGAGCCCAGTTTGGGTGAAGATGAAATTCTGACCAATACTCTAGGAGCAGTAGTGATTCTTGTGAAGTAACAACATAAAGTCTGCATTAATGTAATGTATCAACGGGACACTTGCTATTTTAGAAAAGTTATTCTTTACATTTACAAAATTTTTAAACTTCATTGTGCTCAGTCACACCTGTTAGCATAAAACTTGAAATATTAAAATAGTACAAAACCTTTGATAAGTGACAGTAAAGATCAGTTTATAACAACTAAGACATCAAACTCTTGTATTTGTCTTCGTTTACAATTGCAACAAATTCCACAGAACCAATATCTCTGAAAATGACTGCATGCTTCTGAAACATTTGATAATATGGATATTTCAGAAACATTAGTTTGAGTCTGCTCAATTGCAAAACAAAGGAAAAACTACTGACTTGCATGAGATAAGCATCTGCAAAGTCCAGCATTATATTGTTGTTCACATAAGTTTCTTAAACCATGAACAAATGAGTAATTGTCTAATCTGGAATGTAAAGTGTAGTCATTTAGTGACATACAAAAGTGAGAATGAGAACTTGCAAGAATAAAAAAACAAACAGTAAAATAAAAACTGTCCTTAACACTAAGGATCATACAATTACAGTTCTGCATGGCTTTCTGCAAGAGTCTGTTTCTTAGACCATGCACTAGTGAGATGCACTGCCTTCCACCAATGTTCATTAGGATGTTCTGAATGACTTCAAAGATGTCCTTAAGTTCCTTTGGATAGTGTATGTTGAGGGCAAAAAGAAGGCCCATCAGCATGGAAATGGCACTTGAGACATCCCTCAGATTAGACAGGATTACTGCTGCCTCAAGGACAACCAACACATCGATGTCTTCTTCTTTCACCATCGCAATGCCAACTTTCATCCTCTTAGAAAACGTGTCTTCAATACCTGTCGGCTATAAAAGGGTTCAAAGACAAAAAAAAAAAAAAAATTACACAATTACAATTACACAATATCCCGTGTGCTTAACAATTCATGTCTTTCCAAAGAAGAGCCATACTGATGCTTTGGATGATGGTGATTGGCTTTGGGTAACACTTATTAGTTGTTAAAGTTTTTTCAGAATGAGATATGCACCCCCATGTTACAAATCCATTTCTTGCTTTAAACAAAGACCATGTTCATAAATAACTGAGCATGTCTTCAATTGCAGAATTCAAACAAAATTTTCAATTTAAATGGTAAATGGCCTGTATTTGTATAGTGCTTTACTAGTCCCCTAAGGACTCCAAAGTGCTTTACACATTCAGTCATTCACACACATGGGTGGATGACTGAATCGTAACTCAAGAGTTGACAGTTCGTCTTATAATTGGAAGGTTGCCGGTTCGAGCCCTGGCTCTGACAGTTTCAGTCGTTGTGTCCTTGGGCAAGACACTTCACCTGTTGCCTACTGGTGGTGGTCAGAGGGCCCGGTGGTGCCAGTGTCCGGCAGCCTCGCCTCTGTCAGTGCGCCCCAGGGTGGCTGTGGCTACAATGTAGCTTGCCATCACCAGTGTGTGAATTTAAATCTACTTATGCTAAATATTGGCTGTGCTCTAAACCAAATCTGGCTGAGAATACATGAAATGTGCAAACTGCAGCTACACTACAGGATCAGATTATGGCTCCATAGACAATGCTTCTTTAATCAGTTTATTGATTAAAGTTTATTTTTTCCCCCTATATTAACAGCATGAAAAAAGAGCATATAGACATGGCTGAACAGGTTGCATAATTGGCACTGAATATCAACATCCACCTTTACCCAGCTGCCCAATGACTCTCGGCCAGTAACCTTTAATTGCTTACCCAGTCTACACAGTCTCTTTTCCAGGGTCCAGGACATTTCACCAAAGTATTGCCCCCCACAGCTGTAGCAGCCACTGCAGCCCCTTAAATATCCTAATATCTCTGCCATTACAATATACAATGTGAGAAATCAAACGTAAAGCTGAAGTGAACAGTACAGCAGCGAAATGTCAAAGACCCTGGTGAAGACATGAATAAACACAAGACACTAATAATATCAATGCTAGCTTGCCAGTTAGTTTCTCTGAAACCCAGACCAAATCCAGTGTCAAAGATCTTGTAATAATACATTTGGTGAGGAAAAAGTACACATGTACTTTTTAATTTAAAATCCACTGTGGTGCTGTCATTATTAAATTTACTAAAAGAAACAATGCTAACCTTCACAGTCTTGAAAGTGTGTGAGGGATCTTCCTTTAGAAAATGAGGTCCTCTGTCCTCTTCCTTTGTGTAGGGCTCTGGTCAAAGAAGTCAAAAAGAAAACAAAAACACTTTTTAAACAGTGTTTATGAAGCATGTAGACAGCTCCAAATTCACAGCTTTTTGATGCATAATTCCATCAATATATGATTATCATTGGAGATTTTGAATCAGGCTTATCAGGACATTCAAGTAGAATATGATATCCAACCTACCACCAATATACACAGATTCTGTAAAAGTTACCACACTAAATGTCCAGTTGTGAAATATGATGACAGACTTTACTTATCAGCTTTCTTTCAATGAGTTCATCAGTTGAACTGGATAACCTAAAACTTAAACAAAGGATTAGATTTCGCAGTTGAACACTTACATCATCTCCGAAGCATCTTATGAGCCTAGTTAGCCTTTCTATGCCGCTCTTGATTTTGTACAGCTCCACGAACCTCTCCATAATGGTCAAGCACAGCAAAAAGGAACCCTTTCAGGTCAACAGATGTAAGACGGGCAAATTCTGCTTCAACCTGAGCAATAGAAGAAGAGGGGTGGAGAGTACAGGCAGAATTAAAAAAAGATTCTTTGAGACCCAAATTTAAGCAAACGGTCATCTGAGGCCCATTAGAGAAAACACAAACACACAAAAGCAAACAAACAAAAAGATGCACTTTACCTGCCGTTCAGCAAACAAGGAAGTTCAGAGAACAATAAGCTCTGTCTTGAAATCTTTTAAAGTAGAATGATTGTGAAAATGACTTATGTGATGTAAAACTTTAGTAAACGTGCGATTAAAAGAACACTGAGTAAAAGGACAAGTAACAGTTTCCTTATTCCTCAGATGTTTACCTTGATGAGCAATACTGTTTTAGTCCAACTGCCTCATTAAAGTTACACAACAGGCTTTTTACGTTAAAGCCAGCAAGTCCATTACATACTCCCTTTTTAGATCTGAAATACTGTGCAGATTCTGTGTATATGTAGTGGACAGCAATTTACCCCAAAGAGCGCAAAGTTTGCAAGTCCACCTCATTTAAATGACAAAGTCAAATGTGATCATCTAGACCTGTGAAAATAAATTAATGACAAACTTGCAGTTATGGATGTTATTACAACCACAAGAACCTAAACAGTCTGCTCCATTGCTTTTGTTAATGAATCATTTGTTGGTAACACGTCTGAATATTTAGTTTATGCCACCTGCATGTGATCATCAATAGTGCCATATTACTTCTTAAGAAGTACCCTGACACTACAATCTTTATATCATTTGTTCTACAGAGCTATTAAATTACAATATAATCTGAGGTGTTTCCAGTATGACAAAATGCACAAATTGTAACTTACCATTTGACTCCACTGACAAAAATAAATCCCCAGCATCAAGTTTGGCTTCACAGACCTAAAATAAGTAAAATAAAAATATATGTTATAATTATATTGTTTTCGCCATTTATTCATGTTTGCTAATTTTCTGACATATAAACAATGTTAGTTTTGTTACAATACAGAGAATGCAGTTTAATTAAAAGGTAAATTATGCAAAAAAAAAAAAACTTCTGCAGTATACCATGCCAAAAATCAGTGTCTCTTATGCCAATTATTTTATCACTACAGCTCTTTTAGTATGGAAACTCACACAAACTAGTCATACTGATCACAAGAGTTCAAAAATAAGTCAAAATAGTGAACTGTTGTTAAGCATAAAGCATTTCAGGGTAACAAATAACTGCACAATATAATTAAAGCAAAAAATAAGCACACTGGAGGACTATCTGATAAAAACTAATATAATGCTGGTTTGTAGACCATATTTTGTCTCAGTCCTCAGTGCACTCTTGCAGCTTAGCATGCAGCAGTTAATAACACCTTAAGTGATTACATAGGGATAAACAGATGACAACAAGCATCCGAGTCCTGCCAAAAAGGTCTTTTTGAACCCAGCCAGTTATTGGAAATATTGCCAAAATGAACTTCCACCAAAATACAACAGCCTGTGAACTTGAAAGGAATTTACAAGTACAGAGACAATATGAAATAAGCTTTATTAATTAGCTGAGTTAGCTTGCTAATATCGCAACAGTGGTTGAGTGCACAACCTTAAAGCTAGCGGCACAATACTTGTGATTTGCTCAGCGCCACATTAAACCCATAAAAAAGGCCATATGTCAGTTTATTAGGTCAAGTTTGGTCATGACACACAAGCTGGACCTTGTCGGCTAAAGTTACATTAGCTAAAGCAAACATTTCGGTAAAAGAGAAAAACACACATCATGCCATAAATTCAAAACATGTTCCAACTTTTGTAGCTCTCTTTCCTTATAGTTATAACCAATGTTACTCACCTTGAAAGCATATTCCAAAGAAGACGATTAGAAAACGTCCAAGTAAAGTGAGCATGTCGTTAACCGCCAATTCCCCATGATGCACCTCGGTAGCAGTCACGTGAGGCAGTTTTGAATCCTGCTGTGCTCAACTTACCCGCATTGTCAAGTTCACATAAGTTTCTGATTTAGCTGGACATGAGTTTTCAAGTTAGCTTTTTTTGGTGTAATTGGGACGTTTTTAACTTGTAATTCTATGTTATAACAACAACTTCAGTCATCTATCGTCAAACTGATATAGAATAATATGTTGAAATAACAAACAGCTAGAATTACATTTTACAGTGTAGGCGGTAGGATAAAGTGTCTTGCCCAAGGACACAACGACCAGGACAGAGAGAGCTGGGGGATCAAACCAGCAACCTTCCGGTTACACCTGAACCACGTTCAAGCTGACACACAGTGGACAGCAGCCTCCTTGTAAAAATACCATATATATTCAACATTACCTGAGTGAGGCAGCACAACATCACATTTAATTTCAAATTAATGACCACAGAGCCATGAATCCCTGTTTACTCTTTGTTTGGCGCTCTAACACAGTCAGATATTGTCTTCATTTATTTGGAGCTACTGCTCTCTCCCTCTCAGCGTATGTCTCCAAACAATACTGGCTGATTAAAATTTTCCCCTTTTCCCCACCACAGCCTCCTCTTGTACCGGTGTAAACTTGTTTCTGCACTTTAGAGTAAGAAAACAAACAGAACCAATAATTATAAACCTTTGCATTCCCTTCTTCTAATCACACGAGCCCAAGTAAAACTCTAACAAACTGGGGGTGCACGCAAGATTTAAGTAAATTAGATGCAACATATTCTGATTAAACGAACACAAAAAATGGTAAAGTGAGGACGTCTGCAGTATCAGCAATGCAAGCAGTGAGTGGATGTGTTTCATCTGTGCTGTGGAAGAGACTAGCATGGACCAGCTTTTATAACCTGAAGTCTCAGGTGAGCTGAGTTACACGATGAATCTCCCCTTACAGCCAGTTGGCTTCCAAGAGGATCAATGTTGATACAGTAGAAAACCTACAAAGTACTTTACATTATGTACACATCAGTGTGTTTGCCTGTGGCAACAAAATGCACCAATAAATGATATTAAATATGCGAAAACATTGAGAAAGCTGAGGCTTATTGTGTTATCACCAGCTGCTTAAACTGTTTCTACATCTTGTGAGTTTCTCTGTGTTATCGTTGCAACATGCAGTCCTGGACACGATGGACCATCACGTATACGAGACCATAACAAAATGATAACACACAGTTTTGGAATTAACTGCAGAAAACACAAAACATTTCATTCACACAGTCTAACAAGCTAATTAATATAAATATGACTGCACTGCCAAGTATGATTTCTGAGAGTTTTCACAGTTTCACATGCAGCACAGCAGCTGTGTGGGGTTAATGATATTATATTTCTGAGTACAAGACTTTAATGCTAAAAGTGTCAAAAGTGTTCTCGTTCAGCAGCCTAAATATCAAATACTCAAATCTCCAAAAACCACACGTGAACCAGTGAAGTTTCCCAAGAATAACAGCTGTGCTGGGTCAGCGTGTTATCGCCCAGAGCCCAGATTTCAACGCGACAAAGAAAAGCTCGGGTCAAACACAGACGGACTAACAGATGACAAAGCCCAACCTATTGATGTGTTGAGATGAAGGGACCAGGGGACTGGACTATATTTAGCTTCATTGAGATGGTAATGGCTGAAACATGAGAGGACTTGTGTGTGTAGCTGGCTGTGTGTTAATCATGAGCAGTAGAAGAACCATCATTTGAACGTCTGGGCTTTACATTGGGAAAAGAGTTTGTTTTTAATGATGGAAACAGGAATAATTACAAGTGGGTTTGGAAGATCAGTAGTCATCCATCTGTAATAACACACAACGGAAATAGCAGCACTGCTGCTTTCTTTCCGGGCCTCGTTCAGCGCCCAGAGGAAAGATGATGAAACACATTTACCCCGTGGCACATTCTTCTTTCTTTCTCTCTTACCCACCTCTATCTCTGCAGCTGTCTTAACCTCTCTCCCCCTCTTTCTCCAGCCAAGATTTCTGCCTTCCACTGTTGTATTCCTCCACTTGTTTCCTAGCAACTGAACTGACATGCCCCCTATTCTCAGCCCAGCAAATCTGTTGTTGCAACCCTAGATTTTATGGAACAGCCCACATAAATCATCATTCCCCACGGGGAGCCGAGTTATGTTCGATGTGTCTCGGAGAACGACTCTGCCTAGGCGTGCTGTTAACCTGGTTTCCACATGTACTGCGAGTTTTGAGTGGTAGAAGCAACAGTTGGGAAGCATGTTTTAGGTGTTTTTAGACATTAGTTGAAAGCTGCTGTTTCCAGTAGATGTCTGCTGTCACATGCACTGAATCTCTTATGGTGATTGATTCATTCAGAAAAGCTTTATGCACATTTTAAAAACCAAAGAAAGTTCAAATAAAAGCCCCACAATGCAGTGTTTGACACCAGCACTGCCTGAATCATAAATGTATTATTCACATCATACAATATACATTTTTGAAGCCCGTCTGGGATTAATCCTTGCACATGTCAACACATTTTATAGCAAATTTGAATACAACTACTTTTAGCATTTCCACTAATATGAAGCAATGTCTGCTGTTTGCTGTGATGACAAGGAAAATGTGTAAAACTGTACAATCTACATGAATAATATATTTTTGGGAGGGCGTCGTTATGCTGAAAACTGGAGAACAAATTGTCCAAGGAAAACTCAATGTCACTGTAGGTTCATCAAACTGTTTCCATCAATAAGCGAAGCCCTCAAATGAAATGCAGGTGACATTTTAGGCTCATGTCTAACATATCTAATAAAAGACAATATCAAAATCCCTATGCATATGTGT
The DNA here is from genome assembly GCF_036321145.2 of Pelmatolapia mariae. Lineage (NCBI taxonomy): Eukaryota > Metazoa > Chordata > Actinopteri > Cichliformes > Cichlidae > Pelmatolapia > Pelmatolapia mariae. The sequence continues at coordinate 49,692,983 of NC_086246.1, forward strand.
CCTAATATTACCAAGCTGCTCCATGAATACTAAAAGCTGTTGCATGTTGCGTAACTTTTCCTTTGAATAAAGTCAAAAGCCCTGTTGGAAAACAAGATAGCTGGGCAGCAACCGCCATCTAGTGGCAAACACGGGTACTACATTATTTAATAGAACAGATAATGTTTTAGCCCCGTGAGACCCAACCTTTAAAAAAAAATAGCTAGAAAATTCAGATTTTTTGGAACTGAGATGTTCATTAACCCTTGTAACAAAATCCACAATTTTTTTTCTATATCATGTTGTGTATGATATGTTTTTATTATACATTTCTTATTTATTTTTGTATGCCATTTGATACATTATTGTTTACAAAAAGTTTCCAAAAACGTCCAATGTTAATTTTAGACAAAAAAAGAGTTTTGTCCATAACATTTTGAAATTATGGCAAGTATTGATTATGTTGATGAGATAAAGGTCTCAGAAACTCATGTATCAAATATGATACAATATGACACAAAGGGCATTATAGGGTTAAATTGAATTTCAGTCTGTTTGGATAATTTAAAAAAAAAAGGGGGGGGGGGGGGGGGGGTTGCACCACACTGTAAAAATGGACAGAGAAAGTCAGCAGGACAGGGTGACATTTAGGAATAAATGTGCTTGCACGGCTGTGTGGATAACCTGGTCATTATCTTTAACCAAATTTAAGGAGGTTTACTTTGCTGACTTTTAGAGTTTAAGATTTCTATTTAAATCATCCCCGGTGCCTTGTCCAATATCCAATAAACCAAAAAATGACCTTATATAATTCCTTGTGAAAGCAGAACTTTCCCCCGCATCCCCTTAATTTTATTATTTGAATGGAGTTGCAGCCAATAGTTGGCAAGAGGGCTTTTTTAATCCAATAATATGCAATGAAAATTGGACAAAGTCTTGTCCTGCCCTCCCAAGGGACATTAAAGAAAGAAATAAAGAAAAACACATTATGATCGGCATTGTCTAAAGAGTTTATTTAATCTAAAATAAACTGATCGATTTAATTAATATTTTATTGTATTTAGTCATTATTAATTTGCATGTAATTAGCTAAACTATCTAAAACGGCTGTTGGTTATAAAAATGTAAATGCGATTTCCTTTAATCATGCACCGTTAGCAATATGAGCCTTTTCTCTGAAAGCAAAATTATCCAAATGGATACAGAAGCCATGTTTCTTTAGAGGAATGGGAATCGCAGAACAAAGCAGAACAAGAACTATAAAATGTCATTTATTCAGAACACATTAGTCTGTTTGTTTTACACAACAAGGCTTTAGAGATATTTCTTGGTGTAAATAAATAAAAACCCTAAATAAAAAAAAATCCTGATGGAATTTAGTGAAAAAGAAGCAGGTGGTGAACTAATAAAAAAAATCTATAAATAAAAAATTTGCAGTGACTGTTCAGCGCTGTGACCATTTACTTTTTAAATTAAACCATGTGCTTATCCATATATCCACCAAACATAAAATTAGAGTGAATGAAAAGAGTGTTTATTATCAAAGCGGCAGCTCCACAGATCAATACTGTCAACAGGCAGCTGTAAATTTACCACAGAGGTGCGCAAGAGCAGGCTGGTTATCAGCAGATGGCCTGTAGGCTGGTGGAAGGTGGTGCACCACTGAGGCCTAAGTATAGGTTTTTATGCAATGTGCATGAGTGATGGAGGGAAAGGAAAGGAAAGGAAAGGAAAGGAAAGGAAAGGAAAGGAAAGGAAAAACTGCAGTGAAAATTAGGCCATGTGATAACTGTGTTTAAATCACTCTGATTAGACAAACTGGGGGAGCAGCTGCAGATCTCGTAGTCTTGATTTTTTACTCCACATGAAAGTACATCCCCACATCATTACCTAATCCCTTCTTAAGTGGCAGCTGCTCTGGTCTGGAAAACATACTGTGCAGACAAGCTTGACTGAGGCTGCAGTGAATCACAAAGACCGTGGATCATGAAGGCCCTCTGGTGGGATGCACGACGCTAATTTAACACACAGGATAAATTGAAACTTTGGCTTGAGATGAAAAATATGGAACAATGATTCATCAGTTCTGTGTGTTTGTAGACCCCATCACTGCTCGTCTTCATCAGTGTTTAACTATGCGGAGGGGTTTCAAGGTGTCATATTAAACCTAACAAGAGCTCCAAATGTGTGATCTCTCAGCTTCTTGTTTGCATTTTATCTTCATGTGAAAAATCTATTTTAATTATCGCTCCTCTCTTGTGAATGCCTACAGAATGATTCAGAAACCCCTTTAATGACAAATGTTCACTTCACAGGCAGCACACGATCCATTTGTCTCATAAATGCATGCATGAGTCTGACTGTACAGCGAGCGGTTCTCCAGTTCTCTAGAGCTCCAGTAGGGGTCACAGTCATGACGCTGAAATCACAGTTTGCACCTCAGGTGGATATTGATGATGATTCAGTTTGCTTACCCAGCATCCTTCACCCCATTTGTTAGAACTAGTCCCTCCTGGAGCAACATAAGTCATGCTGCTGCAACAACTGAGCACTCTCTAGTTTTGTGAGGAACTGGATGTGATAAATATCTCTCATATACACACACACACAGGTTTGGCCTGATTCTGCTGTATACTTGCCTCAAACAAAAGCTAATGGCTGAATATTGATGCTGACCACATACTAGCCAGCCCGACACTGAATTGTAATCTCAAAACATGGGCCAAAAAGGCAATTTACAGCCAAGGCTCCTACTAAGCCTATTTGGTTTGAAAGCACCAGCGGCTGAAAGAAATCCCACAGCACTACAAAGGCGTTATTTGCTCCAATAAGCTAACAGCATTGAACTCAGAGCACATCACAATCATCTTTGATATTTAAATCTAAAGCTTTGAATGAATGAGCAGGGAGTGAATTCGAGGTCTGTGACAGGGCTCACATTCATCCCCCCTCAGGGTGTTATCACTTTAATGTTCAAAGACACGTGTGACAGCTACAGTGTCAAACACACTGGCGTTCCAATGACGACGACACATTTTTAGTCCTCCATTTGCAAAGATTCAAAAGTAATTGGACACTTGACTGACGAGGCCTGCTCCCTTGTTACTTCATGACAAATGAAGCAGATAAAAGAGCTGGACCTGATTCCAGGCATCTCAGTGCAAGTGAGGAAGACCAACATTAGGCTGAAAACCCCCAAAATAAATCCATCAGAGGCATAGAAAAAAGTTTACAAGAGTTAATGCACCGGTCAAAAGGTCTGAAACAGCACATAAGACAACTAAAGTGGATGATCACAGAATTCTTTCCTTAACCTTTTAAAACCTGAACCATAAAATAACTGCCAGAAATCTTTAATTTTGTGATACTGGAGTGTTTGTTGAACCTTTATATCAAATTTTAATCTGCATAGGGTTTTAATTTGTATCACATTTGTTACATAAGCCATATTTTTGCATTTTAGTCATTAAAAACGTGTCATGCAATTTATATCATTGAGGGTAAAGCAAAGTCACGCTGATGATGTAGAAGTCTCAAAAACTCACAAAAACACATCAAATACGATACGCTGGGCTTTAAAGGGTTAATTAAGAAAAAACCCTTGAAAGTATCCAATCAAGTCAAGAAAATGTCCGAGGAGGTCGGTGTGCTGCTGTCAGACGCTAACCTCGAGAGACGCCTTCATGAATGGACATACAGAGGGTTTACGACAAGGTGCCACTTTGACAGAAAACGTCTAAAAACAGATGAAACAAAGATGAATTTGTATCAGAATGATGAGAAGAGGAGACTATGGAGACCTTGATGGAGGTAATGTTATGGCATGGAAATGTACGGCAGCCAGTGGAACGGGGCCACTGGTATTTACTGATGATTCCGCCAAATGCTGCAAAACTGATTAGACAGCGTTTCATTCTGCAAATAGATAATGAACCAAAGGATACTGCAAGAGTTTCTCAAGGCAAATGAGCTGGATTTTCTTCAACTGTCATGTCAGTTGTCTGATTTTAACCCAGAAGAGCAGCGTTTCAGTTACTGAGGACAAAAAGAAACTTAGTCTTTGGTGATGTCCATGACTTCTAGACATCATGCAGTCATTGGCTGCGTTGCCATCCAAGTATTTAAAAAAATCCTTATATTTAATTTTATGGTAGCCTCTGAAAATGTGTTAAACCCCTTAAATTAAAGCTAAACGTCTACACTTAAATTCCATATTGACTGACTGATTCAAAATCCACTGTAGAGGGACAAAGATGTAAAAAAAAATTGCCTTTGTCCGAAAAGTTATGGATCTAATTGTAGACATAGATAAAATAGAGAAACATGAAGGATCATTATACCTTATTAAAACAATAAAACCTTTGGAAAACATGAGTTAAAATCTATATTTTGCTGTTTTCTAAACGTGGAGTTCATACAGTTGTGTCTGGAATAAATTATTTAATAAGATTTTTTTACAACCTGACAGTCAACAGGGACGCTCATTCCAACCAAACTTAATTACATGAGCGCGTTTTATTTGTCTCTGTGCAAGTTCATACCCGTTGATATGTTGATGGAACTGGTTGACAGGCTGCATTGCTTCCTGCACTAAAGGGTTTCAATATCACAGAGCAGTAATACAAGCCCACCAGCCGCTATGAAAAATAAATTCATTCTGGAAATAGGTTTTTAAGCAAGACAAAGAGCCAGTAAATCCACTTAAAATGATAATCTCGCATCATTTCATGTAAAGATATTAACAATTCATGGGAGGCACTTTATTTTGACAGAAGCTGATAGCAGTTTATTCTGGATCAATACATCATGCATTCCTTCAATCAATGCTCAGACACTTCTGAGTAACTCGGGATTTAGCTTCATGCTCCTCTGGCAGCTTTCTGTTTTATTTTCTGGAAAAGCAGTCGTGACAGAGAGTGCACTCACGTAACCAGTAAAATTGTGAACTGACAGTAAAACTCCAGCAGCAAAAAGCCTTAAACATCAATTTAAGATATTGCTTCTGGTAAGTTAGTTATCTGCACGCTGTAGATCATTAATTATTAAACAGATAATAAATGTTGAATTTTGAAGGTGCTGGCAAGCCATCTGTATTTGGACTCCATCATGAAGTTGTTCACTGTGCTGAATCTGAATCAACAGCACATGGGCAAGCATGCTGATGTCATGTGGCATTGGACAGGAGTACCGGCGGCCATATTTCAAACAAAGTTCCCTTAGGACGTTTAGCTGCAGCAAGGCAGGGCATCAAACATCTATAGCAGCAACTGCAGCACTGAAAAAAAATGGGAGCACGGAGTGCAGGCAGATTTCTGTGGCGAGCCGAACACCTTCATTTTCGTATTTAATCACAAAACAGGAATATTGTTTTGTTTATGCCCTTCTTTGACTTTTACCCAAACTGAAATATTTGCTAAATATAGTCCCGATCAAAAGTTTAAGACTACTTGAAAAATGGCAAAAAAAAAAATCATATTTTGTATGGTTGGATCTTAACAAGGTTCCAAGTAGAGCTTCAACGTTAAGCAAGAAGAAATGGGAGTGAGACAAAGCATTTGTTTGAACATGCAGTTTATTGAAAACAACGCCTGAACTGAAACAGGCTGTTTTATAGCCCATCAAAAGTTTAGGACCACATGCCTTGAAAAGGAATGTGCAAAAATCTGTGCAAAAATGTGGATTTATTGTCATTTTCTGTCAGGTGGTCTGACGTTCTGATGGCAAAGGCAAAAAACCTTTCCATTTTGAACGTGGTCGGCTGCATAAGCAGAGTCTCTCGCAGCACGCCATCTCTGCTGAGGTGGGCGCAGTAAGACGGTCATTTGGAATTTCTTAAATAATCCTGAGGGTTATGGAACAAAAAAGTCAATCGGAAGATCCCCCCAAATTTCACCAGCACTGAGCTGGTGGATCCAATACGCTGTCTGCCAAGACACTGGACGATCCTCGGCCCAAATTAAAGCCGTTACTGGTGCCGACTGCAGCCCCATAACCATCAGATGGCATCTGAGACTGAAGGGCTTCAAAAACAAAACACGTCCTCAAAGGCCTCGTCTCTTTGCCACGGAACCGACCGTCTGGACTTTGAGCGCCAAACATGGGACACTGAAAGGTGGAAGAAGGTTTTATTCTCTGATGAGAAAAAATGTAACCTTGATGGTCCTGATGGTTTCCAACGTTACTGGGATGACAGGCAGATCCCACCTGAGATGTTTTCTACGCTCCACAGTGGAGGGGGCGCCATAATGGTGTGGGGTGCTTTTTCCTTCAGTGGAACAATGGAGCTTCAGGAGGTGCAGGGGCGTCAGACGGCTGCTGGCTAGGGATGGGTACCGGTGTCCGGTGCCATCTGACATAAACGGTAGTAACCAGACCGAAAAGCAGCGCACATTTCGGTGCTTTATTTCGGTGCTTTTTTTTTTTTCCTGAGCCAATTCTAGCCAATCATTTTACATTTCCGAGGATAGTAGGCGGGGCCAGGTACGTACGTTCTTTTAGAGCAGAGCTACAGATTAAAAATGCCCAAGGCGAAGCGGTCAAAGTCTGGCTGTACTTCACAGCAAAATATGCAAACTCAGCAGCCTGCAACAAGTGCTTTAAGGTGATACTGTGATACTGTCAAAGGAGGTAACACCTCAAATCTGATGAAACACCTGGCGACGCTTTTTTTAAAGCCGAGAAATGCGCCGTGTTTGATAGCTTGCTGCGAGACCTCACACCGTGCACATCTACTGCGGGTGTGGTGCCTGTTATCGGACCCGGAGTTAGCAACATCCCCCAAAAACCCGAAGAGGAGAGTCCTGGCCCCTAGCCCTGCCAGTGTAGCAGAAATGATGAGGATGATGATGGCAGCAGCAGCCGTTCTTCTCTGCGTGAGTAGCTTAATGTTGTTCGTGTGTAATTCACGTTGAGTACGCTAACCACGTTATTAAATTAATGCATGTAACTAGCAAACACCATCGTAGTTACATGCGGCTGTCTTCTTGTTTGATGGCAGATACTCCCTTCACCCTGGCCAAAAAGGCTAAAATGACCAAAGAAAAAGTGGAAAACAGTTAAACATGAGAGGTTTTTGGACAAAGTTTGTGTTTTTTCCATTGATTAAGCACTGCTTCCAGCCAAGAGTGATACCATATATGCCCTATAGCTGAAGAAAAGGCTAACATTGTTATCTTTTTACAAAAAAAACAGCTGAACATGAGAGGTTTTTGGACCAATTTTGTGTTCTCCATTCTTTAAGCACCGGTTTGAGCACCGTTTAAGCACCGGCACCGTTTCAAAAGTACCGGTTTGGCACCGGTATCGGATAAAACCTAAACGATACCCATCCCTACTGCTGGCTATGTCCAGATGATGCAGAGAGCATCCCTCCTGACTGAGGGCCATCGTCTGTGGGGTAACGACTGGGTTTTTCAACAGGACGATGCTAAAATACACAATGCCCGCAGGACAAGGGTCTTCTTCCAGGAGAATAACATCACTCTGTTGGACCATCCTGTGTGTTCCCCTGATCTAAATCCAGTTCCAGACAGTAGACGCCCTTCGTGCGACTGTCTTCACCACTCGGAGAAATGTTCCCACTCACCTCATGGAAACACTTGCATCAAGCATGCTGCAACGAATTGCTGAAGTGATCAACAATAACGGTGGAGCTGCTTATTACTGATTTCATGTTTGGGACTTTGTTTTCTGTTTTGGGGGGTTATTTTTGGAGGTGTGGTCGTAAACTTTTGATCAGCTGTAAAACAGCCCGTTTCAGCTTAAGCGCTGTTTTCAATCATTTGCACGCTCAAAAACTGTTTTGTCTCACTCCCATTTCTTCTTGTTGCATGTTGAAGCTCTACTTGGAACCTTGTTAAGATCCAAACATGCAAAATATGATTTTTTGCCATTTTTCAAGTCGTCTTAAACTTTGGATCGAGACTGTATTTGAGGCTTGTGGACAAATCTGGTACCAACGGTGTCCATATTCATGGATTTTGCTTCATCAGCAGGTCAGGTCATCTACAGTACTGACTGTCACCCATGTGTATAGATATTGGTGATGCCCATCCTATCACTTCTCCCAGTATTTTGCATAAGCAAGTTTAAACAGATGTTACCATGAAACTTACCCTGCTGACGACTTAACTTAAGGAAACCCCCTATTTATAGATCAACTTTACTGAAGGTGAAGAATCCCTTTTTCTTTCAGCGTTGAGCTGGTTTGTGATTGTTTTTGTTTGTTTTTTGTGTGTTGAAGATGTTTTCCATTCCTGTTTTGATTTAATTACCATTGTGGTAATATTGGGCTTTGGCTCTTGACTTATTTGAGTATCTGAGTTCTGGTTTTTATTGAGCTCCGGTTTCTGTTTTGAGCTCATTATTTCCTCTTGTGCTTTTAATTCTTTCAGTGTTTCCCTCCATTACTGCTGTCTTAAAGGTGCCTGTTCCTCTGTCTCTGTTATTATATCTAGTGTAATGTATTCTCTGTGTGTGTTTTCTATGGACCCGTGTGTGTCTTTAATAAAGTTAAGCTAAATTAAACTTGTCTGTGTTTTTGTCTTTTGGTATTCTCTTGTTTTACTTTGTAGGTTAATGTTGTAAGCTTTATTTTTCCAGTCATCCATGTTCCAACTCTGGTGAGCACATGTGAACTGCAGCATCAGTTTCCTGCTCTCAGTTGACAGAAGTGGCATCTGGTGTGGTCTTTTGCTGCTGCAGCTCATTTGCTACAAGGTTTGACGTGTTGTGTATTAAGAAATGCTTGTCTGCATACTTTGACTAATGCGTGGTTACTTGAGTTATTGTTGCCTTCCTATGAGCTCAAAGCAGTCTGGCCATTCTCTTATGACCTGTTGGACCCCTACAGATGGTTGTGAGGGAAAATCCCAGTGGATCAAGAGGCCAAACGACAACTGAAATTATTTTGTTCAATATTGAAATCACAATTATTCACTGATTTTAGTGACAAAAATTGGGCTCAGCCTTAGAAATAGTTTGAGGAGCTCAGTCATACAGGAGGAGCTTGCTGCTACTCCTTCACATCAAAAGGACCTAGTTGAACTGGTTCAGTCATCCATACAGGAGGTGTTTTGGGCATGTCCCACTGGCAGGAGGACTCAGGGCAGACCTAGGACACACTGGCTGGCTTGGTAATGCTTAAGACAGATAGATAAGGCAGATGGATGGATTTTTCAAGGTGTAAATGAGGTATCATCTGATTAAATGTGCTAAATTGCAAGTCTAAAAGAGGTTTGCTTGTAGTCTCTTAAGTTTTGATCGCGGGTCTTATCAGGACCATCATACCTGGTAAATGTCACTATGTTTAAACTGTAACTATGAGCATTTATGACATCAAAACACCAATTGTGTAAGGGTAGTTTTGCTTTTGTAGATCATTTTGAAATGTTTTATAGTGATATTAGAGACTGAAAATGGGAATAGGTGGGTGGTTGGTAAAACATTTATCACCAGAATGAATGCAGGCTTATAAAAGCAAAGGAATGTTGTAAGATTGCCTTTCATTTTCTAAAGAAAAGAAAATGATTACCACAGCAATCAGAGAAATAGATTTCTGTTATGTAAGGTAACAGTCTTATTGTGTATATGCAGACCATTCAGCTGTACTCGTCCCTCTGACACTCATTTTGAGCAGGGAAAAGCTTTCAAGACAATGGTGCATCAAATTTAATCAGAAAAGTTCAAACCACTTTTGTACCTTTCTGTCCTTGATTCACTCACAAGGTTTCCAATCACCGTTTCCTTGTTTTGCACCCCAGAGCAACATTTCGTCAAACTCCTAAACCATCATCCACTGACAGGTCACACATCGCTCAAACTCAAGTTCTCTTTCCATCTCTCTGATGGTCATCATCAATGTCAGCTTTCAGTATTTTGCAAACCAAACAGAGCGAACTGAGAGAGAGAGAATTAATGAAACAGTTCATCATTTTCTCACTAAATGAGAAGCTCTCCATCCTAAACGCAGCACAGACAATTGTTTCAAGCAAAGCAAACAAGCCAGCCTGAATGAAAACACTGCTGTACCGCGTGAAAGCCATTTGTATGGATTTCCCAGGAATCACGTTCTATTTTAATAACGCTGCCTTCTCCATTCTGAATATGGTTTGACAGCCGCATGGTTTTGTGGTAAAGAAAATAGCTTTTCAGCATGTCATCATTAATAATTCACTTATGACAAACAGCTCTGACATTTAAACTGCACTGGGTGTCTGCCTGACACTGACAGGGAGACAATTATGAAGGAAAAGGAGTCTAACACAGGGAGAGACAGATTCTCTCTCAGCTGTGTGCTGATGCAATTAGAAAGGTTCAGGCCTAATATAGTGTCGAACCTTTACTCGTAAAACACTGACGGAAGAAGCTGTGATGACCTTTACAGAACTCAACCGCTGACCTAAAATTGAGCCAAAGAAGAGTTTCAGTCACTGTAAGGACAAAAACAGGAAGCTAAACAGAAAGTGTTTAACGTGGCGGTGGAATCACCAAAGCAAGCAGCGCTTCATGACTTTTAGATTTTTGGGTTTTGTGTCCAGTTTTGAGTTGTATTCACACATCTCCTGAGCTTATGAGAGACAAATGTGGGATAAGAATGTGTAAATGAGCTGCAGAACAACTTATTTCCTCCCAGGCTGCAAATGCACCGATGTGTGAGAGCCTCTGAGGGCACCACACTGCAGAGTGCTCTTCCTGTGGTATTGCTTTGTGTGCAAACATTAGGAGAAAATCTAATGATTCAACTTTGAATTCATGGATTAATTTACTGTCATGAAGAGTCTAATTACTGTCAAACCTTTTTCTGCACCTTTTGCGCTTTTCTATACTTTGCTTTAATTTTGATCTATTAATCTCGTCTTTTTAAAGGCTACGATTCCTCCCTTGTGTGTTTCCCTCTGCTCCGATTACCTGCTGTGCCCTGATTTGTATCACCTGCGTTTTATGATCTCTCCCTCTCTTGTGGATTGGTCCTCCCTTCTGTGCCACTTTGTCACAATGTAGCCTTTTCCTTGTGTATTTTCTCTTGTTAAAATCTAAACTCTGATTGTTTTTTTAAAATTCTTAAAATTAAATGACAACAATACTGACTAACTGGCCAACTAATAGGTTATTATTAGTACAGGGCAGCTGTGGTTACAACTGTAGCTTGCCTCTACCAGTGTGTGAATGCAACAACTCTGTGGGTGACTGACATTTTTTTTAAATTAATTTTATTTCTATGTCTGGTTTTTGCTATTGTATTACTATATTTATATTGTAGAGCACTTTGGTCTACCAGATGTGTTTTGAAGTGCTAGATGATGACAATGACGACGACGACGACGAATGAATGAATGAATGAATGAATAGTGGAATTGGGAAGCACTTTGAGGGTCTCGAAAAGCACTATGTAAATGCAATCCATTATTAAAAAAATATAAAGTTGCAGCTTATTTATGTAAAGCTTTATAAATGCTCAATAAATACCTTGGAGGGTGGACACTGGTCTGGGACTCGTTTCACACAGTTTACTTCTGTTATTACTTGTTTTGATTTTGCTAGCTGATTGTGTTTATTTTAAGGAACATAGCTACTTTTTGTCTTAAAAAACATTATGATCCAGGTTAAAATTGAGGTATGTTAAATTAAACAAAAATTGGACTGAAAATCAGTCGAATCAGGTTTTATTCAGTGAACGAAATTTGTCATTTTTGATTCATAGAGTGTCTACAACCATCTGTAAGAAGTCAGTACAGGCTCTGTCATGGTCTGGCACTGCTTTTCAAATAGTGGTGTTGAGAATCTAAATTGATGGAGTTTTGAATGCAGAAAAGTACCTTTAGAATTTGATGCACCATGCAGCAACATCTGGCAAGTGTCTAAAGTGCATTGGACATCTGGATAGAACACACTATAACACTGTTGAACACTGTTTGTCTTTGATTGGCCTCCCCAGATCCCACACATTAACATTACTAAAGCAACGAGGGATCATCTTGACAGAGAACAGAACAAAAGGCAGCCTATAGAAAGAAGAGTTTTGAATGGCCTGCAAGAAATCTGGAGAATTATTCCTGAAGACTACTTAAAGGAATAACAAGAAAGCTTGCCTAAGAAAGTTCAGGCTGTGTTGAACAATTAAGGCGGTCATATCAAATAATGACTTTCCGCATTGCAGGCATGATGAGCTCTCCTCCTTCCCCCAGATCTTTAAATTACTTTGGGTTGGCAAGAGATCAGCCATGGTGGGTAGTCTGGTCAGCCTGCCTTGGTCGATGCTCCAGAGCTCCTTCCAGGATATTGGTCAATCAAGTGATTGGGTCCATTGCATCCAAAGGCCCTGGGATCCATCGCTTTCACTCAACAGTCTTCTGTTGCTGCCTCCTGGACACTCTGCATCACACCAGCTCTCTCCTGCCTTCAGTATTGCACTTGGTCCACCTCTCTGTGCCGTAGTTTTCAAGGACCAAGCAACCGTGGAAGACCTTCCAGTATTCTTCTGCCTCCAATACTGCTTCTTGTGGCCTCAACTTCCTGCAGCATCCAATGGATTTATTGACATGTTGGACCTGTGTTTTGACAGGAGCAGTGTACTGACTGCTCTTGCCTTGGTCGCATTGAATTCTCTCACCGCTGATAAAACTGGTAATCAGAGCTATGAGTCTTGCTGTACAGGTTTACCGAGCTAAAGGAAGGAAAAACATCCAACCATTTTCACAAAAACTGCTGTGTAGCCTCCCTATTATTTCATCAAATTACAACATAATTAATTATCAGTAAATATAATTCATTCAAATTTAATTGGTAAATATAATTACTCAATGAAGTATCAATTTTATTATTTATTAATAACTTTTACAGTTTCATTCTTGACTCTAACATGGCTGGTAAAAGTCATGCTATACTTGCTCTTTACACAGTGGTGCATTAAGATTAAAAGGAAATTCAGCTAGAGCTGATGTTGATTTCATTTGTTTTGTTGATCTGGGTTACAGACCAAATTATTATATTGTATTACAATTTTTTACCTGATGATGACTGGATGAAAATGAAAGATCCACAAAGGGAATTACAGTTCATCCTGAGGATCACATAAATGTCTGAGCCAAATTTCATGGCAATCCATCAAAGATTTACCGAGGCATTTAACTCCAGCCCAGAAATGTGAACCTTCTGTTAATGCAAGAGGCAAACACACTAAGAAATCAGGCAGACTTTGCAGTGATGAATGGCAGAAAATTTTATGCATATCCATGTCAATAGGCTGAGATATTTCACTTCTGACAAATCAACACTGTTACCCCAAGAGCTATTCCAACTAGCATGGCTAAAATTTATGAAATATGGTCTTACACTCTACAATTAAAAAACTCAACCACGAGACCTAATAAGCTCTTTCTTCTTAAAGCGGCTGTATAAATAATTAAGTTGTGCCCAGTGTGTGAAGAACCAGACATTGACACTTCTGTAAACAGGCAATTTTTCACCTTCATCTGTGGGGGATGGAATTACATGCTCGCTTAATGGATGGTGTGCTCTAATCAGAGTGTAATCATAGGAAATAAATATCACACAATTTATCCAATCTTGTAAACATTTCTGCCAGGAATACTAACAACAGGTACAAGAAACACAGGCCTGTGCAGGAAACCACTGACAAAACCACATGCACTCACACACAAATGCAAAGCGACATTGATGCACTTGTGTCCTCGTCTGCTATGACCACGGCTGGATGCGAAGCACTGTGAAGTATTGCATGAACTCTTGAATTGACGTCCCTCGATACGTCTTCGGGGTGCTGATTTTTTAATGCGTGTGGTCAGCAGAAAAACAAAGAATCATATTACAGAGACAATAACTCGTGTCATGAAAACATTTGTGATAAGTTTGCAAGTGTTTTCTCGCTACTAAATATTCCAGTCAACGGTTAGTGGTATTACAATAATAAAGTGGAAGCGACTGGGAATGACTCAGCCACAAAGTGGTAGGCCACGTAAAATCACAGAGCAGGCTCGGTGGGGCGTATAGACATCCAAACTTCATGTGGCCTTCAGATTAGCTCAAGAACAGGCCATAGAGAGCTTAATGAAATGGGTTTCCACAGCTACATCCAGGCCTTACATCACCAAGAGCATTGCAAAGCTTCAGTGCATTGCAGTGGTGTAAGCCATGCTGCCACTGGACTCTAGAGCCGCGATGTGTTTTCTGGAGTGACGATTCACGCTTCTCCGTCTGGAAATCTGAAGGACGAGTCCGAGTTTGACAGTTGCCAGGAGAGCGTTACTTGTCTGACTGCATTGTGTCAAGTATAGTTTGGTGGAGGGGGGGGGGGGGGCCTGTTTCTTAAGAACTGTAAAAGGAACTCTTAATGCTCCAGCAGCCCAAGATATTTTGGATGATTTCATACTCCCAAATTTGTGGGAACAGTTTCAGGATGGTCCCTTTCTGCTCCAACATGACTGACTGGACAAGTGTGGTGTAGAAAAACTCGACTGGCCTGCACAGAGACCTGAACCCCACAGAACACCACCCGGATAAATTCAAGTGGAGACTGCGAGCCGGGCCTTTTCATCCAACATCAGTGTCTGACCTCACAAATTCACTTGTGGAAGGACAGTGAAACATCCCCCTAAATACACTCTGTTATAGCTACAAACGGTGGGCTGATATAAAATTAAACCTAATGGATTAAGAATGGGATGCCACTCAGGTTCATATGTGTGTGAAGGCAGATCAGTAAATATTTGGGCGTATAGTGTATGACTGATTCAACTCAGTAACTGTTGCAATAAATTCTCTGAAAAGCAAAAGTGAAAATCTCATGTGAAACAGAGCTGATCAACCAGAGGAGTGTGCTGTACCTTCTGCTTTCTCTGGTAGGACTCAATGTTTTTGTGAGTTTTCCTGCTAATGATTTTTTTGGAAAGGTTCCATTTTGAAAATGTTATAATGAATACCCTGTGGCTTGTTCCAATTCACAACATGAACTCTGTGCCAAGTCAATAAATAAAACAGTGCAATTTCTCAACACGCCTTCTTTAACCAGTGGTTTCTATGAAAACACTGACACAAGAACTTGATCACTTATATTGACTCTATATTGCTCAGTTTTGCATCTGTGGAGGGGAGAAAATAAACACGCAATTAACCCATTTTTGAAATCTCCAGCACCGTGATGAAGCTTCGGTATTTACTGGTGTACTGAACACTCCTCTTGTAACCTCACTGCACTCAGCCACTTAATTCTCATTAATCCTGCATCCATTTACCATAACTATGGGTTGGCAGAACTTAGGAGGGTATAAGGACCCTTACGGTGTGAACACACCGTTAGACAGAAGAGTTCAGAGCAGAAGAAACAGAGCAAACCCAGATGCAAGTGTGATACCAGAACCAGAAAAATTCAAATCAAAGCAATTCAAGAAACAGTTTTTAAAGTCACCATTAGGGTTACACCTGAAATCCACATACAATAAACATTTCAAAGATAATTACCCAGACTTTCAAGAATATGCTAAAGGCGTAAAGCCTAATTTCAGTGTTGTCACTTGTATACTGAGTTTGTGCTTACGGTAGATCGTCATGCCATTCTTTCAGAAGCCTGTTCAGCTTCCATTTCCAAGTTCAGCTTAATGAGTCATGGATTCAACATATGCTGCCATTAGTTTAACAGCTCTAACTGCCTTGAATCTGTGGCTTGCAGCATTTAAATTAACCACCATTCCCACTCAGCCAGCAGCTCTTCTTTTACTGTTTCTCTCTTCACTTCAATAAGATTGCTCCGGAAATTAGGATTTTGTCTGCAGCACCTAATGCCGCTGCTGTCTGCTAATGAGCTTTTGTCTTGATCAGTGCTGGAAAACAACAAAGAACATTTTTTCCACACTTGCTGGATTTCATAGTATAATTTTGTACTTTTATTCAAATATAGTTGTAATTCCTTAGCAAATGTGCAATTTTACATCCATGGAAAGTATATATTTAAGAATAGAAGCGCTGAATATTCAAACAAGTGCTTCCCAACTTTATGCCGTAATCCTCCCAGTTTTTAGGCCTACAAACTTCTCTTCTTCTAGAAAGAATTGCCTAATGTTGTAAGGAATATAATCACAAGCCCTTTTTAAAAAAGCCATGAGTATATCCTGGGACCTCGGCAGAGGGCATCTAAATGCCATTGTCAAAACATGGCCAACTGTGCAATGACACTGAATACTGTAATAGTGCACTCGAGCTATTGTAAAATGTGTGAAAAATAGACAAAAATTAAAACAGCCAGTTAATGCTCTGCCACAGGAATAAACATCATAATATCCACCTGACTTAAGCGGGAATCACTGGAGGAGAAAAACAAAGCCAACATGGCAGCTCCGAAAGTGTTGCTCCTCTAATGGCCACTTGAGGATTGGAAGTCAATTCTCATGGAATAAAAAATGTAGCTGTTCACAGACCTTTTTGGTAGGCCTGTAGGAAAAAAAACAAAAATAAAAAACTAGTAGTCGAGCAGTAGAAAAAGTTAAAAGAGTTTAACACGAACCTGAAATTGGGACTGTTCGCTGTCAAAGTAAAAGCTAGGACTCAGCTACAGCTAACATATTTGAAAAGGCAGAACTTTTACCTTTAATGGATTTCATTTCCCGTTTGTGTCACACTCACACTCTCACTACAGCTTACTGCTTGTGACCAAAGCAGTCACAAGGAGTTTTTTTTTTTAACCAGTCAGTTACCAGACGTTCACAGACTGATGACTTACGTTTGCGGATGGGGCCTTATCCACTTGATCCTACAGTGACTGTCACAGGCCCAATTTAATGTTCATGTGGTAACATGTATGCAAAACCTCAACAGACACTATAAAACTTGGACAGATGTGAAAAGTGACAACAATGTGGAAGTACCTTAAACCTGCAATATATCTGAAGGCCACCAGATGGCGATAGCTGTAATTGCAAAAAGACTCCTGGTCATATAGTAAACACTATTTCCTGGTCGTTCTATGGGTCAAAATAGAGGTTTATCGGCTGTATGCGCTTATTGGCTAATGAACTGAGACTGAAAAGTCATTCACCACTTAACAAACAGTTTTACAGGCTGAACCGCTCCTCTCGTCGCTTCCAGTTTTTTGAAGCCTTAAGATGGCGATGGTGAAAACGCTGACTTCAGAAACCAACTTAACAGTAGCTCTGTCCACCTTCTATACTGTTTGTGACTTGCTAATGTAACAGTGTTTCTGTGGTATTATTTCACTTGCCACAAATGTCAGCGTAATGGGGAAACAGCGCCCCCTCTCAGTGAGGCTGGTTAGGTGAGGCTTGCTGCAGTAATCGCTGCCAGTCTGCTGCAGCCATACGAGAGCTGAGTTGTATTGTTCCATACACAATGTAGCTAAGTAGTACAGCCACATAAAACTTGTTTGATCAACTGATGGGCACCGAGTGTAATCAGTGCTTAGTGGACACATGTCCAACACCAGTTTTATGTACTTTTCATTTGTTTAATATTGTGTAAAACTGTATGCTAAAGCAGAATGCTAATGGGGTGTTCTGCCGTAGTGTGCTGTGCGGAGTGGTGTGTGGCGAGCGCTTTGCACTGATACAACACCGTTGTTTCCATTCAGGAAATAAAGTGGCGACAATCAATCAGAGACTCCTTGCCTTCTTAAAAACACAACACAGAGTCGAGGAGCCTGTTTGGGCCGACCTGTTGCAGCGGGGTGAAGCAGAAACCGGTTACACTAACCAAGCATGCTACCGTTAGTTGAATACTGCACCCTCATGTTCAAATATGGAAATGCGTGCATATTTTGTATAGAGTCACTGATCTTACAATTTCACCCATTACTCATTTCATTCACACGTACTTAGACACAAATCAACACGAAGGTCAAGCAGGACCAGAAACATATTTGGTGCTTTCCTCTGTTGGTGACCAGCCTCTACTCCTAATGCCAGACTGATTCCAGCTGATCACTGTCATCAGCATCAAGTTAATGCCGACTCCAAACACTGCTATTTCATTAAGCGCTTCCGAACGGATGTTAATATCCTAACCGCTATGTTTGAAATGCAACACACACATGCACCTGCAAAGACAGACACAAACACAGTCCACTCCTGATTAAAAGACGTGTTACTAGTCTTGCATGCTTAATTGCTTCCTGTACAAAGCATGGTATCAAGTGTTTGTTGTTTCAACCTGTCTTTCAACTAAGCTGTGTGTGACAAGTTAATATTTCATAGGTTTCCCACAGGAATTACATAAAAATGCCAAAAGACAAAATCAGTAGCTCATTATTTTTCACAGAACAAAGTGTTCAGAGGAAACAGTCCAGTGACTATTTTTGTTTCGAGCCAAACAACCTGCTGGTCTATACTATCGAGTTTCTTTCCCCCTGTGGAGCATAAACATGCCCATCAAATGAATCACAATGAGACTACAATACTGTATATTGTTAAGGGCCAAATCTGATACAGATTGTGAGAATGAATGTATTTGTGAAAGTCCACAGTAGACTTAATGGCATTGGTTTTTCCTTTTTGAAATGTTAACTGAACGTATGGATTCATGTTGACACCACAGAAATGTTTCAGCGTGTCCATCCTACATTTCATAGTTTATGGAAGCTTGTTTAGGCCATTAAAAAAATTGATGTCTCAGATTTTTACCTCAGAAATTTAAACAACATTTCTAGGTATTAATGGTTATTAAAGCAAAAAATGTTTTTGTTTTTTTCCAGTGGAGAAATAAGATTCCATATAAACTAATTTGAAATAAAAGTAGAAAGTAAAACAAAACAAATGCATGGCCTCATTAGCTATAATGATTTAAAGATACTGTAGAGTTTTCAAATTTGGCTAAATTTATACAGCATGGCACTAATGATGGATTTAGCTTTTTTCCATGAGATGCGGCTGCAGTTTGGTCTGAAATCAGACTAATTTGCTTTGAAAAACAAAAGCAGGTGTGCAGGTTGGCTCAGGTGCATCATCTCATTTTCCATCCTCCATGTCAGGTAACTGAGGGTTTGCTGCTAAGTGGCTCTGAGAGGTGGATGTTTATGGTTGTAATGATTCCTGACTCACTCTAGTCATTGTCCCCTCAGCAGCACAACTATAGATCTGTCATGTAGTGTTGTAATAATTATACTAGACAGGGCAGTGAATAGTGATCTAGTCCATGGCCGAGCATCTCCACAGGCCTGGTTTGAATGGTTATCACCCACTTCCACACTACTGTCACATGGATTTAAATATCAAATGCAAATTAAAGCAGGAAAAGTTCTCAATGAAAACTGCTCCTCTGACTGATTCACGTTAGTCTCTTTCCCACTCACACTTATCCTGCATTCAGTGTATGTCATCTCTGTTCCATCTGTCCTCCCACTATGTGCTGTCATTCTCCACAGTCCTTCATCTCTTTAACTATAGATATACAGTAGCTCAGGTTAAGACGTGGCATCCTGTACCTGCGGTGAAGAGGATATGAGGGGAGGCACAGAGGGTGCCAACACCACTAGAGGTGAAGCCTCAGCTTCAGCAGAGAAACCGAGGGGGGCATCACTGATATAATCAGCTACAAATTCCACAGCGCTGCAGGGCAGGAAACCATTAAATATATACACACACATGCACGTGGTACAAACATGTGAATGAGTACACGCATACTGGCAGACATCACGCAGTCAACATAGTCTATAGGATTGTTCACTGAGTAAGCATTAGATGGTGTTTTTAATTTGTTTTCAGTGTGTTAAAAATATAGTTTGAATGAAAAGTATTTACTAGACCTTCGCATATGAAAGACTCGCTTTAACTAAAACAGGAAACAATCACAAGATGTGCAAAAGTGACATAAAATGATTTGCTAGATGAGGCTGAATCTATTCTTATGATACGTTTACACACACGGGCATTTTCATATACAAAAATATTTCTGTCACCAAGAAAATGTGACAAAGAAAAAGAAAAAAAAATTACGTCAAGAACATGCCAAAGCCACCCTAAATGTGTGAAACTGTTGGTCAATCAAAAGCCTACGAAAGAAAACGGAGCACAATCTAGGGTAAAAAAAAAATAAAATTAAAAAAAAAAGCCCTGAACCCATGTAAACAAGGAAACTATTCACCCTCAAAGGAGATTTTCTAGTTTCAGTGGCCAAAAAAAAAAAGCATTCATGTGTGGACAAAAGGCCAAAGTGTGACTTTTAACAAAATACTCATGCATATGTGGGCAGGGCCTGGGTTGTGTTTGCTCTGTATGAAGTCATTGCCATTAGCTAGCTAGCTTAGCTAGTTGCTAAGCTAGCTAGATTAGGCAAGGCAAGGCAAGTTTATTTATATAGCACAATTCAACAACAAGGTGATTCAATGTGCTTTACAGAGACATTAAAAAACAAAAACAAATAAAAAGCATGATTTAAAATTGATTTAAAAAAACAGTAGATAAAATCAGAACAGTAGATAAAATCAGGACAGTAGATAAAATCAGGACAGTAGATAAAATCAGTAGTTAAAATGTAAGTTTTGAAATTTAAGCTTAAAAGTGTGGATTTGGTGTTTTATTCAAATGCAGCTGAGAACAGGTGAGTCTTCAACCTGGATTTAAATAAACTAAGTGTTTCAGCTGATTTTGTTCCAGATATATGGCGCATAAAAGCTGAATGCAGCTTCTCCGTGTCTGGTTCTGACTCTGGGAACTGATAAAAAACCGGATCCAGATGACCTGAGGGATCTGGAAGGTTCATACTGGGTCAGGAGGTCACTGATGTATTTTGGTCCTAAACCATTCAGAGCTTTATAGACCAGCATCAGAACTTTAAAGTCTATCCTCTGACGGACAGGCAGCCAGTGTAAAGACCTCAGAGCTGGACTGATGTGGTCCACTTTTTTGGTCTTAGTGAGGACTCGAGCAGCAGAGTTCTGAATGAGCTGTAGTTGTCTGACTGATTTTTTAGGTAGACCTGTAAAGATGCTGTTACAGTAATCAAGCCTACTAAAGATGAATGCATGGACTAGTTTTTCCAGGTCCTGTTGAGACATCAGATCTTTTATCCTTGATATATTCAAGCTTTGCAAAATGTTAACTGCTGAGTGGTCCAAGTGATGTCAATTTCACCATCAGACAGTGAGCTCGGTGATCTGTGCGGATGCAGCATGTCTGCCTGTTTAGGGTTTTTTTCTTTAACCACAAGAGAATTTACATTACAGTGCACCGACTGTGGATCCGCCCCAGACTTCAAAGAAGTATAACAGGAACTAGACCATCTCCAGCTGTCCATGTCTGTGACCACAATGGAGTACAATCGAGCTGTAAATGTGGCACTAAGTGAATTTTGTTGCTTTATGCAGATTGGTTTCCAGTCCTAATATTAAGCTAAGTGACTGTTGTCCGTATAAAAACATGAAACTCATGTAAGTGCAAGACTATTTTTTTTCTAAAATCTTTTGACTGATTTGCAAGCGTGTGTTTGATGCTATGAATGGAAAAAAAATTCTTCCCTTTAGAGAAAAACATGACAGAGTCACTAGTTGTGAATATACTTTTGCTGAGACTGATGTGAGCTGTAATCCTCAGGCTACTGGCTCTGTAACATGTACTGTATATTTGTTTTATACATTTAAATAGGAGATGTGGTTTCACACTCCTGACCTGAGCTGAATGCTGTTTCTAATGACAAACAAAAATAAATAGCGGCCCCGACAAAGCTGAACACTGAATTGGTTTTACTAGTATTGCAGCAGATTTGCCCGCTCTGTCAAAATAAAATTTGGTCCCCGGAGGACTGACATTTCTGTTTACAGAATGATAAATAGACACCTGGTGTGCCACAGAGGCAAGTCTACAAAACAAAGAAGAGAAACTGCAATTTACAGTACACTAAATCTGTTTCTGCTTTATAGCTTCTCTGACTTTTGAAACCTAGCCACTAATCTTCTGGGGATTGGATTTTGTCTCAACAAAGGTAAGTAAACCAGCTGGAACACCACAACATAGTAATGGTACTATAACATTTCAAAACATGTGTGTAGCTATTTTTAATGGTATTTTTAAAAAGAGTTCTGGTCTTTTATAGGAACTGCAGGCAGATGCGAGTTCTGGATTTTAGAGCACTGGATTTCTGAAGAACTGTATTGGGAGAAAAAAACCTTAAAATCTGGATTTTAAGCTCAACTTCATGGTAATTTAGCAGGTAAGATAAAGGGATCTAAGATTGTGTATTTATCATCAGCCTTATACTTACTCCCACTCCTTGCGTCGCGCCTGAGGTGTGCTCTGAATCTTATGAGCTTGGTGGGCTTTAACAATGTCTCTCTGCTCAATCAGTCCGCCCCGCCGTCTCTTGATCACATTAGGACTGACTGCCATATCTCCATCCACCCCAAGCATCCCGACTCCAACATCAAAAGTGGAAACCACATCAAGGGTGAGACCGAGACGGTTTGGGTGTAAAGGAGGAGCGTGGCCAGACACGTGTGAGAGGTAGAGGGTGTCATAGCTGGTTGAGAGGCTTTCGGGCTCCAGGAGGGAGTGCGATTCAGAATACAGCTTTGACCCTCCAGCCAGTCCTGCGCGATGCTTCTGCCAGCTCTCGCAGTCCGCTGGCGATGGGCGGATGATGTGGTGCCGGGGGGTGCTGCTACCACACATTGCCCCCACAGCCAAACCACCCACTGGACAGTCAGGCCCTCCTGGGCTTCTAGCATTGTGGTTCCCTGTCAGAGACTGAGAGCTAACCGAACAGGAGCCCATTTCCAGCATGGTGGGGAAGCGCCTCTGGATCTCAGCATAGTGCTGCAACAGAGAGGAGAAGGAATGCAGCGAAAGGAGATGTTAGAGACGTAGAAAACACAGTCATCACTGATATCAAAGACACCATCAAACAGATACTTTGTCTGGATCTGATATTCAGCTGAAATGGCAGTGGAAACACTAATTACAGATGAAAGCAAATACAAATGTGATTAAAAAGTTTCATTTTTGAATATCTATCTTTATGAGGCTTCTTGTGATATATGAGGACATGACTTGAATGTAGATAGGAAACCTGTAAGCTGAGGTTTGGGAGCTCTTTCCAGTATCAGTAGTCTATCGTTTGGCTACTCAGTATTCTCATACTGTTAACGTCTTCTATTTCCAATATTCATTCACAGCTAGATCATAAACAGTATAATGTGTTCTGAATAAAACTGCATTTCTAAAGCTGAATCTATCACACAATATGAACATTTTTTGTAAAAACAAAGACACAAAGGGAGGCTTTGTTTATGCTCTTGAAACAGACTTTGTGCATCTACCTTCTATCCACTGGAAACACAGACAGTCGCTGTTTGGGTGGGTGGCAATACAAGTAAAAAAGCCTGAAGACATCCGGCTACTGTATAACTATGCATTTGTTCAGCTAACCTCCTGAGGTAATTTGCCAGTGTCCCAATAGCTCTGTGTCCTTAGCTGACTTAAAATATCAGCAATCCTCCAAGTGTCAGAACCAATTAGATGAGCTGTAATAATACAGACTTCCAAACAAATGGTAATATAAAGCTGTGTTTAATTGTGCAATTAAGAAGAAAAAAACTGAGAGGGAGAGAATTTTTATCAACCCATCCTCTCCTATATCTGGTAGGATAATTGTGGTTACGATAAGTATTAGGATAATGAGTCTGGTTTTTAGTATGCGCCAAGCAAGACATGCACATGCTGCACATCTCACTTGTACATCACGCAGCCTCTATGTTACTGCAGCTCACGCTGGAGCCCTCACCATCTCAGTTTGGCAAATGACCGATCGCTGGTTTTACAGCCCCTCTGAGAGGAAAGCTTCTAAATAACTGTGTGTGGTGAAGCTGCTGCTCAGTAAAACGAGCATAGTGTAGCTGATAAGAGGGAAGAGGAACTATGCTGTGTTCAGCCTGCCTCAGTATTCTTACTCATTCATTAGTCTGAGGTCAACACCTGAACATTGCTAGGCCGGCTTGATTTGATGACGACTTCTGCTGGGAATCTACACCTCCTTAAGAGCTCCCCACTAACGCCTCCACATATGAAAACTTGTCACAAACTGAATGAAAATATAGTTACATGAAGTACTTTTTCACCTGTGGAGAATAAAGTCTCTGAAATAGAGGTTTGAAGCTGAGAAGGAGCACAACAAAAAGCTGATTTTATGACATGGTAAATAAGATTTTGCAATCTGTTTACATATTAAATTCATGAGGCAGAAAGTCAGAGATTTTATTACAAAACAAATCAAATGTGTCAAAACATACAACAAATTAAGCATTCAACTTTTCTCTTTTCCTGAGGCAAGGATGACTGTCTCCACTCAGCAAGGGATAATGGAAGTGGGTCAGCTGGTGTTTGTGTGTGATGGCTGCACTTACAGCCACACAGTGGTAATATCCACCATGTTAGTGTAGAGGCTTATAAGTAACATTGCATTCACATTTGTCTTTCTTTAAATATAGGAATTAATTTACAGGACAATAAATAACTGGTTTTGGTTTAGAGTTAATTCACATATCCACATAACACTGCATTCTAAAATAAGTGCGCACATTTTAGTTTACACTGTTATGTATGATTAATCTTTTGTTTTCTGAGTTACCTTAGTTGCAGCTGCTCCAGTCCCTTGATTAAGGAGCCAAGAGGTGGAAAAGGGGCGGAGCGAGCTTTAAAGGAAGACTGCAAATTGGTTCATGCCATAACTCGGGACCATGGGGGGGAATTGGAGTTCATTATGTTTGGTTTCAGTTAGGTTTTGTGTGTTTTACCCCTCTGTATTTTTGTGGGCTGATCAGCCACTATTTAAGTTTCCCCTTTGTCTCGTTAAGTCAGGTCAGTTTGTTTGAGTTATCAGTAGTGTTGTCAATTTTGAGTAGAGTTCTGTTATTTTGACCTCTTTTATGGGCCCAAGATTTTGATTCTTTTTGCATGATTTAACCAATTATGTTTTTTTGGGTTAAATAAAAAATCATTTCTTTGGACTTTAACCTGTGCCTAAGTTTCCTTCACTGCTCGGTCCATCACATTGTGTTTGTACAAATGCTGTTTAGCTGCACTGTTACAAAGTCTTACAATATACTCTCTCTCTTACCGTCTTTTAGCTAATTTTATTTTATTTTAAATTCCACTTTACTGCTCCCCTTTGTGTCCCCTTTGGGAAATTTTAGTAAGAGCCAGATGTTTCCCTTTGGAGGAAATTTGTCAGATATCGTCTGCTGTAGCTTGTTTGTCATTATTCCACTTTTAGCTTATATATTAATCAACTTTAAAAGGAAATAAAGTACTGATGTTTACAACTCTATTTGCTGTCCCAACATTGGTTGATTAATTTAATATTTACCAAAGTGAATGGATCATTAAAAGAAAAACTTGGTTTACGTCTTTCTTTTCCAAGGGAATCCAGGTGTGGAGTCTTTGGGACCATGTGTTACCCAAACATTATATATTATAATGATAGAATTTTTATCTAATATAGTTTTTTTCTTTATTTTGGGGGCACTTTCTAACAGAGAGGCAACTTCTATATGCTAAAAAATTGTTTAGGGATGTTTTTCAGAGTAAAACCATTAAATAACAGAAATTGTGTGTGTGTGTGTGTGTGTGGGGGGGGGGGGGGGGGGGGGGGGGGGGGGGAGAAAGCGTCAATTTCATGTGTAGTGCGAACCACAAGTAACCAGCACTGCAAAACACCCACTAGAGAAATGAGAAACTCTGGTAAAAACAATGTGGGCTTAATCTAAAGTTGTGCTGTGTGCATCTAAATATAATGAGCTCTGCTTGACATGAGTAATGGCAGGTGCTGGGTGTACCAAATGTAAATCAAATGGCATGACACACCTGACTTCTGGCTTATATTATACTGTGCAAAAGTGTTAAGTCTCCTCTCTTTTCTTTACATTTTGCTTGGAAAATTGTGACAAGGAGCAGTGATTTGTATTAATGTGCAAACATACATGGAAATTCAGTAAATAAGGAAAATAAAAAACAGAGTTTAAACAATTGTAAGGAGCTTGAAAGTCAGTGTTTGGTATGACCACCTTTCTTCTTCAGCATTGCATGAACTCTATAAAAGCAGCTTTCTCGTCTTCAGGAACAGTTCCCCGGGCTTCCTGAAGGACATTCAAAGCTCTTCTTTGAACATTGACTACCTTTTAAAAATGATCCCATACTGCTTCAGTAATGTTGAGATCCACGTGCTCTGGGGAGGCCAATCCATGTCTCATAGTGTTCCATTGTGTGTTTTCCTATTCAGGTTTGCTATTACTGCATTGACAGTGTGTTTGGGATCACTGTCATGCTAAAAAAAAAAAAAAACTACTGCCATCAGATACTTTCCAGGTGAGTCAAGACTTTTGCACAGCACTGTATTTTGGTGTGGCAGCAGACCACAAGTCAACACTGTCTGCTGAGGTCAAATGTGGAAAAAAGCAGATGTGGCCCACATTTTGGTTAAACAGTCTGCTCTGTGTGTTGTGGCTTCAGCTAGACCAGGGGTGCCCAAGCAATCTGTGGCAGGGAGTTTATTCATGTTGCCGAGCAAACTGAAGAGGCACTTGAACTCTTCTGTGGAAAACTTGGGCTTCAACAGAGCGGTGGATCTGAACCGAGACTATTTGTTGAACAGGATGAAATGTAGTGCAACTTATTGCAACGCAAAACGCAACGACTCCTGATGATCAAAAGTGCTTTGATCTGGCAACACAATCAAAAGAAGAGCTGATGACATGTCACGTCAAATGTCACGTTACAGTTACAACTACGTAGAATCGGTAACAATGTTCAATTCTTACACTAACTGTCACATGCCAGAGCATCTTTAAACCACAATGCTCATCCTCTCAGTCTCTCAGTAAAAACACACACAACACAAAGGAAGTGCTGTTTCAGAATCAAATCAAATTCCTGCAGGTCTTTATTGATTGGCAAGACCTATCGATTATCAATCAATGCCTTTAGCGCATGTTAACAGCTTTTCTTTTTAAAGCACACAGTCAGGCGTTTTTTTTTTTTATAGTTTCTGACTCACAGTGCTTGTAACATCTAACATCTTCAATTTTCTGCTCCTTGTGGAGTTAATGATGTATAATAACAAAGCTGGAGCTCTGAAACGGTGAAACTGATGGGAACAAAAGGTAAAGTGCTTAATAAATATAAACTGAGCCTTTGACACAGAAAGAAAGAAAACAGAAAGAAAACTACATGATATATATACACAAATATATGAAGTTGCTTATGCATACTATTGTCCATTGTGTAGTGGTAGGGAGAGGTCTGCCTGAGATATGGCAGGAGAACTGTCATTGATCTGCTGGTTACAGAATCCATTTAGCAAATTATGTTTTCAAACTGGCTGAACAGGATTGCCCACACAGCAAGATAATTTATGCAGATGCTCGCACTGAGACAATTAGAACTGAGCATGATACTCTATGAAGTTTCACAGCAACATTAATAAGAAAATGCAACAAAACAAAAACGTGCACTCAGAAAGGCACTGTTTTTGTGATCGGTCATAATAAAATAAAATCTAAAAACACTTACAAGACATCAAAAAACTTTTTTTAAAAGATAAATATAGTTTATACTAGAGTGCAAAATAGCAGCTCTCAAAAGGTGAGAGCTATAATTTCACACAGAAATTGATGTTGGCAAGAAATATATGACAATAAACATTGAGTTAACATTTCCAAAGCACAAAGCTACTTTAAGTCAATCCAGGCCTTATCAGCAAACAGTGAGTGCCTATCTACTGCTCAGTGAGGGAAAGGCCATTTACACCATACTTGTCTATACATCTGGTTTTTGAGCTACAGGTTATCCAGTTCTAAAGTGACTTTTTTATGGGCACCAACCATCTGCTTTTACAAGATACAATACAGATACAATGAGATTTTAAAACATCAATAAAAAAATACAGATATGAGTAGGACACCCTAAATAATCCCCTTAGTGACTTTGCACTCCTGTAAAATAGTTTGAGTTGGATTTAAATGTATTGTACAAAAACTGGAAAAATAAGTCTTATACTGTGAAGAGTTACATGAACAGGCTGATACCACGTTCTACCTATTTTAAAGGTATATTTTGATATTGATATACGTTTAATCAATACCCATCAGTGCCTTATTAGGCTGTTAATGGGCTTTAAAAAAGAAAAAGAAAAAAAAGAAACAAGTAAACTTCCAAGTATCCGCACAGCAGTCATTCACAAATTCAGGAATTCTGAAGACTCGGAGTAGATCCCACGTAACAAACTAAAAATCCCATGGGGCCCACACGATCTGAAATGTTTACTCTAATCAAAAAAGAGAATAAAAAATCTAAATGTTTGTTTAAAAAAAACCCAAACATCAACAACACAGGCTGTTGTCTGTAAATTGTTAATACTACTCATGTAAAGTGATACGGGAAATGTGTGACCCACGAGCCCGTTCTCACTCCCGAGGCGTAACATCCCGACGTTTTGTCACGTCCTGCGGCGTTCCTGAGGAACGCGAAAGGTGACCTTCCACGTTGTTATGGTACGCGGCGGTTTCCAGCCCTGTACTGCAGCCCTAAACTTAACCTTATCACTAAGCCTAACCATAACCTTATGCCTAACCATAACCTTATGCCTAACCTTAACCATAACCGTATCCCTACGCCTAAACCTAACCTTATCCCTAAACCTAACCATAACCTTATGCCTAAACCTAACCATAACCGTATACCTAAGCCTAAACCTAACCTTATCGCTAAACCTAACCATAACCTTATTCCTAACCTTAACCAGCACTTTAATGAGGTGAAATAGTGTTTTCTAAAGCGATTTTAAGGGAAAAAGCGAAGATGTGTAGATTGAGTCCAAACGGTTCTCATGTGTCCGCAGTTTTCCGATGTCGTGACGTAGGAACGCCTTGGGTGCCCGAAAACGTAATATGTTGACGATTTGTCACCTAGCGTAAAATGTTACGATTTGGGAGTGAGAACGGGTTGGACCCACGTGCCACTACGACACAAACTTCAAAACAAGAGCAGTAATCACATATTAACCACCTCCTATTACTAGTTTGAACTGATTTTCATATGAATAAATGCATTAATATGTAGCTGCACTGTAATGAATTTAAACTGAATTTCTGTTATTACTGAGGCCTGTCTGCAGTACCTTCACAGCCCACCAGGGGGAAATGGCTACCCTGGGCTTTCTACGGTACACAAGTTTCTCCAGTTTGATTAATTAATTGATTATTAATTAATGTTT
Source organism: Pelmatolapia mariae (assembly GCF_036321145.2). NCBI lineage: Eukaryota > Metazoa > Chordata > Actinopteri > Cichliformes > Cichlidae > Pelmatolapia > Pelmatolapia mariae. The sequence continues at coordinate 49,722,182 of NC_086246.1, forward strand.
TCCCATTGTTGCTTACAGATATTCATAGGAAGAGGCTTTGTGATGTTTGGATAGTTAGCTTAGCTGCTTGAATCCAGTTTTATGTTAATCTAAGCTAATCGGCTGCTCGAGGTAGAGCCAAATGGTTCCTAAAACGTCACCCCTGCCATTTAAAGCTGTCATAAAAAGTCAGAATGAAGACTGATGACAGGAATAAGAATAAGAGGGAGTCATTTGTTTCCATCCATCATTTTTTTCTCTGCTTTTATATCATTAGGGAAAAAACAAAAAACAGGCTGGACTTCTAAGAAACATTTATGTAAGCCAGCTCTCTAATGTAACCATTATTAGGACCATTATTACAGAAAAATGCCACCAACCCAAAGACAGGCACTGACCACAAAGCTTTAGAAAACACCTACACTGCAATTCATACTTAAACATCAAGGCTCCACTGCACTGTGGCTCCCCCTCACAATTATCAAAACCTTACAGCCAGGAAAGTTGACTGTGTGCTCATATAATTCTTCAAATTAGCTTTTAAAAGGTGGTCGTCGACTGGCTGTACTCTCTGAGCTTTCACCCCCATAATCAGAATTTTTTCATGAACAGCTAATGTGTTGTTCACAGTCTTTGACGACTTCTCAGTCACTTAGCCTCAGATTTAAAAAAAGAAAAAAAATGTTAGTTTTCACTAAAACTGAATGAAATTATTACAGGGGCCAAACAGTTTTTACGGTCTTTGCTGGAAAGCCAGGTGTTTCCAGGTTCATAATGAGGAGTGAAGGAGAGGCTGAGGCAGGCGAGAAGCCTTCTCACACCTGCTGCCCCCATTAGCCGACACAACTGCCTCATTGCACCTCATATTTCACCATATCCTTCCACCCAGCCGGAGTGTCAGCCTGGTAAGCGGCCAAACCAAACATGCTTCAGGAAGCGTTATGTCATCTGAAACTAATGGGCAGTATGTTTGAGGGAAAAAAATCAGTGGCAACACTTCAGCCAGCTGAAAATAACCATCTTGTTGGTAGTTGAGGTTCAGGAGATTCAGCGTCAGTGTTGAGAAAGCTTAAGGGAAGCATTGAGAGTACAAAAGGGGAATGAGATTAAATAAAACTACAACACCTGAGGAAAACTCCACAAGGAGACAAAAGCCACCAGCAGCGGCCCCAGTTGGCAACAATAGTTCACGTGCAAACAAAAAACATTTTATTGGATTTACACAAGAAGAAAAACAAAAACCAGCTGAAATTTGCCAAGACGGACAAATTCTGACACTTATAAATACTGTATGAGCTGGAGAAAAGTGCACACTGTGACTGCGTCAGAAGTCTAATTTCCTCAATCTCAGCTAGCCCCTGACTTTGAACAGCTGCTCTGTCTGAAATACAGTCACTGCATATTATTGCACTAAATTACACTGAGTGCATTCGGCAGTGCCAACATTTACATATTAGATTTACAGCTTTCGGTAAGACACTGTGGTACAGTTTAGTGAGCCCTTAGAAGCAGCAAAACATGCAAACGTTAAGTGTGACAGGCAGAATATTGTCCGCCCTTAAAACTTATGAAACTAATGCACAGTTTCCAGCTGAGGCCACAATAACAGAGGAGGCCAGATAATATGTAAACGAGATAAACTTTTTCCACTGTGCCTTGCCAACTCAACTCACACCCACAGAAATGTCCCTCTGCCTCTATTGTTGTCTCTGCATCATTAATTCAGCTCCTCTGTATTTGGGAAAAAAATGAAAGGTATGTAATGATGGGTTTTTTCTTTTTTGTTTTTATCATGCAGTGCCTTCTGTGGACTTATTGCAAATAAAATCCATTACCTTCTGGTCCTTTCTGATCCTTTTTGCTCTCTTGTTGACTAAGTCTTATATGTTTTCCCTTTTGTTTCCTCCTTCATGTGCTGTCTGCGCCGTTATGTTTGTCATTCAGCATGCAGCTTGCACACTTTCCATTCAGATGCCTCCATTTAATATTTACTACTCCGAGTCTGCACGGTGCTCTACTTGCCATTTATTTCATGCATCCATTGAGTTTAATTGTATTTTTATTCCACGTTTCTTTGCTTCATTCTACCAATATGATGTGTTATTCTGCAATAGTAACGGCCGGTTTTCCTGCAGGGTTCATTAAAGTTTCATGTTTTCATTCTGTAAGTATTGGGCCATAAACACCGAATGACCTCGGTTAGAATAGATCAAATTGTGGGAAACCAGAGTCAGGGACATTTGACAGCACCCAGGGTAACTGTATTTGTGGATCAGTTTCAGTATTATTCTTTAGATTAGACTTTTGATATGCACACAGACTCTAAAAGTAAATAATATTCTTTTAGATCATTTTTTATGTCTTTTACTGAAGCCACATATTCCACAGCACAGAGCCATTAGAAGATGAAAAGATGCTTCTCAGAGGGATCCTATTGCTATCATGACCTTCTAGCAAAGACCATTATGCAATAGTGACCCTTTAGATCAGTAATGATCACTAATAGGAACACGTCACACTTATGCTCTAATCACTGGAAGGTGAAGAGGCTTCAGAGGACCAGAGCAAAGGCTGGAATATTAGAATCTAAAAGACCTGCAAACTTTATTTAATAATGTATTTATGAATTAATGAAGCAACAAACGATCACAAGAGGAAATATCCATCTTTCATGATGTTTCGATGCTGGGTGAACAAAGAGGTCAAGAAAGATTACACTCTTCTTTGTCATCTATGTCTGTGCGGGACCACCGTGAGAAAACCCAGAGCCCCAGGCCTTATAAAATCACTGAAAGCTATAAACATAGCGCCTCACCATTACAGGTAAATCATATTTTACAGCTTGCAGCAGGCAGCGTAAGAAGTCGCTGCTTTTGGTATAAACAAATGAATCTGCAGTGTCACTGGTTTACAGTTGCACACTAGATAAAAAGCTTTGATGGAATTTACTCTGAAATGTTTTGCAAATCATTTTAAAGGTTTGCATCCCATAATCCGCCCTTTTATTAGGTACAGTCTGCTGCACAATATCGCTGTGCGCACAATTGTCCACAAAGAGCACATGGCACTAACACTGCTGACATTTAGCCTCTGCAAAATGTATCCACAAGAAGAACGTATGCAGCCATTCTAAACAAAAATATAAACTAAACGTGGAAAAATCTGCGTCCCTTGGATTCATAGTCAAGCTGCAACACTCTGAACATTGGGATGAAATTAGGAGTTTATGGATTTATTGCCAGAAACACTTATTTCTCTCTGCTGGAGAAAATTGGACTCACTACTGGAAACTGGTCACATTTTGGCATATCTGAATGAAAAGTACATCGGCTTTATGTTAGTGCTCTGCCACATCGGTTTATCAGAGTGAATAACCACATAAGTGTATGTACTACAAACAGGACCCAAAGAAAGTGCACAAGTGGTTCAAAGTACAAACACAAAGCGAGCAGAGTCTGAAAAACGAACCAATTTTGAGTCGCCAGCCTCTAGACCAGGGACAGTCTGAAGAGAGAGCCTCAAATCATAGTTTTATTTTTCCTGTTTCGAGCTGTTCTTTTGTCCAAGGTGAACTGATGTTTTATCAGGCAGTATCTTAGATTTAATTCCAACCAATCATTCCTTGCTCAGAATTTTATAGCCGACTAAGAGTCTTGTTCTTTTTTTTTTCTCAGTACACTCGATCAGAGACATTCTTCACTTGCGTATATATTTGCCATTCGTTTTCATTTCCCTGTATTTAAAGAGGTAAAATCCTAGTCTAGAGATTAAAAATTCATTACCGTTAGAGACCCGCCTACGAGGGCAGCATTAACAGCAACCTTTCTCTGGGTACGCTGTTCTTTAAAATAATAATTTAAAAATAATAATACTTAAGATGAATCACAGGAAATGTGAAGCAGGTGGTACAATTCACATACAGCTCGTCTTGCAAAATGGGTTCAAGAGGTTTCATTAGGTTCAGTTTCCTGCTGATCACAGGCACTAATTTATACACCAAGAAAACCAATTTACACCCCCTAGGAGAGGGGTGTTATTCAATCAGGACAATCAGAGCTGTTGACAAGAAAGGATTAACGTAGTCCAGTTAAAGGAAATTGACAAGTGTCGTGATGAAACAATTTAGGAAGACAATTGAGAGAAATGATTTAAGCAATGGCTTGTTTGAATAAAATAATTTGATCAGTTCTAATTAAAGGTTATGACCTTGCCTGCTGAAGTACTGGGCAGCAATGGGAGAAATAACTGGCACTGGCTCATGACAAAGACATCTTTCAAGTGGAGAAGATGACACAGCGTTAGGCACCAGCAGCTTGTCATTTAAAATGCATACACTGATTATTCCAGTTGCCTCTTCCTTCACTGTGAAACTCCAGTTACATTAGAAAACAGACTGATGGGTATTTCTGTGGAATTAGTTTATCTGACTGTACTGCAACAGGTCTCAACACGGGTTCTTCTTTCAAGAAGATAATGACAAACTTACATCCACAAAGTCTCAAGTCAAAGAAACATATGGCAGCGAAAGAAGTGACTGATGAAAGTAAATTACATTTTAGAAGGTAAAACCTCAGGAACAACATGCCAGGCACACTTTCTTCCACAAGAACACACTGCAGCAAATGTGTTCTCGATTTTCTCTACTTTAATTAATTCCTCCTCCTTGAGGTAATGATGGCTGTTTTCCCACAGCCTCTGAGACTGAGCGAGAGAGAGTCTCTATCCTACAATAGAATTATTTTTATCATTATCTGGTATAGGTCCACTAAATTATTAGCAGGACCTGGCTAAAGCCTGCTTCCACATGGTCCTAATACTGACACCTACTCTGGCACTCTGAATTGAATCTTGTTGCATCCCTGTGACTCTAATGACTCACTCCACTGTCCTGTCAATCTGTTACACTGCTAAAAGCTACAGTGAAGAGTGATTGGGGCTCTGTAATGGTCTTAGCACGCTGCTAATTGGATAATGTTGTTGAATGATATGTATGCAAACATGGCAAAGGGAGTGGACTTGAAAAACAGCTTCCTGCCAAAAAAGAAATGTAGAAAAGAAAAAGACATACAGCATATCATATTCATATAGTATATAACACACAAAATTATTTTTAAAGTTAATTTATGGTGAATTGTAGTATATACTTTAATTAGTCTAGATCCAATCAGCAAATGAATTCTACTTTCAAGTCACATCACATAACACCTTCACAACCCACGATTTATCTGCCATTAATCAGCACCAATGAATACTGATAAGATATTCCTCATTTAGGATTTCTGCACCCTTTCTTTTTGGTTTTCACAAACATAACATCTGCCAACAAAAGGTTTAGGCTACAAGCTGAATGCAGTCGCGAAACTGCTTTCCCCCCTCACCTAACACCTGTTTGACGAGGAAAAACGCCGGATTCCTTACCTACAAAGAAAGAACTCCTTTCCATTTCGTTCACCTTTCAAGACAAAATGAAAATGTAGCAGCAGACACGACCACGTCCGACGTACTATCCTGCCTGCCCGGAGAGAGAGAGAGAGAGAGAGAGAGAGAGAGAGAGAGAGAGAGACTGTGTCAGGTTATTTGCCAAGAGGGTATCCGGGGAAATGGAGCAGCTGCCAGCTGCAAATCTTTACTGAAAATACTAAATATTCCATATGTTAATTAAAGCCATTAGACAATTTGTTTACTTCAATAAGAAAATGTACTCGTAATCTGTTATTAAGCACGGCTACTTATTTGTTGCTTTCTGTTTTGTCTAACGAGCAGCCATAACCTGGAAACCTGAATCTCTACCTTCATGGCAATCTCTGCTGTACAGTTTTTTATATTTATGACTCACCTGTTAACACTGGGAACAGATCATCAAACTATTCTGCCCAGTTTTCTCTGCGCACTTCATTTGTTGTCATAGAGACCAATCGCCAAGTCTGAGTGGCCTACAATAAAAATCAATCGAGGAGGGGAAAGGGGGGAAAGTGAATTAAATGAGCTGAACGTAAGGTAAGTGGGCTGAGGTAACTTCTTGAATGAGTGGAGCATTCACGGTGACGCCATGCAACCAGCAGTTTATGTCTGTGTGCAATACACAATCGAGCCGCAAGGGGGCAGTAATCGCACATATGTTGAGCGTTATCCTTCTTGTCGTGCTGTGCGGCTTGACTAGCTGTTCAGGAAGCTTTGAAATATTCATGGGTGTAGCCTATATGCCAAGATTGAAGCCTCAGGGAGTACCTGGTCTTTTCAATACATCTATTGTCACACTTGTGCAAACAGGCGAATCAACACAATAAAAATGAGTGCTTGAGGTTAGTTTCGCAGGGTGTAATCCGGTGTAAATTACAAAAACTTTCAAAGACTTTTTCTCTTATTTTGTCTGGCAATGAGTAAAATGTGGTTAACCCGACTTCACTGTAAAGATTTCTGCCCATCCTGTTACAGTAATGCACACAATATTTTACTGCGTTTCAACAAATAGCTAGTTTAAATTTAATAAAAATAAATAAATAAGAACTTTATTTGGCGTGTTGATGTAATGTACACATTAAAAGCAGGAAATAAAGAAAAATACACACATATACCCTCCAAATGTGTTGCCAGCATGCTTTCACTCTGATTAAATTATTAGGTACACATCTTGCCATTTTGAGTACACCTTTGGATACTTCATGTAGAGCTGCGTACCTGAAACAGTCGCTGGCCCTTTTATTGCATGTGCAATCTGTCTGATCTGTACACGCACATTTTGCCTCAGCTGCCTCCCACAGTCTGTCTCCATTCTCTCCAGCTGTTCATTTTGACCACATAATTCTGGAACAAGTAAAAAAATGTTTTCTTTGATATGTTGGTGAAGTTCATTGAACTTTTCTTGACGCAATGTCGTAAAGCTCCACATAAGCAAAAATAACTTGAGTTCAGAAGGGTTTAATGCCCTTCAAATCTCAGATATGTTTTTATTTCATTTTTTAAAGCATTTTTAGAAAATGCATTTCAGATTTCAGTTTTTGCTCGTTATTCTGTGAAATATTCTGGGTTTTTTGTACTGCTGCTTTTTAGACTTTATCATTTAATATAATCAAACTGGTTCATTAAATTAAGTTTCAGATACTTCAAGTATATCAGGTATGTTTCTAATTATTATTATTATTATTATTATTATTATTATTATTATTATTATTATTATTACTGCTGCCATGGGAGCGGAGGTGGGCTTTTACCGGTGTTTCTCGTGTTTGAATTCTCGCGAGATTTCGGTGTCTCAGTTACCTACACGTCCTGGATACTCCAGTTTCACTGTTGAGAAACATCATCATAGTAACCCGGGAAAGGCGACCTCGGAGGCGGGTGGCGACATTTCTTTGAAGGAATCTCACAGCGAAACACGGGAGACGTTGTTCTCTGGACTAACTCTGAGGCGATGGGTGAATGTAGAAAAAAGTTGCTGGCTTAGTTGGCAAAACTGCTAACTGACACTGGTTTTCCACATCGTTAGCTGATGCTAACGTTAGCAAACATACAGCTGAACGAAACTGAAGAAGTCGCCCGGAGAACTTTGGATTTTCTTATCATGAGGATATCGACATAAATGCGGACATCTAGACGCACCGGATCGTTTCACTGAAGGTACATATTATTACTCTCCTAAAACTGGAATAGCCAAGTACATTCATGATTTTCTAGTCAGCTAGCGTTATTATTCACTCTTTCGAGTTGGCGGCTCCGACTATTCACTGGACCGAAGACATTACGCGGTACCTCATCTTTAAGTCAGACGGAGTTACAAACGTGATTTTTGAGCGCACGCAGAGTATATTGGACAACTTAACATAGTTATTATGAAAAACAATAATTATGAAAAATCCGTAATACCCTGGTTCTAAGTTAACACCCAATACGAGATATAAGATTAGTTTTGTTGCCCCGTTGCTTGAGCGAATAATTCCTGGATACTGTTAGCTATATTCTTTGACAGAACAGTTTAAAGGCTTTTGACTTTACTATCACTTCCTGTTTCGCATAGTTATTGTTTAACAGAATCGATAATGATAGGGGTGCTGTTAATACTGACTACAGATAGCGTTTGGATATCTCCAGATGCGCTCAGTCTGAATTCGTCTATTTTGGGCACTCGGCGTTTTACAACAAGATGATATTTTTATTTGAAGGTAAGGTAAACTTATTGGCGCCGTATTCGGCGGCATAAATGCAACTCCAGGTGGCTCTAAAGCGACCAAAAACACAACTAAGATCGAGTCCTGATGATTTACGCTTAAGTCAATACAGCTCATGTAAAGTCGAAGATGGCCAATTATTTCCTCCTTGCTGAACGACTGAGGTGCTGTTAAGTAAGCTTTTGCACACTAGTGACACGTGTGGTGTGAAGCTGCATTGCAGCAGTCAATGTCCCGGTGTTAGTGTTTTTGTAATATAGTTTCTTCCCGTGTGCGGCAGCACCGAGCCGCTGCTGCTGAAAGCCGCGTCAATCGGTTAACGAGAAGAAGTTATGCGCCATCTTGGATTTTCCACGGCTTTAGTGGTGGAAACACCTCCACTCTATCGGTGAAAGTGTTTTTGTCATTAAATTCTCACAGAATATCCTCCTTTACTCCGTTGATATGTTGCTAAAGAGTTTGATTTCTCTGTTGGAAGTTTGGGGTCTCAATATATTATCGTTTTCAAACTTTAGAAGTCCCAAATGTCTAAAAGCAGTGTGTTCCCTTATACAGGAATACAGGATCATTCCGGTATACAGTAATATTTTAAACATGCCCTCTGTGTACTGTCTGGGTTTACATTTAAGGTAATCGGCAGAATAAGTTCACTTTGGTCGTAATGCCCCTGTTATTTGGGTTAAATAAACTTGTAAAAGAAAAAGAGAGTGTTTCAAAAATGCTGGGGTGTGCAGTTGTTCTAAACTCAGCCAACGTCAGCATATTTCCGTAGTGAATGTGACAGCCCAGCAAAACGACATTTTCTTGTGAATTTACTAACTTTACAAAAAAGTTTAATGTTTCGGAGTTTAGCTGCTCTTTGTGTGGCGTTTTGGATTCGCACAACAGCAAATACAGCGGTCTGTGGTAGAAAGCAGTCTTTTGATACGTTTGTAGAGTCGAGTGTATACTATCAGTAATTTGTTTATGGCTCTGATAACAGAACAGGGAGGGCCACTGAAGAAGAGTGGATTTAGTTTTCTTCTTCTTTTTTCAATCTCGCCCCCAGGGCTGTGTCACGTGATTGTTATGAGGCAAAGGCATGACTTCTCAAGAATTCCTCATGACTCAACAAGTGTTAAATGTTAGTACAAAACACCCTTAAATGTCTCACTGACTAGACTTGACTCTCACAGATCTGTGCTGTAATTATCTGAATACATTGGCAACCATTAATGCTGTAGAGGAAGACTTTTTACTACTCAGGACAAAACAGCTAACAGACTTGATATATGCAGTGCCTACCATTAAAGCAGACATGTGACTAGCATTACAGGTGTTTTGAGTAAACATCACATATCTGAGTTGTGCTTACCTTTTAGGAATGTGAGGCTGTAGAACCCGTTTTAAATGGCAGGGTAGCAGTGTTATGCTGTTGTTGTGTGACAAATTGCATGTCTCTGCCGAGCCATAACTCCTTTGCATTTTAACTTGTTAATATGTTGGGCACGAACTGTAGTGCCTCATGTTTTTAAATTATTATTTGTCTGTCATCGACTTGTTTCAGTGTTGTTTTAGTACTTTGTTCCTCGTTTTGGTTTCAGTTAACATTTTTGGTTTGGTTTTTGTGTGGATCTCACTTACAGTTTGTCACTTTTTTTGGTTCTTTCAGTAATATATTTAGTAATTTGTTTAACTGCAGGTGAGTGGGAGAGATGAGGAGCAGCAGGGGGACTGAGGCATCTCTTAAAAGTTCTGCTCAGCACCTTTCTGATCATAATGTTGGCACAGGTGTGTAGAAGAATTTCCTTTTTAATTTTGGTGTTTTTGTTTTTTTGAAATATTTAATTAATTTGACTTTTTGTAACCTAAATGGGTGATATAGGTTTTGGAATTTACATTTTATCTTCACTGTTACACTTTAACAGAGCTGACAGCTGCATGGAAATGTTTGGCTCAGTCCAAAGTTGCTGTAAGTACAACTGAAATGGTTTTCTGTTGAAACTGTGTTTTTTGTAAGCTCTTCCTAAATCATTGTCTTTTTTGTAGAAGCAGTTCAGTCGAATTTGCAGTATGTGCGCAGTCTGACAATGGTATTTCCTCTTTGTAGTTGCGGCACATAGAAAATCGTATACAAGCAGCTCCAGGAACAGGAGTTATCCTGGACTCTGTCATTGACTCTAACAAGAAGAAATCCTCTAGGGCCCACCACAGAGGTGGGTTATTCTAAGATATAAAACTTGTTCTTTGTAAATTGTAGTATGGCTAATTGGGTTTTCCTTTTTTATTGTGGTATACTACAGTCTGAATACAAGGTCACTTGTGAGTTCTGTAATGATTTTTAATGAGATTGCTCTCTATGATAGATGGGCGACAAGTTGATGACATCAGAGGGTCTTCAAAGCCCAGAGGTCGAAGTCAGCAGAGCCCAGAAAAGAGCAGCTCACGTAGCCCCTTGAGAAATACCACCCAGGACAGAAATGTCAGAAGAAACAACAGCGTGGAATTCAGGGAACCGCTGGCCTCATACAGGTACTAATAATTAACTAAAATGCATTCATGAAACATCGATTACCCTTTACAAAGCCACCTGGCTGCTTTTGGCTATAAAATTATAACATAATTCTCATCTTTCTGGAGCCATTTGAATTTTCTCTCTCTTGTGAGATGCACATGGTATCTTGTTAATGCTTTGTGCTACTGTGTGTGTGTGTGTGTTTACTATACAGTGCATAAGTTACTCATATTTTACTAGTGTGAGAAACAGCATAGAATAAAAGATGCTAACAGCAAAGACTGAACTGCGGGACCAGCAGCTTTTTCTTTGTATGTTTGCAATAATTTTCTATGTCACTGCAGAGTGGGGTCAGGTGACTTAACACTTCCCATGATGATGTTTTCCTACTCACCTTTTCTGTTTATGTACAATGTAACTGTTACTGGGAATCTTCTGTTGCACTTACGGTAACATAACCTGTCGTCAACTCAGTTAATGTTCACTTAACTTTGTCAGACTCACTCGAAATGCTGTGTGTGTGTGTGTGTGTGTGTGTGTGTGTGTGTGTGTGTGTGTGTGTGTGTGTGTGGCGTGTACGTGTGTGGTGTACATATGTACTCTCAGTGCAAGCAGAAAAAGGAGAAATTAGCAGTATGCAGTCTGATGTTACTCTAACACTGAGCTGAGGTCAGACCAGTGTCTTTATTTACATTTTATTTTACAGTGTTGGGAAAGCATTGACTAAGTCAAGCCTGATGCTGGTCCTTCAACATCTATAATGATTAATTCATTAATTCATTAAATATTAACACTGACTGGGAGGCATCAATATTGTATGGGAAGTGGAAGAAGTTGGATCAGACTTGTTTTTGTTTTGGTATGTACTTAATGGTCCATGATATGTAGAAAGCATCACATATGATCTCATTGTGCACTGCAGGCAGTGTTAAGATTTATTACTAAAAATTAATATATCCAAATCATTGTTTCAGTGTTGCCAAAGGTTTTCACTTTTTCATCATTAAACATTTTGGTAGAGTCCATTTTCCCAGCTTTCTATAACCCATAGTCGCCAGTAAGTATGTTCTTCTGTAAATTCAGTGAGCAATGAATTAAAAGTAAATCTTGATCCTCTTCTTGATCCCATGTAATCTGATTTGTGTCCAGAGAGGCCACCCCACCACCACATCCTTCCTCTCAGCCAGAGGCCTACAGTCAGAAGTTGGTGCCAGCGTCTTTGTACCCATCCTCTCCTCCCCAGGCGGATTCTCTGCCCAGCCAGCTGGTCTACCAGAAACACACCATAGATAAGGAGGCTGACAAGGACCTAGACAGCACATGCTCCTCAGGTCGGGAGAGCACTGAGGTGCGCTACCTCAATGACCAGCCAGCCCTGGATAGCATAAGGACTAAGGAAAGCAGCCCCAAAGCACAAGTTGGCATGGATAGCCAACAGTCAAGCCCATGTATTGCTTCCACCCCAGGCTCTTTTCAACAAGGGGACAGCACGCCATCCACCAGCCCTGGTTCAGCTTCCCAGCGGTTGGAAAACCTAAGACGACATCAACCCGACGACAAGCTGGAGAAACTCAAAGAGCGTATTCGAAGGCAGAGACAACATCTGGAGGAGGCTGCTGAGAGGGAGAAGCTGATGGGGAATCTGGAACAGCCTTTAGCCACATATGTTGAGACTAATGATGCTGGTACAAGCAACAAGCCGACAGCCAAAATACGCAAAGTAGCAGCTGCACCACCTGCTCCTATATACAAAGGTATCTCCACTGTAGGATTGGTTCATCATATTCAACGTTTCTGACAGATTTGAGTTGTATGGCAGGGAACATGATGCTGTGTTTTATTTAAACCATCATTTTATTCACAGGTTTCAACAGTACAGAGACAAAGATCCGGACTCCTGATGGGAAAGTTTGGAAGGAAGAGGACTTCCATAACCTTAGCAGAGAACTTTACAGAGACCTGTCAAAGCAGTTTGCTGGTAAACACAAAACTCTTCATGTCATGATGTTTTTATCTGAGCTTTGAAACACAACAGATTTTTGTATTGAAAACACTAGTTAATTTAAATGTTTTTGGATTCTGCATAAATCTAGATTTATGCACAGCCTTTGATTTACAATATCCCAGATGTTGAAATATTAGAATTTTCCCCGTCTGTTTGGCTTTATAGCTTATACTCTGTATGTGTTTTATGTCTTCAGAGAGCACCAGACATAGGCACCAACAGCAGAGGGAACAGAGAGCAGACAGGTCCAAAGAGAGGAGGCCTCCCAAAACCATTAGGAAGGTCCACAGAGCTGCCCCTGCCTCTGACCTAAATCCAAAACCAGGTATAATAATCCTCTTTTATGTGTGGGCAAACCCACCCTCTGATCTATTTTTAATTAGTGACAGTGGGAAAGCTAAGCAAGTGGAACAGTCTGGCAGGATTTTGTCACGGGTCAGTGAACTTGCTGCCAACCAAGAGCCTCAAATGTTGAACCATCTCTGTGGTACTTTCTTCTCCCCTAGCTTTGCTCATTTCCTGTCTGCACTCTAGGTATATACAGCGTTTCTTATGTACCTTTATTCCCTTGTATATGTATTCATAGATGTTGTTGTTGTTGTTGCTTTACCCAGCACACTTGAGTTTCAGTTGAGTAGCGATTTCGATGCTTTCACATGTTAAACTTATGGCTAGCATATACACAATCACAGTAATGTTACGTTTTTTTAATTGGTGTTGTTTACATGCAAGCAGCCTGCCCAAACATCCTGCAAGTGTTTGTGCTTTAGTATTTAGTGTGTTCTTTTGATCTTTGTAGTTGTCTCTAACGTGTGTGTGTGTGTGTGTGTGTGTGTGTGTGTGTGTGTGTGTGTGTGTGTGTGTGTGTGTGTGTGTGTGTGTGTGTGTGTGTGGCAGTGTATTGCTGGCTGCTGGTGCAGTGTTAAGACTCGAACCTCTCAAGAAATGTCCAGCATGTGTGACATGCAGTTTGTGGTCAGCTAGTAGCATACAGACACCAGCATAGTAGAATTGTGCCCACACACTGGTGAAACCTGATCATAGCAGAGCTTCACCCCCTCAACAAGTTGCCATCAAAAGTACATATTTAACGTGTCTGATTGTTATCCATCTTCAATAATTAGAAAGTAATGTTAAGGTCTGCCTGACCAAAGTGTCCTATTACTACTCAAAGAGTGCTAAATGATTATTTTTCTAGTGACAAAGGATGTGCCACTTTGGTTTTTTTTTTTTAATTTACAGTTATCATGGTAAAATCTTCCGGTGGTATTCTCAGCTGCTGTAATGAATCAAGAATGTAAAGGCAGCAACATTTTCAGAGAACTGGTTTGGAAGGAAGTTTTCTTTCGTCAGCGCGAAACTGAAAGGGTGGGACAGACAAGTTTGTCTCAGCTGTCACATATCTGTCTGTCTGCTGTTCATTATGTCTCTCTTTATAATAGACTCCTGTGTACATGTTTGGTTTTTGTGTGATTTCTTGTTTTAAGAGATCTGATTGGTCACCGTTTGAGCTTAATCTATCCTCATTAAAAGTGTTCTACATTATGGTATGGATAACCTACTAATCTTGCTTTGAGGTATAGGCCATTTGATTTGTCAGCTGTTGGTGCAGAATTAGCTTACTAAAGGTTAAGACACCAACTTCAGCTTTTTGACTCTAACTGGCATCCTGTTTCATGTAGTTCCTCTTTTTTCCACCGCAAAAATGAAAACAAATAATGATGTTGAAAAAAAACAAAACAGAGTCAAGCTACCCTAAAAGCCGTAAAAGATCTTTATCTTGTGTTCTAGCTCTCTTTGGTCTCGTGGTTTCTTCTCTTTCCTTCACAACTCTATAAATAGCCCTCTTAGATCTGTGGCCAGGTTCAGTGTGCTCTTTCACCCTGCACAAACAGCTGCTGGGTGAGCAGAAGTGCAGCTTCATTACCGGGAACTGCTCTTCACGAGAATGCAGAGTGGAGAGTGCTCTAGAGATTTCAGATAGAGGGACATTGCTTTTGTGCTGAGAGTGTTGTACCTGCTGTGTACTCACTAAAGGCAAGGAGGACAATATCCATTTTGGGATTTGGTTGTACTGCAAAATCAGTATTCTGCACTCATTGTTCCTTTGGTGCATCGACTCTTCCACACAGCAACTTAAGTGATTTGAAAAATAGACTTAGAGCAACTGCCTACTTTTTAGCTTTTTTTTAATTGTTATAGTATTTGATTGAATAATCATTTAAATCCCAGTAAAGGAAAGTCACATTGCTGCTTGTCTTTCATTCTCTTAGCTGTGTGTCTATTCTGGTGGTGGATATATAGATGCTTATGTTTCATGAGGCCAAGAGCAACTATACTGAGTTGCTCTTCATCAGCACACAGTCTCACGTGTGAACTTTGTTACTTTGCAGCGATCAGCCCTGCATCATGGCGAGAGGGCCAGAAGCTGGTGAAGATGGTACTAGGTCCAGTTCCTAAGCTGCCCAGAGAGGAGGACAGTCCACATGCGGCTGACTTATTGAGCCGAACAGGTGAGCACAGCAACTTAAGCTCTTACCTAACAGTAAAGGAGTTACATTGAATAGCATAGAGATAGAAAAGATCATTAGAAGTCTATTAAACATTAAAGACTCACCCACAGCGTGTCAGTGTGACTCTACGCAGTTGCTTGTAGAATAACTGAAGTGTAAAATAGGTTGTACCCCAGATTCTTAACCCTCTCGCACCTCCTCATTTAAAAAAAAAAAAAAATCTACTGTTTTCAGTTTACTTAAATCTGCCTGTGTTAACTATGCCGCTTTAAGCCTTTTAACTCCTGAAATACATAGACATTTCTCGATGCTATTACCTGTGATAAAGTAGTTTGAAATTATTATAAGAAAATTCAAAGACATATAGTTTCATTTGTCTGGAACATCTGACAGCAATGCAGAAAACAGAGCCTGCCAAAGGATCATTAAATGAAGTCCATAGCTTCTGCTGCACACTTGCAGTACACTTACATAAAGCCACACCTCACTCTGTCTTTGCTAGCTGTGTCTGTACTGGCCACCACTGACCAGAAGGAATAGAAATTGACTGGCTTTTCTGGTTGGATGCACAAGACATGACCTGATTTCCAGAGGCTGACCCAAGTGCATGCAGCATGTACCATGGGGATAGCAGGGGAGTGTTAACAAAAAAAAGTCTGGATTAGATACGACATGGGAATCTTCGATTTGGCCCAGATTAGAGTTGCCATAGCAAGCCTTCCCCTAAGCCTCATTTATTATGCATATGCGTATGTCTGATGCTTCAGCTTAGGAATTTTTAATCAGCTGCAGTCACATGTTGGAGGATCTCTCTTTTTTTCAAGCTGAGATGAACCTGTTTTTATTGGTATTTATCATAAAATATTTCATTTTATTGGCATAAAAGCTCAAGTTGATATTACACTTATTATTAAACAGGAGTCTTTCTTGGTTGAAGTCATTTAACAACACACATTGTTTTAGTGTGTGTCATTGTTTACATTGTGAATGAATTACTGATATATCTGCTTTTCTGGTAATATTCACCAGATTCCCGCCACCGCTCAGATCTACGCTCAGAATCAAAGCGACGATCACGTCCAAACAGCACAGAGCGGCCGTGCAGTGGATTTCAGGGACAATCACAAAGCCACCTCACACCAACATCTATCCCTCAGGACAAGGTTGCAGGAGGATTAAGCTCAGACCTGTTGTCAGCAGACATCCAGGGAATACTGGATGACCTTCAGCTGGAGTGCAAAGCAGCTGAGAAGGACGAGAGGGCCCGAAAAAGGTCCCGGGGTAGCAGCAGTGGTAGGAGAGGGGGCTCAGGGTCACGAACAAGGACGCCCGTCTCTACTTGGGGAACTACTGCGGCAGCAAACAGCTCATCGAGAGTTTGTCACAGTGCCAGCCCCACTACACATCGTCCAGAAACTACCAACATAACTGACGCAAAGCACAAGAAAAGGCACTATGATGCAGATACAGTACGCCAGTACATTGCCCGGCAACAAGAAGAGAGAAAAAGGCGTCAGGCGGACGAGAAGAAGGCGATGAGGGAGGAATCGGAGAGGAGACACCAGAGACTGCAGGAGCTCTACAGGAAGCAAAGAGAGGTTGCTAGAACTGTGGCAATCCCCACTGAGACTCCTGTGGCCCCTGTACAAAAGCGACTACAAGAGACCTACAACAAACTGCTGATGGAGGAGGCCCAGCTGGGCGAAGGGGCCATGCAGACACTCCCTGCAGTTCCTTCTACTCAGCTGGTAAGTATAGTCACAGAAACATGGTAATGTCATTTATATAAACATGGAAACTGCATTGGATCAAAAAAACAAAGACATGATCACTTATGTAGTGGAAAAATAAAACGAAAATAAGTGTTGTTGATATAATCTTTTACAGAGACCGATGTACCAGCCCTCGGGAGAGTCGGACAAAGAGAACAAACGACTAGAGGCACCCCAGAGCCCATCAAGCAGTGATAGGTCTTTGAATGATCATCCACCACCTCCATTAACTAGGTACTTTCATGCTCATACCCAAGTACAAAACTGTGTTTACCCCTGTCACAAGTAACAAGCTCACTACATTCAACACAAATAGACAACAACAACAACCTGCCGGTGCATGCAGTCTTCTGTCTTCTTGAAATGATCTTTGTTTGATAACTAGAAAATCATCTGGCTTTTGAAAAAAATCCAGATGTTTGGTTTTATGAGCATCGCATGCAATAACCCGCGAGTGTTTTATTACAGGAACAAACAAAAATAGTGCACGATAAAGAACATCTGCTATAAGTGACTGGAAATAAATAGCCTCGTAGCCTGCTATCAGTTTTTTACCATCGATTACCACCAAAGTGCAGGATGATTGTTTGGAATGGCTGCATTTCCCTGCATTAAAAACATGAAGTGGAGCACTCTTTGAAACTAATTGTAAACCATAACTACTGTCTGTGGAAGTTTTGCCATTTGCTTACCTTACCTACCATGGGTTTTGCACTTAAATATGTTTAGTCTTCTTTTGTCTTCTTACATTTTAAATAAAGTTTTTTGTCACAGGGTTGATCTTGACCTTGGAGTTGCCCCTTTGCCTCATCAAGAACGTTTGTACCCACCTGCTAGACCTTTGACTGGACCCAGCAGCACTGCTCAAGGATCGGACGATGACCGTCTCTTCTCTCAACTCTTAAGAATAGAGGCAGAAGTGGCTGCTAGTAACAGCATGAAAACCCTGCGACCAGCCACAGCCCCTTCCGGCAGGTCCCGGTCCAAAATGTCCCGCATCGAAGCCATCAAGGCCACAGCTGCATCCCTCTCTAACCGCATAGAAAGTGAGGCACGGAAGCTTGCTGGGGAAGGCATCAACTACGGTAATGCAACATCACTGGATATGGATACTGTTTTAGTCCCTAGGCCCTCTGTTCTTGTCGATGGATGGGCAGGAACGGCAGCACGTGACACAGAAAAAGATAACATGGCTCTGAGGATCCAGAAGATTTTGACTACCACAAATTATAGTTCATACAATGGCACAGCTCTTCCAGGAGCAGGCAGTCTGCATTCCTTCAGGGAGCAGAAGTTGAAGAATGGTAAACAGACTTCTGTTGATGTAATCGATCCCATCTTTAACAGCTACACACAAGAAAGGGGGAAGCTAGTCAATGGCTTGGAGAAGGAAGCAAGAATGAATAAAATATCAGAAAGGAAACAAATCATGGACGAGGGGGAGAACAGGACAGATCTCCATGATTCGAGTGGTGGATCTATTAGTGAGGGTCCTCTTCTGAGTGAAGGGAGTTTTTCTGAGGATGAGCAAAGTCCTCCTCACCCCTCTAGATATAATTATGTACCTAGACCAGGAGATCGCCTGGAAGCGGCGGACTACTGTGCACGTCAAAGAAAGGATTACCAGCGACTGATGGAGTTCCAGCGGGAAGCAGAGAAATGCTCAGGCCTCAGCTTATCCTTTGCACAGCAGGACCGGGACAAAGCAGTTTGGGAAGAGCTGAACAAAGGAAGCCCTCTGAGTGTAATCAACATCTTCACTAAAAACCATCACAGCCACGTTAAAGGTGAGTTCACGTGTGAGTATGCATATAATAGCTTCCCATGATGCATTCAATATGAAAACCATAGTGGTCATATAAATGTATGCAAAACACTAGCGGTCGGTTTAGATAAGGTCGTGTGTGTTCTGTCTCCAACTTGTTCTTTAGTGAGTGATAGAAATGTGGAGAGGAATTCTCCCTCCGCCCATTCTGTGGCCTCTGGAAATGGACCTGGAGACGCAGCAGTCTATGAAGATGACTTTGTATCGTCACATAGCAGCAAAGCCAGTGGGCAAATAAAGAGAAGCTCCAATTCCCCCAGGTAACTGAAGACGTCTTCAAAGTCACCACTGGGTGGCATTCATGTCACATGGATGGTTTCTCCAGCCCTCTCAGATACAAACATTTGTCCTCCTTTTTAGAGTAAAGACCAACTTTCAGGATCACTTTTGTTTCCTTGCTTTATTTTTGTATGTGTCGTATCAAAGACCCTGAAACTGATTTAAAACTGGTCATCCGTGTGTCCTCACAAAGGTTTGACTTGATAAATAGAATCCTTATTATTGAAGTCATGTTATCCATATTTCCATGTATTATAGTAGAAGACAACATGTTACTGTTGTCATGTGTGAGGAAGTGGGGTGTTGTGTCTGATTGTATTGTGGGGTTTTTTATTCAACAAATGTATTTCTGTAAATTTTGAGTGAACAGAACTCAGAATGGAGATATGCTCTTGATAGAAGTCCAATACTCACGATTTCTTTCTGCACTCTTTGTTAGTGTGAATAATCACTTTGAAGAACTGATGAGGAGGTCACCTTATGAAAAAAGTACAGATTGCAGTCACTCCCACCATTCATCCTTTCAGTCATCCAATCACTCTCAGCATCTTTCCTCTGGTTCAACACCTGCTTCCTCGCCCCTCTCCAGGCACTCTGCCAGAAAAAGAGGTGAGTTTTTTGTTTTTTAATTTTTGTAATGATTATTTTCTGACATGACCAGGTTGTAAACTTTTTTTTAATTAATACATTTAAGCTTATTAACTGAATTTCAGTTAAACTGTCTTTGAAGTCATAAGTTGCAATAGAACAAAGCTTTGTCTCTTTGCAGGAACAGTATCAGATCAGAGTGACACCACTCTTGTAGAGGAGCAGAGGAGCTCTTGCTCTCCACCCTCGGAAGCACTATCGTCTGAATCCAGAAAGGGAGGCTCGGACAAAAACTCTTCCCATACCCAGGCCAAGAGTGTCCACTCTAATGACACACTAGGGGAAGCTTCAGGCCATTCTCACCAACAGTAAGCTTATTTCAGTGCTATAAAGGCTGCAAATATGTCACCGGATATGTTAATCAGCAGATTTTTCTGTTAAGATCATTTCTAAGATATCCAACTGAAGTATGTGCAGAACTGTTTGAGAGCAGGATGAATGGTGTGTACTGTTCATACAAATTTACGTTGCCCTCGCATTCAGTTATCTCTGGTATTTCCTTCCTCCCTGGTTTTTAGTAAGCTTTAATGCCACACTGCTTTTGTGTCGTGGGGGTTCTTCTGGCTTACAGTGACGTATCTATTTGCTGTCTGAAAGTGGTAGGTTATAGGTGTATTTATATATATTTTTCATTTAGGATCACAGCATGAATATATTTTTCTATTTCTGGATGCAGTCCGGCTTCATAAATTAAAACATTTAATTATTTATTTTTTTCCTGGATGCAGGGCAAGTATGAAGTAAAATTTACATTAACCTGGGAAGCCACACACCAGCTACACTGTTTGCTTCCCAGAGTATTTCCAAACTAACCTAAAATTCTCTTAAAAATGTGCACTCAAGAATAATTTGGATATTTTCTGAACTAGGCAACCTCAGTTGTTGCTGTTCC
Source organism: Pelmatolapia mariae (assembly GCF_036321145.2). Lineage (NCBI taxonomy): Eukaryota > Metazoa > Chordata > Actinopteri > Cichliformes > Cichlidae > Pelmatolapia > Pelmatolapia mariae. The sequence goes on from NC_086246.1 coordinate 49,742,754, forward strand.
AACCACTCTGAAATTTCCACTTGGCATATACTGTTATTTATTAACCAAAAGTAAATGTATTTAAGCATGACTAATTACTAAACTACACTTAGAGGAGCCTCAGTTGAGGCTGCCAGTCTAAGCAGTCTTGTGGTTTGCTGTTCTCTTGAGGGCCTGAGGGTTTAAGCAGCCGCGTAGTGCCCAGCAACAGGACCGCACTGTAGTTCAACCCAAGACAGAAAACACTGCTTATTTTGTTTTGGAGGCCCACAGGGTTGTTGATCGGGTCATTCAGCTTCACCACCGCTTGGGCCTGCTCCCAGAGAGAAGGAAAGACTTTTTTTCCCTGCTAATCCCACTGTGCAGCAGTGATATTTGAGCCCCCTAATGGTACTCCAAAGCCCAGGTGGCAGATTCTTGGGATTCTGCACGGTCTGTGTGTCTTCCACAATAAAGGAAGAAACTTGTGAGAGAATTATAAACTTTTTTATTATTAATAATGCACTTTTCTTTTTTTTTCTTTAACTCTGTAAGACAAAAACAGTTAAAAATGTTCTTAAGGGAAGTCACCCTCTGTAGTATTTTGACTTTTGACAAGATGCTTTCATGCTATTGTGCAGATTTTGATCAAAGAAAAAAATGCCACTGTCTGCTTTTTTTTTTTTTTTTTTTTTGGTGCAGATTTAGAAAGTATTATTATTTTTTTAGACGCTCCTTCTTTCTGAAAAAACTATTCATAATTGATAACTCTGACCTCTCACAGCAGCGCTTTTTCTTTCTCACTTTCTAACCTTTGCAGGACCCAGGCTGTCTCGCTCTTTATCATTTTGCCATTCTGCTCCTGTTCTTCAGAATAGGCAACCATTTCTGTAAAACATGCTCTAGTGAATATTTGAAACTCTTATTTAAATATTTATACAATCTTGTATATGTAATGCCAGTTTCATAATGTCAGTTTTGCAACAATTTGTGAAATATAACATGCTTTTCACACTTCCTATTTTCACTTCACTTCTGTATCAAATAATGTATTAAAACATGTTGCTAACTATTACATTTACAAACCCCATATACTGATGATGTTTCATCGCTTTGTTATTGCAGGTCCAGATTGGTTTCCTCTACTAGTTCTCCAATCCCCCGGTCTCCTCCAACAGTAGAATCTCCCAATGAGCTTTTGAGAAATGCATCCAACCAGAACACAGGCACTTTAGCTCCTGGTGGTAGAGCAGAGACCAAGTCCACTGGTAAAAATAAAGTTCTTTTGCTTATTTATTTTATCTATTTTTATTTATGTCTAACTCCCTTCGTCTCATTCCTTTCTCCCAGGTGAACTACAGTATTCACCTGGTGTCCTGCAGCAGCGTATGGCAGCAGAACTCCATTATTTGGACTCAATTGAGGAGTCATTCAGACAGTTGGGGGATGTGGAAAGGTTAATGGGTGTGTCCATGGCACAGCAGGAGAGTGCATCGTTGGCCCAAATGCTCAAGGTAAAGCAGGAGATGTTTCCTATGAAATACTAATGTGATGATATATATTCAGATCAATTCAAATTTATTTATACAGCATCAAATCACAACAACAGTCGCCTCAAGGTGCTTTTAATTGTAAGGTAGACCCTACAATAATACATAAAGAAAGAAAAAAACCAACAATCAAATGACCCCTGTGAGCAAGCACTTTGGCAACAGCGGGAAGGAAAAACTCCCTTTAACAGGAAGAAACCTCCAGCAGAACCAGGCTCAGGGAGGGGCGGGGCCATCTGCTGCGACCGGTTGGGGTGAGAGAAGGAAGACAGGATAAAGACATGCTGTGGAAGAGAGCCGGCAATATATATTAGCTGTGACATTAATCTTTACCTATCAGAAGTTTCAAAGGATTACAAATTACTTAGTTTCTATAATCTTTCTGACTCATGAAATATGATTTGATGTTTTGAACACAGGTCAGTATTTAAATATCTTTTTCTTTAAGTTTTCTTTTTATTTCTAAATGTTGTATTAGTTGCAACACCAGCTGTGGTGAAAACAAGAATATTACCTGCTGTTTTACTGTATTACACTTTATTGACCTACTCTGTGAACTTTGACCCTGCAGGCCAAGCAGCAGCGCCATGAACGTGAGCTCTATGAGCTGAAGATCAAGGCCGAACGAGAAGCTCTTGAGACAAAATTACAGCTGGAAGAAAACAGGCAGAGAGTGGCCCGGGTACTGCACACAATCCGCTCACAAGAACCAACAAAATGTTTATGTATCTGTGGATAATAGATTCAACTTTTGCTTTATAACCTTTTCATTTCCGACATATGAGTGCTTTGCTTTTCTGTTTGTGTAATGTATATGTATGTATATGATTTTGTCCAGGCTCATATAGAACTGCAGGAAACCTTGGCAGCATCTCAAAAAGTGACTTTGGGAGGCCTCCAGGAATCAACTACTAAGATGATGACTCAACAGGCCGAGGCAGCGCAGTACACAGCCGATGCTGCCCGACACATCAAAGAGGTTAGCAATCAGTTCCCTCCTCCCTGCCTGGAAAAAGCCTGTGTCCTAATTGTACAGCAAAAGTTGATTGATTGTTGACTAACAGTAAAGGAAAAAAATAAGTGGAAGAAGAGAAAAAGCATAACATCCAGCCTAAGAGTGACGAGCTCATACATTTTGATCGCCTTATTGTGTTTTACTTCATCAGATGACAGAACTAGTCCGGTCGCAGATGTCAGGATCTGTGGTTGTCCCTCCTGTTGCCACTGATTCCTCCACAGTGGAGCAAAGAAAAGAAAATGACACTTACTCGACGGAGCATCGACAGGATAACGTAGACTCTGACAGGTACACTCCAAACGATCACACTCACTTTCCTGTCAGTTTCTGATTTTTATATCCTTCGTTACAGCGATGGGCACGCAAAGCAAAAATGCTTTTGCAGGGAACCGCTTGACGAATTGAAGATTACCCTTCACCTCATGTTATCACATGAGGTGTTGGCCTTTATCTATTTTACAGATCAAGTTCAGAGTACCCCAAGCTTAAGTGTTCATTAAGGTGTTTGTCACATAGATATAAAATAAGCTCAGACATTAAGCTGGTGTCAAACACAAGGTGCTTAGTTTATGTAAAAATGTAGTTTGTTGTTGTTATGGTTTACGTGATGAAAATGGTTTTATTTGTGTATGTTCATGTGTTAGACTTGTACATAGTTAAACATGTATGGATCAAATAATGTCGAATTCTGGATATGGATTTGTAAGCAATGAAATTTAAAATAAGGGGGTAGAACAGGAAAAGTATAAACTTCATCCTACTCCTTATCGAGCACACACATTCTATAGACATGGATATATACATGAAAACTTTGAAAATCTTTTTTCTCTTGTTATTTCAGTTATATTTTTATGTTCCAAATAAAAATTCTATCTATCTACATGACTCTGCAAAGCTGTGGCAGACTTTTGACATGCTAGCCGTAACTGGTGGAGTTTTCACTATTGGACACACCTTTGAACTGTTCAGATATTCACAGCCAAGCCTATCTCTAATAATGTTAAACAACTAGTTGGACATGCATTAGGGTTAACAACCCAAGTGTTGTCAACCCTTTTACCTCGAAGGCCTAAATTTAAAATCTTGTTCTCTTACAGCTTTCAGAGTGAACCATCAAACAGAAGGACCAGGTCAGAGGAGCCGCTGTCTTCACTGAGCGCGAGTCATTCTGACTCACTATCATTCAGGAAACCGGATCTCAGGTACCAGTCAGTCTCTTTATGCAGTGCCATGTCTGCAGGTTTTTCTTTTTTCATTATATTTGAGGAATACGAATTTAAACAAACCCACTCAATATGCCTTTTTTCCCTTCGCTCAGTGGATCTGCCTTAAGCAGCCAACACAGCCCATCACATCACTTATCAAACCATGAGAAGCAGATGAAAAAAGAGGCCATAGAGGGGAAATGGAGGAATAGTGGACTCGAGAAAAGGCCAAAACAGGAAGCAGCCAGCAGCTCCATAGAAGAGGAAGTTCTAGCAGCAGCAGCAAATGACTCCATCTGCAGTGACAGTATTCCATCTGTACTGGATGAAAAAGGTAAAAGTTAAAAACTCGAAATGCATTTAAATTTTTTCTTTTCCCCGTGTCAACAGTCAGATGTTGATATCATCACTGTTAGAGGAAAATATAAAAACATGATGCCCACCTTTGATCTTTATCTAAAAAAACCCAAAACTTCACCCCTAGTGTTTTTTTTTTTTGGTCTCTGCCCCTTCAGGAGACAGTACATCAGTGGCCACAGAGTACTCGCTCAAGTTTGACGAGTCCATGACAGAAGACGAGATAGAAGAGCGTTCCTTCCGCTCTCTTCTGCCATCGGAGGCACATCGCCGGGGAACTATGGAGAAAAAATCCCGCCACCATGAGGAGTCAGAGGATGATGGAGCCAATCACAGCACATTGGTTTCAGGACCAGGGCTGCACAATTCTTTTAAGGTGAGAGTCCGAACACTGGCCAGCACAATCAGTTGATGCAGCTATATAACTGAAATCATTTTTTACTTGTTCTTTATCTGTTCTTTACTGAACTTATGGTTTCTCTTCCTTCTTTGTCCCTTCTTAAATCTCACTGTCTTCTCATTTTCACGTTCTCCTGCAGTCACAGGACTCAAACATAGCCTTCTCTGGTGGACAGGACAGCTTTTCCCAGTTCACCATGGACATGGTTCGCCAGTACATGAAAGATGAGGAAGTAAGACTGCAGCACCAGAGCTCTCTGCTGCGTCTTCGCCAGAAAGCACTCAAGGAGAAGACCAGAACAGAGCTGGCCTGGCTAGAGCACCTGAAAAAGAAGCTGAGAGATAAGGGAGAGGATGATAAAATGCCACCAATCAGGAAGAAGCAGAGAGGCCTTCTCTTAAAGCTACAGCAGGAGCAGGTACTGGGGATGGCAAAAGCACAGTTATATTGAGGGAGCTTCACTGAATGCTGTGATGTTAACTTTTGCTACTAAGCAGTGTTCTCTCTCACTGTGCTCATTTTCTCAGGCTGAGATCAGGCGACTTCAGGAGGCCAACAAAGCTGCGAGGAAGGAAAGGCAGCTGTTGCTGAAACAGCAGGAGGAGATTGAACGGATGAGAAACTCAACACTCAGGCTGAAGGAACGTCTCAAGTGTGCTGGGATTGAAGCGCCTCCTGTAAGTAGCTCAGTCATTTATCAGCTCCTGTAGAAGAACCAGCGAATTAAGGCGATTTCAGTTCAGTTCATGGTTTGTTCGTGACAGGTAGTCTTGAATAAATACAGGAAGAAAGCGTACATTTAACCAGACATGTTGGTGTGCTCATTTCTTTTCTTTTTTCCCTTATTAATTCTCAATCTTTCTGCGTATGTCGATCATCCTCTAGGAGACCCCGGTGTCAGAAACCCCAGGGTCTGAGCCAGCTTCCCCAGATATGAGGCATGCTGATGATAACCGCAGCCCCTCTCCCTCACTCTCTGTCTCTGGAAGTGAGACTAGCAGCATCATGCAGAAGCTCAAGAAGATGCGCTCTCACATGGATGAAAAGTAAGGACTTTAATTTAATCTTCATGGATTAACTGGGCTTGGCTGTCTCCTTATTGACAAGCCTCCCACTGAATGATAAGACTTCATGTATTCATTTATGTTTCAACTTAACTTTAGTTTTACTTTGATTAAAATCTGAATTGCTTTTAGTATGTGGCTGTAAAGACATCCCTCCATTAGTGCTATATTCTTGGATAGCATAGCTTCATTAAAAAGAAAAGGTATCGTAGTTTATAAATGTCCTCTTTTTAATTCTAGTTTGACAGGATACAAAGCATAGATGTACATTTACTGTGGGAGACCTTATCTAGCACTAATTGAAACAGTGTGGCATCTTTCTCTTGCTGCTCAGCGTGCTTCTCTTGCTGTTTTAAAGTGCTGTGGATTTGAAAATAAGCATGCTCTCTTTAGCTTAGACGAGCAGCCACACACTCCCTTAGTACATCTTTGAGTTTCGATTTATATAAGCTACTTTGTAAAAAGCTCTCCTACTGATATGTTTGAAAGAAAGAAAGAACATCAGACAATAATCAAACACCCTAAATATTTACAGTACCATTTAACCTTAGCACTGCAGCATTCAGTTATATGTATGCCGTGTATTCCATGAAGTTTATTACACCCAATGACTCTCATATTGGCCATGGGCTTGCAGTAGCTGTAGGTCACCTAAAGCTTTAAACTTGGTCACCAGCTTTGGTCAGCTGACTGCAGAGCCTTTCAAATCTAGATGGTACAAACAAGTGTGACTTGTTCTGGGATTTATAATTTGCGTATAAGTGACAGACCAGCCTTCCATTACCCCTTTTCAGTAATTTTTAGGGCTTCAATTCTTCAAATAAATGCTTACAACAAAAAATATCTGAGCGGTTTTACTGTGGTTTTGTTGTATAGTGTTATAGGCTTCAGGCAGGTAATATAGAATAATATAATCGGATCATTTAGACGACCTTTTCCCTGTTGTTCTCCAAATCTGCTGTTTTGTTAACAATGGCAAAAGCAATTGCACCTTTACAGCCCAAAAATACCCAGTAACAACTTCACCTAACGGTGTTAACCAGCACTAATTTGTTTGACTGTCATAGTTACAGATTAGTTTGCCATAACTGCCTCAGTAAGCAGGTTAGCCAGTAATGACATCCTGACAAACCCCCAAGGTTACCTTAACACACACACTGAGTCAAATGTTGATAAAAGGATTGTTACATGAGAAGAAGTGCTTTAAACGTAACAGCTTGACACCTCGGGTGCAATAAAACTACATTTTCTCATATCACTCTCTCCCTTTCTCTCTGCTTGTCTCTTTCCTCTGCGTCTTGTTCTGTTTTCTTTACATTACGTACGTGTGTCTGCGTGTGCGCTGTAAATGTATCCTCATTTGTGTGGCTCTTTTGACTTTGTCTGTGCGTGCTTGTGTGTTGTAGACACTGTTCTCCTGTCCACTACTTCTTCTCTGTGTTCACGGCCCATCACTGGGCCTCCCTCAGTGTCTGTCTTCCCAACCTTCACCCTAAATTCAGGCTCTTTATCTACAACCAGTTGGTCAGGTACTGTACAGTGTTCTCTACCTATGCACCTAGCCCTGCCCTGCCCTGCCCTGCCTCAACTCCACCCCCACCCCATGGAACATGCTTGTGTTTGTCCACTGGCACTGGGACCTTGGTGGGGTGGGATGGTGAGTGATGTGTGCTGATATGTCTGAGGTTCTTTGTTGGGATATTTCAAGGTTTGTAACTTTCAGGATGGGGTTTTTTGTGGGGGCAAAGTTTGGATGAAAGCTTAAAGTGCCCAAGGAAAGCTGCTTTACTGAAATAAGCTAACCTTAAACATGTTTTTTTCTAGTCCTTGATATTTGTGGCATCAGCAAGACAAAAAAATTCAGTGTTACCAGAGAAGGTATTAAAGCACACTGGTCGAGTGTAAAACAATAAACACGAGGGAAAATTGGGAAATAGAAACCTTTTGATTTGCGATGGTCAAAGGTTATGTTATTTAGTAGGAGCCTTCCTTGCTGGATGGGAATCTCAGACTTAAAACTGGGATTTCACTAATTTGTGTCATGTTTAATTTACAACTCTTTCCCTCCCTCCTTCTTGCCTCTTGGAATGAATTAGCGAAATTTGCAGTGGAAATTATTCTTTACATTGTGGCTTCTAGCTGAGAGCTGCAGCCTAGTTATCAAAATAAAACGTTTAGAAATGAAACCGCACAGTGACATTGAAGTAAAGGAGTTTTCAGAGAAAAGACCAGAGATGGAGTGGTTTATCTCTTTAATGAGCCCAGTAAATCTTAACTAGCGCTTTTATTATGTAACTGTTGCATAGGATGGGATAATAAGTACAGATGGTCATTGGCTCTAATAGAGTTTGGGAAAGCACTAAAGAATCTCCCCAGTCTCGGTCTTTAGTATCTGGGCTGTCATCAGTATAAATTAGGTCAAGAGAAAGGCTTCTAAATTAGATCAAGGCTAAATAATACTGCACTGTAATGGCACCCATAGCTGTGGGAGACCATATTACAAAACAGCTATACCTGACTGCACTTTATTTTGAAAGATATTTGTATGTGTTAGTGTCCCTGATATACATTGAATTGAAGAATTAAACAGTCTTCTTGCTTTGCGAGACAACAAAACTATTCTTTGAGTTGTTATTCTGATATATAAGGAGGTGCAGTAATTGCAGACAGGCACATAAAGGAACACTCGGAGACTGAAGAGTCTGTTCTTAGGACTTAAAAAATCATATTTAAACTGCTTAATGTGTTTGAGGTGTGTGTGTGTGTGAGACTATGCTTATTGTTCCCTGGGTTTGAATCTGATGCATGAATCTGACATCTTTACTATTATTTTCCTTCTCCTCTTTTCTCCTAAGTGACATTTCATCACTTATTGTATATAATGGGTACTTGTACATATCTGTATTTGGATGATTATTCTGGGCATGTGTGGGATGTGTGTTTTAATTCTGTGTGCGCTGGACAAAAGTTTGAGTTGAGTTTGCAGTAATAACTGAATGTCAAGGTGATTCTGGGTTTGCTTGCTTCTGCCAGGTCATATTTAACCTTTTCTAATGCTCAGTGTATTTGTACTGCTTCTCTTCAACTCTCTTTCTTCATCTTCCTCCTCTCTGCCATCCTCATCTCTTTTTTTTTTTTTTAACCGTTCTTCCACTTTCTCTTCATCACTTTATTCTTTCCCATTTCTTCCTTTCCATCCACCTCTGTAGGTTCCTGACCAAACGAGAACAACAGCTGATGCAAAGACGTCACCACGCTGAAGAGCTGCTACAGTGGAAGCAGCAACTGGACAAGGAGGAGGCAGAGGTCCGTAGGATGGAGAAAGAGGCCCTGGCTGCATGGGACCAGAAAACACTTCGGGACAATCATCTTGACGTGTCAGAGGGACAGGAAAAGGACATCTCTGATATAAGCTCCCACCTCAGTCACCGCCGCAGCTCAGAGCCCAGAACTGACAGCGAGAAAGGTGAAGCTGACGAATTTTCTTATTTTCAAGTGTAGAACATGGTTTAACCGGAAAATAACAACATAATGGAATTTAAAACATTCACAGTGTGGTGTGGGAGTAAGAGTAAAATACATAACAATGTTGATTTGTTTCATTTTTCAGAGGATGTTAGCGAGGGCGACTGTTCGTCAGTGACACCTGAGTCCAGTATACACACGGAGGGACCGGCTCCGCCTGCCTCAGTCTCTGAAATAACTTTGGCCTCTGTCCAGGGCAGCCCTGCAAATTACACCCAGGACTTCACTTCAGCATCACAGTCACCTACAAGTCAACTGCGTGTAATGGATTTTGTATTTTTAACTTTTTGTATTTTATTGTTTCAACTAATTGCTTTGATACTCACTGTAGTTTTTTGGGTTTTACCTGTTTCAAAATGAACACACATCTTTGTACAGGAGAAAGAATCTTATAGCTGCATTTTTTCCTCTGCTGTACTTCTTGAGGATTAGGAAAAGGGTTCACTAAGCCTTACTTAATTTACTGTGACTGTAAAATATTAATGTAAGCATACCATCTGTTGACTGTGATGTCATGTGTCATGTCCTGAAGTAGTGTTCCTCTGTCTTCCCATCTAGTCTAATGCTCCTGAAGGCAACCACAGCCCTGCTGCATCTCCTTCAGAGGGCAGCAGTAAAACAAAGATGCAGCTCCGCTCCACCTCCCGGACACTTATCCGCCCCTGCACTCAGCCCACCGACCCTCCAATGGCCACACAGTCTGGTGAGTTACTAGTGTGCAAAACCCACGCTGAGATTATAACGCTTTTGGAGTGTGAAATTCTTCCCGACAGTTTTTAGAGACGAAAGGATGGGTAAAGCAGACAGCTGACATAATGCAGCTATATTGCTGGCGCTGTGTAGGCAGGAAGAATGTGATGATGCCAGAAATGCATTATGCAACCACTTCCCTGCTCCCTAACAAGCTTAACTGTGTGATAGGAGACGGGAACTCTTTGCATTGCACTTTATCGTACCAGTGCAAACTGTTGTGCTGGCCTCGTGTTGTGGCTGAGTGTGCTTTATTCATTTCCAGGTCACTTTTTAAATGTTTTCAATACTCTTTTTGTTCAGTGTGTTTATGGAAATGAACTTCACACATTCCTGGTAAAGAAAATGTACAGTAATCCCCGAAGAAATGTGTTAGTGTTTGAGTGGGCTAAAGGTTGGATTACCCATTGCTAATCAGAGGTCTGGCACCATTTTCACATTGTAGTTGTGATTTGTCATGTACATTTTTTCTTTAGAAACCATTTCAGACCAGAGTGACATAGAGAGCCGTATCAAGGCGCTCAAGGAAGAACTCAAAAAACGTAAGCTAATGGCCTACCAGCTAAAGAAGGAGCAGAAGAAGCGACATAAGGAGCGGCTGAAGGCAGAGGAGGCGAGTCTATTGAAACAGCTGGAGGTAAACATGATGTGTAAACTACATTTAAACATCCAGTTAGATTTGAATAATTTTTTTCTTCTATGGACGTTTACTTGTGCGTGTATGAGAAAGAGATGAGGTTTTTTTTTAATAACAGATTCTCATTCTTATCTCTGCTATCATTCTTGTGTTTTTAATTTTTTAATTTTACAGAACTATAACAACTTCATTGAGAAAACTAAGGCAGACCTTAACAAAGAGCCAGACTCAACACTTGATACCAACTCCCAGATCAACGAGTCCAACTCTGTTTTAGAGCATCTTCCATCTTCACACAGGTACAGAGAATAATAATGATATTTTTCTACATAATTTTCAAATGAATGATGTGCAGTTAAAAATAAATGCTTGTTTCTCAGGTCTGAACTCATCAAAATCTCAGAGTCTGAAAGGACACAAACTGATGCATCATTAGATCATCGTGAGTGTTTTAAAGTCATCATAATAAATACTTTATTATAATAAATAGATTACGTGGAGTGTTTATTCAAAATGTGTTTTCACAAATATTTTCCAGTAATAATGCGGCTCTCCCCACTCTTATGACAGATGCCTTTCCTAAGCCACATCTAAGTAGATCCACTTCAGTGCCTGGAGACGTGTCTGTTGAGGTGCCTCAAAGAGTCACTCCGGGTGTGGCAATATCCGGCAGCCCAGAAAGTCCAACCTCAGGACAGAGGAATCATCAGTCTACAGAAGATCTTATTAGGCAGCACTCCACAGAAGACAAGTCAGAATATGCAGATGAGAATATTGTGTCTGATTATAGATCTGATATTCAGGAAGAGCTGGAGGTGGAAATAAGCTCCAGAGTTGAGGATGAACAAACTCAGCATCTTCTAAAACTGGAAAATGAAGACAGACTTGACTGTCAGGAGAGGTTGCCTACATCTAAATGTGTTTCCTCTTCTGTGGATGAAGAACAACAACATTCATCAACTGTTGGCCTTGAACAGGGAAATCAGATGAAGCAGAGTGAAGTATCTGATGTAGAGGAACCTTTACAGCCACACGTTATTGCCTCTAGTCAGCCACATTCAGCGGTAGCGGACCTCAAAACCTCACCGCATCAAAACTACAGCTCTGCATCTGTTGACCAGTCCCAATCCCCAGACTCAGATGCTTTTGGTTCAATGAAGGAGGCTTCCATAAAAGATACTGAGGCTTCTCCAGTAGCAGATGGTTATCACGATGACTTTGAGTCATCAGTGGATTCTTCATCCAAGGAAGAACATCATAGTTCCAAGGCTGAGTCTCAAACCTCCCACGTTTCCTCCCATGAAATCAAGGGTTCAAGAAAAGACGCATCTAGCAGGGGCCTGGCATTTGACAGCCCAGATGAAATTGTAGAGGAAGAAATAGCTGAAGATCTGAGTCACCATTCTGGCATCAGTGTGCCTAGCCATAAATCTGTAAGACTGCTGGATCTCAATAAGCAGGCAGTAGATTTTAAACGGGACAATGAGAGCTTTAATTCCAGACACTCACCAACCATCTATTCTCTGCAGGTCCCCCTCTCTCCTGTTATAGATGAAATGCCGGATTTTTACATTGGAGACCGAGTTCTTGTTGGTGGTGTTCAGCCCGGCACTTTGCGATTCAAAGGTCCAACCAGCTTCGCCAATGGTTTCTGGGCAGGTGTTGAGCTGGACAAGTCTGAAGGGAGCAACAATGGCACTTACGATGGAGTAGTATACTTTGAGTGTGACGAGCGCCATGGTATATTCGCTCCACCAGACAAAATCACACACCTCCCGGACAAGTTTGAGCTCTACACCGATACCACAGAAGATGAGGACTCATTCTTTGATGACTTGTCAGATAAAGGTAGAAATGAACCTAAAACAAAGGAAGACAATTTCCAAATGCAAGAAAATCTCAACAGGGAAAATGAACAGACCTCTCACAAGGAGACTGGGTCAAATGATAAGAAGGAAACTGATGGCTCTGTTCTCAAGAGCCAGGATCCACATTGCGACAGGCCCCACCTCAATTCACAACATCACAAAGAATCTAAACATCAATTTTCTGATGAGAACATTAAGGACATGATGTTGAATTTTGAAGATGCATCGCACACTCTCATCATCTCTGACTTGGATAAAACAGGTCAGGTGATGGAGAGTAAAAAGGAGATTACAGCCCTTGTTGAAAAAGAAGACATAGAGTCACATGATGATAAGAGGAAAGAAAAGGGCAAGGATTTGCTGGACACAGTTGCAGACAGGCTTGTCAACAACTTTGTGAAAGACGCTCTTAAACAGTGTGCTGAAATTAAAAGGGCGAAAGAGCAGAAGATTGAAGCTGCCAACCAGATGAATGGAGACCTGTTTGGTGAAAATGCTGAAGAAGAAGAAAAATGGAAATCTACAGTGGATCAAAAAGATGATCTACCCTTCTTTCTCCCAGTTGAAAAGGAGGAACTGTCCTCTCCAGAACTGTGTAACCGACCAGTGAGTCTATTTCTAACAGTTTAATAGCAGATTATTTAATTTCTGCTTCTTTGTTTTTTAATGAGTTCTGGATAAAAATAATAATAAGATCAAAGCAGTCAGCTAAACTGTAATAAGGTACCACTGGCAGTGATGACATCAAGATAGTGACTTGTTTATTTGAGCCTGTTCTCTGGATTTGTTCAGCCAAAGTCCAACTTTATATTGACAGACTTCATTGAATTTGGTGGTCTGTGCTGAAAGCCTTTGTGTCTGAAATATTTGTAAGGAAAATTGACACTAAAATGCAAAACCGAAACTTATTGTAGGCCTCGTGGTGTGATGTTGCAATTAGATGTTAATATTTATGCAAATCTAGAATTGAATGTAAGCATGATGTTGATGTTGTCCTTCTTTTATTTTTACTTTTTCAACACAGGAGAGTCCAGTGCTAGGAGCCATTGGTCAAGAAGAGCTCGCCAAGCGTCTAGCAGAGCTGGAACTGAGCCGTGAACTGCTCGATGACCTCGGTGATGATCAGGACTGGTTTGATGAAGACTTTGGCCTTAGCTCCCGCAGGAAACAGCAGAAACTCAAAGAGGAAGAGGCACGGCTGGGAGCGGGATTTGGGAGATCTAGCTCATCAGCTGGCCCAGCTATGGGGGAAATGGGTTCGTCATCAGGTGGAGAACCCCAGGTAAAGACGCCACCTAGACCGGAGCTGCCTCTCCCCTTGCCTCCTAAACTACCTGAGCAGCCTGCCATGGTGGTACCCCACTCAGCTGTAGAGGTGGAGAAGATGGTCCATGCTGCCACACGGGAGCTCTGGGACAGCTTTGACCTCGGGAACAAGGGAACGCTCACTCATGGACAGCTGCCAAGTCCACAACCTTCACAAGAATACCTTGGTAAAGAGGACAGCACCCAGAACCAGGAGTCACTGTCCATTCGCAGCTACAGAAAGGTATAAATAAGAAGTGTGGACCCATGAAAATGTCAGTCATGTGTGAGTTTTTACTCACACATGACTTTTTAAAGTTCCAAAGCTGGCTTTGGGCTAAACCACCTAAATTGAGGTTATTCTACTTGAGAAGCTTTATTTATGTAAATTTCATACAGTACTTCATATTTTTACCTGTGCTCTTTTCTCAGGCTGTGTATGACTTAACGTGGGAGATCCTTCAGGAGATCTATGCTGAAGACCCCAATACAAATCAGCCTCAGTGGGTCAAACCGCGTCGAGTCAATTCCTCTTCATTTCACAAAGTCAGGACACCGGGAGACATCAAGAAGATCCAGGTAAAAGAACGATGGCAGCAACACTGAGAGAAACTGTTACAGTGACAATAATGATGCTGTAGTGATGTTGACTGTTGATATTTTTGACTATAAAATAATTACATCTTTGTGAAATTGTTTCATAGTTGACTTATGTTCTATCATCATTTTCATGAGCATTACTTTTATGTCACAGTGGCCTTTGACCACCAAATCAAAAATTCTTAATAAGGATTTTACAGTCACTCAAATCCAGCGTTGTGCCTAACATGTTATTTTTTCCCCCTTATGCTGTTTCTCAGGAATTCATCACAGAAGAAGTACTGAAGCTTTATAGTCTGACGAAAGACCAGAACCAGAAGAACGACTGGCAGAAGATGCTCAAGTTTGGAAGAAAGAAGCGGGACAGAGTCGATCACATACTGGTAGGCCCCCGAATTCCATTTGCATTTCTCTGTGGCCAAAACGGAGCATCTTGTAAATGTTGCCTTTTATAATTTTTAGAAGTAAACACAAATTGCAAATTTTGAACCATGAGAAATGATTTTATTTCCACTAAATAACAGCAACAGCTTTAAAGAGGTAATAGGATTACTTAGAGTTAAGAAAACATGCATTGCAGATTAGAGTCTTTAATGATTTATTAAAATTACAGGAAGTTGAACATAATCTGCCTGAAAAGCTTCATACTGTGCAGGTTCATTTAATGTCTCTAGAGAAGAGGAGCAATTTTAAACAGGAGAAGTGCTCCACACAGGCCATTTTCCACAACAGGAACTGTCAGATGGTTTTTGGAAAGCCCGAACCATTTTCCCACCAGGTTAATTCCCTCATTTAAAACTGCAAAATGAAAATGTGAGAAAGCTCTACTTTTAGGGGTCTTAATTTTCATTTTGCAATCAAAAATGAGGGGATTGACCTGGTGGGAACATACAAAAATGTGGTTATCCTCTGAGAGGATATCCTCTGAGAGGATAACCACAAAAAAGCAGGAAACTATGTGAAACCAGATAGAATAAATAGAAAAGAGATGTTAAGATGTTAAAATGGATTGATGAGGAATTTTTGCTTTAGTGGTTGAGTCAGCCAAACAATGGTGTTAATAAAGACATTGAGACTCTCTGATTGTTTTACAGTAGCTATGGTCCAGTTCTCTGTGAGGAGGTGCAGCTTGTTACCACAGGGCAGGTTATAAGCAGCGAGTCCACTGTTGCTGCTTTGTGTTTGTTTGTGTACGGGCCGTCACACAGACATGTGCGTTTGAAGAGATTGGGGGGGAAGTAGTAAGACTGATTGCTAAGTTTTTATAAGGAGAGAACGTGAACGAGAGTTTGCTTTCCACGGTCCAGTGTGTAACAGCTGTGTCAGCAGGCTGACTTGATAATAATCTTTATGAGCCTTCACCAAAGTGGAAACACAAACAGTGGAACCTTTTAGCTCCATGGAAATGACTCCTGAGAGGAAAAGTCCAGATGGATAGATGTGCTCGGACAAAAGTTTTGGGCAGATATTTAAAACAAACAGTTGTTTTATTTGTTTTTAATTTATTTATTCCCCTTTTCTGCCAAGAAAGCAAAGAAATTATTGTAAAGTCTTTCAGCTCTTTATCATGCTATGTTTTAATGTTTAGCCAGGATAACAGATAAACCAAATACTGCCATCTATAAATATCTTGTATGTAAGAAGGAAGGCAGTAACTACATTCAGTCAGTGTTGCAGTAACAGCACACGGGTGATTTTTACATAAACACAGAACATTAACTTTTTATCTTCGCTCCATGAAATGTCTCTGATGTTATTCGTGTGGTGCCAATCACAGTGTTTGTCACCTCAGACTACTTTACATAGTAGTAAGATTACCACGTTACTATATATCCTTAATTCTTTGTCATAGGGACAGCTGTCAGTCACTGTGCTTCTGTAGTAAAACCAGTTTTTCTCTCTCTCAGGTTCAGGAACTCCACGAGGAGGAGGCCCAGTGGGTCAACTATGACGAGGACGAGCTGTTTGTCAAAATGCAGCTAGCAGACAGCATTTTTGATTCTTTACTTAAGGACACAGTGAATGTGCTCACACTCATTTCTGACAAGAGAGCCAACAGAGACACCCTAACCTGATGGCTTTCTGCTTGGGTTTAAACTACAACTTCTAGCTCAATCCCGTTCTTTCCCCACCACGGTGAACTCCAGCCAACCTGTCGCTGCTCGGGCTTCCACCAGCTGATGTGCCAACAGCAACCCTCTGATGCCTTCAGTCTCAGTATTACCTCGCAGCTAAACAAATTGTCCTTAGTTCACCAACATTCATTCGCTGAATCGCATCAGCTGACTGTAATAGCGACAACGGCCGCGCTTAAAACGCCTCTTGAGCAATCCCGCCCTCTAAAACCATAACACAACGAGTCTGAGCTCTCGCCTGGACCGGCCGTTTTGCAGACTGTTCAGTTGGAGAGTAGATGTGGTGATGAGATGGACTGTGCCATTTGCAAGCATGCGAAGGTCCATGAATGCTGCTAAGTTGATCGTTCTGTCGTGGACTTTGGAATAACATCCACTCAGAACAGTAGTAGATAATTCTTTTGAATTGTTAAATCTTTAGGTAAATGTGTATATATGTGGATTCAAAAATTGTAATAGAATAACAAATGAGCAATATAAAGTGCAGTCTGATTTGACAGTGATACATTATAGCCTTGGCTTTGTAATGCAGCACATTGAAACTAAACAGGTTAAAGTACCAACTCTAAGCTTTAATTTGAAGGTTTCACATCCATACCCAGTGATCTGGGGGGTAATTGTAGCTCTTTTTATTCACAGTCCTCTTTGCAGGGTTCTGTAAGTTTGCCTTAACTGCTTTAGCTCTTGCTTGTTTACGGGGACTTTTAGATCACTTTCTGGTCTTTGGCAAATACAGCACCTGCTTAGTTGGACTTGGGTCAAGTGATTTGCCTACCAGTAATGATAAAATTCAACTCTTTGGCTCACAAAGCTCATGGTTTACTTTGACCGCAAGTTTACTAAAGGCTTGCTCCACGTTCTGTCTATGAAAAAGTATTTCAGCCATTACAGTTTAAAGACTATCAAACACCTTTAAAGCAGAGAGTTGGAACTTTAAATAGTCAGTGCTGTATTACAAATCTGGAGTTGCAACACTTGGTCTCTGATCAGATCTGGACAGACTTTGCTGTGTTGGACCGCTGAGTTCAAATAGTCTATGAAACATGTTTGCCTCCTTAATTATTTATTGCGTGAAAATGTTTAATTAGAGGCACAAAGAACATTCAGAATTGTAAATGATCTTGTAAGTAAACGTACAGAGAAGAGCTCCTTTAAACTTTGTGTAAAGAGAGTCTAACATTATTGTAAAAGCACAAATAAAAAATGTGAATATGGCAATACATTAGGGAGGAGAATCCAGGCAAAGAAGATGGAGAAATGTGTTTTAAATATTTAAAGTCGTACTCTTAATAATCGATTGAAACTGTTTGACTAAACTGTGTGACTTTTTATTGTGGCCACAGCTGTCCAGTTGTTCAACACAGTGCGTTCCTCTTCTGTGCTGTATGCTAATTTTAGGAAGCATGTTCACATTGTAGCACAGTGTTGACCACATAGAGAAACCTTATCAACTGGTTTCTCTATGTGGTAGGTGTGAACGCAACCGACACTTTAGTGTGTAGCACGAAAGCGGAAGACAAACAACTGCAGTAGGCTGATGTTTTTACACTTACATTACAGGACAGTACCGAAATGCTGGATTTGAGCCTTAGCTATCCTACGGTCCATTTACTTTGTCTTATCGGAGAAAACACCCGTGGTTCTCTCGTTTCTTTATTATTTACTCTCTGAAAGGTTTGTTTGCATAACATTTGCCCTAAAATAAACACCCTGTCATGTAAAACCACGGCCGCTGCAAGACATCGACCAGTTCAAACGAGGCATCACAATGTAGCCAGAAGTAGTCTAACTCCATATTCAGTTCAAGTGCCTTTTTCAAGTTGAGTTGTTTGTTTCGAACTGACTTTCTTGATGTCTCTGCATCATTTGGACCTATTTTCTTCGAATGTCTCCCTTAAACTGCTGTATACTACCGTTTTATAAAGGATCCTACAAAGGCTGCTCTTCTTCTGACCAGTTAACCAGTGCTTCAGTTTCTGCCTTATAGATATTTCTGTGTAGTTTTTTTGACAGTTTTTTAAATCTCCTCTTGCTTCTGTGCCTCAGCCTGAGGAAATGTTTGCGTCTAACCTGCTTCTTATCAGGCCAGCCCATGTGTCTGTGCATATAGACACTGTTGAGTCATGTTATTGATGTACTGTATCAGGAACAAGTGGCTCAAGCTGACAGGCTGCACAGTGTGAGTCATTGAGCTGATGTGGTTCAGCACGTAGGACTGTATCTAAGGGCTTTTTTTTTTTTTAGTGCCACTGTCAGTGTGACTTTGATCCAACAAACTGTAGAAACTCATTGTGGCATGTATGAGAGAGCTTGTTAATTCTCACTGACTGCTTGGAGCTAAAGTGACCTTAAACTGAGTCTTTTTCTTTTCCTTTTCCCCTTGCTGATGCTGTTTTAATACGTGTTAAGGTGTATGTTCAAACTGTACATAATGTAGGAAAAGACCAAAAACGTTTGATACCAGTCTCTCCATGCTATATGACATTTAAGTCTGGTCTGTAATGGTGACATGATTAGTATCTTAGAAACGTTTTCTGCAAGGCTTTATTGCGACTCCTCCGTCTTTGTCCTCTTCAATTGATTGTATGTTGGTGGAAGCTAAGTTCCCCTCTGTAACTATGCAGTACTTGGTTGTACTTATTGTTTTGTGTGTCTGGACCAAACAGCTTAAGACCTCAGCTGTAGTCTGTAGATTAACTAAGCCTTCAAGTAGCTTGAAGCTGTTTGGTGTAGCGGTGTCGTTCCTATCGTCTGGTCCGAGGTCTTCACAGGGAGACGGAGCACCTGCCGTTTGATCTCTGTAACTAAATGAAAAAGTAGGCACAAGATGTTTGAGTATCATATTAACAAGTCGAATTAGAGTTCCCTGAATATTTATAATAATGTGCTGTGAGTGTGCTGCAAGTGCACTTGAAAATTAGTACAATTCTTTTATGGGTGTAAATATACTGTTTGTCCAATCTGACCCACACTTACGGTAACTTTAACGATTGTTGTATAAAAAGGAAAAAAAAAACACTGTTTACTTTGCAAATATGTACATAGTATATATTTGTTTACTAAATGAAATTTGAAACTGTAAATAAAGCTTTCATTGTTTCTAAAGGAATGTGTTGTGATGTGAAATGTTTTCAATTTTAATTTAGGGTGTGCAGAAGTAGCTCCCACATGTGGCCGTTACAGTGCTGACGGCAGGATAACAAATGTTAAACTGTGCGACCGAACAGAGGTGTTGAGGTTTGTTTGCTGGTTTTTCCGTCTGAATGCTTTTGCGACGGTCGTGTCACATTGTTTTAGGGCGCAGTGGTGAGCCTATTGTAGCAAAGCTATGTGCAAATTAGCAGAAGAGTTGGAGATGCATCTCACTGCATCAGTGAATCGTTTTCATTTAAAAGAAAAAAAGTCATTCAACATAAAATCAACCAAGTTTGGGAAAATGAAGATTGTGTTTTTAATAACTTTACCATATTTACTGAAGTCCCATGCCTACAGTTACAGGCCTTCAAAATACGCAGGGCTGTGTTGAAGATCGTGGCCTTTGTTTTTCCAGCATAATGAGCACTCCTAACTTTAGTTTCAGGGCTGAAAAACACATTTAGGCTTTGTCTAAAAACTGCAAACTAATCAACTTTATATCAACCCAAGTGACACCAGCACGAGATTTTGTTTTTTCCTAACTGCTGAGTATCAGTTTTATTGGATTTATCACAGTTTCAGTAAAACTACACTTTTTCCCCCCTAAATTAGAGTCACCTCAAAACAAAACAAAACACGGATACCATCGATGTTTTATCTGTTTTCTTAAATTCACTGAAAACAACTCACAAAGTGTGTCCTGGGTAACTTTTAAAGGCTCATTTCACCTTGTAGGATACAAGTCTGGTCAAAACAAGCATACAACAAGGTCTCCTTTTTTTAACATACAGTTTGATTCTTAGCTGTGTTTCCTTCTGTGTCAAAGTTTCTAATATAGTCATACCTGAACAGTCAAATGCAGCTTATTCTGTGAAATGGTCTTCACTTTCATTTCTCCAAATAATCGAATTATTTTGCACAGACCTGTAAATTATCTCCAGCTCCCCCTACATGGAAGCATGTGTCTGTTTTCTGTTGTGGGTGGGTTTTGCACAGGTTTACTTCTATTTCTGCTCCCATTCAGTGTTGATTTAATAACTTTGTAGTCTTTGTGAGTCTATGAAGGCCGCCCCTCCCTGAGCCTGGTTCTGCTTGGTTTCTTCCTGTTAAAAGGGAGTTTTTCCTTCCCACCTTTGCCAAATGCTTGCTCAAGGACTGTTTTTTTATTGTTAGAGATCTTTCTTCATTAGTGTAGTGTGTTTACGTTATACATAAAAAGCTGGAAATAAACTGAATATTGTGTGTCTCTGCGGCTGTTTTGTTGAAGGACACCTGCCCTCAAAATGCAAAACTCTGTCTCGTCACAAAATTGTATCTTCTGCAGAAAACCACAAACTAAACACATAAAACTAAACGCGTGCTCGGACGCATATTACTTCGCAGTTAAGTCTGTACAGCCATTAAATGACATTTCCTGTATAGAGTCGTGTCCTGCACGTGACTTTAAATCGTCATGAATTAATAGTTTCATCTTATTTCAGCGTGCGTTTAAGGCGACGACAAATGGGGGATCGTGCGGAGTTGCGCTGTTTGTATGGCACTTTGGGTTTGCACGGCAGGGGGAGGACCCACGAAGCCCGGTGGGCATAAAAAGGCAGAGGCAGAAAAAGTTGTGACAAGTTTTGTGACAGCGGAGTGAGTGTGTGCGCTCAGAGAGACGACTCGGAGCTCCAGCAGCAGCAACTTGGAGGGGGAAGATGGCGCGGCGCTTCGGCCGTGCCACGTCTCGGTGTGAAGAAATACAAACACATCCCAGAAAGATGGCAACATCTGCGGTTTGGTTGTGCTTGTGTCTCCTTTTTCCGTCCACCGCGGAGGCCGGACTGTACACGGCTTCGGACCAGATCGTGTTGTTAACTCAGGAAAATGTGGAGTCTCTTTTGATCAACTCCACAGCTGCTATGGTCGTGGAGTTTTACGCTTCGTGGTGCGGACACTGTGTCGCCTTTTCTCCGACCTACAAAGCCCTGGCCACAGACATTAAAGGTGTGTACAGAGCAGCAGCAACATTTGAAAGCTTTCAGTAATTCTGACTCTCGTTGTGTCCACTTCCAGCTTTGCACAGCTGGCCTTGTTCGGTGCTTTAAAAAGAAGCTTCTGCTAAACATTTTAAGGATAAAAAATCTAAAGTTTAGTCTCTTTAAATATTTCCCGAGCTTCTTCTCTGCGCGGAAATGATGAGAACACCAAGCTGCACTTTCCATCTGTTAATTAGAGCATGTGATCTAATGAAAGTGGTTTTTATTTTGCTCGCTGCTCTCACATCCTCTCCAACTCAGAGTTGCTCCTGCAGCCGCTGCCAACGAAAATCTCACAGAACCATCCGAGCAAATATAATTAGGATGATGGTTAAGGGCAAAGTTTCTGATGATGGCTGGGGCCCAACACAGTCACAGGGTATTTCAGTCCAGTGTTTTCACTCACAGTCCACAGTGGCATCCATGGCTTGGCATGCTATCAAACGGCCTGCCTTGGAGGCAAAATAATTTCACAGTAGGATTTGTGGGGGGATTAGGAATGCTCGCAATGTAATGATTTTACACTGGGAGCAGCACCGGATGAGCCTTGGACCTCTGTCGGGTGTGTGAACTGCCACAATCCTGTTCGTGAAGCAAAGTTTCTAAAATGAATATCAAAGGGAAATGCTGCTCACCTGTAGCAGCTGACAGTTTGCTTATAGCGTAGAGGTTTTTATCCTAAAAAGCCCGTACCTTCTATATTGATTCATGGATCGAGACTAATTCGGGGCCCCATCCAGTGCTGATGGACTGTACACAGCAAAGTAGACTGTAAATAAATATTTACTGTGGGTCTGTCTCCCTCTGTTTGATGTCTGTTCAGAGTGGAAGCCGGCTGTGGATCTGGCAGCTATAGACTGCGCTGATCAGGAGAACGGGGAGATCTGCAAAACCTACAAAGTCCGAGGGTACCCCACAATAAAGGTTGTATGCTATATATGAACTGTCTGCATGGCTGTTTCTTCCTTTATGATGGGTGTTGTGTGGAAATTCACTCTTTCCACTAAAGTTGCTGATTATATGATGAATTATATGAAAAAGAGGCTGAATTAGACATCCAAAAACAGTGGCTCACTGTCTTGTCACAGCAGGAAAGTCTCATGTTCGAACCCCCTGAGTGGCAGGATGTTTCTGTGTGGTTCGCTTGTTTTTACCCTCCTTTGCTCTGGCAGGTTTTCTCAGGAGAAACTGACTCCCGTAGTTCCCTTGACTAAGCTTAGAGCTGTAGTTGGTCTCCAGGTGCTGCACCACAGCACGCTCACAATGAGTTAAAGGTAGATTTAAGATCTTACAGTGATCCACAAAGGATAACATAAAGAAAGTAAACAACTTTGTTCTCTGAATAAATCAAATCACAATTATTCAGACAGATTTTTTTTTTTTTTTAAATAAGAAAGTTGAAAAGAAATTGAAAAGGCAGTTTGTTGTTAACTCCTCAGTTTCACATGGTTGGGCATTGATATGGTTTTTATGTAACAGTTTGCATGTAGGGTGACCAAAGCCCCCCCCGCCCCCTTTAGATTTGAGCACACAGCATTTCTATCCCTCGTTCCCACCCCCTGTCCCACATACTGAGGCAATGTCCCACATTTTGATTTTGTTCTAGTTTTCAAAAGTAAACACTGTCAAATAGACACTTTACCAAGTCGGGCTTTTATTCAGTAGCTACAAAGAAAGCAGAGAGACCATCATCACAGACTGTCACTGTTTCGCTGCTTGTGCTGAAGTCACAGGTGTGCATATTTCACTAGAAGAGGCTGGAAACTTTCACAGAGGAAAAAGACATACTATTAAAATAAAGGCTGACACAACCTACAACTGTTACTCAGTGTTTTTGTCTTTTTCCCCCTCTCTATTCAATTTTCAGTTTTGCACTGGGGAAATAATGACGTGTCACAGTGTACGAGCGTACAAAAACCAGATGATTATCAGACAGAGTGTTTAAAAAAAAAAAAAAAAAAAAAAAGTAGCACAAAACTATCACAGAAACTGCAAATTGTGTTATACAAACATACTCGTCCTACTTTCAGCTTGTTGGGATCTGCTCGCCCTGTTTGCATTAAAGAATCCTGTTTAGAAATGAGTCCAGCACATTCCCCCATGCAGGGGTGGCACATGGAGATGGATCCCATGAAGGTCCATGCTTTTCCTTCTCAGCTCTTCCAACAGTGATGCCAAGATTTGATCATATTCTGCAGATGGTGGTTAAACCTTTGCATGAGTAACAGTCCCATTTTTTTACTCTTTGAATGAAATACTGTTATATTCACGGATCCCTGTTCTAGATTTTAATACTGTTGTAATTATGCATATTTTTTAAGGCAGTATGAAAATTGTGTGTGTATATATAAAAACAAACAATATTTTGTGTAGTTTGTCTTTTAGTAGTCTCAACATCAAGGCGTCATTTTGAAAACGGGGCAGTTATTCTTGTATTAGCTGCAGTATCTCGTCAGTCTGCCACATGCTGTGCAACAGCTCAACGTTTGCATGATCAGCAGCCACATCGCAGAAATTCAAACATCTACATTCATACTTGATTAGTCAGCAGAGAGTGTTCAAGCCTCAGCTCTTGCTCACGCATCAAAAGCCAATAAAACAAAGAGCTCCTTCTGTTTTGAACTTGCACTGGAGCTTTAACATCTGCTACTCATTTTAACAAGGAGAGGTCAAGAAGAGGGCTGCCCCCCCCCATCAGATATTACAGAACATGACTTTGCTTCACTCATAGCTGTGAGGCCCGTCTGATCAGATCTCACTTCTCTCTCTCGTCTTCTTTCTTAACTGAGACCTCCCTCTTTGTTTTCTCTTTTCAGTTCTTCCATGCCTACTCCAAGCCTGATTATGAAGGCCTGCCTTTTAGAGGTATTACTACACACAGAGAGGACACTCACCGAGCCTTCAGCTTGTTTTCTTGCAAACACCACCATAAATTGTCTTGTGTAGTCATGGTGTTATTTCAATATGCTTAACCCTCAGACTTCCTCCTGTTTTTTTCCTAATTATTTTGTCTTGGGTTAGCTCAAACATGTACTACATCAACTGTGCATCATTTATTTCACCAACCTGAGAGTACAGTTACCTTTTTTGGACTCGTTTGTATTGATGTTTTGGTAAATACGGATTTGTGTCAGTTTATGATTATCTGTAATAAAATGTATGCATTTTTGATTTATTTATTTTTAGACTTTAGCCGTAATGTTCAAGACCTCCGTCACAAGATCTTAGACAAATTGGAAACCCATGGTGAACCCTGGCCCCCTGCCTGCCCCCCACTGGAGCCCACCAGGTAAACACACAAGCAGAAACACTAGTTTCTGTAAATTTATTTTTATCAGCAGTTTTACAGTTGCAGTCTTATCGTCTGTTTAATCATCACTCACGACTGAACCCAGCTGATGTATCTGTAGTAACTCCTACACAGTTAAGGGTTCAGCAGCCCAACTTGGCACACAGGTGCATCTTAGGCCCCCGAGGGTTCTCATCTAATATGATATTATGATGTCTCTGTGTTGCCTAGCAACCACCTACCAAGGGGCTTAAATGACCAGCTGAAGGAATTAATGCGCATATAGCAACTTATAAAAGATTCTTATAACTTTAATTTTACAACAATAACATCCACAAAATGTATTTCTGCATGTCCCATACTTTTACAAGCATACAAAACATATGTTTCCACAAAACAAGTTCTATTTCAATATTTTTCACTTTTCTTTTGATTTGATTTGATTTGATATACCTTTATTAGTCCCACAAGGACTAACAGGGTAACAGTTCCTGTTACCCTGCCTTCATAAAATAACTTGTTGAATTTGTTTTTGTCCTCTTACCCGATTGTGTATACACCTTTGTTTATCTGTAGTCAGTAAAATTGAGCCTTTCCAGTATCTGTCATGTTCCCAGTGTATTTTTTTTTGTTGAACTTATTTCATATCTTCAACTTTCTGTGGATTTTGTAGTTTATTAGTGGCAGAATTGTTCCTATAAGCAAAAAAAAAAAAAAAGAACTGTTCACTTTAAATTTAAACAAGAGGTTAAAATAGTTTATTTCTAAAGTTTATGATAAATTCAGTTTGACTCAGAAGACTCCCCATTAGCTCATTATTACTACATGGCCGCCCTGGTGCCTACGTAGTGGCACACACGCATTCAGTATACAGACATGTGAACTAAAGCACGCATAGTTCAGCAGGGGAATGCCCAGGAAGTCTTTCTCTTCAGGTTTAAAGTGAAAGCGTCATGTTAGAGCAGAAATTCAGAAATGCAGTTGGGTTTGTTGTTTTCTTCCAAGCAAACAAAGAATTTCAAGCAGATTTTTATTTATTTATTTAATTTTTTTTCCGGTGGAGAAGATTTTGTTGTAAAGTTTTAGTATTTTAGGTGGAGGCAGAGAAATGACAGAAAGGTGGTGTTTTTGTTTGTGTTTTTTCATTTAGTTTATTTTTTCAAAAGAAAAATAAACTATCATACATTCTTGAAAAGCATGTAACACATTAAACACACGCATACCATTCTGCACCCTAAATACTTTTATTATGACCTTCTAGACACATAATGATTCATTTTTATTTATTTATCTTTGCTGATTTTTAAAAAGTCAGATGTGGAATTTCTCTCTCACTTGTTTTGTCTCTGTCTGTCTGTCTCTCTGTCTCTGTCTGTCTCTCTCTCTGTCTCTGTCTGTCTCTCTCTCTCTCCGTCTCTCTGTCTCTGTCTGTCTGTCTCTCTCTCTCTCTCTCTCTCTCTCTCTCTCTCTCTCTCTCTCTCTCTCTCTCTCTCTCTCTCTCTCTCTCTCTCTCTCTCTCTCTCTCTCTCTCTCTCTCTCTCTCTCTCTCTCTCTGTCTGTGTGTCTCTCTCTCTCCCCCCCTCCCTCCAGCCAAATGGAGGTTGACGTCTTCTTTGAGACAAACGATGTCAAACACCTGGCGCTCATCTTTGAAGATGCCACGTCGTACGTTGGCCGAGAGGTAACACGTCGGAGATGTGACTGAAACGTTTGCAGTGTTTGTTGTCAAACGGCGGCGTATTAACATTAAATAGGTCAGTGTTATGAAACATGGCGAGGTAAAGTGTGTGTGTGTTTTGTACGTTAGGTGACCCTGGACCTGTTACAGTTTGAGAGCATTGCGGTGCGCAGAGTCCTGAACACTGAGGAAAGCCTGGTGACCAAACTGGGCGTCACCGAGTTTCCATCCTGTTACCTTTATTATCCTGGAGGCAACTTCACCAGACTCAGAGTGTGAGAGTCTTTACAGTATCTACTGCATATCAAACTGCCTTTACTTTTAGAAAAAGTGACAAAATCAAGTTTATAAAACACATTTTTCTAGTATAAGGAAAATGAAAGGGCATTCAGCATGCTCTATAATAATACTGATGATCTTACGGAAAAAAATCAAAATATTTGAAACAACCCACACACTCCTTATCTAATGTTTTTACTCAGTTTGTCTAATCAACCTTGTTATTCAGGGATTTCCTTGATTTTTCTGACTGTTATTTGTTATTGTTCATTATTTGGTGACCTTGTTGTTTCCGTATAAACTTTTGAACATCATGAGAATTGGTCTAATCAGCGAGAAAGTGAAAACATCTCTGTGGGTGGGCAGAACTTTGGACTGTACAGCACAAACATAAAAGGGGATTATAGGTCTTTGTACGACGTGTCCTTCATGCGCTTTGGCCTCGCTGTACAGTTACTAGAGGAGAATACAGGTGAGAAAAGAGGGTAGCAGTGAGCACCAGTGCAGACTCGCGGGCGCAGTTTCCACTAGCACTCCACCAGTTTAGCACCACTATAAAACTGACCACACTATGTAAACACATAAGTGGAGGCAGCCAGCTAAAATGTGATAGTAACCTTGGCTAAGCACTAACAAGAACATAAGAAAGCCTAAGGCTCCAGTAGAAATGTCTGTTTCTCAGTCCAGGATTTTCTTTAAACACAGTTGTCTGTGAAGGTTCTCAGTCATCCAGGTCATCGTAGTCAAAGGAGTTTGCGCTTTTCTTTGCAAACTCCTTTGACTTTAAACACAGTTGTTCCTTGCCCAAAGCAATCAAACGTGAAACAGGCGCACAAAACTTAAAAATCTGATTTTCTGCATTATTATAATGAGGCCATTCTTTCTTGGAGGGATTATTTAACTGAGCTGAGGCAGTGAGCCCGAGAGAAGCACATGGATTGCTCACACTGGCTGTAGAAACATCTGCCACCTCATGAATATTGTGGAACTAGAAGGTCCGTGCCCTGCATGGATCTCTTACCTGTTTTCTTTCCTTTCAAACTGGGTCAGAGTTGCACAAACACCAAGTTTATTCCCCTTTGGTTGTCATTGTTCAACACGCGGCAGCACCGCTCTCTTCCGAAAAGCTTGGTAGTGTTCTCATTATCTGAACGCTATTCATGAGAATATTTTTAAACATCTGGCCTCTTAATGGGATCAGAGCATCAAAATCACTCCATTATTCACCATCATAAAGCGGCGCTGATCATTCCTCACCCTGCAAATTCATCTGCTGTTTATGCCTCTTTGTTTGGCTGTTTCAATAACTTGGCATGCAAAGAGGACTCTTTTTAGTTGACAAATGCAAAAAGGAAATGATTTATTGCTGTTTTATTTATTCACCCTCCATCTCTCCCCTTTCCAGCCCCCCTCATCTCCATCACTGTACAGAAGGGAGGTTTTTTAATTTCTTGCATGAAAACAATGCCATTGCTTTTCTGGCTTCACCTGCCAAACAAGCCCCAGCCACACACGGCGACAGATGGCCTCCCATCATCGCTGAATGTCTGATTGATCCTGGGAGAGCACAGTGGTGTGTGCCTGTGTTTGCGTGTCTGCGCGCGAGCGTGCGGGTGGCGTCTCACATCCTTCATGCATGTAATGTGTGCTGGTCCCAGGTGAATGCATTCCCTCTCAGTTCACCCTGATGCCTGCCTGCCTGCTGGCCCTGGGGATCGCTGGATGAATGGCTTTCCCTCCACATCTGTACACTCCCACACACACGCAGGTGTAATTGAGTCCCAGGCTGGTGTGAGTAAGCGTTGGCCCCGAGTATCCATCCTCCTTATTACCATCCTGTTCAAGTTTTACGATGCTCTCGCTCGCTCTTTCTCCCTCTCTCGTTCTCCCTCCCTCTCTCTCCGTCCGTGACAAGGAGAGAAGGAAAATGAGGGGAGGATGTGAGGGATGGAGGGTGGTGAGCGCTTTAATGCTTGTGGTTCTGGTTGCAGGGTTATCACATGCCTAAATGATCAGCCATATCTCTCTCTCCTACTTACCCTGGCACCATCTGCCTAGTATTTAAAATGCATTCCCGTAAGTGTGTAAAATATATGGCCGTGAAAAATACAGGTCGTAAAATGGGTTTTATGGCGTTGGACTGCTGAGACAAAAGATTGAAACTGAAATTAAAAAACTAAACAGAAAACTGCTTTTTGAGGTTCGCTGCAGATATGGACACCTTAATGTTACTCAGGTGTGATTGTTGCACTTCTCAGTGTGCACGTCTCTGTGCACAGATGCACTTTCACACTGAAAACTCCACTAAGAATCTAAACATCCTGTATTAACCTGTGTAAGTGATGGCCTCACTTCTCCCTTTCTCCCATAGTGACATTGAGGCTCGTGCCTTCTACTCTTATGCCCTCCAGAGGCTACCGGGGGTGGTGCGGTCAGGGAAGCCTCCACCAGTCTCCACCGAACTCCTTAAAAACAACACAGAGGATCCCTGGAGACCGTTCGACAAGTATGAATGAGACACAACATCCACAAACATCTTTACTGACTCTGTCATATTTCGCCTTGATGTGATTGTTTGCTTTTTGCACTCAGGTTCAGGGTGTATATGGCAGATCTGGAGTCAACGCTGCACTACTCCCTGCGTGTTGAGCTGGGCGCTCAGTCTGTTTTCCAAGGGCGGGCACTGACTTCTCTCAAGGCTTACATCTCTGTCTTGGCCAAGGTACAGTTAGCAGAATTTTCAGACACAGCAAGTACAAAAAACAGCAGATTTGTATTTTTTTTAAAGCAGTTTGCTCCTCATTGTCTGACTGGATTTGTTATCTTGACGTGTACTGACTACTGAAAACTGTTGTGGTCAGAAAAGCATTAAATTGTTTGTTTCTAGATATTGATAAAAATAAACTAAAAATAATCAGTTTTAGCAAATCTGCTGAACATGAACTTGCTTCATCAGGCAATGTTGTAGCTCAAGTCCTGCAGTTGCAGCAGGTCACCACTAGGTGGAGATTGAGACAGCAGAATGTTGGTTCACGCTGCAGATTTGAGTTTTCCTGTTCCAGCGTTTGGCTTTTGTTTTCCTTCGCACACGTTATTAACTTTGGTCTCCATTACTTTGTTACAGTTATATCCTGTTGTGCGTACTGTTGTTTGTATGCGCACTCATAAACACACAAAAACATGTCAGAAAGCCGGAGTGAATGGCACTGACTAGAACAGAAGTCCAAAGACTCTCGTGGGCATTGTCGACCCCCTTGATGGTGCCTCTCAGGGGAATTGAAGCGTGGCTGCCACCAGCTTGCTGCCCACAGGCTTTAAACATACCCCCCCCCCCCCCGCTCATGCTGTATTCCTGCTAGTGGTTTCACACAAGCATTTCTGTAAATATTTGTGACCATGCCAGTCTTGTGGGTGCGTGTGAGTGATGTTTGTCTCTCACTGTCATTTGTTACCCTTTCCTCCTTTTTTTTTTTTTTTTTTTTTTTTTTTCTCCCAAAAATTTCACAGTGTCTCCACTTTTTTTACCGCCCTGCCTTTGGCTGCATTCTTACACCTCTATTTGTTAAATCCTTTCTGTGTGAAGTGTGCCAGCCAGGCAAACATGTTGTGATGATGAGGCCTGACCTGCTATCCCTGTTCCTGTTGGCTACAGACCAGCCTGTTTCACTGCCCTAGTCCGCCACCAATCTCTCTGATTATATCTCGCTCTCTAGGGAGGCATCGTAGAGAGCCATCCCTGTCAGTGTGTGTGTGGCAGAGCACTGTGGCCTCCTATTAGCTCCAGTTTGTTTAGTGAATAGCAGCAGGTCCCAGTGGTATTTTTAGCATGCCCCCACCCCTTACCAGAATGGAGCGGCAGCCCAGCGGGGCTTTATGTTGCTGAGGAGGGCGTCATTGTTACAGCCGACCGCCACTCGACGGCCCTTATTGACATTTGACTGAGAGGTCTCGCTGCATGGTGAGAATGCTTTAAGCCAGACTCAGTGTTTGGAGTTGTGGTTTGTGAGACCGGGTTGGACACGAGAGCGGAGGAAATGCCTGCAGGTCATGTTTACAGTGCAGCCAGCTGGATAATCTTTGACTCGCTTTTTT
Organism: Pelmatolapia mariae; assembly: GCF_036321145.2. Classification (NCBI taxonomy): domain Eukaryota; kingdom Metazoa; phylum Chordata; class Actinopteri; order Cichliformes; family Cichlidae; genus Pelmatolapia; species Pelmatolapia mariae. The sequence continues at coordinate 49,773,617 of NC_086246.1, forward strand.
GGTTCGTCTAAAATCACTCACTTTCAAACTGTTCTCTGCACCTGATTACTAAAGCGCTACGTTTAAAACGAAACACAAAAACACACACAACACCTGAGCGCCACGTGTGAGTCATGTGATTAGATTAGAGTGAAAGTGACTCACGATGGCCTGACCTTTAATGTCAGTGTTATTTCACTCTGCTGTCATGCTCCTTAATCATGACTCTTTAATATGAACTGAACCACACAGTGAGTGGAAAGCTCCATGCACAGGCTCACATATGCCTACAAGTAATGCTTTCAGTATTAATTTAATCAGCATATTCATTTCATTCTCTTCTGCGTATCCAGTTAATTAATTTGTCTAAAAAGTCTGAAAATTATAGTTTTAAGGGATTCTAATGATTGTTCAGTTTTTCATCAACTAAGACAAGAAAACCAATAAATATATAAAATATTTATTATACAAATAGCTGTGTGTCCTTTGCCTCCTGAGCATCTTCTTTCATGGATTCATTTTTTTAATTAGTCTGCTTTGTCAAAGAATCACACTTCCATGAATTCTTTCTTTCTTCTCCATAATCATGCAATCGTCACATCTCTGTGCCACATGTTGTAGATGGCAGCCGTGACATCTTTTCGTTTTTGCACCCAGTCGTAATATTACTAGATTTACTATCTTGTCAGGCTGGAGCCGGATTTATGAATCCTCTACATGTATATGAGGATTAAAAAAGTGGATCTTGGGAAGCATGAGAGCATTACAGCGAGGTTTTTAAGGATTACACCTCTATCCTGCTTTTCTCGAAAGAAGCCCTTCAGCCCAGAGGGGACAAAGGGGCTGAGGAATAAAACAAAGAATTAAGAGGAGGGGTTTAGTCTAAAGAAACACAGACTTCTGCCTTCTCACGCCACGGCCCAGGACATAATGTATAAAAGTGCCTCTGCTGCCAAGATTGCCTTGGCTTTTCTTAAAATTAGCTGTCCAGATAATTATGAATCATATTACAGATTTAATGAGCATTCCCTCAGAATTTGTCAATTCGCTTTGATGTATTTTGTACGCGTGTGTGTGTGTGTGTGTGAGGATGAGGCTGCTGTTTTCTGGTTTCCACTCGGGCACGTGTCTGCAGTAGATTATCGAGGGCCTTCACCCCTGGCTTCCACCCCCGGCCTGGCCTGGTCTCCCCTGTTAGAGCCAACAGATGCCTCCCTCTCAAGACCCTCACCACAAGGAGCTTGCGGTTTCTCAAGTGCTGCTGATACTAATCGGATCAGGAATGACATATTGCCAGGGTGAATGGGATTGTCATGGTCCAACTGGGATGGGTGCAGGAGGGGGTGCAGGGTGGAAGGAGGTGAAGTGTTTGTGCACATTGTGCAGATACAGCGGACAGATACAGATGATACAGATGAAGATCTCTGGAGCAGAGAGATGCAGAGATCATAAAAGTAGTAGCAAAAGAAAATCAATAATCAGCAGGGGTCCCTCATTCAGAATTTCATCCATAAATGAATCATTTTAATCGTCCTGTCAGCTGAATGGTTTTATTTTGTTAATATATTGCCAGTATAATTTCTCCTGATGCCAGCCTACTGTTGCTGATAATATTTATGAAGTGAAAAAGAAAAAGCACACAATGACATTTTAGTTTAATAATTAACAAAAAATTTTTTTAAACAAGGAAACTTGTTAAATGCTGCAGTGTTGCCTGCATTATTTTAAGCAGCTATTGGTGAAAACTGACTGATTGTGAACCAGGCCAGGCCAGGCCAGGCAGACAGGAAGGATGAAGCTTTATTTGATCAATGTGAGCAAACTGAAACCGTCTGAGTCTTTTTTTTTTTTTTTTCCTTTTTAAATTTTCATTTCACACGATTACCAAACCTGCACAGCTCATGAATAGGGCTGCTTGGTGATGCCGACCTAAACCCATTAGTGGAAAACATCTGCGTTTTCTCCTCTGGTTAAATTCATATGGCTGTTTAATGAGCTTTTCCAACCAGTTGGCATTCAGACCTCGGATCCACACCTAAACCTATTATCACTGTGCCACCAGAGCAGCAAACGTCACAAGCCTTTGTGCTGCTCTTTACATCCCAACTTTCCAACTTTGTGTACGTGTGTATGGAGGCGGGGCTTGGTGAGTCAGGCTACAGGATTATGTGTGCTCTCATCTGGTTTCTTTATTTGTAATTATATAATTATTTATAAGGCAGTCAAACCTGCGCATGATGTCAGCTTTTTATTTGAGCTGGAGATCTGAGTTTCATGAACACTGATCTTGTCTCCAATTAATTACTTAACAAGTAACTCTGAAACTGCAGAAAACCCTCAGTTTACCTCTGTATACTCAGTCATACACTTGTCTATTAATGGATTATAAAAAAAGTATAGTGAAAGGTTGTGCTCAGAGTTATTAGTGCTTTGCTATAAGGGACACACGTGTTGGAGCAGGACTCTTAGCACTTAGCAAATCGCAGCAGGTTTGATGAAGTGGGAATAACGCACAGATCAGTGTGTGGTGAATAGCAGGCCGTATACTGCGCGCTGCAATGTGTGTTTATATGCAGGCGTGTTCCCATGAACAGACATCCTCCCCTGCTTTGTTGTTCTTGCCTCGTATTGCTTCCAGAGGCCCAGTGCGTTCGTAAAAACGGTAGACGTGATAAGTTGTGGAAAAAAGCTTTATGCCCTTGCTGTGTCTGTTTCTGAGAAACGAGACGTTATCATAACCTATTCCAGAGAGAGGCTTAATGTAAGAATAGGAAGCACATTAAGCCAAAGTTTATTAAAGTGGTCTTGTCTCTCTGACAGTCAGAAAGCCCCACGCCTCAGCTGTTTCTATTGTCAGTATCGCTTGTGTGAAGACGTGTTTTCTGTGTGTGTCTTAAGGCTGTCATCACTGGTCTCAGACACCCATCAGCTGGATTTCCTCTCCCTCTTCGTTTACCCACTTTGCTAGTTACAGTGTCACGTTTCTTTACAGCTGTGCCTGTTGCCAAGGTGACGTGAGGAGTAAATGTACAACAGGAGAAAGCCCGAGTGAGGAACACCTAAGTGGTTGTTAGTGGCTTAGGAAATGGATCTTAATGAATGAAGAGGCTTAAGCTTGGCTTTTGTCACATTTACTGAAATTCTTTAAAGGTGCTGAGCAGGAACAAACCTTAAACCACAATCTTTTGTAAAGCTTGTGAAATATTAGGAAAAAACCCGGGTGAAGACGTCACATAGCTTATTTTTATCATTATATTATTCTTTCTTTCCATAGCTTCTTTCTAAACCAGAGCTACAGGGTGTTTTTTAAAAGTAGACATGTAATAATTAAAGATGGTGTAAAAATGTTATCTTTAAAAAAGCCAAACTTCTTCTTTTATTTTTTTAAACAGAGATATAAGTGGTTTGCTCTAAAAGTAAATCTAATCACTGAGGCTAAAACCACGACTGCATCTCCCCCTTTGTTTTAAGCCTGGACATGTAGCAGTTCTCTGAGGGGTCTGGGGGCAGTACAGGGTGTTTGGAGATTTCAAAGTAATCAGCAAAAAACTAAATTTGACGTAAATGGGAAGCCCATGGTGTTTTCCATCAAACTGCATCATTTAGGCATGCATACAATGACTTCCAATAATCCTAATAATCTGGAGGTATTATTCAGAAGCACTGCTCGGACCTTTGCAGTATTTCTACTGCTGGTTGAAACTGAGATGTTGATTTGAAAACGTGTTTTAGCTGGTGAGTGGCACTATCAGAAACATGTTCAGGACTTGGGTTTTAATGAATCAGGCTGAATTGGATGTAATGGATACAAACAGATGTTTCATTTAAGATGGATTTTTCTGGCTCTAGTTTAAGTTGCATGTTTAGCTCATAACATGAATCAAATTAGTTGTAGAAACTTTGTGCACGTATTGGAAGTGGAAAACACCATAAAGCATTTAAATTTCAGCTGGAATCATTATTGCATTAATGTAATCTATACTGCAGTCTAACAACACAAATGTAATTAGAGTGAGTGGCGTGCATGAAATGAGATTTCTGGTTCTCGAACTACGTATACAGTGACAGCCTGAGTGTTAAGTCTCTTATTCCAGTAATGAATCGATAGATTCAAACCTGCAACTATTCCCCAAAATGCCCTTCATTTTCTAGTCTGTTTACTGGAACTCATTAGAGTTTTTTTCCTTGTATGTATTGCGAACCATGAATGTATTGTTCTTTGCTCTTCCTTATGCAGTACTTCCCAGGCCGTACTATAGTCACGAACCTGCTGAAGGATTTAAACTCCTGGCTACAGAAGCAGACTGGAGATCGCATTTCATACGAAGCATTTAAAGAAAAACTGGAAAATGATGCACAGGTAAGCTCTGACAGGGACAAATTATACATTATTATTAAAATGAATTTGGTGCATCCGAATTATTTGTAGTAACGTTGTTTATGTCTGTGGCATTCACTGGTTTCAAAAATAGTTTGTAGTTTGCAGACTACATTTAGAAAGTACATAAATGCAAGCGGAGAACAGGTTTTTTGTTAGCCAAAGCAGCCAATGAAAGGAAGGGAGAGGAGAGAGTACCAGACAGATGAGCAGCTGCAGGGAGAACAGAGGGCAGGTCATCACAAAATACACCCAGTGTGATGTCCGAGCGTCTGGCTGGGAGTAGCCTCGTCGTTCTGCTTAGCCACAAGGTCACTTGTCAGCCCGGACACTTAATCAGTTCAGAGGCAGCACAATAATTTGTCAAAGAAATGCCAAAATGGGCATAAAAAAATACATCTTAAAAAACCCTTTTGTACAAGTTTAGGGGTAGAAAAATATTCTTAAAGATGAGCATCCAGATGTTGCCGTATCTACTTTGCGCTTGTCTCTGTGCCAGCGCATGCAGCTGGAAATCTATGTGCTGTTGTCTTTGGAATGAAGCCCGCGTGCCTCCGGTGTACAGCTGCTCACAAATTGAAAGACTCACTTACTTACATCATTAGCTTTTAGCAGGCAAATCAATGGATCAATGAATCAATGAGAAGGTATGAATAGACTCGGAGGAAATGGACTCTGCACCAAATCTTTACTATTGACATCTGAGTAACCCTGTCAATCAAGCCAGTGATGGCAATGCAGTGCAACGAGTGCAACGACTTTATGTCAGAGAAAATATGTTGTTGAATTCAACTGTGGCTCATGGTTAGAGATGCGGATAGCTTCTGTTCATTAGTGGAGGGCTGAGCCATTAACCTGAGATTGACTTCTCATTGATCAGGAAACTCCACGCAGCAGCTTTCATTAAGTTGAACGGATCTCGAGATACTGGAGAAACTCTTTACTTTTAGAGGGCCTTTTTGAGTTTTGTCTCATTTAGAGGAAAAGCCTGGTGATACTTTCCAGCTTCTCTGAACACTAAGACAGTTTCTTTCCTTTGAAGAATCATAAAATGGGTCTCCCTTTTGTTGAAAACCCCCCCACATTTCCTAAAAAGCTGAATAGAGTTTGCCAAGAAGCTCTAGTGACCACACGAGGTTAAGTAATCCATTTGTTCAGGTCCGTTTTCATCTGCAGAGTCGGGCCTGTCCAGAGGTGTTTGCAGGGGTTTGTGCAGAGATGCAGCAGATCTCATGTTCACTGGAATAAGAGATCAGTGTTCAGGTTTATAATAAATTAGGCCTCCTGCTTCAGTTCAACAGAACTTTATTTTAAAACAACGAGGAAGAAAATGTGATTTCCTTTATTTAGCTTGTTTGTTTGTTTGTTTCCTGGCCTTACTTCACATTTATCTGTAATTTGATTTTTCTTCTGTTTTTCTTTTTGTTTCTCTCAGTCTCCAAATTCTACGCTGCCAGACGGCGTGAGGTGGGTGGGCTGTCAGGGTTCACAGCCCCACTTCAGACGTTATCCCTGTGGGGTGTGGACTCTCTTCCATGTTCTTACTGTTCAAGCTAACGGCAAAGGCTCAGGTACACACACAGTTTGTGTTGCAATGAATTAAAAGGTCATTGAGAGGTCAAAAATGCAGTGGAAGACTGAGGATGAGAGAGCTTTGTAAACACATGAACTCTGGTTTGGCCTTTTTCCTTCCCAACAGTGATCCTGATCTGACAGAGATGAGTTAGTTTATGTTTTCATTTTTAACGGTTCAAATTGAGCCTAATTGTTTGTGTGAAAAGGGATTATTTTAGATTAGTGGAATGTGAGTGGTTAATAAAAATAGGAGGCAGATGACCAGAGGCTCCGCTCCTGGCAGGGACGTTAATCTCCCTTCAGTACACACAGAGACATGCACACTCATATACATCCACACCGAGGTTAATCCCCAGGTTTACAGACCATTATGTGACCTGCAGATGGACTGGCCAAAAATGGTGTCCATCTGGCCCACCGCAGACCACCACGGCTTAAAGGGCGCATGCATACACACTAACACACACTTCTGACTATCAGAGAAAATATCATTTATCCATATCCGCATACACCCATACAGTATCAAAGGTGCCTTCCACAGGCCTATCGTTATTTTCATAAAAGGCTTAAAGCTCCTGTCCGTGCTCTCACCAGCTGATTGGTGAACATCTAAAGGATCTGCTAAGCTGAGAACAAAAGCAAACGGCTAAAGGGAAATATGTTTGCGGGCTGCTGAAGTCCTGAGACAACAGCCGGGCCACCATTCACATAGAGCGTTAACGGCCTTTAATCTCCAGATTGCATTATCCCATTCATCTCAATATGGGGGTTAACCCAGCTCTGGGTGACTCCCACGTAATCGTGGGAATCCAGCGGGTGGTGGATCCTCGCTGCCGCTGGCAAACCTTCAGGAGGTGCATGCTCAGGTGCATTTTTGCAGTTGTGACCTCATTTAGATGTGCCTGTGATTGTGAGTGACTTTGGAGGAAATGACAGATTTAATAAATGCTACAGTAAAGTTGAATTTAAACTTATTGTAATGTATTTTAAAGCATTGTGCACTGTCTTTAAAGAAAAAACGAGCAACAGTTTGTTCCTCATCTGCTTTTCCCCTTCAGATCCTCAGGAGGTGCTGCGTGCGATGAGAAGCTACGTCCACAACTTCTTTGGCTGCAGGGAGTGTGCGGGACACTTTGAGAACATGGCAGCAGAGACTCTGGAGCAGGTGAACTCACTGCCCACAGCAGTCTTGTGGTTGTGGTCCAGACACAACGTGGTCAACAACAGACTGGCAGGTAGGAGTTGGCTCGGTCATCTGTCGCTTCTTTGTAGAATCTTCTTTTCCATCTTTCAGCTCTCAAACTTTAATGATGTTAAAATGTCTCTGATCTTCTATCGTGGAACTAATTTCTGATTTAAAACAAACTAACATACAGTAACACGGCTTTAAATAAAAGTGTGAGGCACCCCAAAGTGAGCATGGTTTAACAAATATTAGATAAACTAACAGAAAGCCAAGTTGTATGTGGTGGAAACCCACAATTTAAAAAAAGATGAGAAATGCAGTCCAAGCCACTAGTGTTTAAACTGGTGACGTAATGTTTAATCGACTGAATGATGCTGAAGAGATCTGTTTGAAAAACCACGTAACCTAAAACCAGTTTATTTGTTTAAATATGGAGATGATAAAATGAAATGTTCAGGTGGTTTATCTGACAAACAAGCACATTTAAGATGTTGCACTTGTTGCATTATAATGGCATTTTTCATTACTGGACCACATGGATTAATCATTGATTAAAAATAAATTGATGGTTTGTTGCAGCCTCTGCAATAATGTACGTTAGATCAAAGTAAGTCTCTTTTAAACTTTACTTTACTCCCTCCCACTTTTCCCATCACATACTTCCCTCTTTCTTCGTTACTCTGTCTGTTCATCCAGACCAATGGGATCATGACTATCGCCTTCCTGTGTGTGTGTGTGTGTGTGTGTGTGTGTGTGTGTGTGTGTGTGTGTGTGTGTGTGTGTCTGTGTGTGTGTGTGTGTCTGTGTGTGTGTGTGTGTCCAGCTTCCCCTCGTGGTCACTTAGTCTTCGTAATACGACTAAAAGAGGCTGAGGGGAGGAAGGATGGATCCTCAGATCAGACACCAGCTGTCACCACGTCTTAGCCCTCCAAGTATCATCTGCTTCCACCTCGCCCATTTTCTCCTGACCCCCCCCCCCCCTCTGCCATCTCCCATTCTCTCACACCCAGTGTACCCCCACTGTTGTCTGAATGGCCATTCCTTATTTATAATCCATGCCAGATTATGGTTTTATATTCTGCTTCATCAAGTAATATCTTTTACTGCTGCCTACAAATAAAATCCATATCTAATGTTGAACATAACTTTCTCTGTATTTCCAGGTTTGTCCGTCCTTCTCGGTTCAGATTTCTAAATATAGTCTTTTAGTTTTCGCTCTGTCAGCAAATTCCTCTTTTCACATCAGGCACAAGTGCTAAACAGCTCCGGAGTGTCTCTCCTCCCTTTTCTGTGTTCATGATTTTATTAGGCGTGGCGTGGTCATTAACAGCCTACTTTGTTAAATCACTGCCTTTTGTTTGTGTTTCTTTGACTGCCCCCTCTTCTATCTAAGGGACAGCTTGTGTCCTCAGCAGCAGAGGCCAGCAGTGCACCCGTCCCCGCGGCTCCTCAGACAGTTAAACACCATCTAACCTCCCCCTTCATGCATCCATCTTTCCTCTTCTCCTGTAGCTTACACTCTTTCCACTCACCATCCCCTGGGACTCATATCCTCTGCTTGACAAGTAATAGTGCAGCATCCTCAAAGCGGGCCGGATCCTCACAGCCGGCCCGCTTTGCGTACAATTCCCAGGGTAATGTGTGACAGCAGGTGGCAAACACCATGACACAAGCCACACACACTTCCTTTTTTTTTTCCTCCCCTTTTCCCTCCGTATGGGTCAAGTTGTCGCGTGTTGGGGGGGGGGCACTGAGGTTAAATCGGGCGAATCAGAAGGGGAGAGCGAGGGAGGAGCCGAGGGTTTGGCAGCGTTTGTTGCAGTGAGTGGCGGCGTCTCCCCGAGGAAAGCGCGCTCCATCCACTCAACCCCTCCCCTCCTTGCCTAAAGTGGAGCTCTTTAGCAGGCCTCCCCGCCCCTCCTTTCAGAAGCAGCCATGCATGAAAGAGCAGCTATTTGTAAAGCAGCCCAACAATTAATTTAGCTGGCAACAAAGAGGCCCCAGGGCCCTCGGCCTTCTTGCACTGGCAGAATTAAGACTGGTGGCAGCTCAGTCCTGTTGCTGCTTGTCAACAGCTGAGACTGATTCACATTTTTACAGATGGAATAGCATTGCTGCTGCAGCGGGTCCAGCTGCCTCCTGGACCGTGTGCTTTGGGATGTTTTTGTTGGTTGTGGATGATTCCCCTAAAATTCTATCACACTTGTGTAATTTTTTTTTTCACAGTAAGATCAAATGGAGAAAAAACAAACAACGAATGATGCATAAAAATGTTCCTTATTTATTAAAATCCTCACTATTGCTTCTGTGTGGAAGCATAGTTTCTGTTTTTGTTAAAGCGTCATTACCCGGACATTGTGCGAGCACAGCTACGTGCCTTTATCTGAAACCTTGGTGTTTTCTTGTTTGCTTTTTCTTTACCCACACAGTCTATTCAAGATACATGAATACTACTGAGGTTTGCTGTAAATCTGACACTTTAAACAAAATCACAAGTGCATGTCAAATCAGAATTGGCTTGTTGTGCACGTCCCAGTAAATGTAAACATAACGCACACACACAGGACGACAGCTTGGTTAAATAGCATAAACTAACTCAAACATGCAGCTATTGCAAACAAATAAGTAAATGATAAATAAAAATGTCAAGTTAAACTTTTAAAGCAACATTTTTTTTCCAAAAAATATTTGTCCAATAAAACCTTTCCAGGTAATGAGAGAATTTCATAATAAAAAGTATAGATTGCATAACAACTTTGCTAAATGAAATGATCTAAAATGAGCAAAAGTCAGAAAGTAGTTCCATAAAGAGCACGTGTAACCTGAATGAATCGGGCTAGATGTTCACACATTCCAGTTAAAACAAGAAATATTGATATTTATTACCCAACCCCAGCAGAAATTCTGATATACAATAAACAATCCCTAAATGAGTTTTTCCTCTCCAATTATTTAAATAAGCATGAAATCTTGACTGTTAGCCCCCTTCACCCACACCCCTGCACCTGAAGCTATGCTGGTGGAATACACTGTTTGGTGTGGTTGCAGGATTATTGCTGAAGAAGCTAGTTTGACGTGCTGAACAATACATATTTATACCCGATGAATATGTATGCCTGGCAGTGATGACATCTCGGTGACGGGCTATTGTGGCAATCTGGATATGGCTACTGTGGCTAAAGTCACCCTGGCTGCAAACGTGGCGAGCTGATTAGACTAAGGAAGGAGATGCAAGGCATACTGGATGTGTGTGCACGTGTACCCTCACCTGCTGAAATGTTTAAAAGCCCCCCTTCACTCTCACTCTCTCACACACACACAGCCACCCATTCAGCACACAGTAAAATTGATGTATCCTTTATGTAAAGTACTGTATGCAGAGTACAAACACACATGCATATGACTGAGATTAATCTTGAGCAGTAGAGAGAAGGGGGAGTAGAGGTGGTGGAGGTGGATGTAAATTGACAGTCCTGTAAAGTGACAGACCTGCTGCTCTGCACCCCCCGCCCTTCTTTTCTCCAACACAAACCAACACACACACTCAGACACACAATGGCCTGCTGGTGACAACAAGCAATTCATTACTAGATGCTGCCCTGTGTGTGGGTGTACGTGTCTTCTGCCAGTGTGTTTGCAAGCATACAAAGGCCGAGTGATGTGAGTGATGAGCGGCGTTGGTGGGCAGCGGCTACATAAAAGAAAACATGTTAAAGGAGAAAGTTTCTAATTCATTAGAAGGGCAGCTCCCCGCTGAGGCTTCTCTTGGTCTCATGTTCAATTTGGAGATTGGACTTTGCTTTCAAAGGGGTGTAAAGGGACAAGACAGGTGGTTCAGAGCACCAAGGTCTGCTGCCTGAAAACAGGGTGGGTGTATGTGTGTGGGCGGGTGGGTGCGCGTATGAGTGGGGAAGCTGTCCACTTTGGCCACATCTATTATCTCACCATCCCTCCCACTGGGACATCCCAGAAGCCCATTGATCATTGTTAGACCCTGCCATACGAGCGCGCACACACAAGTGCACACAAAAATATCAATCCATAGATTACATGCACACACACCCAGACAGATGATTTACATATACACTCTTAAATACATACATACACATATGCATATAGGCACTTAGTTTTTACGAGCACTGTGACAAGATCAAATGGGTTCAGCGCAGATTGCATCCAGTCCTCAAAGCACTTACATCCTGCTGTCAGTGTGCACCAACAACAGAAGAAGCATCTGACTGGAAGTCGCTTCATCTGCTACAGACAGTCTCTGAGTTTGTTAGTGTGACTCTGAGGCTGTGAAAGAAGCCATTGAGACTGTCTACATTTTTTTTTTTTTTTAAATCTCTTGAATACTTGAGATCTGTAAGCAGTGTGAATACAGAAAAAAGGCTATTTTTATGTTAAAATTGTAACATTAACTGTAAGATTTCTCTCTTTGTTGTAAAAGGGATAAAAATGATATCAATAATAAAGTGTAGTACATCTTTCTGAATGAAATGATCATAAATGTAGAAGGAAGATGTGAGGTTTACTTCTGAGGCCTGACAGTGCAGTGCATGTAACTCGCAGTGATAGTTGATCCTTATTTCCTGTCTGTTGTTGCATGTTTGATATTCTCCCAGTAACAAAGCGCTTAAGGCTCCACTGTGCGATCTGCTCACTCTGTTTCTTTTGCAGGTGCTTTGAGTGAAGATCCTCAATTTCCAAAGATCCAGTGGCCTCCACCCGACATGTGTTCAGCCTGCCATGCAGTAAAGGACAACGGGGAGCACACGTGGAACCTGACGGAGGTTCTCAAGTTCCTGTTGACCTACTTCTCCTCCGACAGAATCCTCACAGGTTTGACTGAAAACATTTTATGCACAGAACTTTGCCAAACTGGGAGGTCAGAAATTAGACTGATCCAAAAAAGTAAAAACTAAAAAAAATACCTTTTCAAAAAATGTCGTTGGGCAGTTTGCATACCTGTTCATCAATACCTGGATGCCTGTTACACATATATAAAGCAGTGTTGTTTACTAATTGAATTTTTAATGCATTTAATAACTGACTGCTAAATTTGAAGAGATATCTAAATCATGCTAAATTTCTAAGTGTAAACTAGTAACTCTGTATCTTAAGTTCAAATGGGATTAAATGTTCCTTCATATAGTCTGAGAAGATTTGGTCCTAGATTCATAAAGTGTAATTTTTGGAAAGTTGGTGAAGGGAGAACCGCATATGTTTTATTTGTTTTGGGGTTTTTTCCCCTTTTCCCATCAGACTACCTGGAGAGTGAAAGCCAGATTTTGGAAAAACAGATGGAGAAACATGCCAGCCAGCAGGTAGTTCACATAGCTGAGAGACACACAGAGAGAAGAGCCAGGGAGGCCTTGGACTTCAGAAAAAATCCTCTGGAAACAGAACCCACTGTGCAGGAGGAAGAGGAAGAAAAAGGCGGGGAGGTGGAGGAAGAGGAAGAAGACCCACAAGATGAAACCGCAGCAGAGGAAGAAGAGGAAGATGAAGAGGATGGACTAGCAGGTGACATGGTAGGAAGATCGTCTGAGCCAGCGCCTTGGGCCAAGCCTGAAATGGAGCTGGGTCGTGACCGACAGCAGGCTCGGAAGAGACCGAGCTTTGTGAGAATGAGGAGAGACCCACAGGAGGACATTGTGGATCTCGACTCGTTTGTCAACCAGCACTACAAGGCCAAGGCGCTGCAGATGGCTACCTCCACCCGAGTTAAACGACGCAGCCTGCAGAGAAAGGAAGAGCCGGAGCCCGGGCCTGTGTTTGGGCTTGGCATGGAGCTGGGCGCAGGGTTGGGGATGGTGGGTCTGGAACCAATGGATGCAGGCTTTGATCTGGATTTTGCGCGGCCAAGGAAGCGGCTGCAGAAGCGAGACGTGGCGGGCCAGTACTTTGGTCAGGAGGCTGAGCTGAGCCACAAGGGACGCTTGATGTCCGTGTTGAGCATTGGCTTCTCGAAAGTGGACATCAGCTTGTGTGTCTTCCTTTATTTCCTGTCCTCCCTGTGTCTTCTGGTCATGTACCTTTTCTTCAAAAACCGCCTCAGACGACGGCGGCCTAAAATCTCCCTCCCCTGAGCCAAAATGTGTGCTAATTTCACCTGAGTCATAACAAAGATTAACATTCATTTGGTTAATGTCTCCTAAGTTTGAGTGCACTGCACACAAATAAAAAATGCTGCCCTCCATAACTGTCCACTTAAATGTTACCTGCAGTGACACATTTTACTGTGAATTCCACTATTTTCTGTCCAACTAGAGAGGAGGAGAAGGGAAAATTAGCAAGTTTCTTTCAAAAAAATCAGGACAGTCATGATTTTATTTTCCGTGCAGCCTGCAGAGAATTTGAGGCGCCACACTGACTGTGGAAAAAATGTGTGTTTAGATGTATATTTACATTAAATAAAGGAAAATCAGTTTTTGTCACCACTTTAAACCCCAATATGAGCTGAAATGTTTTCTGTAATCTGTGTGATATAGATACGGTGCTGAAAAATGTATTAGATCACCTGTCATCAAAAACAAGAAAACACAAATATTTTAGAAATGTATCAAAAAGCTTGTTTATAGCTAACAACTGTTATTCATTAGGCAAAATAAACGAAATTCATGTTTTTAATCCCAAATTTGAGCCGGCACAGTGGACTTGAGAGAGGAGTCAGAAATTAATCGGGTAAAGTATTAAACCACCAAAACATTTTTTTTTCTGCAGGAATGCAAGCAAATAGCTTTAATTTGGCGTCTTGATTGGAAAATGATGTGCGTTATTATCTTATTATTATTGTATTTTTTTTGTAAAATTGTAAATCTGAAAATTCATATGACAATTTTATTTTCAGTTCATTTTTATTTATATAGCACCAAATCACAAGTCACTTCAAGGTGCTTGATATTATAAAGGTAAAGACTCTACAATAGTACAGAGAGAACCCCACCAATCAGATAAACCCCCTCTGAGCAGGCGCCTGGGTGACAGTGGGAAGGAAAATTGGCGGATTAACAGAAACACAGATGATTTTGGAAATTACCAATACTGTTAGTTATGGCATAAACCTGTACTGGGTGGTCTAATAAGTTTCAGCTGTGTTTGGTTTTCTTTCACTTTTGGTGGATTTTTAAATTTACTGCTTTTGTTACTGTTTTCTGTCAGATTCCCTCCTTAATGGTGTTGTGTGGCTGGGAATTTAGTAACATTACGTTTGTTTTAGTTGCTTTTTCATTTCAGTCACAATTTTGTGAATTTACACGCACTAACGGTTAAATGAACTTTGAGTGATTCAGAGCAGTCGTGTTGAATCTTAAATTATTGCTGAAAACTGTGACTCGACCAGAGAGAAGCAGATGAGCTGCATTGGTCCAAATTACACTTGAGCTTGACATAATGTCTTTGAATATTACATCACACTGAGTCCACGTAATAGCCACTCTGGTTCTTGAAGTGGAGTGAGGAATATGTTCACACTGGACGAGGATTTGGATTAATCAGGTTTTGTTTTTGTTTTCTTGGCTGGGGTCCATGAATGATGAAGCGCTGCTCTTCTTCAATGTTTCCATTTGCTTCGGTCTGAATCAATAAAATTATTTTTGATAAGGATTTTCGTCTATTGTTTCCTTGTTCTGAAGTGTCGGTCATGTTAAACGTGATCGTAAATGCCGTCTGTGTTGTCTTTAATGTCGAAATATGTTTTTGTTACAGGTTTGAAAATGACTTCCTGTTGTTCTAGGTCAAAACAAAAAACAATCAGGACATGGCAAGAAGGAGAAGGGTGTTACATGTAGAAATGGGGGTTAAACCATGCAAGGTTGAAGGAAAAAGCCTGTTGCCATCTGCTGTGCAGCGCAAGCTAAATCCTAACAATTTCATTGGGATTATAGCAAGTGAGTAATCCAGCTTTCCTTTAGGACTAGAGAGGAGAGATTACCCTTGAGGATTAGCTCCCAGCAGATAATAAACTTTATTAAAATGCAATCGGCTTTCATGAGGCTTCTTCCATCCTCTCCGACACACACACACACTTGGAGGTGGGCTCTGCTGAGGAAGGGCAACGGCAGACCCTCAGGGGCGGTAACATGATGGGATAAGGGGTGGATGAAAGGGGAGGGGGGGGGGGGGTAAATGGATGGATGGATGGAGGATGAGGGTTTGATGTTGAGATCACAACGAGCACAGCTGAAGGACAACCAAAGCTTGATCTTGGGCTTTGTGTTTCCTGGAACGCCGGCTTGAATTCCCTCGACTCCTGCCCCTTACCTCCACCTTCCAACCTGTCACCAATGCATACGTGGATAAACCCTCTGATCTTATCCTATGCCTGCTCTATCCCTTCATCCAAACCATCAGTTCAGCCTTTGCAGTTTTGATGATGACATAGGTGAGTTGAGGCAGTCAATTTCTCTCTCTCTCTCTCTCTTACACACACACTCTCTCACACACACACACTCTCTCACACACACACACAAACACACAATAGGGTGATTAATAGCCCCACATTAAAGCAGAGGAGCATCACAGCTGAGCAGCTGTGGTTGTGTGACTTAATCAAACTCTCAGGTACTTTCAATTAGATCCTCAATGACACATTATGATTGCCAGAATGGATCGAGAAAAGCAGTTCATCACAAGAAACCTTAAGTTATTTATTTATGCCTTTTATCCAGTGCATCATGACACTTTTTTAAATATCAGCTGGGATGGAAGACCATCAGCGTGAAGCAGGAATTATGTATCCTTAAACTTTTTGCACATCATGAAAATCTTGGAAACATTGTTTTTCTTAAGCACTTTTCCCGCACATCTGATCAGTTAATCTGTTTAAACGTTTACCTGTGTTTGTTAGAGGATTGGCGTCAGCCATGCTTTGTGCTGCTCACGCTACAGAAGCCCTTTATCAGGTGTCTTGAGCTTCAGTGAGCTGCAAGTGTTATGCTGGTTCAGACTAATGATGGTTAATGAGGAAGTTGGCAGCAGTGTAATATCTGTCTGCAGCTTTGCCAAGGCTGAGGTGAGCAGTTCACACCGAGGACAGAGGCTTCAAATCTAAATTAGGACACATTCGGAGCTGTTTGCGCTCTTTACACCATTTAATCGAGTTCACACACACCACAAAATGTCAGTTATGTGATAGTATGAATATAGTTAGTGTGTGTAGAGTGTGTGTTGGGCCAGTGCTCTGCCCTCATGACCTGTGTAGGTTCTTATGCATAAAGGTAAACACAGTCCACACTGCTACTGTAATGGAGTCAACTAAGCCACAAATTAACAACCAACAAGCAGCTTTAACAAAAAGATTAAAGCTGGACACAAATCTCACAAAATAAGGGTTATCACTGTGAGCCTGTCTTATCTGTGTCTTATTTTATCACTTTGTGGAAATAAAACAAGACATAACTAATTAGTGAGTGTTAGTTATGGTTATTGAAAACCATCCATATAGTAGCTGCAGTTTAATATAAAGCTGTACACAGGTAGATATGTGATGGACAGACATGATAGTAGTTTGGCCTCATCAGTGAATTACTCCAGCTGTTAGTGTTTGTCCATGTGTTGTTGCCTATCCTCGAGTTTCATATTTAACACTGAAAAGATTAAATTGCATTAAAAGAAGGCTCAGAAATAATCATTTCTTTCGCACGCAGACTGGAAGGAAACATAAATCCCTGTACAGATTAAGCTGCAGTTGTTGTGTTTTCACACATCTACATGTTTTTCTTTGACTTGTGTTACAGGAAGGTTTCCGCAGTCCACCAACATCTGAAAACATCAGTTTGTTCAGTTTACAATGTTGGCGATTGACCTTGTTATAAATCTGTTTGTGTTTTCAAGGTCAAAGACAACAAATGCTTATAAAAGCAACCATACAAACTGCAAAAACAGCCAGCAAATTGAGCTTAAGGTGAGACCGTCATGGCGTAGCTTTGCCTGCATACCTTGTCACCGTATATCTTCTTGGAGTAATACGAGCTGATTACTTTCTTCTAAACTTTTTTGTGTGTTTTGTCTAAACCTGATGCTTTGAACTGAGACAAAGTTGCGTTATGAAACCACTGACTGAAGGGTAAAAACCTCACCTTCCTGCCCTGTTGCT